>NC_140630.1:22560772-23760772 GCF_057382275.1 Copadichromis virginalis
CATGAGCCATGCTTCTTTCATTAAGCTGCACAAGTGAAGACCAGGAGCTGGCTGCAGCGTGAAGGTTGAAGCTATAGACACAGAGAGACACTGCTCAGTGTTTAATGATCCACTATAACTATACCTATTCATCTCTCCCAGCAGAGCAGAGAAACGCCATAGAAATGGTCCTCTGCTGACAATACTGCATCATGCTAAATCACAACTCCTCACTCTGCACGATATGAATCATGTCCCTCCAGCTGCTTAAAAATGTTCCTTTAACATGAGGCAGCACAAGGTAAGATTCAATAAAAAATTACCTATAGAAGCAGAAGCAGTTTAAAAGAATAGCGTCAGACAACAACAAAAAACTGAAAAAAAGTGTCCGCCACTGCACCACTGCCACATGAACCAATCAAACAGAAACTTCAAGCTCACATCTATCCCCGATCGATAAACATCTATATAGCTTTCCTTTGCTTGTGTGAGGAGCTTTCCCTACCTGCTGTACTTATGGGCACGCAGAAACAGAAACACACACACACACGCACACACCAGGTCTTGTTGCTGAGAGGATTTGAGGCAAGTGAAGCCGAGCAGCGGAGTCAGAACAGAGACACCCAGAGTTAATGAACCCTCACCAGTCAGCATGGCTGTCCATCTGCTTTCATTATCCCCATAAACAGAGAGCCATGGGCACTGCTCAACCAGCCAGCAACACAGACCCACACGCAAACAGCACATCATCATCCTAAATATCCCACGTGAATTATGAGGTTTGTGCTCTATATGTGTGAGTGTAGGATTGTGTGTCGCGGGGAAAGGGAAGGGGCTCGTATGTAGATTATAAAGCCTATGCGGCATAGCCGAGATCACCACCTAATCTGAGTGGAGTTGCGGGGAGAGGTGAGCACGAGGTTGACTGTTGAGCCCATCTGGTCAACAGCAGGTAAGAGGCTTGAAACACACACCCACTGACACACTTGATGCAAGTGTGAGCCCATACACTTAAATCTAACCTTAATTACATGCATGTACATCTGCCACATTAGATCAGCGCTCGTCCCTCCACTTCGCACATGGCACCCGTTTAAAACGATTCCTAACTCTTCGCCGGCTTATGCCTGGTAGCGTTTTGTAGCATGCGTCGCATAACACCTGGCGCGGTGAACGCACCGGGAGAATAAACCAGGTTTCCTCCTGTGCAATCAGAACGGCTGCCAGAACAAGAGAGATGAGTCTGTGCACGAGCTGTGCGCTGATTGAAACCGAGGAGTGTGACCCCACTGTGATCCATGCAGAAAAGGGAGTAATACCTAAGTAATACAGTCGCTTTCCCATCGTCTGTGCACCCTTTCGCACATACGCACACCCACGCCAGACACACAAACCGAGCCAAGATGTGCCTGTCAGTGCTTGAT
Source organism: Copadichromis virginalis (assembly GCF_057382275.1). Lineage (NCBI taxonomy): Eukaryota > Metazoa > Chordata > Actinopteri > Cichliformes > Cichlidae > Copadichromis > Copadichromis virginalis. The sequence goes on from NC_140630.1 coordinate 22,562,176, forward strand.
TAAGACCTGCATCCAAGGCGAGAACAGAATCTTTACTGTGTATTGGAGGCTCTCAGTCAAAGCCTCTAGAGGAGAAGTAAGAATTAAGTCCTGGAGCTGGAGACATGTGGAGGAATTAAAGGGTGGATGAGGCCAGATCTCATTCTTTCACTCTTCTCTTTGCTATGGTTGCAATCCAAGAGTGTCAAAGCAGAAACGGGGATTACTGCAGCTACTGTGGCTGTTTGTGTGCGCCTGCATATCTTTAAAGGCTGAAGATAGATTTTGCATGGCAGACCTTTCCCTTTAACATGGACTCGAAAGATCCAACGCAAGGAAGGAGAGGATAGCAAAGAAATGGACGGAGAAGAAAAATCTGAGATAGAAGAGAGCAGTGAAGAAGAGAAATGAAGAGACGGGCAAAGAAAAGACAAAAAGGAGGTAAAGGGAAAGCACAATGGATGTCTGGGTGCACCCCTGTTGACCTGCGGTTAGGAAGCCAATCACAGCCTCATTACTGACAGAGGCAATGGGCTTAAGAGACAAACATGATGCTTTAACTCCGCAACAGCCGCTATGTTAAATAACAGCAGCACACTGCTGACATGCAGCCAATCACACAAAATCCATCAAGCCTCCCCTCCTCCCCCCCCACTACACAGTCACAAATACACTCATTAAGCATCATTTGCCTTGATTTAAATCAGGGAGGAAGAAAAAAAAGTAAGTTTGAGTCCTGCTGTTGCCTAGCTGAGCGCCATGCAAGCAGAAGGACGCAGGATCATTTCCGTTCCCTTTCTCATCCGGAGATATGCACACGTACGCTCAAATACGCCCATCTCCCCGGGGAGGTCTATGTGTCATCCCCTTACTTTAGACACACCAGCTGCTCGGTGTGTGTGCTCTGCAGTGTTAAGAGCCCCTTCCTACTTCGCACAAGCCCCCAGTGGCACTCACATCCACTTACACATAGGCATGACAAAGCTCCCCTCGCTCCCCTCTTTCACCCACCCTCGACAACTCAAACACCCCCCACATTCATAAGTACCTCGAGGGCAGATGGGACCCTAATAAGCGTTACACTCAAAGAAATGGGATTTTTCACACTGCCTTCTAAAGAGCAATTCCCAAACTCTGGCAGAAAGCTGGCTACAAAAAAGAAAAAAAAATGATGGAGTGAGAGAGATATGGATGACAGAGGTTGGTATATGTGAGACTATAAACCTATAAATACGCCTGATGAGACTATCAAGAAACGGAGGGAAGAGAAAGGGGAAATGGGGACAAGTGATAGCAGTTATTAATGACGGTGTGAAGGAATGTAGATCCGTACGCCAAATTCATTTAAGAAACTAACACAAACTCCATCGCCTCTGTAATGCAGCACATTTCCTCTAAGGATGGAAAGTGTATTAGTAACACACTTTAAGCAGATTTTTTTTCTCCCTCCAGTTAGCCAAGCCCACATGACACACACTGATACAAACAGACACAAACACAAGCATTAACAGATTGGCTGTGGTCTAAGCCCTGAGTGGACTTGGCTCAACTGCGTTTAGAAAACAAAACAGCCTCTGCTAAGAAGATGAGGAGGAATCTACATGGGCTGGAAAAAAAAAACCTCTATTTAAGAGCACATGCAGAGTCCTGGAAAAAAAGCACAGCCAATCAAATGCTCACTCTGCCTCTGATCTATGGACCTCAGAGCAACCGCTCTGTGTGTGTGTGGGGGGGGGGGGGTTTCCTCTGGATCAGGACTGACCTCCCGTCGTGAATCCTGATCCTATTGGTCACGACTCTCAGAGTGCTGCTGAGATCTTAAATGAAAATTCCTCCACTAACTCACTCACTCCTCCCAAGTGACCTTGCATGTCTTTCAGTATGACACGCAAAAAATACCAAAACAAAAAACGGCGCCTCTTTATCATTTAGAGGATGTGCGTCTGTGTTGCATTAAACGGGTGCGTGTGTGTGGGTGTGAGTGCGTGGGTGGGTGGGTTGCTCTCTTTTTTGAAGTCAGTGAGCACGTCTCAGTGCATCAACTGAAGGGAAAATAATAATAAAAAAATAAAATAAAACAAGTAGGTGTGTTACACTTTCCATGCACAACGCACACCTCTAAAGCCACTTACATGCATCTATAGCTTCTGTTGAAGTTGGGAATAAAAGTGTGTGTGTGTGTGTGTGTGTGTGTTCTTTTGCTGTCCCCTTTTACCCCACACAAAGGGGCAGAAAAGGCTTTCTGGAGACTCCTATTCATCTAAAGCACAATGGAACCCCACAGAGGTTTTCTTCCTGTTTCCCTGTCCGCTCCACCCATCTCCCCCCACAGGCCAGGATGGAAGAGCAGGGGGTACCCTGTCCTGCAGGCAGAACAGCAACTCAGCTCCCATCTGCCACCAAAACTATCCACCCCCAGTTTCTCCATCCATCCATCCTCCTGTTTCACTCCAACATCTATACTGAGACAAACTATTTTATATACTTTTTGACAAAATAAAATTCAACTTTACTCATTATTTTCTGAGCCCTTGCAATGAGCAGGTTGTTCAAAAACAATTTTTTTTCAGATTTGAAACCTCAAATGTTTGAATTAAATGAAACATTCCCGTATTTCACCGCGCTTTTATATGGAGGCAAACAGGTAGGAGGCACCATCTGCTGTGAGATAAACAGGACGTTTCAAAACCAGGATCCACAAGGACAATACATGATACATTTAAATACCTTCAGCTCGTGATAATTACACTATATTGGTGAGCTTTCCTAAATAGCGCACAGATTGAAGAAGTTGGTGAAGGCTCAGCGATATTGATTAAAGCGTTATTACCACAGACTTCGAAATACACTGAGAGCACATTGTATTTGCAGAAATAATGACCTGTTCTTGAAACCATATTCGTCTCAAGACAGCCAGTCTGTGCTCCAAACTTTCTCCTGCTACTAATTTCTCTTTACATTCTTCATAGTCAGCTCCCTTCTCCATTTACCTTGCTGTTTTGCCCTCCTACAGAACTCTTGCTGCTTGCTGCAGATTTATGGTCTGGTCTAACATGCGCAGTATTGGCAAAGCATTAAACATGTCTACTCTTAATACTGTGTGCTCTCTCCATCGATAAGAGCCTTAATAAAAACATCCCCGTAGTGGATTTGTGTGTCTCTTTCCACTTTCAATCCTCCACCACCCTCCCTGACAATATCCTTCTTTCTTAACCGCTGTTTCTTGTGTTGCTTTGCTAACTCAAAGCGTTTCCTTGCTTGCTTTCCCTGCCAGCCTTCTCCACCGATGTCAGCCCCCACTCCACCACCTCATTATCTGGCCTGTGCCAGAGGTGTAATGATGCTTGAATTCCACTGCTATGGAATTTTTCGTCTTCACTCTTTTCTCATAAAGGATATTTAAAAGGCATGCCCTGAGATCAATCTGTCTCAATGTGCCTCTCACAGATCCATTTCTCTTCCATTTCTCCTTTCTGTTTTTCCCCTCATCGCTTTCAAATGGACAACATTACCCCGCGTAACCTCTCTCCGGTTTGGTTCACACGCATCATCGTCAACAGCTCCCAGCTGCAATTGGCACACTTGCTCGAACTGCACCGCTCTCGTCCAGTCTATAAATGCACTGCCGGTGCCCTAAAATCCTTCACTACCTCCCGGAGCCATCCGGGTCACTTACGCCAATAGGAGAGGAGCAGCCGTTCTCCTCCCACTTCTCTCTCCCTCTCCCCTGCCGTCTCTGATGTCAAAAAATTTGAGCATCATAAGCACATTTTAAATATTAACAAAGACCACTTTGCACGTATGAATAATACAGCAGGGAGGCCAGTGGCTGGCCAGCGAACCGATCCCCTGCCGCCCCACGGCCGTAAAACTAATGCACTGCCTGGGGCCAGAATGGGGCCTGATCTGGTCTGGGAGCAGCGGACGCCGGTGGAGCTGGCCCGTGGCCTGGCTCGAAGAGAGCTGTCTGTCTGTTTATTTATCACGGTGCCCAACCACCTGTCCAGATCTCTGCAGATGCAACAGCCTGGCAGCACTCTTGTTATGACTACATGTTTCAGAGACTCTTTAATCTAATCTGACATCTCAATCTGTTGAGCGTCTTTGAAGCCAAATCTACTTTGGTGTTTGTTTGACATTAGCTTTGTTGTCACATTCCTTTCTTTCCATGTGTCTAAATCTCACAACGGAAATGTCAGAGAATTACAGGATTTTTCTGGCCACTTTGTAAAACAGGGCAAACCCTCCCCACCAAAAAAATGTACTTTACAAGCTCACATATAATTTCAAAGAATGTGACTCTTCTTGGAGCGACTGCACTGTCATTCCAGACAGGAAGACTCCCACACTTAACACAAATGAGACAGCACTTTTTGTGAGAGTGTCACTATTCATCGCGTCCTCTATGGGAGTGTCTGACATGCCACGCTTGCTAACTCCGAACACTTGACTGCCCCTTTGCTACTTCCCTAGCCTTACACACTCTTCTCCTTTCTTGACCTCCCAGTCTGCACAGTGGCTTCATGTGGACTTACTGGACATCTGGTCATCTCTGGGTCACAAACTGTGCTCGAAACACACCTCACGTATGTCAGTTGGGGTTTTTTTGTAATTGTGCTAAAATCATTAATAATAAGACACATCAAGAGAGGCGCTGGACAGCAGGCTAGTTACTCCAGACAAGTTTTCCTGGCAGGCTTGGTAATTAATGTATATGTCAACACAGAAAGAAGAGCACCACAGCAGAAATGTGAGCTCAGCACATCCACGATACAGGCATAAAACAGAGACATGAGGGATCGGGGGGGGGGGGGGGGGGGGTGGGCAGAGGTAAGGTTTAAACACAATAGGAGAGAAGATAAATGCAATCTGTCTGTTCAATCATGCTTTCCCTAAATATATCCCTGCTTTCCTTTCTCCCAGACAGAAACTTTACTGGGGCACACTGTGCTATTGTCCCCTGGTGTCCCCCTCCTCTTGGTTCTGCTCCCCTAACAGGACCTCATTGCAGTCCTCAACTGTTTATATCGACATTTCTCATTTCTCATGCAAGGATTTCAGAACAGTCCGCAATTTTAATAAACGTAAGCTGCTTTTCTGCTCTGCCTGTTCAGGGAATAACACACACACATGAGGACCTTGGGAGGTATGGTATGAGTGGGAGGGTGGGTGGGGGTCTTATTGGCATTCAAATAAATGGTCACATTCTTGGCAGACAGTCAGTGTATCTTCCAAAAGATTACTGTTGCCATCAAGTTAAAAATCTGAGTTCTTCCCGGGAGGGTCTTATTTACTCACTGAAGAGGTTTTTTAGCAAAAAAAAACTATACAGAATCTGCACGCATTGTTGTCCGCGTTGTTCTTTTTTATTTTTAGCCTACTGTAAAAGAGCTTAATCCACAATCCACTAAACCCTCAGATTTCTGCCTTGTATTTCAATCTGATCTGACAGTGGGTGCTGAGGAATCCTTCAGAATCTCCTACCACTCGGCTTCACTGAAAGGAATCATTAATCTAACACTAGAGATGTGAAGTGTCCCCTCGGTGTTCAGGTCCTGTCCCATCAGCTCACCAGCACTGACCTGTCCTGCCTGCCAAGAAATTTCATCTCCATGAAAGCTGGCTGCAGTCTTTGATGGCATTAACACTGAGAAATCCACTGATAAAAGTCTGCTCTGCCGCAATCAAAGCCTGTGCTCTTCACTCTGCAAAAGGTTGTCTAATAAAATAATAATTAAAAAGGTATAAAACGTTTATGAGGACAAGTTTAGCATTTCAAAAACAACTGGCATACCCAGGCTTGAAACAAGGGCCACTAAATTTAGCCGCTATATCTTGCAAAGAGAATAAAGAAATAAAGAAGGAATCTCTTCCCCCTGAAGCACTACAAGTGTTCTGTCTTACTTTTCACGGGGCTTTGCTTTTTCTTTTTGGAGAGGCCAAGAAGGCATGGAGCAAAACCTTAATTACTCCCTGCGCACCAGGGGAGTTTGATTTTTCCGCTCCAAGAAGAAAGAAGAGCTCTGAGCTCAGGTCTACTGTAAGACTGAACGCTATGCTGTGAATAAAAAAGTCCTCGTCAGCAGGTGATCTCAGACCCCTGCACAGCTCACACATTAAACAAAAATAAAATTTAAAAAAATCCCATAGACCAGTAGCTGGGGTCTGAAGCAAACTTTGAAGTTAGACACTTTTAGTAAAACGCATAAAGTTTAAACAATCTTCAGTTTTTTCATTTAAGTTGTTTTAAACTAATTTAAAAACACGTTGTGTGCGTGCGTGCGCGTGTGTGTGAACACAGCTGAGCGCGCTGTCACAGTTATTACAGTACAAACTGATCTTTAATTTCACTTACCAGTAGCGGACACGGCAAACCCCCCAAGCAGGAGGAGAAGAACCAGAGGACCGAGACCTTGGCCACGCTGCATCCGCACAGAGCGCATCTTTCCCGTCCAGCCGTCGTGAAATGTCCCGGATCGTCCACGCAGTGTAACCTGCGGAGCTTTTAATACACCGAGTGGCTTTTTGTCCGGAAAAGTCTTTACCCCCAGAATGGTTGCGCGGGGAAGAGTCACACACCAGCGACTCCAGTAATTGAGTTAGAAACCGCTGTTTTTGTAAATACTTGACTCCTGACTGTTGACGCAAACGCCAAAGGGCTCAAATCACATCCATCACCGAGCAGCTCGAGAACGTCTGGGAGAGGTTGAAAGGGCGTAATTTCCATGCGTAATTAAAGTTTGAAGAGGTCCGCGGATGTCAAGCTCTGCTCAAATAAAGAAACGATTCATCGTGACTATTCCTGGTAGACTTCATTGCCAGCTCCACTATTTTGGGAGCCGTGAGCGCAGAGGTGCTGCGAGAGTCACCGAAAAGTTTGACGCATCGCTAAACGAAGATGTCAAATTAAACGACAGAGTCTGGGAGGAGAAAAAAAAACCCAAAACACAAAGTAGCACGGGGGTAGGTAATTCTGTCAGGTAACCGCCAACACCAAAGTCCGAACTCCCGAGTTTGTGCTGGGCCCCTGGGTGTCTTGTCTCGTCCCCGTCCGCAAGGTGTAAACATGAGCACGGGGATCAGCGCCAGCTTCACAATGCCAGCCTCCGGACTACCAGTCCCAGCCCGGCCAATCACATATTATCCTCCTCCTCCTCTCAGAATGAAGGCTGAACAAGTGAAGGTAAAGTAGTGGCAAGCAAGGAGGAAATAGATGCGAGGGGAGAGATAGAAAACACGGATCAGCTCTGGATTCAGCAGGAGTCCTTCTGCTACAAAATGAGGTTGAGCTTGTGAGTTTACTCACATCTATCTATCTATCTATCTATCTATCTATCTATCTATCTATCTATCTATCTATCTATCTATCTATCTATCTATCTATCTATCTATCTATCTATCTATCTATCTATGTTTACTCTGAAAATTGAACAGCTCACAGTCTCCTTTCCTGTTGCTGTCCATGAAAATGTTCCTGCAGCAGCAGTCTTTGGCTCATGTGTAGATTAGTTCTCGTCAATCCTCTCTTTCGGCATCCATGGGTCATATTTTACTCTTTACTCTCGGCGTCCACAAGAGAGCACCCTTTCATAAATGAGACCATCTGCGGCCAGGACGAGAGCTGACCGGGTCTTCTGCGGTACACGACTGTGTAAAAGTCGCTTTCTGTACGACCGAGTGGCGTCGATAAGTGCATTTCTTGGACATTAAAACTGTGTGTTTTATTGTTGATTATTCTTGTAAAGCAGTGACTGAGCAAATAGGTACAACTAAAAACTTCAGCTTTCCATCATCTGAGGCATTATTTCATTTTTAGTATAGTTACCTTTCTAGGGGTCACCTGCCAATTTAAGGCCTTACCTGGCTGGAGTTTTACCTTCTCCTCCTTCTGTGTTTTCAGTCTTAATTGCATGTTTGTTTCTCCTGCCCATGAGATTTTATTGGTGACAAAGCTCCACAGCGTTGGATTTTAGAACGTTTATTTTCACTAACAGGTCACATGATGCAGAGGACAAATTAAATGGAAATCCAGAATAAATAAGTGCATGAAGGCTCGTTCAGCAGTTTGATTATGTTATGTGGCCTTCACAATCACTAGATTTCAGTACAGTTGAGCACTAATGGGAAATTAGGGCTCAACAGAAGCATCTTAAGAGACAATCTTTTGGAAGCGCACAAGATATTCTGCTGTATTTGAGAGTGGCTGATGCTGTTCTGCAAACTGAATGTGTTTCCTTCTTGTGTCACCTGCCTATTGTATGGTTTGGTGAATAAAAGCAGAAATGTATTATTATGTTTTTTTTCTAAAAATGTCACAGATTATTACTTTGTGCCTTTCTTCAACGTCACTCTCTGTGAGCAGTATTGCTGTCTGGCTCGTGGCTAATGTTCATTCCCTCTGTACTGACTCACGTTGATGTTCACTGAGGGGAAGGCTTATCCCAGCATGACTCGTACCTTGAGATTAGACATACGTAAATGTAAAATGCTGAAGAATAAATAAGATACATAAGAGTTTCAGAGTAAAGCCCGGAGTTTTAAGCACGGGGTGAGACAGACAGAGAGCCAATATGCCGCTGAGCCCAGCGCGAGGCCATTCTCTGAGATGTGACAGTAGCTGGCAGCAGAACAGCATTGCTGTACTTTGCTCAAATCCAACTTCAAAGGTCATAATCCATCTGGACAAGTGATGACTCCCAATGCCTCCTTCCTCTGATGACAATTATGCTGTTTCATAAGCACAGAGTACACTCTGGATTATTTATTTATTCTCCGTGTCTTTACTGTGACTGGTGAGAGAGTGAGAATGAGAGAGGTAGGATGAGAGTGACACAGACAGAGATGGAGAGAGAGAGAGAGAGAGCTGCTGATAGAGCAGGAGAGGTTGGGCGTGAAATGGATTTTGCAGGTTGTGTTTGAGGCAGATCTTGATCGTGGAGCTGCAAATGCATCTTCTGTTTACATGCCCGTGCATGCTCTAGCTTCTGATTGTGTTTCTCTAGTGTTTCTTCACTTGCCTGGTCCTATCACATAACAGCTATATGTGCTGCATTATGGATATATACAGTATATTTGAATGACACAGTGACCTTTAATTTTCAGATCGCTTTAGCGGCAACTCGCACTCGCACTTTGCGGTGAGGAGCTCATTTGACAGTTTTCATGGCCCATCCACCTTGATGAGGTTATGCCGGATGTTAGCGCTTTGCAAACTCTAATTAGACAATTTGCCCTCGCTTCCTTTTCCTCCAATTATTACTGCAGTGATGATAAAGTTGAACTTGCCATAACATATTATTTTGTTTTGCCCTTTGCTAAGACTAATTGAAGATATAAGTCAAGGGCATCCAGTGGAAAACTGGAGAAGAAAGCTCGGGAAATGGAGAGCCATAATCAGGTAGGATGGAACTGATATGCTGTAAACGGCAGAGAAGAGGAGACAATATGAAGCTAGGCTATTATTAAGGCATAATAGGTTATCCTCCGAGGACTTTTTAGCACCACTGACTCTCTGTTGCTTTGCGTTGTAGGACTGACATAAAAAGGATCAAACTGCCTATCTCTGTAAAACAGAGGGGGGGGGTCTAAAAATAGGAGGCATGCTCTAGAAGTTGCTGTGGAGATAATTGAATATTATTTTCAGGAATGATTAAGTTGACCTATCCAGTAGACTAATTATTTCTTGCAGGCCAGAGGAGAACGTGTTTAATAGATTTGGGTAGCAGTGAATAAGGGAAAATAAAGCAGCCAGTCTGTAGACTTTCTGCTGACCGGATACACAGTGTCTGTGGAAAAATGAATAATACCCATCATTAGAGCTTGGCTTGGGGAATGATCACACATTTTTCTTGCGGTATTTCCAGGATGGTGTCCTCTGTCATTTCAGGAAGCAATGTCCTAGTTCTTCTAGATCGGTGGTGGATAGTTTGTGTGTGCATTTCTTCAACACTTTAATTATTTGAGTTTTGATTAATATTTATATTGCGTATTGGACACATATTTGCTTGATTGTTAAATTGCACACTTTTTTTTACCCCCCCTACATTTATTTGACAGCTGGAGTTGGATGTAGTTTGCATATTAATAATCTCATTCAAAACATTTTGCACAAATGGGGCACATAAAAATATGCAATATATGGGACATATGAATAGATTATGCATTTCCACAAGCTGAACATTAAATGCTTTTTAAATCATGAATAATACATTATACAGTACACTGTACAGTAATCCATCCATCCATCCAATTTCTTAACTTCTTATGCAGTTCAGGGTTACAGGGGAGCTAGAGCCTCTGTGCAGTAATTTTATATTAAAGTTTTAATTTCAAGTACTCACTAAAAATAATATTTCTTTACATCTACATACATATGACTCTAAATGTAGGGCATTTCCCACACATGTCTTTGTTCAAGATTTTTAAGAAGTCTAATAAAACCAACCAGTATGTGCTGTACACAATGGCATGTGATGCTGGAGTTTTGCCGATGTGTCGGCGTATGCTGGCATGCTGTATGCTGTATGCCCGCTCCTGTCCGCGAGTATGTGTGCTTCAGAGTAAGACAGAATGAATGCGCCCGTGTGCACGTGTCACTGTCAGTGTGCATCGACTTCACCTGTCCTCCACCTTTGTAATCCCTGGGTACACCTGGGCCTTTTCGGCTTGAGGGCTTTTAGCAGATTGCATGTGTCAGACTTTGGACAATTACACTGATTGTTGCCCTAGAAACTCAGCTCTCACTTTGCTTCTGGGCGAGGAAAAAAAGTTAATGAAATTAAAGGTGACAGAACAGTATAGAAAATGAGAGAATCTGTCCGCAAGCTGCTCTTAATATATATCCAACTCTGCCGTGCTATACAGAAATAGCAACTTGACAAACAAATGAAAAAAGGTTTTTATACCCTGAAAGGTCAGTTCTGTAACCGCCTAATGAATTCCAAACTTTTTTTTTGTAAGTTCATCCAAACTTGGAAAAGCTGATTTAAATGTATCTCCTCACAGAACTGCATAAAATAAATATTTGTAAGTAGAAAATTCATCAGCCACAAATATCCCGCGTTCGGTATAATTGCACTGTTAAATTCATGACTTGAACCTTGCTGTCAAAACTCTATGTTGATATTCAGGAAAGCTAGAAAGCGTAATGCTCATCTTATTCTCTAATGGCCACCATCAGATTGAGCTCTCCTCTCAGCCGTGCACGGGAATCATTAGTAAACAGCAGACCGAGGAGCAACAAGATCGTTTGTGCCGAATACTTGGGCAGGAGCGTAGAAAGAGAAACAAGTCTCTGAGGAGATTACAACTGATTCATATCGCCACTATGTTAAGATAAAGGATGTAGCTGTAATGTGCGCAGCTGAGGGATCATGTGTTAGAAAGTGAGTGATGCACACTGAGAGGTATGGATCGTCAAAACATCAATCTCACCTGCTACAGATCCTTTTCAGGTGGGTTCATATTTCACATCATCCATCGGCCTTACTCACACACACACAAAGAACATGTCACAGGAAACGAGCGACCAAAATAGGTTCTGCTTGTAATGCCTTGGTCCCATCAAGCATCCCAGTTTGAATGCCAGATTGCAAAATTAGCTCACCTAGAGGCAGTCCTTCACACTTGTGCTTTCTCTTTTGTGAAAGTGTAAAATAGGTGCTGTGTAAAGAGTGATTTCAGACAAAAAAAAAAAGGGGGGGAAACAATTGAAAACACAAGTTTATACAGTGTCAGCTACACTATTAGAATCAGAGGAATAAAATAGATGCGTGCGTATGCTGTGTTACTACGAGGCGGTTCTGCGCTCTGGTGAAGAGTAGGTGTGAACACTAATTAAACATAACATCTGTTGGAAGCAGAGACACTGGCAGCTATCAAGCTCACAATCAAATCATCTGCGATTAGAAACCGCAGTATTATTGTTATGTTGTTCGAAACACAATACATTTTTTTGATTGATCAGAGGGGAAAATGCTCTTCCTCTACGCTGAATCCTGCCTCCATGTAGGAGTTTCTTACCCACTGTGGACCATTGTCAGGTAATGTCTCAGTTTATTAGCCCTGATATGAACTATAAACCCAAATTTTGTTTATGATGAGGGGCATGAGGGCATTGTTGAGTGAGGATATTTCATGAGGGAAGCATTATGTACACTTCATAATATTGGCTGCTCAGCACATTCTATGCCAGTCGAGTCCAGGCTTGTTTTTTTTTTATGGTAGCACAGGGCTTTAGGACACTGTAAGTCAGGGTTTCATCTGTGAGAGCAACATTATGGCTCCACTTCTGTATGTACTTGTGTACTTGTTGGGGTGTGTGTGTTTTTGTGTGTAGATTAATGACCACTGGCATAAGAAATGCCACCGACTAGTGTTTTACACAAACAACTTCTAGGTTTGTGACGATATGCGCCTGAGGGTGGAAGCGTGACTTTTGCTGTCCTCTGCTTCTCCCTCCGTCCCTCTCTCTTCATCATCCATCGGTTCCGTTCACCCGTGCCACCTCACTAATGATTGCTCAGCGGCCATGAGTCTACCATGCATCATTTACCAGGGGCTCTGGAGAGGCTGCGATACAGAGCAGAGGAGAAAAGGGAAAGAAAGAAATTCTCTGCTCACGCAGGTAGGAAGGCTGAAAGGAGCAACAGTGCTATCCAGAACGAGAGAATGAGAATAAGGAGAGGAGCTGACAGAGGTGGAGACACCAAGAGACAAGCATGTGCTGCAAAAGCAGCATGAAGGGAGAAGGTGAGAATAAGCTGGAGGGGAACTGGAGGCCCATTTTATTAATCACAGCCTTGATCTGGTGGGAAACACTGACAGCTCTGGATGGAAATAATACTCAAGAACTGCAGCTAGTGCACCCCCCCCTGCCACCGAGATTGGGGTTGGGGTGCTTTATATGTGTGTTTTTTGTGGTTGATGTAGTTGGACAAGCTGATTGTTGAGACAGGGCAGAATACTGTGATATGCAACATCTGGTTTATATTAATAAGTGTGAGATTGGCCAGACACAGAAATCATGTCAGTATGTATGAAAATACTGTTAGTTTTTATAAGTGTAATTATTGTTACTATTAAAAATAAAAAATCTATATGCTGTTGTGCAGTTATGATTGCATAGTCTCTCGTCACCTCCACGTACCTGTATTTTTAGTGTATTTCGACAAACACAAATCTAAAATAGTCAATAATTATTATGGTATGTATCTCCCTGCTTCCAGTTTTTAAGAACAGCTTCTTGACAGCCACCCTTCCGCTGAGACAATTCCTGATGACGCTTCAGTGAGCAGTAGATGGATCAACTGAAGGGCCAGAAGCATCTATCAGGTCCTGTGTCAGGTCTGTGCTGGATCCCCCCCCCCCCCGTTTCTTATGGACATGACTTTTGGACACTGGTCATCTGATGCCGCTTCTTATTTTGTCAATAACTTGTCCAGCTTCCTCAAATCTGAAGGAAACACTTCACACCATGCTGAGATATGTCAAGTTTGACTCTTTGGAAATCACCTTGTTGATGCAAAATTAATGTTTTATGTCTTTCAAACTGTCTTTGGTATTTTTTTAATAGATTCAAGTAAAGAAATTAGTTTTTGTAACAGTTTCCTAAAGTGTCTTTTTGTAAAGACACAAAATTGGTTCTTTGCTAAGTGATGTCTACACATCAGTGGTTCATTTCTTGAGTTAGGTGTCTTTTTTATACTGGAATGTTTCATAGGTCAGTGTTAAGTTTCTCATCAAACCTAAAACCATTCCTCTAAAATTAGACAAGCACTGGACTGAAAATAAGTGAAAAATATAAAGAAAAATATGAAGAAATGAAGGGTAGCATGGTGGATGCATTGATGGATGAAGGGTAGCAGTTTTGCACAGTATTGCGTAAAGCAAATACAATGATGAAGTAAGGTCAGCCTTACAGTAGATTATGGTTTCACAACATTTCAATTCATGAAGGTATCTTTGTGATTTTGTATGAAACAGTTTTGCCTGACACATGTGAGTGATCTTCAGCTGTTATCCAAAACAAAACCAAAGCTGTGCATCGCACTTTTGAAAACACAACAAGATGTTCCAAGAAAAAAACAAAAACCAAAAAAACACCAGAGCCGTACCACAGAAATGAACCGTTAAGGTTTTCCTATCAGGGATTGTACATATTGAAATCGATTTAACATATGTGGGTAGCCTGGACAACACCAGCAGGGTGGCATCATGGCTTGCAGAGCACGAACAGCCAGTCAAAAGGAGTCTAATATTAAAAATCTACCTTTCTGGTCATAAAAGCAGACAGTGACAGAAGTGACAATTTTCACATTTCTCCTTCAAGCTAAACGGACTCTATTATTAGAGGTCTGACTAGGCAGCCAATCATGTTGATAATAATAGGTTGGATTTCTGCAGACAGAGGGTAGATAACACAGGAGTTGACCCCACAGAAAGCCATCCAGTGGCCATCTTATTAGCCTATAAAAAGCTCAGGTGTGGGTGGGCTTTGTTTGTCTGCACATGGCCTCCCATTATACCAGTATCCCATCATTTCTGGAGGTGGGGAGCTAACAGGGGCAGAGAGGAGAAGGCAGTGAAAGACAGAGAGAGGGAGTGAAATGGATGGGAAATACTCAGAAAATCCAGCCTTCAATGACCAACTTATAACATATTTCTGGTTTGCTGTTAAATGAAATTTAATACAGATTTTCAAGCTTTTAATAGAAGTATTGGAAGAGTGCACACTGAGCAAGGTGACAAATGTTGTTCCACATCTGTTAATGTGAATAATCAATATATTGGCAGGTTGTTAGGAGCCAGAACCTGCAAGGACAACCGGAAGCTTATCTTGTTTCTAAGTATTATCATTAACCTTTGAGTTCCAGCATTTAAGGTCCTTTTTTATTTCACGAGATGCAAATTATGTTGGTAGTTACCAGTCAAATCCATGCAAAGCACTCAGCTGAGGTTAAATCCACAAATCAGGATGTGGTAATTACACTGCATCAAACAAGGAGGTCATATTGCGACGGTAGGTTGTGTGTTGCAGACAAACTAAGGAAAAAGCATATATGCAAGTTCCTGTCAGGCATGAAGGTCATTCATCTTTGATTTTACAGTAGCCGGTGTAAAAAACAAAGGAGCTTCAAAGTGGGCTTTTGGATCAAAAGTATAGACAGCAAAGTACAGATAGTAGAATTTTATTCTTTCACATAAAAGCATGAAATATGAGCCACTTCCTATGCCACCTCGGAATCACAAATAGAAGACAAAGTGCAAGAAAAGGTGTGATATTATATACTATCTCTCTGAAATGATGGGAAATTGAACCTTAAATTATAGTTTTGTGCCTTTTTTTCTCTCCATCGTTTGTGAAAAAAATAAAAAGCAATGATTTAGTTAACAGGCAGAGAAACAGGGCACTGCTACACTGAGGCAAGGCATAACCTGAGATGGAATTAAAGAGCAAGTATCACACCAGCTAACAGGGAACAGAAGAGGGTGAGAAAGGTGGACGCTTCGGTGCTGGAGACACACCTGCTCCTTTCATCGTTTACATGATTTTTATTTGAAAAGAAAATCACAAGGTGAAGAAAATCCACCTCGGTGAATTCTGACCTCCCTCGCGATGCAATCTTAGACATTTTAATAATTCTGAGAGAAATATGGAAAGCGATCCAATGACTTGAGGAGCAGCATGTGAACATGAAGCATGATAATTACTTGAGAATTACAGTCCTTTTCCTGTCACATTTCCTATGTTCAGGCTTTAAAGCGGCTCCTTCTGCAGCTAAAAGAGACAAAGGAACAATCACACAACTAACTAACACGGCGAGTGAGCGTGCTCCCGGGCTCTCACATTCCCTTTGGAGGGCACGCCGCAGCCTTTCATGTCTGCTCCTTTCTGTGTAGCTTTCCTCTCATCTCAATGCTTTATGTTCAGCTTTCTGAGCAGAGTTCAAACACTGGGGACCAGTTTAGATACTGGAGGTTCTAACTGCAGTGCCTCACTGAAGTGGAGCGTATAGTAAAACATATAGTACTCTCTTCCTTTTTCAAGGTGTTGTGAATTTATATGAAAAATCCCTTTTAATCAAGGCACATTAAAGATGATATTAAAGGCACCACTGTTGCCCTGGAAGCTTAAGATGAGACCGTGAGTCATTATTGAGGCAAAAATGGTCAAATCTAGAAGTCTATATTTGAAACACTTTGGGATTCAACTTTCCAAATAAACCAATGTGTGAATCAATACATAGAAATGAAAAATGAAAGGAAAGGGTGGTGGTGGTGGAGGAGGGGGGGGGCGCATCTGGATCGATAGGATTTCAGGTGACAGAGGAAATGGGAGCCTTGTGCCTTATGTGCATGTGTGTTTTACACTTTAGTGGTTACACTTAAGACCTATATTGCACTTTTGTGCTGCAGATGTATATCGAGAATGTGACTGTCTTTTTTGTGGTGGATCTTGTGGCTACCGGTCTCTCGTTTGCAATCGACTGAGTCTTCTACAGGAAGTATTTTTTCAGGAGAACAGGGGAGAGCTCCTCGCTGTAAACAGGCATTGAAGTGCATCAATAAAAAAAAAGAAAAGAAAAAAAAAAAAAAGAAAGAAGGCGAGACCAGCAGAGAGACATCAGTGCACCAGAAACCCTAGTGGAATCCACAGGCACCTATAACAGGAACAGACAATGATAGAAACAAAAAAAAAAAATCTACTTTTTCACATGCCAAAAAAAAAAAAAAATTCCAAAGCAAAACTCCTGCTCAATCAGTCTTTTTATTATTAATTGGGTGCTAGCAATATTAATCTCATGCTTCTACAAATACAATTATATGGATTAGGTACGAAGACATAATCTGAGGCTCAATCCTCATTACTACGGTGATTAATCCACGCTGATTACCTAATTTTAATTAACATAATGAGATGCTCAGAGTATCCATTCTGCCCATGGTGAATGTGATCTTTGGTTATGTTTTTTGTACCCTGAAAGCATTATTGTTGCATGCGCACACATGTGTGTGTTTGACCCTATGATGTGAGATCTACCTGGCTGACAGGAACGGCGGCTGGTTGAAATTAGATTACACAATCACAAATGTCCCAATCAGGGCTCATGCATAATTCATCCTTCATGCTTGGCTTTCATAATTACTTAATTAATTCCCAGCTCTAAAGAGATAGGCCAGTGCTAATCCTCCAGCCTCCCATGGGGCTTCCCAGGACTGCTATAGATGTCCTGTCCCAGGATGCACTGCAGCAAATAGAGGGAGGCATCCCAAACAGTCGTGCGGACTGTAGCCATGGTGCTAAATCTGCTCTCTCTTTTTTTGTTAATGTAGGTTGGTAGTCAGAATTCCTGCTCCCCCTGTAAAGCTCTCAGCTGGAGTTGTGCACAAGCAAAGTGCTTCCATCCCACAGTGAGAGCTCCTGCACCCCTTGTGTTTCCTCCAGCTGCAGAGAGAATGGCTTCTGACTGATCTGATGCATTGAAAAATAGGGAGACGCGCCTACTTGCATTCTTTTACAAGCAACATGTGCTCTGACGGTTTTAGCTACTTCTTCATCTCTCGTTCTGTCAGTGGCGTAACAGGCTCATGCATTCTGTTTGGCAGAGAGGGAAACAAAAGGGAAGCACTTCTGAGGCGCACTCACATAGTTATGTATTTTGATACTACTCCAGTACCCAGCAAAACCAAATTTAAAATTTTATTTTATGTTTTTTTTAGACTGCTTTGATATGAACTAGAATGCCTTAGGAAGTAATAACTTTAAAATGAAGGGAGAAAAGACACGTTAGAATGAGCACTGTTCCCTTGGATCAGTGGGAAAGAAAACAAGAACAAGGATTTTTTACAGGGAAACAAAAAGTCATATTAATTGTCTTGACTAATGGCAGCAGTCATAAGCTGCACAGCATTTATTCCCTTTGGCTTTTAATGTAAAGTCTAATGAACCAGACATTTAACAAAGACTCCTACTGGACCAGGACCTACTTACTGGCTGATGAATGAATTTAAGCAAACATAGCAACACTTATTTAATCACACCTCCACATCCTCCATGGTAATGGCAAATAACATCTATTACTGGAATTACGTTGACCCAATATGAGTGAGTCCACGGCCTTTCCTCCCTCGCTCGCATTTGAAAAATGTTCTGTCACTTATTGGGCTGTAATTAGCAATTATCCATACAGTAAAATCATTTCTTAACAAATTAACTATACCTCCGCCGAGGAATTAAATCGCAAGAGTTGGGGCCGTGTGTCAGTGTTGTACAGAAGCACCGGTCACCTGCTGCTCCTGTGCTGCCATTGTACTGCATGAGGCCACAGTGGGACTCCAATGACCGAGAGTTTCCGCAGAGAAAAGAGCGCGAAAGGACAGCAAGAGACCAAAGACAGATTGAAAACACTCCAATCAATCAGTGATTTGACTTTGGGCTAAGTCTATGTTGATAATTAGCCAGCCAGCGCAGGCTGGGCAGTGGGAAGTTGCCAGGCAGGTGCCTAGAGGCCCTCGGGGGACCTGAACTGTCTCTTCCCTTCATTAACTCCTCTCGTCCTCTCCCCTTGTCCGCCTGATCCTGCGAGCAGCCGGGGCTGCTGGGTAATTCAGTCTCCAGTCTCCGAGGTGACCCCATGCCGCAGGGCTGAGGTAGCAGAGGATACAACACTTCTTTTTAACCTCTCTCTGACTCTTCTTTTCTCTGTTTCCAAGACCACGCTTCCTGTTGTTAGCTCTTTTTTACCGGGCTTGTGCTGAAATGGTCAAAATGCCATGACCTTTTTTTGTATTTTATAGTTTTTTCCTCACCTTCCATGCAGTCTTCAGATATGGCGGTCAAAGAGAATGACTGTGGCTTCTCCTCTTTTGTATTTTTATCTGCTGTACGCTCTTTATGTCTCTCTGCCTGTCCGTCTGTCTGTCTGTGTTGGTATGCAATTTCCTCTCGTCTCACTATTTGCTGCACTTTATAGGGCCTTTATTGCAGTTCTTAGCTGATTGCTCATATTTATTTACAACAAATGCAGTTAAGAGGTACTGATGTGAATGCAGTGGGCATATAAATGCAATGCTCATCTCCTGTTAGCTCATTAGACTGTATTGCCTAGCTTTTATCCGCACATTTTTTTTCCTTTTGTCTCCCTGACTGCAATTTTGAACATCTCTTAGATTAATACTGTCAGAAACTGTAACTTTCTTCAAAAAAGAAGAAAAAAACTATGCCAAAAACACGAAGGGCCTGTAAAGATGAAATACAGTCTTTAATATGTGCCAAAAACTGAGTTGTCATAATATTCGGCTTTAATAAGGCATGTGCAGAGATCCTTGTCTCACAGAAACCCACCCACTCTAGCATGCACGCACACATGCTCGCACAGTAATCAGTATGATTTCACATTATGGCTTTTCACATAGCCATTAAAACTGAGTTACAATGTGATTATTGCCTGTGACAAATGAAGAGGTTATACTCAAACTGTTAAACAGCTCATAGCTTTTGATAGGAGACATACTGTATGTGATCAGTTAAGGTGTTTCAGGCAGAGAAATGCAGTCTGTGTCTTTCTCTCGCTTTTCTTCTCCCGCTCTGAAGCACAGGTATATTTATATATTTTGAAATATGTTAATCTGCCGCATTTGAAGTTTGGAAGAAGGAAGATTGCACACAATAACATCAGTTCTTCTCTCACATAGGTGATGTCTGAGTGTGCATAAATGCAAACAGGCAAACGCACACAAACGCATAATACCCATCAGAATGTGTTTCTCAAAAGCATGTTAATCTTTGGGGTTTTGAAGTGTCACAAAACTCTCTGTCTATTAAAATGATCATTTTAAATGATGGTGAATGCACGCAGTCGATGCATATGATGGAGGACCGTGCTTCACTGGAACACTGTCAGTACCACGATCCCTTTTAAAGAAGGCATATCTCCTAACGTGTCGGGTGAAATGACACAAAGAGTGAGAGGTGCGCACACGAGGTTTGCACGCCATGGCGCACACTCGCAGATGACAGGTGCAGTACGCTTCCCTGAGCAGCTTTGCTTAATGACAGATGGTGGCAGGTGATCAGGTCATAGCAAAGCTATGACTGTCACCTTTAATCTTCTAAAACAGCATGCAAACAAACACAGAAATACCCCCACCACCACTGCACACTACAATATTTTTTCCCCCTCCACACCCTGCATGCCTGATTGCTATCCTGTCTGCTGGGGGTAGGGACTACCCCAGGGGGAACCAGAGCAGAGCCAGTGACTAAGCAGATCAGCCTCTCCCTAGGGATCCTTTTTCTCTTCCCGCTGTGGATATCCACCTAAAGTGCTGGTGCTGTCCCAGCTCATCCAGGCCAGGCCCAGCCAGGCTCCTGCAGGGCGTGCTTTAATTACTTCCTTTTCCTCACTGTGCGTTTAGGTGTGGCTGCAATCTTAAAGTAGTCAGGGGTGGTGGATGGTGGTTTGAGAGATTAGCATATCACACAGATTAGTGCTTCACTGGTGTGTACATGTAGTGACAGAGGGTGGTAATGAGGAAAAAAGACCTCCCTCCCACAATCCAAACCCCTACCCACGGTTTAACAGAGGGATTTCAAATTGAGCTACAGATAGAGTTGCAGGACCTCTTTATCTCCCTGTTACAGGTAGAGGGAGTGACCATGTTTTCTTAAATTTTGGCACAACAGTGAGATGAAAGGATTAAGCAACCAGGCAACCAAAGCAGAAACAGAAATAACCAGACTCAGGCTTTCATTATAGCCTGTTTGTTTCTTTTAAAATATTATGGTATTTTATAGTTTTCCATTCAGTCACCGTGATACTGCTCTAAAACAAAAGAAGGCTTCCTATTTCTTTTCTAACCAGAAGACTAAATCTCCTCTTTTCTGTTTTCTCAGGCAGCCTTCCTGTTGGTTAGATTAGCTTTGGCCCTTGTCCAGCAGATCCAGCACTGCCCACTACCACCCAGTGAGAGGCCTAGGCTCGGTGTCACTTGCGATACTAGAATGTGACCGCTGGTGCCCTGTCTCTGCCGCAGGGCCAAGAGCTCCTTACTCCCATGGATTTTTCATTTGTGGATCTTGCAGAATCAATGTTCTGTTTTTGCCTTCCCAGACAGGGAACATGGATCAGCACTTTCTTTCACCGCTTCTCATCGTTCTGGCATCGTTGTATTTTTACTCAGTTGTATATAGCATTCGTATTCTATTTTTATCTTATTGTATATTTTTATTCTACTGTATATAGTATATTATTTTATTCTATTCTGTACAGCTGTGTACTGTATTTATTCTTATTGTATTCTAATTTTTGCCTCATAACTTTTGCACTGTCCACTTCCTGCTGTGACAAAACAAATTTCCCACGTGTGGGACTAATAAAGGTTATCTTATCTTATCTTATCTTATCATCTGTTCGTGCTTCTGTGCGTGTGTTTATGTGTGTGCACCTGAGTGTTTGATTATTTCCTATATCCTCAATTTTCCCCCTACACCGTCTGCCCCTTGGAAACCACATCCCCTTCTGCCATTACTTTATCCTTCTTCAATTCCTCTCCCCTTTTTCTTTCTGCCGTGTCATGGCATCAGTAGTTCAAGCATTAGGCTAACGTCCAATTTATGTGTTTTTTCTTTAACATAATCATTCATCCAACAGAGTATTTAAGCACCAAACCATTTATTTATGTAGACAAATTTCTTTCCCTGGAGCTGTTCTCTTTTCAGCAAAGGTCTGGAGGCAGGACGGGGAATAGCTGAAGATTTAAAGCTAGGGAAAGTAGGGCAGGAGTCCCTCTTTGACAAACTAAATAGTTTGAACTGTTCTTTAAAGCACAGCATGGGGCAGTTACAGAGCTTTGCTTCTCCACCTGTTCTCAGTTGGATGCAGGTATTTTTTTCACCAGTACCCATGGTGCCTTGCTTCCTAAGAGACTTTTAGTTGGGTAGAAGTCATTGTTACAAACATTGCACCTTACTATGACAATGTCCGCATAAAAGGGAGTCTAGCTGAGCTTTGGTGCCTCGTGGGGTTCACTGCACACAATGTAAATGATTTCTCTCTTGTGCTCCCCCAGTTCTGCTGTCTAGTGGGCCACTGGACACAAATAATAAATCACATTTTATACCACAACGCCAGAGTGGAGGAGTGAAAGGTAAAGCTTTACAAAACTTGCCTTTGCTAGATCCCTGTTTCTGCTGCTCACCACACGGATGACATCCAAGCACAAGATGGAAAATAATTGCATTCTCAGCACACTCTCAGACAAACACTCCCTGTAGACATTTGGGCCAGTTAATTGGAATTTCACTTAGTGCCAACGAACCATCAAGTAACGCACTGGGTTTGTGCTGGCTGCTCTTCATATTATGTTGCAATAGGAATTGAAAACCTCTGCGTACCAGCCTCCAGACAGCTTGGAAGCACTTCTTGGCCAGTGGAAGAAAGACGTGCCAGGGTGAATTTAACAGGGAGAAAAAGCCTTAATAAACAGGATAATTATTTCATGTATTTAAGTGTATCAAAACACAATCATGCGGTGTACTGTGACTGTTGTCAGTAATTTTTAAATTTTTTTAATTTCTTATCTCTTGTAAGCAGATGCGGTGCATATGCCAACACTGCTCTGCAATGCTAACAGTGCACAGTGACCTTTAAAGGCTGTTTAAAAATGAAAGAAAAGAAGAGGAAAGCTGGACCACATCCTCCCTCATGTGTAAGAACAAAAGGGAGTTCAGGTTTCCTGGTTACAAGTACACCACTTAGGAGAAAGTACACAGTGAAAGATCACTTTGTACTTGACTAGATTTTATTCAGGCTCAATATACCATGCCAACCGCACTGATACGGTTTAAAAATATGATAACATTTACATTGGGGGTGATACTGGCATTGATTGGGGTTTAGTTATTGTCATTTCATTAGTTCTCTGTATATTTATGTTCTAGCTAAAATGAGAGAAACCTACCTTGAAGGCTCTGCCAGACAGGCTCTCTTAGAGGTGCTTACCACTGTTGAGTTAAGTTACCAATTAAGTTGTTCAAATGCCTAAAAGTAACCATAATGTGGCAGAAAACTATCTAAATAAATAAAAAAGAAACTTTTCTGGCAGAACTTCTCTGACCAGCTATGCAAGTTTCCTCCCTTGGTAACCATCAGTCTGTCTGTTTATTCCCTGCATTCATGAGTATTCGTCTCCTGGGTTCTTTACCTTTGTTCTTTACCTAAGCTTCATTCCTGTGTTTATTAAGCAATACATTCGGGTGTGTACCCATTTTGTTTATTTGTCAGCTGCTGCCTATCTATACTCCACTCTTTGTTCTTTTAACCCACCTTCTATGTCCTGCATTTGGCTCTTTTAATCATAGCTGTTATTTTGGGATACATATATTTTTTTTGTCCAGCCTCTGATTGGGAGGTGTATACTTTTAGTTTTCCCTAAGATGTGGCCTTTCCTTGTGCCCTCTCCCCTCCAGCAAACACGGCACAGTGCCGGATTATTTGTACATCTCTGGTGAGCATTTCATCACACGGTTTCGTCATGACGGAGCAGTTACGTGCCACAGCCAGATAGTATCAACGTCCAGCATTATTTCCAAGACTCCCGCTCTATAGCCAGGGGAAGCGTTAAGGCCAGGCAGAAAGCCTGTGCAGGTCTAGTTTCGCCTCCTCCGCCATATATAAATCCCACCCACTCCTTTGGAAAGTCAAGGGGCCATAAAAAAAGCTCTGCAAGAGAGAGAGGAAAGGAGGAATCATTACGCGCAATTTATAAACCATTAAGAGCCATATTAAAAAGCCTGCAATCTAATTCACCCAGCGGTGGGCTCTGGCAATGATGGTGGCCAAGGGGGAGAGGAGAGTTCATTTAGGGAGTGTGTTTTGGCCACTCAGAGTGTGTGATGTTAATAGGGTCCGGGGGGTCACCTCTAGCCAAGGGAGGCTGCTTACCTCTGCACGGATGCCCAAGTCAGCAGTGGGAGGGTAGAGGGAGGACAGGAAGGCTGACAGAGAGAGAGAAATTGGAGGAAAGGGGATAAGAGAGTTGAAGAGATATGATATTGCTTACACATCCCACCTAGTCCAGCTGGTCATCTCTTAAAAGTAAATGAGGTTTCGCAGCTGTAACAGCTTAAAGAGTGTATACTGGTGAAAGGAATGCACATATTTGCCCCTTCAACTGCTCGAGCGCTTAGTGGGAGCATTATTACAACTCTATTCTGGATGGAGGATGGAGCAGAGCTTAATTTTGATGTGCAGGGAAGAAGCCAAGGTCCCTAAAGTCATCAGAAATTTCAGACTGCATACAAGACTTTAAAAATTTTCCACTTCATATAATAGCATAGTCAAAAAAAGTTACCTTTGGTCTGAATATTTCACTCAGTGTGCACAATAGCTTCAGGGAGACGCTTGACCAAAACATATGAGACATTATGAATTAAAGATTAATTATAATTGCCACCAGCAGCACAGGGTTGTAGAACATAATAGTAGATGTAGTCCCTTTGTACTACTAAGAAAAATTATATATGCAATCATGATATAAAGCTACAATTTGTACTGAAGTGAGGGGGTTATGAATTCATTTGTCTTGCAGCCTGAAGAAAGAAACTGCTCTGAAGTGTGGCAGAACAGCAGCAGGTACTTCTGTGTCACTTGCCAGATGGCAGAAGGGTGAACAGACAGCAGTCGGTGTGGGTATCGTGTTTTAGTATCCTTTGGGCTCTACATGTACACCTCATCCCACCTCACATTTGCTGGACTAGTGGAGGCCATGTGCTGTGGGGTTTAGTCACCCTCTGCAGAGCCTCCTGGTCTTAGGCCACTCATATACCACACCAATTTGTGATGGGCACACTTAGGATATCTTCTGTTGCCCCTCTGTAAAAGAACTTGGCACTGTCATTTAGTTCTTCTTTGTTTTCCTTCAGAAAGAGCAGCAGTTTCTGAACTTTCTTTTCCCGAGGTGAAATTTGTCTCTGTTATCAATAAATTGATAAGGAGGTTTCCAAAGAAAAGTTTAAAAGGAAACTGCAAACCGAAGCTGGACACAGTTCCAAAATTTTGAGGAGCATGCCAGCTAAGCCTAATATTAATATTAATAACAACTTAGATTTGTATAGCACCTTTCAAGAAACCCAAGGGCGCCTTACAAAAGAGTAAAAGAGGATAATAATTTAAACCAATCTTTTTTTTCAGTATAATTATGAGGTGCAGCTTGAGCTCCTGCTTTATTTGTGATTTTGCACACTTTAACTGAAATGAAAAGTCTCTAATTTTTATAGTCATTTCATTTTAATGGAGGGAGTGTCACCTGTTCTTTTTGAGGGGAGAGACAAACGACTGCAAAGTCCCATTCAGGTGCGTCAAAACAGGATTTATTGAAACACATATGGGGGGAAGTCGAGCACGATCACCCAAAAAGCATCGAACTTCCTTACAACAGTTGAGATGGATCATTTTATACATATGATGACCAACAATATACGTCACCCCAGATGAAAAACAACATAGGACATATTCTAAAACAGAACAGTTCCTCTCTCAGTTCCTCCACCGCCTCCCAGATGCATCCTGTTATTACACTTGTCCAGACTTAGACAACACTTGCAATCAGTTTATCCAGACAGGCTGTGTCGTTAATCTAAGTGCATGACCTCCCTCTACGTCATCTGTTACCAGGCAAACATCCACAGCACAGGGCACACTGCCTTTATTTCCTTTCTTAAACAATCATAGAAAATACATATTAAATTGTATATATATAAGCAATCCTTCCAGCTTGAACTTTACTCCATTGACCGGCCAGACATCGCACTGCCCGTAGCTTCAAACCATTAATTAACTTGACCAAGCTTCAACCCTTTAATTATGCAATACGTGTATAACATGATTACAGTTGCACCTGCAATGAAAGATTATTATATGCTTATGCTAACACCTGAAATACAGACTTTAATATAACATTATCAGTTTCAATAAATGTGTCAATCAAATCATAATAATCATGAATCATAAGTGATGCCACAGTAATAATACTGATCATGGATAGTAACATAGATTATGAATGTAAAATAATATTTCACTCCAACAGGAGACAGAATATCAATCAAAAGTCTTTAAAAAAAAACATGACATAAAAGTTATAAATTGATTTCCATGGACGGGCCATCTACTAGAAAATCTTGACTGAAAAACCTCCTTCCCTCAGCCAGACCACTGAAGATGAGTTGTGGATGGGGCTTCCAGCACAAAAAGGACCCAAAACACACCTTCAAGGCAACAAAAGAGTGTCTAAAGAAGACACACATAAAGGTCATGAAGTGGCCTAGACAGTCTCCAGACCTCAGTCGTATACAAATCTGTGGAGGGAGCTGAATCTTCAAGTTGCCAAGCAGCGGCCAAGAAACCTGCAGGATTTAAAGAGTTTCTTTAAAGAGGAGAGGGCCCAAATCCTTCCTGAGACGTGTGCAAACCCGATGGCCAGCTACAAGAAAAAATGTTACTGCTGTGCTCGCCACGTCAACATTTGTTTTGGGATCATTGTTCTGTCTTTCTCTACTGAAATAAAACTACCATAAAATGACCATAAAACTACCACTGCAAACATACAAATTCAGCAGGGAATGAAATAATTATTTCCCCCACAGTATGCTTTTACTCAAACGTTTATCTTCCACAACAGCATTAGTTAAAATGAAGCCACTTTAAAGGAACAGTTTGCTGTTTTTATCTTTTTCACAACCAGATTATGTCTATCTGTCCATTAATTGTGAAGCTGCCATCAGGACATCAATATTTAAGCAGAACAGGAAACATAGAATTACAGCACTCGTGACCTTCTTTACACTGGCTTCTGGTATGTATTTGGAATAGATTAAAATTGATTAATTGATTGAGGACTTTCAAATCCTTTCATGGCCTTTCACCTCCAGTAGTTGCTGAGGTTTCCGACCTTAGTGCCAGTAAATTTTTAGGCAGATATAATCTTACTGTTTCAGCGGCAACCTCAAGGAGACAGTCCAGACCCAGAGACTGGACCAAAGAAATCATTTCCACTGAGTTATCATTTTATTTAGTTTTTTGAACTTCACACTTTTTCTTAACACTTGTTTTATTTTGCTTTTCCTGAAGCACTTTATAACTTGAATTTATAAAAGTGCTATCTAAATAAAAACAGCTATTTCTCCACATATATTATTATTTCTCTGTGCGTAAGCACTAACCTAGCTGCAGCCAACTGGTTTTTTTAATGATTATTTCCCTCCAAGCATGTTTGGAACTCACTGAGACATTTGCTTAACCTGTAGACAAAAAATATGTTAATACTGTTTGCTTTAGAGGTGTTAGGAAAGTTGAATTTGATGTGAAAGTATACACATATTTTAAAAGTTTGGCTTGGAAAGCAAAAAAAAAAAAACTGTTGTTGGTTGCTCTACAGGTTCAGATTTACAGCAGCTTTGCCTTTAATTGACGTCATTGTCCTTTGAAATATGTCAGTAGAAATTGAAGGACTATTTTAAAAGTGACACCGGTTTGAATATTTGATTTTCACTGAGTAACAATTTATTTTGCTTTTGGATTATGGATTTGTGCTGCAGAACCATGCGGCACATCATCCAAATAAAATGCAGTATTCAATTGTAGATATAGATGTACTTGGTCGAATAATAAGGAAAAAACCCAGAGCATTCAGGAATATAACAGGAAAAAAACAGTACTCAGAAAGCGGTGAAGGACAGTCCACAGCACTAATGGGACTGCTGCTGGACAGAAGCATTTTAAGCACTTTTGGTTCTAATAAGAGTAGAACAGCTAGTTCAGTTTATATCTCTGCAGTGTTGATACAATATATCTGGACCACATAGATATGCCAATATTGTTTTTGTAGGGAGACGGTCAGGAGGTTCAATAACCGTGGCGTTGAGAGCGTCTGCTCGGAGCCCGAGGCCCTCTCTCACCATATCACAACAACGCCACAGTCAATACAATCCAAATTGAGCCCTCATGCAGAACACTGCACGAATCGATATTCTTAAAAAGGTTACACGTCAAACTATTAAATACTTTATCGATCCCTGAGCAATATGCAGTGTGTTTATGGAAATCTATAGATACTCTATGTTATTCTCGTCCTAAGTAAGAAATGAAGTAAGTATTTTAACTTCTTGCCGTCACGTAACAAAGCACGGGGAAACTAATGATAACTAATGCTGCTTCTTTTTTTTGAACATCTCGTAAACTTCAACGCCAAAATCTGACACTTTGTTTCCCACAATATGTTTGACATTAAGTTTTCTCCCATACAGACACAGAAAAGAAGGGAGACAACATTTAACAGGACTGCCTCTAACTCAGCTCTTACATAAGTGATGTTAAGAATATCTCAGAAAGAAAAAAAAGACTAAACCTCAGGTTGGGAAACATTCATCTTCTTTCTTATGGTTGTCAGCGTTCGGAGAGAAAACTCTCTTGCATCTCTCTCATCAAACCAAACTATCACAAACCCTAACATTAAGTTCTTTTTCACATGCCAGCCAAATGTCTTTCAACTAAATGGAGCAGCTGCACTGAAATCACAGAATGTACAATAAACCTGTCACAGTCTGTATTAGCAGATGGGAAATGGGAAAACAAAAGCATGTGTCGCTGAGGATTGAGATTTTAGCTTGCCAGGTGTAAATCCGGCAAATAGGAGATAAAGGGAGAGCAGAAGAGGACATGTTGATCAAGATCGATGGATGTAGTGATGGTGAGTACGAAGGTGACCAGTACAGCTGAAAAACTGCAAAGCGAGGTGAATAGCGAAGAATCGAGAACCAGAAAAGGTGCAATTGTGCTTATTAATGTGCCAGAATGATCTGGTGTTACAGCGATAAAGATGGAAAAACTGAACGTTAGAAACAATTACATCAATCTAAGGCGAAGAAAAGAGGAGTTTCCTATATAGAACCATAAGCTGTGAATAAAAAAAATCATAAGTGGCACTTTCGGGCTTAATGGCGTTGTTGATAGCTGCTTGGGCCATTATAGCGAGTTGAGACGAACATCACCGGAGGGACGAGGGATGGAATATTGTATAAGGACACAGAGAAGAAATAAATGACCAGATGGTGGTTATAAATGCACAGTCAATAGAGAGACAGAAAAAGCAGCAGAGGAAAAATCAAGAAAAAGAAGGGCACAAGAGAGCAAGAGAAAGTGAGTGGGATTGAGAGAAAAGGGACTGACAGTGAAGAATGCAGGCAGTTAAAGATATCTGCCGAGTGATCTGTTATTACAGAAAGAGGGAGACAAACAGCTTCTTTCTTTTGTTTTTTTCCAACAGCAAAATAAAGACACTCATCAATTTAAATCAGCAGGGTTCCCGGACCTCACCTTTTATCTGTCAGACACTGGATGGTGAAGGCCTGTTCCTCCCTCCTCTTGTCCATTCATCACACAGAGGAAGAAGACACCCCTCCAGGGGCATGCTGGGTAATCTTGCATGGCCGGAAACATGGCGATGGTGAACGGATGGCGGCGGGACCCTTTGTTATTTACTGCTCACTTAGCCCCTCTGCACCCTGACACACACACAATTTATGAGGACAATCGTCAAAGCCGCTGCGCTCCACTGGAGCACTCCCTGATGGATGTACATGAATCCAGGAGAGGAGAGGAGAGAGAGAAGCGGGGAGACAAAGATAGAGGTTGAGGCGTCGTACAGTTTCCATTACTGTAAATGAAACCACTCACTGGGCTTCATAAAAGAAAGATTTACATCAAAACAATAGATCAGAACAAACATTTTGCAATTAAACGTTAAGCCCCGAGACGAAAAAATCATTTTAAATATAAACTCCGCAGCAGCTTATATTACTGCCATGCAGTCCTGTCTCATGGAAGGAGTGTGAACTGAACTGCGTGCTCATATGTCTTGCGAAATGCCACTGAATGCACCAAATGTCACCAGAATGTCAGCAGTTCCACCGTCTGCGCTTTGAGCTTTTATTTTGGTGCATTCACTCTAACAGACACCTCTTTTCCTCGCTGCTTTCATCCGGTATTCACATCCCCAAAACTCATTTACAATGTCCCCGTGCTCTTTGCTAAGGCAGCTGACAAACAGTACAGTAAGTGTTCAATCATAACAATCCATTAGAATAATCACTGATAACAAGTCCATTTTCATAAAAGAGACGGGCGAGGGATTAATGAGCTTAACCCTACTTATGTTCCATCCATTTTGTGCTGTAAATCAATAATCCAGTAATAATGTTCTTCAGTGGGGCAACAGAGCCCCAAGAGCAGCATCCTCTCTCTCTCTTCATGAGTTATTTGAGCTGCCCTACTATCTCCTTTGTTCTCTATAAAGTTGCCTTTTGGGAGTGCCAGGACCAAACACATATATTTTTAGTGTTTTCTACACAGTCTGGTGTGAAACAACACGAGGGATTGGTGAGACTCCAAGAAGCACAGAGCGCACAGACGGGAAAGGGAGAGGAGGAGGGGAAAGTAAATGAGCAGAGAGAAGGAGTGATGGGGCCAGGAGACCAGGGAGGAAGAAGAAGAAGAAGCAAAAAAAAAAAAAAAAAAAGATGGAGGGAGGGAGCACATGGTAGTGGAGAGGTAGGGAATTTTTACAAGACTCTGTTTAATCAGCCTCTCTCTAACTCTGCGTCAAGGTGCAGTGCTCCTCTCTTTGTATCCTAATGTTTCCTTTATGCATCCTTTTAGATTTTAATAGCATGGAAATCAAAGACTTTCAGCAGCCTTCAAACATAATTGCTGGGTCAGCTGCAAAAGAATATAAATTAACGCCACAAAACAGGAACGTTTCAAAATTAAAGCACATTCTGATGCTCGTATCGAAAAACAAAACCTGTCTTTCAATTTTTTTTCAACTACTCAGTAATGCTTCAGTGAGGCTGTATGCTGCCGTAATTCTAATTTTTTACATAAAAAAATCATGTGAACCCTGAATTTTTGATTTCTTGCAGTGCTGTCATGACAACGTGAGGTATTTTAAGCTTGCAGCTGGGTGCTATAAAAAATAATGCAGCCATTGTTTATTGGTTGGCTCATGAAAAACACGGACTGATTACAAAAACTTTGCAAACACAAATTATTTCCATTTGCACATAATAGCAATTTCTGAAGGAAAACAAAAATTGCTGGGATCAATATTATTAACCCCCTGAAAAACTGACCTTTTGACATAGCACAATCCACTGCTGTAAAATGTTGGGCTTCAACTTTGTAAAACTTCTAAAAACTTCTAAAAATCAACTTAAAACTGGATTTTTCTTGCTAGGGTTATCATCCAATTTGCGCACATTTTAAAAACTTCAACAAGGGTCTGAGCTGTCACTTGAGAAAGCATCATGCCAAAAACAAAAGAAATCAATTTAGACTTAAGAAAAAGAATTGTTGATGCTCACAAAGCAGAAGATGTATATACAAAGCTATCACAGCATTT
Organism: Copadichromis virginalis; assembly: GCF_057382275.1. Classification (NCBI taxonomy): domain Eukaryota; kingdom Metazoa; phylum Chordata; class Actinopteri; order Cichliformes; family Cichlidae; genus Copadichromis; species Copadichromis virginalis. Next base: position 22,593,610 of record NC_140630.1, read on the forward strand.
CCAAGTGTCAAAAGTTGGAGTGAGAAGCATCATCAAGAAATTCAAAGACAGTCATACAAGCTTTGGCAGAGGTAGGAAGCAAAAGATTTCAAAGACTCTGGAAAGAAAACTACTGAGAGATGAGTCTAAAGAGCTCAGAACAACTGCCAAGACACGAGGGAATGACTTCTCAAAGAAGACAATCACTAGAACCCGGCACAGAAATGGACTCTGAGGTTGAAGACCAAAAAAACCCTCCACTTCTGCAGAAGGGACACATTTAATCGAGACTGAAATATACTAAGGACAACCTGGAGAAAGACGCATATTGAAAAAATCCATTGTCCCCACAGTGAAGCACAATGGTGAAAGTGTGTTCTGATGGAAGGAATTCTGAACAAAGATGGATATGTGAGGATTTTGATTGAAAACCTTAATCAGTGAGCAGAAAAACTGAGTCTCGGTCATCACTTTGTCCTGCAACACAACGCCGCCCCAAAACATGCGTTGGTCCTGATGAAGAACCACCTCCAAAAGACCAACGTGAATGCTGCCTCCACAAAGCCCTGATTTAAATCCTATTAAAAATCTGTGGGGTGAAATGAAGACCAAGGTCCATGCCATAAGACCAACATACCTGGAGGGGTCTGAGAGTTTGGCCAAAGAAGAATGGGCTGGGATTGCGCAGGAGACGAGTGTGACATTTGTTTAAAACTACAACAAATGACTGCAGGTTGTTATCAAGCAAAAAGGACACAGAATGATAATTTTGTCCCTTTGAGTTATTGTGAAATAATTTTTTTTCTGTGTGCAATGTAAAATATTGCAAGCATTCCAAAATAAAGTAGCAGGTCTAAGCTATGCTAATAGTTCATTTCATTTTTTAAAAGCGCTTTAAAAAATACTTACTCTCTGTCCTCATCTGTATTTCATGAAGCATACTGGACTCTTATGATGGAGGTCATTCATTGAAATACAGCTGCTCTGCTGCCAAATGGATATCACAAAACACCACATCTCACATTAGCAAGTACCTAGCTACATTAGGCTTTAGCCTTGTCTAACCTTACCCCTAACCTTAACCTGTATCCAACAATAAAAACAAGTCTTCACTTTAAAATACGACAATTTACACAAAGTTGGAGTTCCATGTAGTCGAAGTGTGGTGTAACAGCCTGCCTCACCTCCACAGACACATGACTATTTGGATCATATTCAGACTGAGCCAAAGTCTGAGTCATGTCACATTTTCCCATTTCCCAACGCTTCACTCAACTGCAAAAGTGAACTCTCGGTTTTCGGTCTTCAAAAACAGACAGAATTTTGAAGAAAATGTCAGCAGGTAAGTTTTATCAACTACATTTCTTACATACTTTACGTTGTAGAGAAGCTACAAAGCAGAATACAAGTGAATTCAGCACATCTACATTCAATGAGGTGCACGGCGTCTCAGCATCAGCTCATCAGTATTGTCCCGGTCACTCAAACTGAAGCTGTAATTGTAATTTTCAGTACTGGGATGCTGTTGCTCTGATCTTGATGTGCTGATGTGTATAAGTCAATGAACACGAACTGTGTTTGTCACTGAAGTGTAGATTTTGTCTTTGACTGATGTAAATTAAAATTGCCGTGTTGAGTTTTGTATTTTCTAATTAGTTTTCAGATTGGCTTTGAGTTTTTGTTTTCAGTTACGGTTAATTATAGTTAGTTTCCAGAGTGAATCTGGGTCAGAACAGTTTAAACTGACTTTATGTATAGTTGATGTCCTGTCCGCAGTTTTATAGAAATGTCTTTTACAGTTTTTTAGTTTTTGAATTTAGTTACTTTCAGTTTTCATAATTTTAACCTTCCTAATTATTAAAAAAGGAGGATTTGTCAGGGACAAGATTTGACAAGGTCACATTAATTCATAGTCCAGTAGACATTCTGACGACATTACCACTATATCTATTTTATTTTAGTTAGTTTTTGAGCACATTCAATTTTATTTAAGTTTTTCAACATCCAGTTTTATTTAGATTTACTATAATAACCTTGCTGCTATGCTTCATAAGCTGTCTAACTGTTCCTGATAGCTTCAGCATGGTGTTTAAAGTTGTATGCATTAACCTAAAAAGGGAAATGCTAGAGGATGTTGCTGGAAGCACTACAAGGCTTATTTTCTAAGCTATATTTAGGATGCTTCCTGGTACGCGTTTACTTTGATCTCTGCACTTTTATTGTTTTTGGTTATAAATGTTAAGGCACTAAAAAACAAATGCGGTGTTGATATGTTTCAAAGTAGCTGCTTTGCATAGCTGAAAATATCTAATTTTGTAAGAAATGCATAAAAGTAATGTATGATGTTGATGGTACGAGCTCGCTCTGCTAATCTGTATGAGACCGAGCCAGCTTGAGAGTTTATGCACAGGAGAATATACATGACTGATTATTTCTTCTCTGTTGCAGGTATGACAATAATAAATAAAAACAACAACTACCCCCCCCCCAAAAAAAACAAACAAAAACAAAAACAAGAACACACATACAAAAAAAAACCCCAGAAAAAACAAAAAAAACTCTGCTGGATGTATTTTAAATGTTTTTTCAGTTTCGGGTTGTTTTGGTAATGCTTCTGTGTTTACACTCTGTTAGGTAGGCGCTTAGGGCATATGTACAAGAAAAACAGTGTGAATGTTTATTTCCTCACCATTGCATATGCTAAGAGCATGTGCAGCATGGAGACCCTGTGAATGCTCTGTGGTTACTGTGGCCGTGGGTGGCAAAGAAAGTCCTCAAAGACCTGCAAGGGAAGTTTGCCTTTTCAGTTACACACACAGAGTTAGATCACCTACACATTCTGTCTTCAGCTTTTTGGATTTTATTTCAAACAAACTAAGTAAAAAGGAAAAACAGCAGACAAACAAAGTTATCATTATGTAGAATGCAAAAATAGATATCCCTCTGATATTTACGCGCATTTCTCACAACAACAAAAATTGTTTTTCCAGATGATGAACCTTGATGGATTCTAATTCATAATGCAAACAGTTTAATCTCACTTGACTTGTAGTTGATGTCTTGACATCAGTTTTATTTTGGACCTTGATTTTTTTTTTCTTTTTTTGTACACTATCATGAGTAACCACTGCGACAACAAGATGCAAAGAAGAATTGGCATCTGTTCTTTAACCTCAGGCAGCATACTTGACTCTACGGTTGCATAATGCTTTACTATGTTTCCCAGTTAGTTGATAACTTTGTCTGTCTGCTGCTTAACTTTTTACTGAAAAGAACTGCTTAATGTGGCTGAAAACAACACAGATGGGACTCAACAAAATGAGCCATGATAGTGAAGTTGTAGGCGAGAAATCAGAAGCAACAAGCTAAAATACACTATAAAGCTCTGTTGAGCTGAGGGGGCGGGTTCAGAATTATGTTATGATGTGAAGCTTTAAACTTAGTTATGGTTAAAGTGGGGCAACTTAAATATTATTGTTACAATTGTAGTATTGTAGTTACGGGAAGGAACAATTACCTTTGCCATGGAGATAGTGTTTGGTGTGAATGTTATTCTGTCTGCAAACATGATAGCGCAAAAAGTTTTGAATTCATTCTGATAAAACTTTGTCGGCGTGTAGAGTGGGGTCATGTTAACAATCCATAAAAATTTGGCTTAGATTTTCATGGTAACTTAATGATCTATTGGCTTGAATTTGACAAAAAGCCTTATAACTTGACTCTATCTCTTTCAAGCGGGGTTTTTAACAATGGCTTTCTGTCAGGACAAGCAGGGCAGCAGTGCTTGCCTTCTCAAATCTACAAAAATAATCTCTGGTTGCCTTTCTGTAAAAGTCACCGCATCCCAATGATTTTCAGCATATCGAAAGCACCATATAAAGATTTAAAATATCATGTTACATTACACCTTTGACCTCTCCTTCAAGGTCATAAATAGATCTGAAGGTCAAACCTATCTTTCTGCCTTCTTTTGCACAGACAACATACAGGGAAAGCTATATGGGGAGCTTTAATATATATGTTACTTCAGACCTCTGACCTCTTTTTCATGATTAAATAAGGTCAAATTTTCTTTAAGTCAAACTTTCATTAAATGTCTCTTATCTTAAAACCCTGCTTAAAATTCCAATACCTTTGTTTTTATTGGGAATTTTTAAGAAATATGCTGGTTATGACCTTTTTATGTGCATTCGATTAAGAGGTTATAACGGTTTAAATACGCAATTTAAGTGGAGATATTATCTGAATTTCAGGAGCGGGACCACACCTCATTCACGCCCCTTCTGGCCTCAGGCTATATATGTCCCCTTCAACAATACCACCAATTTTATGCCCCCGGGAGCCAGTGCCGGTCCCATTCGAGGCCTTCCCCAAACTGTAGCACCAGTACACTTTTATTCATTTTAATCAGAATCCAAATACTTTATTGATCCCAGTGACAATGTGGTCACAGTTGCTCCAAGACAGTAAGAACAGTAGCTAACAAGTTAAAGTACCAATTAAATACTACAAAATAGCTGAGAGGTTACACACACTGCAGCTTAAGAAAATGCTAGGAAATGAAAAAATGCTGCAAAGGTTGCTTTTGCGGAGACAATAAGATGTCGGAACAGCTGCGGAAGAGACAGAAACCAAATTCAAAATATGAACAATCACACAGAGACACACTTAAAAGAAACGTATTCATTGTGACAATTGTGAGGGAGAAAAAGATGCAAATGTGTGTTTTTTTATCTTGTGATTCACATAATACTGTAGATACATGTTTGCTGTTCGCTGTTTATTATTGTTAGCTGTTTACTGTTAGCTTGTCATTTCACAGCGTCATCCATCATGTTAATGTCTCAGCAAAAACACTTCCATTCACTTCCAGTGAGTTATGCTTTTTTTTTTTGTGAGCTTTCTCTGTTTCCGTTGAGTTTTCTTCAACTTCCAATGTGTTTTGTGTGCTTTTGTAGGTTTACACGCTCTGAGTGTTTCTTGTTAAATTATAGGTTTGGGACAGGACCCACTTTTGTGGTGTCTTACATGAAAGCCGGAAACACAAATCTTGCACGCAACCAACTAGTATTCACAATTTATGCAATCTATCTATGTATCAAGCCAAAAATACGAAAATTACAATAATATGTTTACTATTAGTTGCTCTTTTTTGAGATGGTGAAGGCATAGCAGGGTGCTGTGTAGGTTTAATTCAAAACATGTTGGAAGTATCCAAGTCCAGGCAGCCTCCTGTAGCCCCCAGCTGGCGGCTTCCCCTCTCCTCCCCCCTGCTCTGGCTGGTCCCATCGGCATCATGGACTGAGAGAGTGGCAAAAGAGAGAGAGAGTTGGCAAACTCTGTGGCCTATGTGCCAACACCAAGCCCCAACACTCCAGTGCCTGCCTCAGCAACAATCTCTGCTACAGCATTTAGAACAGGAGGTAATGGGCCACAACATATCCTGACGCTGCATTTATTCCGATAATGTAGGCACATTTGAATGCAAGAGATCAACATCCCTTTCTATCTTTTTCCAAATTTCAAAATACTCCTGTACTAAAGCTCCAAGAGACGATTGCCCTCGGGTCTATACGAGTTTTAGCTGAAACAGCACCTGAAAACCTCAGGTGCCATGTTTACAGTCAAGCAGAGAAAGTAAAGAGATATTATAAAAAGGACGGAGCCTCCAAGAGTGGACCAAGATGTGGCAAAAGCATGGAATGCGCATCAAGCAGTTAAGTAATTCGGTTTTACTCCCATTATATAATGGGCAGTAGTTGTGCAATAAAGTAAGATATACTGTATAATTGGAAGTGCAGCTTAATTAGAATAACTGGTGCCATATTTTTAGGGATTTACTGTATATTACAAATGAAGTGCAGCATCTTAAGAGTGTAAGATGAGTTCAGCATTCCCAGATGAGATGAGGATAAGAGACTAGCAGTAAGAATGAAGAAACACCAGAGGCCATCTGCATGTGTTATTAAACTGCCCATCGCCTGGCACTAAATCCCAGCAGTGGGAAAGAATCCAGCAATCAAAGCACATATGGCCAACAACCGGTGCTTGAATTATCCTTCAAATGTAGGTTAATGAATTCAGGAACAGACTGACAGTCATGAACATCATATCTTTAACAACCTGACAGACACACCTGCCAATCTGTGGTGGGGCTCTCTGCATGTGGGGGTGGGTATTATGGGTGAAGAGGGGGTGGGATCGATTAGCACCTCAGAAGCAGAGTCTGTTGGGTGACAGCACTGCCAGAGATGCTGGGAGACTCAGGGCCAGTCCATTCATCAGAGACCTCCTAGAGCTAATGAAACACGCCGAGAGAGTGATTAAGACACAGACACCTACTACAGCAGGGCGGTGTGCCTAATGCATTAATCACAGCTTTTGTCTGCGGGTATCTGAACCGTTTCTGTTGCTTTGTGCGAATGTGTGCCAACACGGGCGATGTACACAAACTGAATGTGGTGCATTTGTGCATACAGACACGCCCACAGAGCGGTGGTTATGTTCGGATACAATGTTAGACTAATAGCTGCAATGCATGTTCTTCCTGTGTTTGCCCATGTATGTGCAACTTGATCTATCTTTGTAGCTCTTTCAATTAAAATCGCTCTTTTCAAAGTTTGCATAGATACAAGAAGCCAGTCCTCTTCTCATTATTACATTTTTGGTGTTGATTAATTGGACCTGTACGATAATGAGCAAATGCCCAAAACTAAAAATGTGTTCCATCCTGGAAGGGACCGTCCTGTCTGCTCAGCAAATGGATAATATAATGCAGATGGTACAAGTGTGATAATTTGTTTTTGTAAGAGACTTTTCTGCAGCTGATTACTCATTGCAGTCTGGTCATACATAAGTTTGTCTCATGAACTTGGCTGTTAGGAGCTCCTGCGTCTTTCTTTTTGTTTTTTTCTGAGAAGTCCAAGACAGTGCTGCCATATTAAGCCTATGCTACGAACTCGTTAGATGACATCCAAACACCATCTGGGGTGTCACCGTGAGAGAGAGAGTGAGAGAGGGTGCATATTGTTTATGACAGAGCCAAGATGAGGTTTTAATACCCGGTTTTATTGCTTAACAAATGAAGACAGTCTGAAGGTGATTATTTATATCTATTAATTAAGTTAATCAAGATGACAGGATTTGCTTCTGTCTTCCCTGTTGCTAATTACATTGTGTTTGTGTGTACAGCACAGGGCCGGTGCCATAAATACAGATGTCAGCTGTGCGCCGGCATTGCTAGGGATTAAGCTCTGTTTGCACGCGCATGTTTGTATGCAGGTGTGTAAACATAATTCGTGTTGCCAATAAATGGTAAATTTGCATACACTTCGCATATATAACATGCAAAAACCTATTTTATTCTTCTTACTTTGCACGGCAGCAGCTTTTGCATACAGGTATAGGGTACAAATGAAATACGTGTAATCCCTAGAAATGAAAAGGACTTTATCTCTCATTGTGTTTTTGTCCGGAGCAGCCCAGGTCGACCTGCTGAGTGAGCAAACCCACCCTCTCCACTCTTTCTCCTTCTCTTCTTCATACTTGTTTCTGTTGCTGCAAATGGGACAGCAACCAAGGGGTCTGCACTACAAGCAGCAGATTAAAGGATTACCATTAATTAGATGTCAGGGACAGAGAGGGGCTTTGCCTGTCTTGGCCATGATACAATATCTGTTAATCTGCTCCGCTCCTGGATAAAAAGAAATCAGTCCATTGGCAGAAAAAATAGGAAAAGAGGGATGGGGCCAGGAAAGAATTGAAAACAAGAACAAAGAGGCAAAGGCACCGAGAGGTGGGTTTAGAGACTGGAGGATGGATGAAAGGGGCAGGGGAAAAAAAGGAAAACTACTCACGGCCCACTCGAGTGTACATTGAGCTTTTCGTATAGAAAGAAAAGCAGCTGGAGATAATAGGATGCATAAGGATGTGAGAGACCAAAAGGAGGTAACAAAGAGCTAATAGCCGGCTGATCTATAGAGAAACAAGGGGCTAAAGAGAGAGGTGAAGTGACTGAGGCCCGAGAAAAGAGCAGCCGCTCCAGAGAAAAATAAAAATAAAACAAGCTACTTTTTTTAAAGATATCTGCTCAGACAAGGTTGGGCAAACATCTCCCCCCTTTAGACATCTGTCAGCTTTGACCTGCACCACTGCATCTGTATTATTTTCCACCACCCCCCTTAAAAAAAATGATAAAAAAAAAATGACTGCACAGCTGCACTTCAAAGATATAGTGCTCCTTAGTCCACACGTGTCATTCGTAATTAAAGACTTGCTCAGATGGATAGCAGGTAAGTCAGGTGACTGACAGATGACTGTTCTGAGTTTGATAAGGCGCTGGTCCATAATAGAAGTCCTGACCCTCATTTTTAGTGCCGTTAACCCAAGGCAGACTGCCTGTGTTGACTTCATCTTTCTTTGACAGCGAGTTTGATTCTGTGCCCGAGGCTAGGTGAGGACAAGCTATCGGGGTCCTGCTAAACACCCGCTTACTGCCCGGCTGATAACACTCAGCCTGTGGGCATGCTGGTTTGGGGTACCGTCTCCCCTTGTCTGGACAGATCACCCTCAGTGAGCCTGCAGATGAGTGAGGCTTATCAGTGGTGCATGTACGTACACGAAGATAATATTGCTCACAGGAAATATAGATATATATACCTATAAGCAAACTGAGGTTGATCCTAAAATATATAACTATGGGTTTTCTGTTGAGGTAGTAGAACGCCTGAAGGCAAATACAGGAGCGCAATTTTTAAAAAAATTTTTGCAGCAGTAAGTAGGACCTAATGTAAATTTGAGTTGTGAGGGGGGTAATTGATGGAGAAGGGTTGGGACATCATTTTCTTTTGGTCAGGCATAGGGCATTCCCTCTATTTGAGTAAAGGGACTGTGGGCGCCCCCGTGAGCCCCACTCTGCTGAGACTCTAATTACTTTGGGGACCTGGAGAATTCAAAGGATTTAGATACGGGGGGAAAAGAATTTCTAATTTACTGCACCACTTGATGTTTGTCTTCATTTGTGGTATGACTTGCGCTTTGGAAAGCAAACAGACACAAACTGCGCCTTTATCAGGAACTGCTTCCTGATAAAAGGGAAACAGTATTCGACCGCTGTCACTGCAGTGTTTATCCCCAGGGTGTGTGTGTGTATGTGTGTGTGTGGATATTAATCTCCTGGACAAACACACTGTAACTTCACCCCCTCTTTCTGCTAGAGCTATCTTCATCGCACAAGGCTCAGCACCCTTGCCTGTCTGGCCGCTGACATTTCTGCTCATGCTGTGGAGCCACCACCCTAAAAACCATTTTTTCACCTGGAATAAATGACCTCAGAAGTTTCCAAAAAGAAAAAAAAACAGTTGAATTTTACTTCTTAATTGTGTCATATCTCATGCTGCTGCACAGACATTTACACAGGTGTGTGAAAAATTCAATAATCGGTTTGCAGTCAGGGGCGAGCCGTGCATAAGAACCTGGAGTTAATATCTTTGAGTCCTAAAGACGTCCGTGGTCCACTAGGCAGATGATTTGGTTACATGCAAATCTTCTTTTCATTACGAGAGCTTTGTATAATTAGAATATGGTAATCAAATTCAAATACTAAGAGAAAAAGAAAGCATTAAAAAAATATTCATTTTCATTTTTCATTAGTTTGCGGCGTAGATTACATTCTCGCCTGATTGAGAACAGTCCTCTGTGGACTGTGAAAGGTGCTGTCTGAACAGGCTTTCTTGACAACAGACGTTCTGAAGCATGAGAATCAGAAACAAGTTTTGGTTATGAGGTCAACTAACAGTAATTACTTAGCAGGTTGGTCAATTAACACCCCCACTTCCCCCCCCACTCACACACTTGTTTAAATTTGCATGGACATGTTTATTTTGTGCCTTTATATAGTGAATCAGAAAGGTGTTAATTTCATGCCTTTTCTGCGAGCGAGTCAGTGTGCGTTAGAGAAACAGACTGCATGCACAACATTAGTGTATCAGACAAAAGGACCTGTGTGTGTGTGTTTATTACTTATTCAGCATGACGCGCTTTGGAATTATGAGGCCACAAAGGCAGTAAAAGCTTAATTTGAGAGGTTACACTGTTCCCGACCGAAAGCTATAAGAAAGCTCAATGGTGAAATGAGGATTTAATAAAAAAAATATATATTCCCAGTGATTCAGTTGTCATCAGTTGAGAGCACCCTTACGCATATGCACAGACCCGTGACCAATAAAACGAGAGTGAGAGAAAATGGGTGGTAAACTTTCCATCATCTCCATTCTTTCTTATTAACAGGGGGATATTTTGCTCTCGCTCTGAGTGGCAGAGACCAGTAAAGCCACGGTGTTTTACGGCCTCCCAGCTCGCTGTTGACAAAGATTGGGCACCAGAGGGCCTTGCAGGAAAGTCACAAAGTCATGGAGGACAGAGAGTGGGGGTTTGCAAAGTGAGTCTTCACTTGACAGAATCTTATGTTATTAATGGTTTAAGGCATTAACGTCACACTTTCAAACTTTAATTGAGCAACCAGTGAGCGAGATATCAAACAGGAAGGCTCTCTAGGGTGACATATGTTGTGCGTGTGTGTTTGGCAGAGTGTGCCCGTGTCTGTTTTTGTATGTGTGTTTTTGTGTGTGCTCCTCACCTGTGTGGGAGTGTGATAGACAGAATGAGACCTCTCAGCAGAAGGTTCTGGGGAGACAATCAATACTCCTTACCGAGCTGCGTGGCTACAGCCCTCTCTCATTATGTGCCACAAGGGAGGCTGCTGCTGAGTCTGGCTGAGCAAGAGCCAAGGGAGTATGGACACATTCATAGAAGCCCCCTGACGTAGGCTATTGCTACCTTTTTCACGATACGTGACAGGATAATGAGTCTACAGCACCCCTCGAAACATCTCTCGTGGGTGCACTTTCCTTGTGTATCTTTTCTATGAAGGACTGTTAGTGTATTCTTTTTTTCTTCAGATTCACCAAGAAGTCCATTCAAAGGCACCTCTATTTTAGATGCAATGATGTCCAAAATCAAGAGAGGCTATTTGTGGATATGCTGCACCTAACTCAGGGGGAGAAAAATGAGCAGAAAATGATACCTACAGCATACCGTGACATTGGAAGAAAAAAAAAAAAACCTCTCTGCAAACAATGTGGCTCCTATTATCTGCAAATAACCACAATCCCGAAGGTGCTTTTGGATTAAATATAACTGCGAAAATAATGGGCATATTTTAAAATTTGATAATGCAACAAAATCCTTCTGGGCACCAGTTTCTTGGACCAAGACTGTGGGACAGTTCTGACGAGCTGCATCCCATCCCCATCCATTTCTATGCAGGCTGCCAGTAAGCTGTGCCAAAGTGCTGATATCCCTCATTAGAAAAGCAGAATCTAGGAAAGAGTCCAACTCATTCCTGCCCACACTGTTACAATGATGGCACAGGGTCTCCACAGGAGATTTGAAGGTCAACAAGAAAAACAGGTTGTAACAGATATAGAATTGCGGCCAGTGGAAACCCAGCCATTTAAGTAGAGTAGGGCTGCTGAGGAGGGAGATTAGGGAGAGTGAAGTCGTGTTCTCCCATGCTTGTTAACGTTAACTGAATTCGACTGTACAAGGAAATGGGCACGTTGATGGAGGTTGTTATTTATGCATGTGGATCCAAGTGAAGTATCTGTGATTTCCATGCCAACAGTCAATTTATTTTATTTACAGATTAGGGGGGAAAATGCAGCTATTCTAACAAGTCATTCATTATCTGTTGATACCCAGGATTTATCCAGTGAGCCCACAAAAGACAACATTTATCCAGCCCTAAGGGCAGAGCCTGAGGGGTGGGAGCTTGGCTCTAAGCCTACAGGAATAGAGAGTTAACACAGGTCAAATCCCATCTTTCATATCCTCAGGCAAAACATGCATCCTCGTGTTCAGCAATTCCACACTGGCAACTCATTTTTAAAAATTCTGATACTTATCACCATATTTTCCTCTGTTGGACTTGGCATACGTGCCACACTTGAGTCTTATTTAAAAGCTCTGTCCCACCTGTGCTCCTTTGTTAAAGCTCAGGGGTGCAGCAGGTATTGCGATGGGCTTTCGGCACCAGACAGGGCACGGGATTACACCATCACTAGATTAAACCACTGGCATCACCTGCTGGGAATTCTAACAATTATCAGCCTTGCACTCCAGGGATGTGGGACTGATGTGGGGGAACAGGGCGTCTAGATGCAGAGGAGGGGGCAGTCAGGCTTTTGGATGTGGTACAGATAAAACCCCCATCTTTAATGCTGTCTGTCACATTGAGATAAACGGTGCCCACCAGGCAAATTTATTACAAAACATCAGATGTCTCAAAGGCACTGTTAAAAAGCACTGCATGAGACGTGCCATTGACTGTTTTGTTTCATGTGACTGGCTTAAGAATATCCTGCTGCTTAGCTCCTTTTGTTTTGTTTTGCATCCTTAGCCACAACATCAGTCACTGATGCTGCTGAAAGTGTAGGTACAGATGTATAAATGCTCCCTTTTCGCCATCCACACATAAGCAGGCCTCTTTGTCATTTTGGAACCTGTTTTAAATCGAAGGACCCATCTGAGGATGTCGGGAAGAGAAAGAGGACCTGTAATGAGAGCACTAAAGCAACATATGTTACTCCCTTACACCTCTCGATTTAAGACTGGCTTTTATTTCACATCTTTTTTTCCCTCCTTCGCACACGCTACACCTTCTGTGTTGAATTCCCACTTGCCTATTTTTGGAAAGTCATTGAGAGTCTTTGACAAAGACGGCCTGAAGTGAATGTGAAAGCGTACCCCTGGCCTTGTCGCCTGGTAGTAGAGCAGACCATCTGACCACCAGCAGTAGGTTGGGCCATGAGGGGCCATCCGACCAAACCTGGGAGACCTGTGTAGCCGCTATTGCCAAGTTGCTCCACTCTCCTTCAAGCTTCAGACTACTCTGCCCACCTCAGCTACCACAACCAGCACTACCCCTCGCCTCTCTTACCCCTGCAGGTGCCAGCTCTTCTGCTCAGCGAGATCCCAGTGGAGCACACTGAAAAAAGAGAGAAAGAAATCCATCCAGTCAACCTCGTTTTTGTGTGTGTGAGTGGGACAGAGATGTGAAAGAGCACTGGTGGCAAAATGGGACTCGTAAGCAGAGGTGTCAGAGGAGGTTTGCTCCCAGGAGGGCTAATTTTATATTGTTGTCCAGATGACCTTGAGCTGGGTACCATGGAAACATTCCTACCTTGACTTTGAAAGGTGTCTTGGTGGCTCTGCGTTCGTGTGGCGACAAAGCCCTCTCACCTCAGAACAGAGAGAAATGGCCAAAGGCAAAAGGCTGGAAATAATAGCAGAGCGCCTTCAGTGCCCAGGGAAGGAGAGCATTAGCAGGAAATCTTTTGAGGTGCCTCTGTTCATGCTCCACAGCTCCTCTTCAGACATGTAGCTGAATTTGAAAGCTATTGATGGCCTTGTTCAATCAATGGAATAACAAAGTCCTGAACTAAAGTGACTCAGACAAAAGTGAGGGTAAGTGTTTCTGTGCGTGTGTCAGTTAAAGACAAGAGGCAAACAGATAGGAAGAGAGAGCTTTTGATTGCATGTGAGTTTGGGGTGTTCAGAGTGTGCATAGCAAGAAGCACAGCTGCAGAAAGAAACTGAGAAATGACTGGATTTGATCTTCTTAATATTAGCTTGGAAATGTACCAACCCCTCTATGTTTGTCTCTAAACAACATGCACACTCTATGTAAATTCACGTCAACTAACATTATATTCAGCTGTGTTTGTCTGTTGTGTTTTGATATACAAATGAAGTCAGTTGGAACACATTAGACTACACACATTTATTTCAGGAATTAAGCACTATTAGGCTTTGATTACTAAAAATTGTGCCCGGGCAGGACAAGACAATATTTGTATGCAAATACAGAAAAACAAAGCTACACTGGTTGAAAATGCTAAATAGGGCTCGTAATGATGATTCTTCTCATTGAGGCTAAAGACAAATGCAAAATTCTCTAACCAAACAAGAAAATATTTATCATTAGTATTTGCAGAAGTCATTTGATTTGAATGTGTTTTGAATTAGAGATTAACTGAACTTGAAGACGTACCTGCCTGAAGTTGCACGCAGTCATGGCTGACTGTCACTGACTACAGCAGCGTGTAGGCAGAAAGAAGAATAAAGAGCACATGTATGCTGCTATGTGCCACACCCTACCTGCTATCCTGCTGTCCCAGGCACTTTCCATCTGCTATCGCAACACCTACACTGGAAAACAGAGTGATGTTACTTTCGATTGGTTCATTCTCATTCTACATATTTAGGGCTCATTGTGCGCAATTGGCAACGGTCGTGTTGACTAAAAAGGATGCCAAATGTGCTCATGCAAACAATCTCTGATGAATCTTGTTTACTTCCTTTGCTTATTAAAACATTAAGACCATTGACTGTAAGACAGTTAGCGTTAGCTGTTAACGTCAATTAGGAATTAATTACATAGTGTGTTATAAACAGTGTTCTAAATACAGACCAAATGGCTCTGTGACATTGTTTTAATGTTTACACAGAGCAAGCATTTGTAGCTGGCATCCCCCTTTCCTGTGAAGTACTCTTGGAGGTAAGTCTTTTATATCTCAATTAAAGTGCTTTCCCTGAGCTCCGTGCTCTGAGCATGGCCATTATCACCATGGCTCCCAACAGTCTAATTATGCCCACTCCCAACATCACCCTCCTCCCAATCCATCCTGCGCCCACGCTGCTCTATCTTGAACCTCAGTGAGCTCACCTCAGCCTCCTTAAAGCCAATCAGAGAGCAGTGTATGGAATCACTGGAGTATGGGTTTGGCTACGTGACGCTGGGTGTCTCTATGGGAGGCATTGAGGAAATACCCCAGGGGAGATCTGGCACAGCACGGCTGCTGCTAAACCCTGAACTGCCTGTCAGCAGCACTTTGTCTGAACATGATGTGTTCTTGTTAAGAGGCAGCGATGCGATGTTAGAGCAAACACCCCCCCTGCAACGGGCAGGTGCAGAAACCTCGGTAAAATAGACCCATTTTAAGAGCAGCCTCAGGTGTCTGGATGGCAACGGTGTGGCAGCATTCACCATTTAAGAACAGTCATCACAACGCTTACAGAAAACAAGCTGGAAAATTATTATTCAACATTCAAAATTCAGCACAGGAGCTTCCAACTGTGCCTTGGTGCTCAAGACATGGAAACCATACAACACCATAAAATACCTAAAGTTAGACTTTTGTTCAGTAAACTGCATGAGGAAACTGGCCACTTAAAGAGGAAAGCGGAAAATTCTTTATACTATATTTATAAAACCTAATTTTCAATGCCTGCCTGGAATCAGTCACTTTTTTGACAAATTCTCTAACCTTTAAAAGACTGGAGATATTTGTATATATTTTATATGTGCTTTTGTGAGATTCTTTTCATTCAACAGTTTCCCATCATGACTTTGTTGTGCTCTGCCGGGGGAAACATTTTCTCTGACAGACTGATTTAAGTGTGCTGCCACAGGGACAGTCACAGGAAAGCCTATATCTGACTTTCAACACATCTCTCAAGCAGATAATCACCAGAACTTCCATTTGAGATTAGAGAAAGGGAACAGTATATGTATGATAAACACACAGAGTCATTAAAAATGTATTCCTAAATTTATAAATATAATTGGCTCACAAAGGAGCCCCTTCTGTGACTTTAGTTGTTGTGATCAGGGGTGCACATAAGTGGTCCGCAGGTGCGCATGGGCTGTCAAAATAAAAGATAAGAAATTGCAATGCACATTTGGTTACATTCGATTTTCTGCAGAAGGACAGACATTTGTTTAGAACTCTTAAAGATGTCGAAGAAGCTCCTTTAAGCAATTACTTTGGTGTTCCTCCACCTACAAAGAAATGTCAGAAGGAGTCTGAACCGCAAAAGAATCGCATATTCTTGGAAAAGTGGTTGCAGGAGGAGAGCTGGCTTCAAACAAATGATGAACGCACAGAGATGTGGTGCAGAATATGCCGTGAAAATCCCACTCTAGCGGACAGAAACAGTGCCTTTTATATGTACGCAAACATGTGTTGCAGCTTCTCATCTGGTGCGTGTCTTTTATTTTGACAGCCCATGCACACCTGGGGACCACTTATGTGCACCCCTGGTTATGATAGCTTTTGGATGCTTGAGGGTTTAACTCAAGCATCCAAAAGCAGCTTTAACCGATTTAGGCACAATTTTCAGACCTATTTTAACCTTTTTGGATTCTTGTAGAAATGCAAAAAACCCACATGTTCACAAAATTCTGAAAACATGAAGCTCATGTATCAACAAAATGACTTTAAACTGCTAAACTCTAAGCACAATTTCATTGGCCTCACGTCTTTCAAAATACCCGACTCGTAAGTCTCTGAGTATAAATTGAATCATTTAGCACACTTTGTTCGCCTAGGAACACTGGCCTTGAAAATGCAACACAATGATTACCAATTAGTCTCACTTCTGTGTCACCTGTTCAACTTCAATTGGAAGAACAACTGTGTTGTGTGCCAGAGTATACAAGAGATCTCGAGTGACTTACATAGTTGTGCAAGAAGACGGAGCAGCAAGAACACAAAAGAAGAGGATGAGTGAGGATAAGGATAAGAAGAAGCCTAGGAGGCAGCAAAAAGCAATTTGCAGGTTTTTTTGGACTGTTCTGCAGAAGACTTTGTAATGCAGTAAAACACATATATATATTCCTTTTGTTACCTTTTTGTATCTGTGTGCCGATTTTCTTTCTAGTGTTTGTAGTGGGGAAATTACAGAGTTTTGCCAAATACTAAGCAAAATAAGTTGCATTTGTGTTGCATATAGGTCATTCCATCTCTTGGCCTTTCTGTGTGGAGTTTTCACGCTCTCCCTGTGTCTGGGTGGGTTCTGTTCAGGTACTCCGGTTTCCTCCCACAGTCCAAAGACATGCAATTAGTGCAGTTAAGTTAATTGGTGATTCTAAATTGCCCATTGGTGTGAATGTTTGTCTGTCTCTCTAAGTTTTCGCCCTACAACAGACTTTGATCTGTCTGTAATGTACCCTACCTCTTGTCTAATGACATCTGGGCATTAGCGGAAGAGAATGGTTATAGAACAGATGAAAATCCGAGGCTATATTTGAACGTGAAAATCCCCCAAACTGAAAAAATGTCTATGTATTGTTAAAATATTAAAAAAAAAGTCCAGCACTACTGTAAAGTCCCCTATTTAAACACACGCTAATAAAACATACAATAATATATTACAGTTTTTTCTGATTGCTTAAGCCCTTTTTTTGCAACTATTGGCTAATTTTGCAAAACTCTTCACACAAATAAGAAAACCTGTCACCCAATCATCAAAACATTGTAGTTCTCTTGCAAAAGCAAACACAGCTAGATTAACTCTTCACACCTTCGTAAAAATGGTGTTTCCATATCAAACAGTACACACAAGCCATCATCTACTAAGCACACAATGCGCCAACTGCACACTGATGGTATGAATACAGAACACATCTGGCATTTGCTTTCCCTGTGCACAAGGTAGGCTATGTCAGTTTGAGCTCATACTTCTGTCATAGATCCATAAGCATAGAGGGATCCAAACTTCAAGTACATCAAAACAAACACAAGTGTTTATTTCCAAGTATAGGATTATTTGCAATCGCCATAATGACTATATGGGTTACGTGGTCTGCAGTGAACATGCTTCCTCTGCCCCCTCCTCGTCTTCCTCTTGCCCCTCCTTGTCCTTGTCGTCCTCTTCATCCTACTTCTTCACCTCCACGTCCTCTTCCTCGGCCTCCTCTACTTCTCACTCTTTCTGCTCCCTCCATTGTACTCCGCACACACAGCTTACCTGTATTATAGTGCTTAGGCTGATTGCAAAGTGAATGAATTATCTAAGAAAGTTTTCACATGTGAAAGTGTGCCAGACAGTTGGAAAATTAGTGTTAATGATAGCCATACATGTGTATACTTTTGCTAGGAGTGTGTTGGAAATTTGGAAATTGAGTGTTGTGCAGTGAATTGTGCCTACAGTTTTGCACAGTGTGTGTTATGAAATTGCAAACTGAGTGCAAAGCAGTTTTTGTGCTTTTAGTTTTGCAAACTCAGTGAGTGGTTTTGCTATAAGTCTGAATAGTTTTAGGAATTGTGCTACAGGAATCACAGTTTGGGTTTGAGCATTCAGTAAAAACTGTAATAAGAAATAATAATAATGTCAACATAAAACACATGTTGACATGCCTATAATCTATAGGCTTTAATGTGCCGGCCCACATGTAGCAGCTATAACAGAATTTGGCAATAACAAAAGGAAAAAAAAGCCTGTATTAACCAAAACTTTACTTATATTCTGTAAACTTCTATATATTTTAATACATGATGTGCATCATGAAGCCAAAACATAAATGAACACTTTAATGGCAGCGTTTTGATCACATCAGTGTTTATTTGATGCTCTGTAAGACATGAGCAGATAATAGCTGTGTGTATTGTTTGGCAAACTGAATCCATTTTGAATTGCT
This sequence comes from Copadichromis virginalis, assembly GCF_057382275.1. Classification (NCBI taxonomy): domain Eukaryota; kingdom Metazoa; phylum Chordata; class Actinopteri; order Cichliformes; family Cichlidae; genus Copadichromis; species Copadichromis virginalis. Next base: position 22,612,130 of record NC_140630.1, read on the forward strand.
GCGTTTCATTTTGCAAGAGATGTGTGACTTTATGAAAAAGCAGTCAGCTCTGAATGTGAGGCACAGTTTTTGGAAATTTTAATTTAAATACAAGTTCTAATGTTTTCTTGGGGGAAAAAATGGTAAAATACTGTGATATTTGGAAATAAAGTTCTGATGCAGTGACATTATGATAAGACGTTTTCTAAATGTAATTTTAAAACTGGGTTTTGTATTAGGAGTTTTGAGAACTGTGTCTTAGCAACACAGGCACTCTACTCAAAACTATGTTTTCTCACATAAATATATACATTTTTTTGTTTGTACTTTTAATGACAACTTTTTGACATGAAAAGAAGTTCATCATGTCTTAGTGGTAAATTGTTAATTGGATAAACAACATGTGTAGTAGCTCTGCTAAGGACAGCTTTGTAACCTAACTGGATAAACAAGCTAAATGAGCTGAGAGAAAAGACCAAGAGTGATTACTTTTCTCTTCTTTTCTTTTTCAAAAGAAAAAATTCATTTTAACAGACACAGATTAGCAAAAAAACTTGGCTATGGCAAGTTTGTGGCAAGTTTGTGAATAAGGTCTAAGAAGACAACTCTGTGCAAATTAGAAAAAGGTAGAAACGGAAGTGAAAATAACCAGATACAACGTAGCTCACAAACTGTTATTTTCATATAATTTGTCACTGAAAGGGTATGATGTCGGACAACCTTTTCTGGGAAGTGAATACATTTTCCATTTAGTCATTTGTATGTATGTATCTATAAAAATTAGTTACTACCAGTTTCTCAGCCTAAAAATGAAAGTGAGTATTCTTGCTTATGAAAGCCAAACCTTCTTCCAGAGCGACTAGGACAGAAATATGAATCAATGATCAGTGACTTGCAGCTTTCCATGGGCAGAATGGCAGCATAATTGAAAATAAAGGAAAGGACAGAGCTACCAAGTGACAAGTCCGGGAAGTATAGAGCTACAAACAAAATGCACCTGTTCTGCATAGAGAGCACAAATGAGACTTCACCATCATAAATCATGCACCTATAGGAGACAGGTACCTTCTCCTATTTAGACCCCGAGGCAGGCATAGACTGTAGAACCGGCGGACTGTAGAGTAACATTCAATAACAGAGTAAAACCTACAACACACCTTTGACATATATAAGGTAGAAAAGCAATAAATCAAACCTATTCTGTAATATGAGCATGCGTCACCTTTAAAGCTGTGAAGCTAACCTTCTGGGTAGCTTCAAATCCCTGTGAAACTGTGTCATGCCATGTACAGTGTGCTATTAAAAATTCTTCAAGAAAGAAAGTATGCATTCTTTAATGGAGGAAAACAGGTTAAAATTTCCTCTTAGATATTTTTGAATTAAAAGATCTGCGACTTCTTCCTGTTGTTCACGGAACCACTTTTTAATTTATTTAGCAGCAGGCGTCACGGTGTTATCATCTTGGTTTACGGGCCCATCGAAAGAGTACAAAATTTACGCCACGGGGTGCACTTGCTCGTGTAAAATACCTTCGCGTTCCTTGGCTGTTACGCAGTCATGCAGAGCAATCATCAGACCTAATGATCCCCAGTGGAGGCTGCCCCTACTATTACAGCTAGGCTGCAATGTTTAACCGTCAGCAACAGACACTGTGGGTTGAAAGTATCATTTAGCGTTCTTCAGAATCTAGAGAGGATGAAAGATGAGTCATGAGATGATATGCCTCTCACTGATGCTCGAGGTCTCGGTTTAAAGCAGGTTGTATACATTCATTTGTAGCCTTTGGACAGTGTGTTTTCAAACAGGAACTTCACCAACGAAATATCAGCTTTGTATAGTTGACTGCACAGTACTCATCACTTAATACTGTGGCAACAGCTGAGACTGAAAGACTGGTCAACATCTATAGTGTTACATAAATGCCTATCTGCTGTTGACAGTGGCTTTCAAGCTGTGTCTTTACTGGCACATGTTAACTGTGTTTGGCAGAGTGTGGGCGTGTTTTTTTCTGTCTTGTTTTGTCTTTAAGGTCATTTTCCTTGACATAGTTATTATGCTGCTTTAAATCTGTCTTTTTATTTGCAGATGAGCTTATTAATAACTTATTCTTCTTTTAAAGTAGCATTCATGGCTAAATTGCATTCAACAGACTGTAATTTGGCTCAGCCTCGTCTTTGAAATGATAATTTGATTATTCATCTGGTATCTCTATGATTATGTGTAATCTGTGTAGCCTTGCTTCTCTTTCATCTGTTTTATGTCCTGAAATGTAAATATTTATAATGAAAATGACTCCACTGAAGCAGAGCTCTGGTCACGCGCTCTGGGTACTGACCGAAAGAATGAGATCACGGATACGAGTGGTGGAAATGAGTTTCCACTGTAAGGTGTCTGGGCTCCCCTTCATTTTGGAGGAACTCACACTGGAGCTGAAAAGAGCCAGTTAAGGTGGTTTGGGCCTCGGATTAGGATGCCTAGTGGTTGGTCGCCTAGGTGTGGTGTTTTGGGCATGCCCAACTGAGAGGAAGCATTGTGGGGGACCTAGGACATTATAGAGAGGTGAAATCTCTGGATTGGCCTGGTGCCCCATATATATATATATATATATATATATATATATATATATATATATATATATATATATATATATATATATATATATATATGTTTCTAAAATATCTGGAAAGTTGCTCCTTCTCAGCAGTCAGCTCTGTAGCCTTGAGAGAAGGATCTTCTGCCCTCCTCTCCAGTTTAGATCATCTTTTTCTGCTGCCAGGGCAAGGTTTACATTCTGAAATTGGATACCTTTTCCCCACCTCTTCTGAACTTCTTCCTTCCTTTTATTGTAATATATACTTAATTTCATCCTCACACCGTCCCACACTGCCCTTTGTCTGGCACACTTTTCTTTTTCTTTCAGCTTTAACTTAACCGGTATACTTTCATCTTGTGATTTCAAAATTTCAGATCTCTTCTGCTCCATGTGTCTCTTCTCTGCCTCCTCCTTCTTTTCCATCTCTTCATGTAATTTCTTGTCAGTGTTCAGTGTTTTTTTGGCAGCCAACTTTTTCAGCAGTTTATCCAAAACAAATTCTGTTCTTATCTGTTGCATCCGTCCTTATTTATACTGTATTATTAATATATTAATAGAAAGACCAATGTTAAGCTTAGTGAATAAATGGTGGAACTTTAATATTTAAAAACATTTTTGCAGAATGATGAATCATTACAAGCCAGATCAAATGTTATAAATTATTATTATTATTATTATTATTATTATTATTATTATTATTATTGTTGTTGTTGTTGTTGTTGTTGTTGTTATTAGGAATTACCTACTAATCGTAATAAAATATATAAAGGATGAATTCTCTATCGATGCATTTTGATGTATGCTTGCTATTCTTATAATGCATGTTCTCCTCTCATGTGTAAACATCAAGGGTGCCACATGTAAAAGTGAGCTTCTTTTCCCTAGATTCAATTAAATTAATGACAAAATAAGATTTTTTTTTCTTTAAGTTTCTTTTCTTTAATTAGGGAAATGGCTAAGGGAGGAGTGTCAAGGAATGTGACAAAATGACAAGTGACACAAATTAAAAACATCCAATTACAGGAAGTAAAACTGCAGGAAACGAATCCATTCTTTACACTTCTGAGTACAGCAGTCTGAAAACAGTATGTTAGTGCTAAGGTATATATCGTGTCATTTCCACAACAATTTTTTTAAAAATCTTCTGATTTTAAATAATTACTTAACTGTGATTTTGTATTTATTTTATATTCAATATAAATGTGACTGTTACACATTTATTTTATTGATTAAACATTCAAATTTTTTTAGACATGTTAAATGTATACAGCCCCCCCCCAAAAAAGAAACAGTATTATACTGTTATTACACCTCTTCTGCTTGCAAATGAGTCATTTAGGAAAGATGTCACGACAGGTTTATCCACAGCTTTTTCATTCAGCAACTTTTTTATTCCTTTTGTTCGAAGCGCTAAACAAAGCAGCGTTTATGTTACAGCAGTAGCAAAAACAGGCATTTGAAGTAGTTAACTGAACTCTTACATTGCTGTGATGAATATTTTTTTTACAGTGACGAGGCAAAGACAAGAGAGTGGGTGATAAACGAGAGGTATTACAGGCAGGCGATGAAGAAGAAAAGCAAGATTAGACTGCCAATTACTTAATCTCTATTGTTGTTTGTGACTAATGATAATTAGAAATAGCACGCAATAATTGCAAATTCACAGACATGGGCGGAAACAAACTGTATTACCACAGCAGTATATATCTTGTAATCAACAATTAACAGCACAGCAAACCACTGCTTGCTTATCACATAATTCTCATGTCTACCAAACACACTGGTAACAAACTGTGCTTGCTGACGAAAATAACATGCACTTCATAGAGTGGTGATTTATAACCAAATGAAAAAAGTTAAGCAATTATTAAAGCTTGTTAATTCTTTACTTTAAGGTTATTCTCTCTCAGAGTCAAAGATGTGTTTCTTACACAGAATGTTTAATCTTGTGAGACATTTTTTGGTAATACAGCGGTGGGAGGCAGGGATGGATGGTATGTGTTGGAACATTAATCATATGCATGTGTTTGCAAAATGTTCCTTTGCTGCCAGACTGCTATGCAACAGAGGTGCAACAGAACAAGGGCAGCATCGGCCAAAGTCAGCAACTAGGTAGCAAAATATATATTCAGCTGTCAAATACACACGTGCACCATTTCCCATAATTAAATGAATAAAAACTATTTAAGCAAACAAAAATGTCTCAAAGTGATAACTCATCCCCAAACCAAAAAACATAGGAAATATAGTATCTCTCTCATATATAGATAGATAGATAGATAGATAGATAGATAGATAGATAGATAGATAGATAGATAGATAGATAGATAGATAGATAGATAGATAGATAGATAGATAGATAGATAGATAGATAGATAGATAGATAGATAGATAGATAGATAGATAGATAGATAGATAGATAGATATATATTTGTAGTTGAGACGGATAGTCTTTGGATATACAAAAACAAGAGAAGTGATTCTCTCAGAGTAAAACGTTAAAGCTATCTTTTCAGTGTGTCCAGAGAACATTTTCTGTAATCTTCGGGTTCTTGACCTTGGGTAATTTCATCATCTTCAGGGTAACTAAACCCCAGGAGACCATCAGTTGTGATCTCTCATGTGCTAGTACTGTCACCTCACTGTAAGGGGGACTCATGATCAATACATTGTTTATATCTCGATGTTTCAGTCCTTCAGTTTTCTCCCAGAGACAAACTGGTGGATTTGAACCTGCATTGCCCGAAGTCCTGCTATTTAGACATGTTAACCTAAATAATAGATTGGGAATATTTTTGTGTAAGGAAATATATAATAAAGGTATTTTGACCCAATGTTGTGTTGAAAGATAGCATGTAAGTCAAGTTTCTATTCAGAAGGTGATTGAGCCTAACTTGTTAATATCAGCAGTGATACCGACAGGATATTACTTTTTCCCAATTTTAATTTTTAACCTGTTAGGACAATGGCAGTGTCAGCCCAAATAATATATATAGACTGAAACTACAAAGTGAAGCACAGGCGCTGTGCGTTGCAGAGTCATGGGAATGTTCTTGTATTATTTTGGTGAAGAAGAAATATTGTTATACTTGATTCTTTAGTTAGCGGTAGCAAATAATTTAGCTCATGCTGTTAAAATCCATCAACCAGCATGAGTAACCTAAATTTGGTTAACAGTAAACCTGACTTGATAATATTTGATTTTATTGTATAAATTCATTCTTAATGAAATGCTTACCATTTGTTCTAGAAGAAAGTTTTGTATAAATAAATGAATTGAATTTTCCCCAAATTGCAAAGCTATGGCATCAAAACAACATGATTGGTGAATTGAATGTTGATCCTACACCAATATTATTATGATCACCCCCATTGGGATATCAGATACACCCTGTCAAACATCTCAAAAAGAAAGCTTGGCTGTGTTGAACTTTGCTCATAGTATGCACCTATAAAAAAGGAGGTTTCACAAGGTTTAGCAAAGCCTTGTGTTGTGTTGTACTTTTATTTCATTATTTCTGTCCACTATGAGATAAAGGAGAACATCAAAAGCCTGATACCTGCAGGCCTGACAACAGGAGATGTATCACTCCTGTAACACCCATAACATTCAGTAGTCGCCTCATTGTTCTGACACACACAACAAAACTATTGACTACACTACACTCTAACTACACAAGATTTGCGCTAAATGTTGCAAATCTCTCACATCTCAAAACACCTCCTAAAACTTCCCCCTCCCTAAACAACTAAGTGTCATGTTGACATAACATTTTCTGATTGGTCGACATGGTACATTTTTCGACCAATAGGAAAGGGTGGGATTTTTCTTGGATTTGGCTTTGACCGTTTCTCCCGCAGTAAATATAAACAACGATAGTATTCAGGAAGAAAACCAAACATTGCAGATATTTTTTATCATAACTCTGGTTTTATGTGGCCTATCAACACAATTTAAAAGCTGGTATAAAGTCCACACTTTTTCCGTCAGTCGTTCCATCTGTCATGCTCACATCTCCAATGGTTGTACACGTTGTCATTAACGTGGCTTCATTCCACATCAGCCACGCGGCTTTGCTAGCTAAAGCACCGGTGTCGGAACATAAGGACGCTGTCATAGACGACGTTGATTAGCTGCCTATGTACGAATGTGAATCGCGTAATTGGCTGGACTATGGGATAAGGTGACATCATTCTAATCCCATACTGGAGCAGCTAGTCACTTACTGACCAACACTGCAAAACAGAATTGTTAAAGTATTAATTTTAATTTCAATTCAGGTTGGATTTTTTTTGTGCGCAACGCAGATTTCCTGTGCGCAGAGACCGTGCCAGCAGTGCGCAATTGCGCACGCGCGCAGCTTAGAGGGAACATTGACCACTCTAAGCAAACTCACTGCTGCTCTAGACGTGGTGGCTTCCACAAACCGCTTTTATGTATGGACTCTTGTATGTAATGGACTAATTCCAAATTTACTCCGGTGTTCAAACATTATTCATCCCTGTGCTGTAGTGTACACCTTACCCTTTTAACAACATGCTACACATGATGATAATAAAAAGGCAGAGAGACTAAAATCAACCACTGGTTCTTTTTGTTCTTTTTCTTAGGTGTGGCATATTTCTATTAAATTAAAGTAAAGTCATTATTGCATGGTCAAAAGATGAAAACCTCAATAAATGTAATAGAATCTTGAGTCTGGAGACATGGTTGAGACATGATTACAGTACTTAAGAAACAGATGGAGAGTAATCAGAATGAAGAAAACACCAAAGAAGGTAGCCTCTCTCAGGCATTGTCTTTTTCCTCCACACAAAATAAGCAAACTCACTGCTGCTAACCTTGTGTTCATAGTGAGCTCTTCTCACTACAAATGACCATAACAGTGATTTTGCATGTTTGGCTTGGTAAATGACAACAATTTTCTAAAAGAAAAAAAAAACAATCCTACTGGGGCAGCAAATATTAGAGTTGTTTTTTTCTTCCTATCAACCAGACTGTCATTTGTTTCAGTTAACTCCAGTATACTATTAAAATCCAATTGTAGAGACATGGTCAAGCTAATTAAATCATAACAGTGAACAAAATTTCTATTACGTTTTTGTCAAAGTATTAATTTAACTGATCCAGCATGGAGCTAGATGGCAGACAATTATGTTTCCTCCTGAAAATACAATCCACGGAGAAAACTAATTTTACCAAGAAATTAAGATATTTTGTGTGATTGTTAACAGGTGAGCCATTGAATTCTGAGCTGAGTGTATTGTCTGAATATGTGATTTTCATTGATTAGATTTGCATTGAAGTTGCTAAACAAGCGTGGAGGTTATATTTGTTTCACTCAAAAACTCCTGGTATGAGCCTGTATTAAGGTAGCCTTAAGGTTCAGTGATCAAAACCAACAACAAAACATTTCAAATAAAAATAAGCTGTCCCATAAAATATAGCAATATTTGCCAAATGATTCACACAGCCATCAAAAACATCTTCAGTTTTTGCCATTGGAATATCTTACATGTGTACTGCACTCAAAAACAGATCAATTCTTTAAGGTGTGGGAACCATACTTGAATTATGTGGAACCTGACGTTTCTAATATTATGTTACAAGGATTCTCTTGAGTGTTCAAACTGCAACGTACCACAGGTATTGTACTGTATTGCATTCTCTCTTTATTTATTTTTTTTATTTATTAGATGGAACTGAGCTGGTGTTCTGTGCTTAGTTATCAGTCTGTTTTTGTTTATTTGTTTTTTTAAATTTATTTTTGGTTCTGAATTGTACACTTTATTATGTTATGTAATTATGTATTATTTGTGAAAACAGAAAAACTAATAAAAATACATTAAAAAACAAAACATCTTCAGTTTTAATAAAATCTGCTAAGCTATATGTCTATATGATATTTAAGGACTTTAATTTATATTTGTCATTACATATTTATTAGAGAGTCAAACAATTTTTGTGACTGTTCAACGTATGTTGACTCTTTACTCATTACTCTAAATAGGGGCATTAAGATTTCACCACAAGTTGATTTAAGAAAGCCACACACAGTCACACATATCAGTGAAGCATAAGATGGGGATAATGCATCAGGTCTCCCTCTGAGATAATGATCGGCTCCTAAATTGGTGAACCTTTGGCATGGCAACCAAATGACAGTGTGCGCATTTTGGTCAAGGGTGATTTTAAATGTTGTCTTAACTTTCCGAGTTGCATCAACCAGCCCCCCTCAAACTACTCTGTGTGCTCTATATCCAGACCCGCAGAGCACCACTGTGCTCCCCACACATTTTTTGACAAAGTGAAACAAACAGTAACTGAACTGACAGGATATGTCATTTTCAATCTCGGCTTTAAAACTTCACAGGATAAAGCTGCTGGGTGAACTGATAATACTGTTTAAAGAACTAAACGAGATTGAACTGCCAATTTGAATTTGGCTTCATTGATGAAACGGCAGCAGATGTAGACAGAATTTCCAGACATGTTTATTTTGGACAGTGTCTTTGGACTGTGAAGCTGAGGCCATGAAATGAGAGAAGTAAGCAAGGAGTAGCAAAAGGAGGACTCAAAATCCTCATCCCAGGCTCTGAAATACTCTGATACCACCAGTGTCACAGGAATACGCTCAAGGTGTCCTTTGCTGTAAGCAACACAAGAGTTTTTCAAGGCAAAGAATTTCCCAAGTGAGTCACCTGATCTCAACCCAATAAAGCCTGCTTTTCAGTTACTGAAGACAAAACTGAAGGCAGAGACACCCACAAACAAGCAGGAACTGAAGGAGGCTGCAGTAAAGGCGTAGCAGAGGACCTCTACAGAGGAAACACACTAGACTAGCCTACGTGCAGATATTCAGTCTAATAAAGTTTTTCCATTTAGCAGTGTGGAATCTGTGAACGGTTTTAGGACCATGACTCTTTCTTTAGATGCTTTGAGTCACTTATTAGATTGCATGTATATAAAATCAATTCCAAACAAGAGGAAACTGAAGCTATGTTTTTAATCGTTGTCCAGATGTGGTTTAATATGGATCAACAGTGAAAATATACATGTTCAGTAAATTTATGGAAACACAAAACTTGCTGTAAAAAAATGGTCATCAAACAGCGTGGATCAATCACATGTCCCTGTGATCTAAAGTAGTAACAAGTCCATGTGTTAGATTACATTTATGTTAATTAAAATCACAGCTTTACAATTAAACACGTGTCATCCACAAAACTGTTGTCAGCTGTGTACATACCCAGGGCATATCGTTTCCTCAGAGCAGCATGTGTATACTCAGCAGCTTTTATGACATAGACATTGCATAAATAACACTTTTTTTTTTCTAGTGAGACGAGGGAGAAATTTGCACTTGAAAGTTTAAAATGTCAAGATAAATGGCATTTTCAGTTAAAAACAGCAGAACAAAACCTTACTCTTGGGTGAAATCAGGAACATGTCCTGGGGGCTAGTGTAAAACTAACCTCATCCTAATATGTTCATTTTGCAAACTACACAGGCAGAGTGTGTCTCTGTTGCTCACCAGTGTAAGTGTATCACACAGTGTGTATGCTATACCTGCTGCTGTGCCAGAGTGGCCGCGGGAAATCACTTCCAAACAAGAAAAAAACTGTTAAGCTGGACTGGTGTGCTGGTCATACATAAAACAGGCCAATTTAATTCAATCACCACGTTGATTAATCTGCTCTAAAAGTAGACGACACGTTCTACAGCTGTGACACCACAGCCTGTGGGTCACAGTCCATCAGGTGGATATTAAAAACTGAGGGAATTCCCCTTCTATATAGTCAAAGTTGGTATGGCCCAAACAGCTCAGCTTTAGCCTTTTTTGTTTCCTTTTTAGTTTTTGCATCAATAATACTTATAGAGGGTAAATGAACATGCAGCTATTGCAAGTAGCTTATTTGTATAGATTAATATCAGAAAGAATTTCCCATAAATACATCTTTGAAGCAGGACCTTGTGCACAGTAAAATACTTCCCTTTTGAAATGTACATTTTAAAGTGTGTCAAAATCACATTATTAAATAATAGATGTGGGTTGCTGAATCAATGGTTGCTTGGCCTTCTGACTTTTAATGCCACTTAATGGAGAAAAGTCTGATGACAACAAGTGCAAGGGACGCAGACAGAAACCAGGGAGTGAACAGAAGGTTCCCTAGAGTGGTGCCACTGAGGAGAACGATGAGGAAGATGCCAATAATAAAACCTCCACAACAGAAATAACTGAAATGTAGCTTCATTAAATCAAAACAAAAACGTGGGCTAATATAAAACTCTGGCTCCTCCTCTGGCCTCTTGCTATTCACCAAACTGTCTTTACAGTATCGATTTCATTCTATAAGCAACAATTAAGCTTCCCAGATCAGTGCACGATCAACAGTGTGTTACCATTGCAGGAAAACCATTACCATTAATCACAGCCTGGACAAAATATATGCAGATATCAAATCAAACACTTAAGATAAAGAAGTAAAAAATAATTTAATTTCAGTTTAACTGCAAGGCTTTAATGAAAAACAATGAATACATTAAAAAGTTATACATTCGGATGCAGCAACAGACTGGTATGATATAGCCTCTTTAAAGAAGCTGCTTTATCAGGATTATAAGTCCCTGATATTATACCAGTGATACAAAGAATAAGATCAACTCGCAGGCTCGTTTTACCTTCTGCATTTATATCTTTGTCTTTCTTCTCCTTTGAAATATTCAGCACTTTCCCCTTAATCTTTCTGACTTGTGTCAGTTCCAGAGGAGTGACTGTTAAAGATCACTCATCATGAGCACTATCTTTTTCCCCCTCAGGCAATCCCTGAGGGGGGAAAAGTTGCAGTTTCCAAACAGACATAGCTGTTGCTCTCAGAAGAAGAAAAAAAAGATGGATGAAAGGGAGAGAGAACAGTAAGAAAAGCATGCCATTCAATGTTTTTTTTTCTTTCATAAAGGATGAACTTCAACTGAGAACATCAGTCAAAGTGACACGATGTGGACCCCCACTGACTACTCATCATCAGCTCTCATTAAAGAGAGCCAGGAACTGGCTACTCCAGCTTATTCCCATTGATTGAGAAGGGCAGAAAATGGGCATGTAAGCAAACTTAAAGTGGAGGACTTTAATAGCGTGGAGCATTAAAGTTTCTGCCGATGATTAGCACTCGCTCTGACTTCAAAAGCTACCCGTCTGCTTTGAGTAGGCCGACAAGTTTGAAGAAGACGTCAAGGTGTGAGCACAGTGTGAAATGATTATAGGAAAAAATAGATTAACACTGTGACTTCAAAGGACTCTGTGCATTTACATCAACACTTTGCTGTCTCACGACCTTCTCTACTTCCTCGCACATCATTATGTCATTGCTGGATTCCACGCCGTTCTGTCGCACTTGTGTCCCGGGGCCTCTGCCATAAAAGTACAACACAACACAATTTCACTTAAATGTTTTTGTCTTTTTACCTGCTTGGGAGAAACAGACATGTCTCGTATACAGGAGCAGTTGCAATAAGTAACAGTAGCCTGATGGTGTAAACTTTTAAACTCGTTGTCCACTTTGGCAAAAACCTCGAGCTAGCAGAACAAGAGGTACAAAATGCTATTTTGAGCCACTTGTGCAATCAGGTGAGCCGGTGGAAAGTGGGTATGCTGCTGCAGAGCATGGCACTCTCAGGCTCCCTCTGTCCCTACACTGCATGCTCATTCCCAAGGGCCTAAGGAGGAATAATCAGTCATTAACTGGTGCAGGCCAAGGTTCAGCTGCAGAGTGCCATGTCCCTTGGAGGATCAATAGGCCAGGGTAATTAAAGAGCTGGCCGGGGAGGGAGGGGAGTGTTGGGAGGGGGGGCATGTTGCCAGTAAATCCGCCGCAGCGATGGGATAACTGTAGCCAGAATGACTACAACACTGACACTGAGAATGGCACTAAGGGAGGGTGACACACTCGCATAAACACATAAACATATCACAGACTCCAGTGGGACCTAGAGACTGACTCAAACACAGGCCCGTGCACTTATAAATAATAATGCAACAAGACTATTGTGATAGCACTGTTGTGTAATTACCTGAATTGTTTAGTTTTCTTTTAGTTTTTTTTTTAGATTTCTATTATCATGTGGTGTAAATTGGCATAGATGATAGTAATTACTGTGATGTAGAGTTCTACGCTGTGCCCAAACACCAGAGGATTAATCGTATCTTCTTGTGTATCCAAGTGAAGACGCAAGTCTATTGAGCCGCCAGGACACATGGTGATTTAATTTCTCTAAGCTGCTTTTAGCGTGAGTAATGTTTTATTGTTGGAAAAGTAGTGGCAAGGTAAGGCGAATGAGCATGAGCCACGTTGCTTCTCACATCCAAAACACCGTAAGATGGATTCCCTATTTTTTCCTCTTTGAGCTATGAATAAAGTTGCTCAGATGTAAAAGTCTCATAAAGAGATGAGAGAATCACCATAGAAAATCCTCCGGGAAAGACTTGTGTGGATGATGTTATTTCGATGTTTGTTCGCAGAGGTAAAATGCTTTTTCTTTCCAGATTGAACTTCAGTGTGTGCCTTAAATCCCCGAGCGTTCACGAGCAGCAGCAGTTTCTTTAATCTGATACATTAGTGATCCTCACTAGGAAGCAGAAGTCCTGTGTTGCTGTCAACCCTCTCAGACTTATAAACGTTTTTGAATCCAGTCTTTTGCATTACTGCAGCTCGATTCTCTAAATTTAATCCTCACACAATGTGCACAGCACAGCTTCCAAGATACTTAGACTGCACTACAAATGTACTGATGAATAATTAACTCGTGCATCTGGTGACGTATCATTTTTCATGTCGGGACCACTAACACAAAAGCTCTAATGTCAAAGGTGAAAGCATGTGTAATATGTCATTGGAAAGCATTAGTCAAAATACCAGCCAAGAGCATTGTAAAGCACACAGACTACATAACAATATCCTCAGTTTGTGTAATAAATTCAAGTCACAGAGCTAAGCATCCCATTTTCAGTTCCATAATCTTTCAAAAACCCAGAAGGTCATTTGACAACGTCGATTCAGAAGCTGTTTCCAGAATCTTCAAAGACTCCTCTAAACATCTGGATTTAAAAAGAAAAAAAAAACAATCCCATATTGTGCATGAAAAAAAAAAAGACCATTATTTCTCAGGTAGTGAAGCTTTACTTCCACTATTCTGGCAAACCGAGGATAGGATCACTCACATAATATAAATGTGATATTCCTGTCATATGTTTGAGATCATAACAATAAAAACACAGGGAGAGACACGAAGGGCACAAACTGGGGTTAATATAACTGACTCCAAATAGGAAATGTTGTGTGGTGTCGCAGGAATCTGCAACACAAGCCCTGAAATGTTCAAATTAAAGTTTAGAGCATCCCCACCACCTGCTGCTGTCTATCGGATGCCACATGCACTTTAATAAACTGGGTATCATCAGCCTTGATGCTACATAACGCGCCGTACACTAGCACAGCCAAATGGAGAGCAGCCAGAGCCAGTGCAGTCTGTGGAAGATTTGAGGACTGTCTGTTTTATGGCATATGGAAATGGCCTAGATATTGATTCCTTACTAATGTGGCTCATGAAGCAGACAGCATCCCATGTAATTGCTTTAAAGTTATTTCTAGTATTAGCTATTCTATATTTTATCTATATTATAATATTGGCAAGAGATGTTGCTGTAAATAAAACTAAGATGTTAATTTTTGATGGTTTTTTTGCCTGCATAATCATCAAGCCAAAGTGTCCACTATAAATAATTACTTTTGGATAAATGGCCCCTATCCCATAAAAATAACTGAAGGCATTCCCAACCCCTCTGTGAACCTATTAAATCTGAAGTCTGCAGGATGTTTTATAAACTTTCTATGACCTATAAAAACACTACAGCTTCTTGTTTGCTGTAGACTTGCAGTCTTGACATACAGTAGGTTCGTAAGACAGTTTTTGATCTTCGTTCGCCCCACTTTTTCAGATGCCTTTTATTTTCCTGAGTCGTAGTGCACAAAGATAATTTAACTCCATTGACAGTTTCTGTGTAAAACAATACTTTCTTTCCTCAGAGTAAAAATAGCTTTTGCTTTCTCTGTCACTGCCCCCCCCCCCCCCCCCCGTAATGACTACTGAGTGCTTCACCAAAGACATAAATTTGTTGACCTATTGATTGGAAGGTTTTCAGTTCCTAATGGGGTTTTTTTACAGGTGCTTTGCAAAATATTTTCGGCCTATTAAGTTCTTTAATTGCACAATTTTTTAACTCCATCCATCTGTATTATAAAGTTTAGTTTTATCCTAACTAAAACTTTCTTTGTCAACACAAATAAAACAAGTAACCCCTGTGTCTTTTACTTTTGTGTTAAATTATTAAAAGCCTCGTAAATTGCTATAAAAACACAGTTGAATTTTATAAAATGCAACTTCCACTGCATATTAAAAACAAAACTGTAGATTAAAATAATTGCACTACCACTATAGAAATGTGAAAGTCAAAAAAGGGCTCCTTGGACAGCAGGAAAGAGAATAATCTGCTGGAGTTGGCCATATCGCAACCTGTCTGTATCTCTTTGAGCCGGTACCAATCCTGCTTACAGGTTACTTGCACAATCCTTAAACAATGTAGACAGTTATTCTGGCAGCTTCAGTAGCAGTAGAGATCTTCATTCCTAAATGTCTGGCTGTAAGACTGTGTGATATTATTTTAAACATAAATCAAATGAATGAATTGGTATAGGAATCAAATATTCTAGGTGAGTGGAATTAAACATCCCCCCCCAAAAAAGTAATTTCTCACATCACAAAGCATTGCAGGATGAGCCTTGCACGACAAAGCCACTACAAGCTCTTATTCCCCCACTTCCTTTTCATGTTTTTTAGCAGTTTGCAGAATCATACCTTCGGTGTATCCCACCACACAGGAAATGTGATCAAAAAGTCCCAAGAACAGCCCATGGAAATTTAAATTTTACTTGATTTAAAACTCACATTCAGGGTCTTCTCATACACCTCTGGACTATGTTTGAAGCACAATTTAAGAATCAAACTCATCACAGTCGCAGCAGCATAGTGTATATAGCAACATAGTGTTCATTAAAAAGGAGGAATGAACTGGAACGTAAATGAAAGCAATGCTTGGAGTGGCCAAGGTGTAGATAGAAAAACAGGGTTAACTTCCAGGTATCAAAGAGGGCCTGGTTACCACCGTATTGGTTGAAAACGGCATCACCATCCCTCCTTTAAATACTAAGAGCTTGATGTGATGACTGGAAACAGGTGTGGGAAAGACAGCTCGAGCGGGAGAAGCTTCACCTGTAGGCAGCCGATGAGGAAGCACCTGCCCACAAATCTACCCGATACTGAGAGATGGACTCAAGACAAAAGGGAGACTGAAAGAAAGAGAGAACAAAGAGACAACCCCAAACCTGCCAGGACCATAACAAGATCTCGCAGTGCAAGTTCTGCTATTGTTCCTTGTACTTGTCTCTGTGTGATGGGTGCCGGATCTCATTTGTTGGCGTCTGGATGAAGATGCAAAGAGGCAAATCTGTTGATGAAGTCAGTAGTGAGTGAGGATTGCAGTTGTCTATCACACCATGCTTCTTCTGCACATTAGACAGTAACGCGGCACTGAAACAATAGTTTCACTGTCACCTCATAACAAGTAGGTCCTGGTTCCTCCCACAATCCAAAGAGATGCATGCGGTTGTGTTAATGTGATTCTAAACTGACAGGAGGTGTTAATGGGAGAGTGAATGATTGTCTCTATGTGTTAGCCCTGCTCGGAATTGGTCAGCTGTTCAGGATGTACTCTGCGTCTCGCCCTGTGACGGCTGGGATATGCAGGGGTATTTTGGTCAGTCTTGTAAGGAGCCAGTAAACAAGGGAGGAGGAGGGAGAGAAGTAGATGCCTATTGATTCTGTGGACAGTGACTCTGATCACTTTAAACAGGCTGGGATCGACAAGCCGTCCCCAGGCAGTGCAATGCCTTGATCTGACAAAGAGGAAAGCAGTCTATGGGCGTATCCATCAGCAACAAACATTCCAGAACTCAACAAAAACAAGAGAGGGTATTAACTGTGATGCCCATTGATCGGTCAGCGCTGCGCACAGTCACCGAGACAAAGCTGGCCCCTTCGATTTGTCTGGAGACAGACCCGGTGTAATTGTAAGGAACTGCAAACAGCAAAAAGAACAGGACATTTTCAGTTGAAACACATTTTTTTGTAATGTGTTACAGACAGACAACAAACAGGTGAGGTGGAAGAAAAAGACAAGCAACACAGATTGAGAAAATAATGGTGAAAAACACAGAAATCCATAGAGGTTTGAGCTGAGCAGTGACATTAACAGTCAGGACAGAGAGCTCCTCCTGGCTTTACTGCCCACTGTGCACCAGGGGTCATTCTTTCCAGACAGATCTGTGAGCAGGAGGTACATATTAAGAGCTTAGAGGTAGCTTTATTCTGCCGTGTTTGGTAGAATCTCACAGGTGGGGGTCAGCAAAAACAAAAAGTCTGAAGCTGTTAGACTGTCCTTTTTCTTCCTGAGGCTTGACACCAGACGGAAGCACAATGGACACACATTTGAAGCTTTTGATGTTTTTTCCTCGACTCTTACACGATACAGTATAGAGCAAGCACGCTGTAAATAGCTTTTCCAAAAACCACTACGGAACAAATTTCCTAGATTTCGACTTTAAAATGGGACAACACACACCAACTGTAAAATAACACTGCTTGATCATTTATCATACTTTAGCATTTACCAGAGAAGGTTGCAGTCACTTCAGAAGCTACAGATGCTTTCCACTCAACTTGCTTCATGAAACAGTATTCCTGCTTAATCCAAAAAGAGTTGTTTTTAATTGGATACATTCTTGCTAACAGGCAAATAAAAGCACACTGTTCCCACACGTTTAATGTAATATATCGAGTTATGGTTGCTGTCTTAGTCCAAGTTTTTTCCAGTGCTCCTGTTCTGCTTCAGCATGCATGAAATGATTGATTAATTGAGAGTCCACACGAATGATGTCATCAGCCACATTTTGTGAATTATGTGAGTGATCCTAATGACAGTTTGACGCAGAACCAATCTAGAGTACGGACAAGAAAGGTGATGGAAATTCATTGCTTTTGAATGGATGTCATTTGTGTCCAGGTCAGAATGTGCCAATTGCCACAAGCTTGAGCATTTCCCAAACCAGCAATTAAACAGAGAGCACATAAATCATTGGAGGAACATGGTTGACAGACAGGGACTTTCTAATCGCAGCCAGTGAGCTGCAGAGGAATTCATTTTTATTAGAATTAAACGGACGTGAGTGGCATGTGCCATTTGTTTTCAGTTAAAAAGCACAGTTTTTAATGACACACAAAGCTGTCTGAGCTTTATGTGTTTTTAGTATGTCATAAGTGATCAACTTTATTGTCCCCTCCATTGCTTAAATGGACAGTTGTATATTAGCGCTTCATCTCTTCACTTTTCTGTTAATTTACCCATCACAAACCTTGACCTGGCAACAGTCTTCAAGCAGTAATATTTCTAAAATTACATTTGAAATTGTATCATAATTGCGCTGAGCGTGTACCTTAAACATAACATAGTTTTATTGCACCAATAAATGACATTTTATTTTCTGTGACTATTCTGATGAATACAATTGAAATAAACAGAAGTAGCCAATCAGACCACTGCAACAAGTGCTTTCATTGTTCAAAAATAATAAAATTGTCTTATTTTACCTCGGACCCACAGCTAGACGTTGTTTTGGGTCAATCAGTTTTCTGAAATTATTTCTCTGCCTCCTCAGATGTTATCCTAACTCTGCTGACAAGAGCTCCGACTACCCCACTGACAGAAAATAGTCCCCACTGAAATACAACAAAAGTCGTCTCTATACAGCATCCACTCCTGGATCAAACCATGAAAATCTCCCTGCAGCTGCAGAATTTCTCTTTCTTCCTTTTCTTGTTTAGAAACATCAGGATCAGCTCATCATCGCTTCACGTTGACTCCATTTTTTCCCCTGTGAGCTTTTTGAGGATGAATTTCCCACAAAAAAAACCTAACGTTTTCAGTGTGTATATGCATTACACAACAAGTTCGAATCCAAAATCTCTATTTCGTGTCGCTTGTGTAGTGGCCTTTAGCTCTCTAAATGCTATTAAGTAAACACCTTTAATAGTTATTTGAAACTTGCGTAGTTAAGACATTGTTCTGAGTACATATATATCTATATGTATATATATATGTATATATAGATTTATTTATTTATTTTACATGTGTGGGCTTAGAAACAGAAGTATCTAGATGCAGACACAATTCTACATGCACAAAGCCGTTATTCCTGGTGTAATTTAACACAGCCCTTTGTAACGTGGTAATTATGGCAGAATGAAAGATTTGCACATCCTGGTAACCTAGCATTGCTGATGGGTCGCTGCATTTCTGCGGCAAAATGGAAGAGGTCTGTGAGCAGATTAACAGGACAATCTTTTACATTTTATCTCCAAGACTCATGCAGAGAATTGAGATGGTCAGGCTCCCTTTAAATCACTAAGTCAATTACCTCGTCCATATGGGACAGCAGTGATTTGGATATCAAAGATGGGTGGAGTTGAGCGTAAAGGGGCTGTATCAAAGGAGTGTCTCTTAGCTGTGCCTTGCCCCTCAAGGCTATACTTATGAACACCTCACTGACTCTGATTCGCGGCTGTGCTGGTTGCGATAGCTTTGGCAGAAATAGCAAGTTGAGATGAGATGGAAGCTGGAGCACCTGGTCCAGGAGCAACTGCTAGCATCTCCAGGGACTTCAATAATTAGCATCACATTCACATTATAGCACCTCGGAAAACACAATGTGTCTGGCACCTCATCAACACCTGCGCCTGATTTTTTCAAATATATTGTCATGTGCCAGATTGTCATCTAAACATTATGCTTGAGACAAAGATTTAAAGTTTATTTTTAGTAAGCTGTACGTCATAAAAAATGGTTCTCACAAAGTATCTTAAAACAGTTAGTGAGGACTTCTGTAGACTAACTTTGTATTTCTGTAAATTTGCAGAATAACTGCAGCAACAGGCATTGGTGTGGAGGGATGTGCTGAAGGATCCATGAGCTGTTTTTCATTTTGTGATTTGTTGAGACTCAGTGTGAAGTTTGCATGTTCTCATTTTGTGTGCAGAACATTTACATATATTATAATCACAGTATGACGGATAAACTGCTGAAAAGATCTCTTTAGATAAAAGGAAATGACAGAATATCTTCATAGCATTTATTGAAAGCAACTCATTATATTTTTTATAGCAATGCATAGATGGATAGATCTGAAAGCATCCACTAACAGTGATAAACCCAGTCTATTATCAGACTTTGCAGTTCCTGTCTGTCATCTTCAGCATTTCAGCTTCTGTAAGCTCATTTGTTTTAATTTTGCAGGCTGAAACTGAAATGCATCATCAAATGCTCAGACGCTATCAAGTTGACAAAAGCCACATGCTCGAGATTTTTGCTTTAATTCCTGCAATGGGGGATGTCTAGAATCACATTTTGCAGGACTGACACACACAAAACATAGAACCACAAGGTAAACAGCTCGGTGGTCAGGACCAGAAGAACACAGAGAATACAAAACAGACACGGAGAGCTTGTGAACGTAAAAAGGCAAATGAGTTGAAGCTTGACATGGTGATCTGATAACTAGGGATGGTGGAAGGAAGGATGGTGGTTTGATCCACGGCTGCATGCCAAAGTAACCTTGGGCAATATACTGAACATCAGGCTGTGTTCATCCGAGTGTGACTGTGTGAATGTTAGGTATAAAAAAAGAAGTGCTTGCATGAATGCATGTGAATGGGTGAGTGAAGCATGTTGTGGAGTAGAATAGCACTATACAAGAACAAGTGCAGCTACTGCAATAATTTACCTGCTTAATCTTGTGCAGCTCCTCATTGCCAACAATACACACGGGGCCTCTGGGGTTCCTGTGGTGACCTAGATTGACTTGTTCCAACACATCCTTTATTGGATGTGGGGATGCATGATCAGGTTGCCATCTGGGGTGACCTGGTCATCTCGTATGAGCTCTTCATCATGTTTACTAAAGCAGCCGTTATTCTGTTGGAGAAGGACGCATGCTTGTTATTCTGTCTACTTGTCAGTGGTTTTAATGTTGCGGCTGGTCCACTCGATGTCAGGGCTGCAGAAACTTGAAGACTTTGACAAAGTGGCAATTCAATGAATATTATCTACATTGAAGTGGAAACCCAGTATTCATTACAATGAGCTGGTAAAGAGATGAAAAGCTTTTTCCTCCACTTATGCATCTCATTTTAAATAAGTGAATTGGCATTTATATAGTGAGAAGTAATAGTTTAAAATATACATCACATTAGATCACAGACTTGGAAGAGCTCAAATATGGTAATTATCAGGTTAAAGGTCCTTTGCTCTGCTGTAGCCCTCAGAATATGACATTTTTCTGCAAAGAACTTGTGTAGGTCTTTAATTAAAATCTATGTGGAGCATTTCTGTATGCCAAATGGAGTGACAAGCTTGACATATTTTCTTCTAATGAAAGGAGACTGGGCAGATTTCACGTTAATTGATTCAGTTATATGAAAGCTGAGTGGTCGACTTAAACGTTATTGAGAGCGACCTTTAACTTTGTTTTTATATAATAGTCTATCATCTTCTCAGTGGCTCTGACAAGACTCGTACGGCTGTTATAGCGTGATCATACGGGCTCATCTGTCGACTGTCACAACTTCAAATGACTCACACGAACAGACACAGAGGGTAAAAAAACATCTTGAAATAGCCAGCTTTAATCCTGAGAACTGTCCGCAGTTTAAAGAGAAATTCCACAAGCTTTTTAACTGTCATGATACATACATACAGTATCGCTGATGTGTGCTACATTGTGTGTCTTGGCGATTATGTGCTGTCGTGTTTAAAAGGTGTATCGCCTCAAAAACACACCAGTATAAATGATAAACTATGTTTTTAAGTTAAAGTTTGACCCTTGTTTATGATGCTTGTAATTTTCTTTTCTTCAGTACCTTGACGCAGACTGGCTGCTCGAAATGATCCAGTGAGGTCTCAGACAGCAGTGGATAATCCGAGTAATCAAAGAGTCTTAATGCAATATGAGGGTTTTTTAAAGGTCAGCTGCAGATCTGCCATTTCTTATAAGTCCTGTGCTCTCCTTTGGCCTGCCAGCCATTAAAGGTCACATCATACTACTCTCCTGCAGACAAAAAGATGGCAAAAGGCTCTGTGTAGAGGGGGCCATTCTTCATCTAACAAGGGCCACAACAACGGACAGTCATATTGTACTACATGCTGTCAGAGCAAAAATTCATAGCAAGCTCTCTCAACGCTGCAGATACAAAGGTTTGTCCTACAGCCACTGAAATGGGAAAGTGTCTTCAGTTCCTCTTTTTTTCTTTTGAAAGAAAGTGACAGCAGCTATAATGACACTAAATACCTGTTGTGTACAAGAGACTGTGGCCATAAGTGCACAGAGCCAAATGTCTCATAGTGTCACTCACTGGCAATTATTTCTAATTTGAATGATTATGTTTTGGCTTTCTTTCATGTTTCTTACTCGTGAGTGACAACCAATCTTTTAAAAGAAAAGTTTTCACCTCAGTTTTGTTGAATAAAAATAATTGAAAATCATTACTGGAATGTTCAGTTTAAGTGCTTTAAAGAAACACATAAATATGAAACAAAAGCTGCGACTCAAGATGGAAATCTGTCCCATTTTGAACAAGCAATACACATTTTTTAATTAATAGATGATAAACTATGTTACATATAATGTTACTAATACTAGTGTACATACATTGAATTAATATAGTGCCTCCATAGTGTGGTGGTTAACACACTCGCTTGGCAAACGACTATTGCTTTGATTCCAGCCAGAGACATTAATCCCATTTGGGGTTGGGTCAGGAAGGCCAACTCAAACACACCCCACGGTGACCCTTTGTGACAAAGGAGCAGCTGGAAGCAGCTTTCTATACATTTAATCAGTGCAGTGAAACTTGCAAAAACAGAATATAAAGTTATGTATTATATGCCTACATTTGATCATGGCATCGTTAAAAAGTAAAGTAAAGCAATGATATAGTATAATTGTTACCTTTTTATCATGTGTTTACTCTCAGTTAGGTCTTCCATCCATTCCTTTTCTTGTTCTTATCCAAGTTAGGGTCATGGGTGGGTGGGGCTTTGACCTATTCCAGCTGGGATAGAATGAGAGAACAAGAATTCACACCTACAACCAGTTTAGAATTAACAGTTAACGTAACGTGCATGTTTTCGTACAGAGGAAGGCCACGGGGAGAGCATGCAAGCTCCACAAAGAAACGTCCCAGCTGGCAGGTGCATTCAAACCAGGTGGGTTCATGAGGCTGACCACCACATGACTGTGCTACCTTTTTATCCTATCAGTGACATATTAAAACCAGTCTAATAAAACTTGTCTGAAACATTATACACTGGTTGGTGTTGAGGGGCACTGAAGATATTAATCCACTGCTGCACTGCATTGCTTTTAGATTAGAAAGCTTTAATTTTTGGCATTTACATTCCACTTTATCTGGGCAGAGAGAAAAATGAAGCCAATCAGCAACTGAAATGGATTTAATTAATCTGTTATGGCTTGTGGCAAAGGACTGCGAAGGCTCAGCGAACCAAATGCAGTCTATGTATGTGGTGATATATTTGTTTTGTCCAACACTTAGAGCTGTGAACTGACCTCTGTAATTCCTGTGGGTGACTGTTTTTTTTTTCTTTGTTGTTCTATGAAAGAAAAAAACCACATTTAATTGCTATGTATTTACTATGGAGTTGCACATCATTGGGGAAACCTTACAGAAGCCCTAACTATCTATTTCTTTAATTCGGTGCACGCCAGCAGATATTTTCTGATCTCTGTTGGGATTTACTTCTTTAGATTACCCCCTTCCCCTCACACTAGTATTAGATGAAGTGAATTCAGTTACTCCAGAACCATCAACTGTGAGCCTGATGCTGTCAGCAAAACTGCGGTAAGTGAAAAGAAAATTTTTCCATTTTAAGAGCAGCTGTGAGAGTGTTGGACCGGTCGTGTCCTATTGTGATTGTGCCCCCTCAGAAAATGCATCACTACCTTTTCTACCTTAAATCATTTCTTCCTGCAAAATTGCACCAACTTTGTCACCCACACTCCTCTAAGCATGCAGTGTGTGCAACAAGCCTGTAACACTTAACTTTGCACTACAGAATTTAGCAAATGTCTTGAAGTGAAGCTACATCATTTATGCAGTTTATCAAAGACTCCGTGATGAATAGATATTTAAGGCTCAGAGAGCAAAGGCAGATTTGATTAACCTATTACGTATTCTATAAACTAAAAAAAAAATACATATAAAGTGATCATGCTTTTGGGGTGGGAAAAATCCCATGAAAACCTCAGTGAGAAACTCCAGCAGTGAGATAAGCACATAAGCATCCAAAAATGGACACATGACCTCAGAGAATTTGCTTTGTCTTACCTGCTATTACAGAACCATGAAGACTTCAAGCTCACTTGCCTAGCTAATGTTTTGAGTGTGGAGTGATTAGTGAGTTGCTGACATCTGCAGCAGGACATTTGTCATCAGTGAAAAGGAAATGTCAGGAGTGACACCAATGAATAATGCCCTAATCAGATATGTATGTCATTTTGCCATAAGCGTAATCATGTAAATGAATTCGGTCACTTTTGATCGCTCATAAAATAAGATTTTATAATGTATCTGTCATATTGTGACTTTGCAGCTACTTCAGCATCCTCTGCTTCCTCGTATTGCAGTTTGACCTACCTTTGTTGCATAGTGATGGTGAAATATGTGGCAAGAAGAGGAATACAAGATAACTAACAGAAATGTGACCTTATTGGCTGAAAAAATAAGACCTGGAGACACAACTCAAACTAAACTGGACATGTGGAAATATGAAAAGCTTAAACCGGGTGCAAAACTAGGAAAACATCAGCAGGAACAGGCTACGTGACAAAAGAGAAGACACTTTGTTAGGTACATCTTGCTAGTACCCTTTTTTTCATGACATAAATCCAACACGGTGCTGGAAACATTCCTCAAGAATTTAGGTCAGTATTAACATGAAAACATCACTGCAGCTGCAGGTTTGTTGACTGCACATCCATGATGCAAATCTCTCGAACCCATTCTAAAAGTGCTCCATTTGAGTTCAGTGAACTCACCGTCATGTTTAACAAACCAGTCTGAGATGATTTTGAACGTTCTAACGAAATGTTATAAGACGGGTCAGCAACAATATGCAAGTAAACTGTGTCATTTAAACAATACTCATTAGGTACTAATGGGCCGAAAGATGTCAAAGGCAGGAGAACAAAGCTGACCAATCGAACGGGAACCAAAACAAAACAAAACAAAAAAAAGAATGAAAAAGAAAAATCTGGGACCTGAGCAGCACAGGCTCAACCGACTGTGACATTACACCACCATTAACATAGATTAATAATGACACACAGGAATATATCTATAAACACGATCAGGTGATAAACACATGCAATAACATCGTAATCTACAGTTTAAATTGTCTGTACTTTTCAGTCTTTACTTTGCTTGTGATGGAGGTCTGGGAAGTCACGT
Source organism: Copadichromis virginalis (assembly GCF_057382275.1). Lineage (NCBI taxonomy): Eukaryota > Metazoa > Chordata > Actinopteri > Cichliformes > Cichlidae > Copadichromis > Copadichromis virginalis. The sequence goes on from NC_140630.1 coordinate 22,637,392, forward strand.
TTCTTGAAATTGGATTGCTAACAAAAACTGATGATGACTATTCAGCGTGTGAGTAAGGTTTTCATTTGATTCAAAGAAAAAAGCAAATAGAAATTCAAGAGCATGAAAAAGCAGGACAATAAGAATGACACAAGGGATATTTTTTTGTCTGGCGATTTAGAGTGAAAAGTGACTGGAGAAAAAAACAAGTCAAATGAGAGGAGGTGAGGAGGAGGGCAAAAAGAGAAATACCTCCTCCAAAACCATACCCTCTCCTGTCATTGTGTGTTTTTCATAGTTCTCCTTAGGTCCTGTAGTATGCTCTGTGGTCATTAAACTGTATCCTGCCAACATGCTCTGGAAAAGGTCTTGGTTAGCATGACAGCCACAGTGAATTTTGAGTTGATTACCCACTGTATGCATTCACAACGGACGTTATTATTCAGGTAGAAATCAGGCAGAGGAGAAGGATAATGTTTCCTGAAAACCCACCCTTGAGTTGATAACTGACACCTTAAGTCATGCATACTGATTAAGTCCCGGAGGCATTAGCAAAATCAGTTGAAACTGCAGGAAGGAGACATTGAGGGAATACTGCTGCAACAGTGAGTGAAAGGCATTTAAAGACAGTTTAATACAAAGGGCTGCTCTGTAGAGATAGGAGATGTAAATAAACCTGCAATCAGGATGCATTAGCTTCAGCCTGCACTGCTACGATACACCACTGTGATGGACTGTGTTTGCTAAATGAGAAACAGTGCAACCAGGTGCATGTGTCATTTTGAAGTCATGCCCTCACCAGACAGCCTCATTGTCCTCTGAGAAAACATTTTCCCGGCTTATTTATGGGGAAGTTTTTTTATCCACTACATTGACTAGCTTCATTTGTGCAAATTGCCCTGAAAACAAAAACAAGGGTTTGCCCTCTACTTCCACACCAGTGTGTCTTCAATTATCGTTATAATGATGAGAGGTGGTGCGGTGCAGCTGTCAGCATGCTTCAACCAACTGTACGACCGGCTTTTTATCTGGGTTTGAGGTGATTATGAAGCCCTTAATCTGCAATCACGCTAACAACAGGGCAGCCATGCCTTTCGTAAAATGCTGCATCACTCCAGGTGTTTGGGAACCTGATCAATGTTTGTCCAAAAGTCACAGGGACACACATTGTCTGCAGTAACACATTTTTCCTGGAAAACTGTCTCTGGCTTCCCGGCATCTACCTCGACGGTGAAGACAGTGGCACCTCTTTGGATTTCCTGCTGAAATTCGATGTGGCATCTTCAGTTTCCAGAGAGGCGCGTTATGGCCTTTCAGTTGTGATTACGAGGTAACAACCACCACAGACAGGAGGTGGAGACCACATGAAACTGAACACCGCAGTGAAAGTACGTGAAAAGGCACTGCACATGGGCACTATTCTAAAAAAAAAAAAAAAAAAAAAAGATAGACAGGCATGCTTAGGAGCACAGCAGCGAGCAAATATGCTGCTGACAGAAATGTGTACATGTACTAAAAAGCCTCGCAGACACGTACCAATCACAGCTCTGCCAAGCTCAGAACCATTTATTATTAATAGAGGAAATCATAGGACGCTTTTAATTGGAGATGCTCTGTCTCAGAGGTAAGCGGGGTGCTGTCACTGTCGATCTGCAAACTTCCTCAGCTCGGAGAAAAACGGCGGGACGTCGCACTTTCATGTGCACCTCCTGTTGACTGTGAAGGATATAATTTGAAGCCATCCTTCTCCTCTCACCACAGCCTCTGATTAGCAGCCGTGACTCCCAGGCCGGAGCATACTAATTCAGGAACAGCAGTCTGGGAATCACCACCATTAGTGGCAGGTACGGAGAGTAAACGGCATAATATGCAAATGAAAGGAAGGTATCACCTTGGCTGTCAATCACATAAATGAAATCAAAAATTCTGTACGGCCGCTAATAATACCGCGCTACAGAAAGGGAACGCAGGAGCGTAGATGAAGAGAGCCAGGAAAAAGGGAAGCACAGAGATGGATAAATGAAAGCAGTCTGGAATCAAAGCCGGCTGGTCTGTGCACATGTGAGACTGTGATCATGGCGGGCACTCGGTACGAAATTAGCTCAGACACTGATGGGACTTAATGACAGGAAGGGCTGGGGGTGCCAGGACACTTCTAATATTCAGTGGCATGTTGCTGTCTCTCGTCACCCATTTGCCTACTTGAGAAAGTATTGTGCCTTCCTTTGAGTTTCCATAATGACAAGCTGCACCTGGCCATCATTACACTGCACTGATCACACAAGAACTCAGGCAAAGTGCTGGCTTTTTATTTGAATCGGGTCCCCCAGACATTCTTTCTTTTTTATCAACAGTAGCACAAAGGTGGCATTCAGGGAGGAGGTTAATCACACATTGTATACATAAAGAACGGGAAAAATCTCATTACGCCCTAATGCGACTTCATTTTCTGTGGGTATTTGGGCTGTCTAAACTGAGCCCCAGAGTGGCACAGACCTGCTGGTCGATCACACTGCTCTGGCTGGCAGGAGGATCTGAAAGTCCCTCTTGTTTGTCACATATTGACCCACTTTGGCTGACAGCTCACAAATCAGAGCCATCAGCCTAGAGTGCGTATGCGTGTCTGTGTGTATTTACGCAGCCTCCAGCGCCACCTTCCCTCGTGGAGCTCCCCATGAGGATTCCGGGGTCGTACCTCATTTGCACTCGACACAGCAACTTGGGACTGAGCTGACAGGCTCATTTTCCCCACTCTGCAGGAAGCAGCACAGTAGCAACGTCTACGAACAGCCAGGGACCCGGAGTGGGTTTTATAATTAGCTGCTTGCTCTATGCCATCAATGCACAGAGAACAAGAGCCTCCTTCTGAGCACATATGTATGGTTGGCGGGCACTCAACATGGGCAAGGCACCGCTGATGATAATATGTAGGCGTACGGTGGTATATGCCGACTGAGGTCACAGAAACATGCTGGAGGGAGGTGAGAAAGGGAGGCGGGAAGGCTTGGGAAAGTGTGTACACAGTGCTCGCCAGGTCATTGCTCAGCAGGTGAGAATTGTGCCTGGAGGTGGTGGCTGATTGCTTTGATGTGAAATGATTGCGTTTTAAGTGGCTCTGAGGTACATGGACCACAGGCATGGCCCTGGTGTCATTGTCACATGGTCAGACAGGCTTAAGTTAGCCCAATCCCAGTTGCTCCCCAAGAGTCCAAAGGGATGGGGGGGTTAGATCCAACTGTTGGTATACAAATGTGTTATGAGGAGTGAGAACACAGCTGCCGGCTGCATCTCTGGGTAATGTGTCCAGATAAAAGGGTCTGGTACTTGCAAGGAGGTGAAAATGAAACGGGAAGAAAGGTCTCTCTGGCATGGGATAGCAAGGGCACTGCTTTGATCCCTGAAACATCCCTCCAATGTCGGCGAATAGCTAGAAGAAGGACTGCTGATTAGATGTGAAAATAAATGGTGCAAGAAGTAGTAGAGCATGCAATAAAAGTGCAAACTTCAGAGGCTTGTGTCACTATATTGCACTTATTTAACTATAAACAGATACCTGCATGTGCAAACACAGTATCTATAACTAAGGGATATGACACAAGGGGTATTAAACACTCATATTTTTCCAGATAAGATAAGATAAGATAAGATAGAACTTTATTAATCCCTCGGGTGGGTTCCTCTGGGAAATTCGACTTCCAAAAAAAGCACAGCAACGACCAAAGTTACAGTTACAGAACTGTTATATATATATATACACACACACACACACACACACACACACACATATATATAAATACAGAGACAAATATAAATAAAATATACAAAGGGGATAAATAGAATAAATAGGAATAAAAAATAAAAATATAAGTGAATTGCACATTTCAAGTATTGAGTCTATTGCACTGTTGACTATTTACAAAAAGTATTGCACAAGGTATTGTACAGTGAGGTGCAGAGGCACTACAGCTTAGTTGTTCCCCCCTCCTTTGTCCTCCTGTTTCCCCTCCCTCTTCCCTCCAGAGAGGAGTTAAACAGTCTGATGGCGTGTGGGACAAAGGATATATGAGGACAACATGACAGTGCAAAGTGTTTTTTTATCTTCCCCTATTTGTCACACACACAGTCATCCAAAGGCTGAAAACTGGTCAGAAGCTGTTGGCATCACATGTTAATGCACTGCGTAACCCCTTTTTCATTTTTCAAAGTGAAGGGTAGTCTGATAGACTTCAATAGAAGTCCTTCAATGTTTGAAACAAAAGGGCTGTCTTACACCGGACAGACGACATTTTTTGTTCAGCCACACTCACACAGCCGATACAACATCCACTGAGTGCAGAGGTGGAAATGGAGCAATCAATTAGATTTTAACAAATGACTTTCTGTGTATTACCCAGCAGCTGTTAAATCGGTCAACCTTTGCACACACACCCCTCTCTGAGGGGACCATGGAGAGAGCTTGTCTACACTGCATGCTACATCATGGCAAACTCCAGAGAAAGTCAGTCATGGCCTCAGGCCTCAGTTGGACCCTGTAGGTCCCTGGTGGAGATGTGGGGGACTGATTACAATTTATTTCAGTGTCTCTGTTAAACATTTGCTTACTTGCAGACATAGATGTGGTACATATATATATGTGCAGTGAGTGCAGAAACAAAATAGCATGCGCTGGCACAGACTCACTTCACAAAGGACAGAACTGTGCTTAGTCCTGCTGGGCAACCTCAGTCTTTAAGGGCACAGGCACAATCCAATGAGTCAGCTCCCTAAATGATGTAGTTTTATGGTGAAGTGCTACTAATGGCTCAGCAGAACATCTTAAAAGGCCACTTAAAAGCTAGCAGGCCCATAAACTGTGACACGCAGTAGTGGGATCTGACCACACAATACTCATTTGAGCGACTGAAGGCATATGCTCTCTGTGCGTATGTGCGCGAGCGCGTGTGTGTGTTGATGCTGGAGATATCCAGAGTGACAGAACGAGACAGACAGACAGGATAAGGTGTGAGCACATCTGCAAGCATGGCTACACCATTTCACTGGTCTTGTATTGTCACCTCTGGGTATATTTTCCAAAACCAACCAGATTGGAAAAAGGTGCAAATGTGTGATGACGCAAGAAAAAATGATTCTCACCTCAGATACACAGAGAGATCCAAAACCAGTCTGACTTCTGACATGCGTAATCTAATCTCAGGTTTTTGGACCGTATTCCCAGAAAAACAAAAAAACAAAACTGCACTTTGAAAACATGTTTTTCTCTGTTGCAATTTAGAGCAGTTGTCAATACTTAAGCCAGTGGGGGGAAAAAGAAAAAAGGAGCAGCATTTTTTCAAGTGCACACCACTGCACAGGCCTGTAATCACTGAGCACAATGGAGCAGAAAGCCTCCACTTATGGAAAGTACTGTATAATGGCAGAGAGGTTGGTGAAGTCTACCATTAAGTTTTCATAACATGGTTGCCATGCGAACCCTTATGGAGATTTATTGAGAAAATACATTTTTATCTGGTCAAGTTATGTTACAGATATAGTCTGTACAAACAGAAAGACGAACCTGCTGAGTATATAAAAGTTAGCACATGCTTTCTGAAACTGATACTGACAAATGAACTATAGCAGATAGGATGACCCACCACCGTATCTTGGCAACCAAACACAATTTTTGTCATCTTACTCAAAATTTATTCCCAATTTTCATTTCCATCTTGCTAAAGAATAACTTAAGTAGCTTAAGTACAACTTCAAAAAAGTTGAAGACTTTTGTTGTGGAATTTCCATCTTCTTCCCGTCTCTGTGTAGGTTTTCTCTGAGCACTCCAGTTTCCTCCGACAGTCCAAAAACATTCGTGGGGTAAAGTTAATTGGCAATTCTAAATTGACCGAAGGTGTGAATGGTTGTCTCTCTCCGTGTGTTAACCCTGTGATAGATTGGTGACCTTTCCAGGGTGTACTCTGCCTCTCGCCCCGTGACAGCTTTAACCCCGAATTGGATAAGTGGAAAAAAATGGACGGATGCTTGTTTTCACCCACTGATATAACCTCACATCAAAAGTCATTTATTTCATTTTAGCTAATTATATTAGAAGTGATAATAAAGTGGCAGTGAGTGAAACGTGAATGAATTGTAACTCAGAGTTGCTAGACTGAGCTTGTTTTTTGGGGGGGTTTGTTTTATTTTTTGTGATGCTTAAAAATGTGCATATTCCTTCTGAAAGTTGCAGAGAAGCTTCTGGTTTTAGAAGTGTAAACAACTTAGCTGTAGTATTTTTTCATGAATACCAATAAAATTAGTGGGATGGGAAATTTGATTACTAATAATTATGGCTAGAGTTATACTTTATCATCTGTTTAATAAAGTAAATAACTGTTCACCCAGTTGTTGTTTAACTTGCCTTTAGCAAAGGGTAACGTGAGCCACTATTGCATGCAAAAATTTCTTTCTGTTATTTTCTGTTACTCATTCTCTCCTTAACCCATTTCCATTTTGCCACACATCTCATTCCAGTTTGAATACAGTTTTTCTGAGTTTAACCTTATGGATATAGTATGGTTATCAAACTCTTACCTATTGCTCCTATTTTTATTCTCCAAAGACAAGTACATTTTTGCAGAACACCGGTAGGTGTTTGAAGACTGTATTGACTGTGATTTCCTTCAGTTTGAGTTTGAGAAGTAAACATGGCAAAACAAAGAGAAGACGCTACTAAACAAACATTTCTTGGATTTGAAGAATGGGCACAGCTTCTCCAAGAGTAATTATATATTGAGAAAAACAACTCCAAAAATGTCCCTGTGCTTATAGATATAGAAGTGAGAAAATTAGGAATTTCCAAAAGATGGGCATCACAAGTGTGTGAGAAACCAGAACTGGTGTTTACTGGTGGTCACAGAGGCTCAGCAAAACAATGACCTCAGGGGGAGTGATTTTGGTTCGAGGCATTTTGTTGGTGAAAATTTATTTATCTTTTACACAATAGTAATTTCAAAATTACTATTATTTCAAAATTTCTTGAAAATCTGTAAAAAGAAGAAAATGTTTTTTCTTCTTTGAAGTGTATAACCAAGATTTTAAGTGATATGGTTTCATCCATCCATCCATTCACTTATCCCTTTCCAGGGTCACAGGAGCCTATCCTAGCTGTCTTAGGGTGAGAGGCAGGGTACACCCTGGATAGGTCGTCAGTCTGTCGCAGGGCTAACACATAGACAACTATTTGCACTCACTCCTATGGGCAGTTTGTGACCTATCCCCACTGCACGTCTTTGGACTGTGGGAGGAAGCCAGAGTACCCGGAGAGAACCCACGAAAACTCAGGGAGAACATGCAAACTCCACACAGAAAGACGCTGACCTGACGGTAATGGAACTCAGGATCTTCGCCGTGCTGCCAGATATGATTGCATTCATTTCATTCATCGAATTTTATTCACATGATAAAGATTTGAAACTCTTTGGCCAAATAAGGAAAGGTTTGAATGGCTCAACATGAGAACAGTATCAATAACAAAACAATGATTCATCTTTATTTATCAATTAAATTCATATAAAGTGCATTGAACTAAAAAGTGAAATGATGCAAATCTCTTTGTCCTTAGAAGTGGCACCGGTTATCCTGGGTGCACTTGCATAAATTTAGGATCTGTGTTGTAAAAGCCTGAAGGTTTTCTAATTATCATCACCGTCCCTGGAAAGATACAAAAACTGAATTTACAAAGAACCACCCACCACCTCCTCTCTTTGGATACCCCAGTTTTGTTTTTTGTCCACCTGTAAACACAAGACTATTTTATTCCTAAACTTGTTTTTTTTTGTTGTTTTTTTTGCAGTTTTCATTAAATGTATGACTGAATTTTTTTCACCGGGCATTTCAATACGTTCAAATTAATAGCAAGCTTATAACAGATTGGATTCATAGAGTAACTCCGCCGTGGGGAGAGGACATCCGCACAGCATATACCGCTGCTGTGACTCATCCTGATAAAGCAAAATGTAATTTTGTTTATGATTAGAATTACTCTCCAAATTAATTTTCACAGCAATTAATCTTGATGCGTCACCTATAAGATGCATTCCGCTCTTTGGTAGAGGTGATAAAATGCAAAATAATTGAATTGATTAATTTATGTTTTGTAATGACCAAGCTGTAATGGTTCTCTTTTTAATGGAGTTTTTTCCCATTATAAATGGTCTATGCTGTCTGGGATGTTCAATAACCTGTGGGCTCTAAGATATTTAATAAATATCCCTTTATTGTGCTTTACTCCATTGGTTAAGCTCGAGTATTGCCTCTCATGCTCAAAGTGCCTTTCAAACCCCCTCCTCCATTCCTTTACCAACCCCCAAACCCTATATCCCTTTTGAGGAGCATTTCTTAATTAAACCTTTATTTATCTACTTGATTGGTATATAAGAAGGGACACTCTGCAATTCTCTATCTCATATTGGGACTTGAGTGGCCCGGCCCTGAGGGAATAGGCCTTTATAATTTGAACATCAGGCCCTTTGAGTGCTATAGTTTGCATAGGTGTGCAAGCTAGAGGCTTAATAATGGGAAGGTGAGGCAGCTAGTGGTCCTGTGGAGGGATAAAAAGTAATGAGATGAGGTTTGTAAAACAGTGGAAGAAATAAAGATAGAACTGAGGAACAGACCCTGGAATGAAAATAATAAACAAAAAGAGAGCAATTCACGCCTGATAAAGATTCTCATATTTTTGCCTGTTGTATGGAATAATGCAAAAATGCATCTGTCTGGGGCTGAAACACACTACCATCAGACTAGAACACTGTGGAAGAAAAGCAAGCCTTATTACCTTGGACATTTTATTTCAGTGGCTGGGGGTAGAAAGCAATTACACTAACAGCAGTGAAGAAAAAATCTTTTGAAGGTGAACAACACTGAATTTCAATATTGGAATATGTGTTCAGGGCCTGGTATCTGGCATGTGAGGATTTTTTTTCCCCCATTTAAAACTTTTAGCACTACAATGAAATATGCATCAAGCATCAGCGTTTATTGGCTCGGTTTTCAGGAATTGTTGGTTCACAAAATTATGCAGACCGTCACTGGGCTGCACACATTGCCGCTCCCTAGTTTTGTTTCATTTCAGCTTGACTGATGTGCTTGACCATCATTCATGGGTCACAGCTTCTCTCACACTTTACAGAGGAATGAAAACTTTATACAGAAGCTGCCCAAACTGAACTCATAAACATAAAACCAAGAGCAGCAAAAGGAAGCAAATTACCTTGTCAGAGGTAGACTGCCTCTAGAATCACTTTCATGAATGAACAGTGGCACATTTAGGGTCGCAAATTCAAACTTGAAGAAATAGAATTAATTAAATTATCAGATTTATTTTTCAGATACCAAAGTGACTTCTTATTTATTGACAAAAGCCTACACAGCATACTTGGACCCAGTTTGACCCCCTGTTGGCCGCAGAACTGCCTTAACCCTTTGTGACATAGATTCGACGAGATGCTGGCAACATTCCACAGACATTTTGGTCCATATTGATATGACAGCATCACACAGTTGCTTTTGCTTGTTTTTAATGTAACCCTCCCATTCCACCACAGACCAAAGATGCTCTGTTGGATTGAGACTTAGGGACTATGGAGGCCATTTCAGTGCTCTACCTAAAGAGATGAACATGGTCAGCAACATTATTCAGGTAAGCTGTGGTATTTAAACAATCCTCAGCTGGCACTAAGGCATCCGAAACTTGAACCATTGATATGAGGCTTGATGGATCCATGCTTTAATACTGGTTACACAAGTTTCTGATGCTACCAGCTGAATGTTTTGGCAGAAAGTTTGTCCAACTTAGGTGAGCCTGTGGGAATTGCTGCCTCTGCTTCTTATCTGACAGGACTTCCACATGGTGTGGTCTTCTGCTGCTGTAGCCCATCTGCTTCAAGGCTTAACATGTTGAGCATTTAGAGATGCTCTTCTGCACACCTTGGTTTCAATGAGTGGTAATCTGAGGTATTGTTGCCTTTCTACGAGTTTGAAGTAGTCCTCCTCTGAGATCAACACGGTATTTTTGCTCAGAGAACTGGACCTTTTCTCTCTTTCAGATCATTCTCTGTAAACCCCAGTAATGATTGTGTGGAAAAATTCTGTTAGATCAGCAGTTTCTGAAATACTCAGACCAACAAGCGTGACAACAACAACCATGCCGCATTCATGTCACTTAAATCCCCATGCTCGGTTTGAGCACGTCTTCATACCTAAATCAACTGAATTGCTGCATTGTGACCCAGGTTCTAGGTCTACCCCGGGGCCTGCTTCTAGTATCATATATATATATATATATATATATATATATATATATATATATATATATATATATATATATATATATATATATATATATATATATAATATAGCCTATAACACCACCTTGTCTCTGGTTCCTTTCTATTGAAGGAATAGCAACTCTGCTCTGAGCCTCTCTTGAACGACTGATCTTTCTCTAAGGGAGAGGCCAGTCACCCTTTGGAGAAAGCCCATTCCCGCTGCTTGTAGCCTCATTCTTTCGGCCACTACATATAGCTGTTGACCATAGGTGAATGTAGGGGCGTATTTTGACATGCAAGTTGAGAGCTTCATTTTTATGATCAGCTTTCACTTAACAATGATGGACCGGCACAGCGTCCACATCACTGCAGATGCAGCCCCAACCCATCTACCAGTCTCTCGTCCTCATGAAGGTACTTAAACTCTGGCATTTCCTGTGTCAATTTGTCCCTGATCTGCAGCAGGCACTTCATCCTTTCCCAGCTGAGGACCATGGTTTCAGGCCACTCTCATTCACACTCTTCGACACTCGACTACAAACTGCCCCAGAGCGAGCTGGAGACCACCACCAGACGAAGCCAACAGAACCACATCATACGCAAGATGCAGAGACTGGATTCTGATGCTACTGGTACATTTAATTTGTTGCTTTGACTAGAAATATTTTAAATGTACAACGGAGCTCATGCTTTGTGATCTCATTCATGCATGATGATCAAACTGTGAATATACTCATCATCACTCAACAATCTTGGTCTAAAACACAAATAGATGCTGATGATCTGCCTTATAAGATGGCATTTCTTTATTTTTCCTAGACAGCCAGAGTTTTTTTTTATCCACACAGGCCCTTATGGGCAAGATATAAAACTGCATCACACCTACAAATAAATGCCTCCCCAACAACATTCCTCTATCCGGCCATACCCCTCCCAATTACTTACCCCAGCTACCCTCCTCGCCTCCTGCAGAGAACAGCTTAGGTCATTACAGTCTGCTGTCAAAACCTGTGACCGCTTCACATTGGAGCCGCCAGGATTAAGGGCTGTGAAAACAAGAACAAGAAGGGAAAGGAGGTGAAAGCTGACAGTGGGAGCAAGGCCTTGAATATTTTCTCTTTTTACCCGTCTTTTTTCTCTGACCGCGTGCTGATTCTTGCAGCTACTTTGTGGCGAGCTGCACTAATGTGAAGCGATATGGAGTCACATGGAAAACATGGCGAAGGAGGCTGTTAGCAATGAGGAGCAAATCAGTCCTGAATCAAGACTCCTTGGTATAACCTGTTATCACTATAAATGTATTAAAATGCCTCCTTAAGAAATTCTACTTCTCAGATTTAACTAGAAAAATCCCCAAAACTTGGTCAGGTGATGCATTTTTAAGAGACATAATAATCTTAGGTGCAACCTAGTGAATATGAAAAACATGAATTTAGTGTTAGTGGTAAGATGACATGCTGGCCTGACTAGAATAATTTTAAAGTACCCTTAGATGTTGGTCTCACCAAATAGAGTTATCTGACAGTGCGATATCCAAGTGCTGAACACTTCACAAATCTGATTACGTTTTTGCCACATTGTGAAACATCAGCTAACGTATGTGTGCATGTATACAGGTGTGCGCATGTTTTCTCTCCAGCTGGGAATTGTCAAGTTGACAATAACAGCAAATTGCATTCTGAGTCAGACTCTTACGGGTTGAAGGGTTGTGGTAGCATCCTTGCATCAGACCTGTGTGTCTTCTCTTGCCGCATTATATAAGTGATGTTATCTGAAGAAAGGGATCAAGTCACGCAGTTATCAGCAGGCACAGGAAGAATATTTGACATTATCTCAACCATTTACTTCTGTGTTGACACCATCAGGAATTCAATTTCAGCCCAACAAAAGATCATCCTCTGCCTTTCTGGTCTAACTGGGGAAAGTGGATTTTATAAACGGACGCCTTCCTTCCCTCTTTCCAATTTAAATCAGCTCCAGCAAACTGGACAGCACGAAGCATAAACATGACTCCATTATCTTCCAACATTAATTTGAAATGAGTGTGAAATCATACGCCTGCTTGGACCTGCCGTCCCGTGGAGTGGACCTGTTTGGTGTTATTTTATACTGTCACCTCAGTGCCCAGAACTCTGTTAATCCTCTGTTTGTGTTCAAACACCTTAGCTGGTTGTTCTGCATCAGTCCATCTCTATGCTGGCTGCTGTGAGCAGTCTGTTTAGTCGGCTGCCAGTGGAGCTGATCTGGCTGGCAGCCTGCTGTTAGGGACGATGACTGATTTCAGAGATGTGTGACAGCGGACGGTAGTTTGATATCGTCTGCCTGCCCTCCTGCCTGCCTTTGTGTCTCTCAGGATATCTGTTTGTCTGTCACTGTTCACATCTTCTTTTCTGTCTTTCATTCTGTCTGTCTGCTAGTTAGTCTGTTAAAAAACTTCCTCTACAGACATTGATTGAACCCGTAAAAAATCTTATCTTTCTTTATCAAAAGTGAAAATGTCTAGCAGTGAGTAGCGAACTTTTTCATGAAAATGAGCCCGTCATTCCTAAAATAACTTAGATGTACCTCTGCGTCTTACTTATCTTGTCTCATTTGGCAATTACATTTTTTTAAACTAGGAAAGTTAATACAAGTGTGCATCCATCCATCCATCCACCCATTTTCTACCACTTTTCTACCGCTTATCCAGGTTTGGGTCATGAGGGCAGCGGTCTGACCAGAGAAGCTTTGACTTGCTTTTCTCTAGTCACCTCTTCCGGCTCATCAGGGAGGTACATCGAGGTGTTCCTAAGCCAGCCGAGAGATAATCTCTCAAGCGAGTCCTGGGTCTGCCCCAGGGCCTGCTCCCAGTAGAACATCCCCAAAACACCTCATCTAGGAGGCATCCAGGGGGCATCCTACTCAGATACCTAAAACATCTGGGTCTTTTCAATATTCAGCGGGAGCAGTTCTACTCTGTCCCTCTCCATTGAACTAGCTCATCACCCTATCTCTATGGGAGAGGCCAGCCACTCTTTGAAGGAAACTTATTTCCTTTACTTGTATCCATGTCCTCACTCTTTCTATTCCACCACAGAGCTTGGAACCAAAAAGGGAGGGTAGGAGCATAGACTGATCGGTAAATCAACAGCATCACTTTTATGCTCAGCTCTCGCTTCACCGCGACGGCACGTCTGTCGATCTGACACTTCACTCTCCCCTCACTCGTGAAAAAGATCCTGAGATACTTAAACACCTCCACCTGAGGTAGTAACTCGATTTTGAAATGAAAATCACAATTGTTCTTCATAGATTTGACTAACGAATTAACTTTCCTCTCCAGCACCGTGGCACCGACTCTCCTGGGGAGTATGATCCCACAATAGTTGGAGCTCCCTCCTGTTCCCCTTCTTAAATGGGGGATTGACCACCCCACTAGGAAAATGTGATAGTGAAAATCTCTTGTGCAGATGTGTCTTGGCCCAATTAATTATATAGACTAGTAATGCTCACAAAAACAACAGCAAAATAAACAAAAAGTATTTCGTTTATTTATTTACAACAGGAAAACTGAAAATTAAAATTATAAACTTCAAAGCTGAGGAAACCTAACATGAGAATAAGTAAATGTCTCAGGGAATAATGTTCAGGCATAATATCTACAGCCTCAAATGTCTCCAGGTCATTTAAAACGAACACCCAACATTTGTGCAACCAGCTTTGCTCGTTTAGTTATTTCTTAGTAAATTTCCAAGACGAGAGAGACTAAAATCTGAACATCAGTTTCTTCAAATTCAGTCTAGGCTTTAGGAATAATAAAAAGAAGTCTTGGGATTGAAAATGAAAACTTTTTTGATGGATGGAAGTAAGTAAGCTGGGAGCAGGCTAGAGCAGAATATGAATGTCTCAGTGGTTGCGTCTTCAAAGCAGACCATCCAACTCGAGCACATAACGTGCAATGCTAAGTAAATGTTTTAAGGTTCGGATTAATCCAAGCAAACCACAGTAGACAATATCCAGCATGTGTAAGTAATGATGAAGACACAAAAAAGCAAACACAGACGCAAGTTTCAACTTCAATTTTTTCACCAGTTTCTGGATGTCAGGTTATAAAGATAAATTGAAATTCCTGAGTGAAATAAATAGAAGCAATCACTGATCACTACACTACAGCCTTATTCTACTGACGTGACGTGTCTTTTTCAAATTGAATGTTTCTGACAGACTTGTATGGAAAAGTCTTTGCTTTAATTATTATGATCCAGTAAAGGTGTGTAGAGATGTAGGCATTTTACTTTTTGTCTATTGAATCTACACAGTTATCACTTTAAAGCTGTACAGTGGTTTTTCTATAAGTCAGTCAAAAGTCATAAATAGATAAAGAAACTCTTTCACTAACAGAGCTTAAACATTAACCAGAGCTGATTTGGACATGGGCCTATGATGCTCAAAAATAAAGGTAAAGAAATGCTGATTATCTAATATCTAAAAGCTTGGGGGCTTTATGCACCTCTGACACTGTCACAGGAATAAAACGAAAAAAGCAGCAGTCCTCGCGAGTGATATTTAGAGACTCAAACAATGGACCAGAGGTAATAAATGCTTGTTAAAGCAACCAAGCATGTCAGCCTTGTCAGAAATTTGGTGCAAGTCCTTAATATTGTATGGGAGAAGCTTTATGCCAGTGTCCAACTAAGTCTTCAGAACAACCTTCAAAAATTTCAAAGGAGTATTGAAATTGTTTGAAGTGTAGGTAAAGAAATGATCAGTTTTAGCTTTTCTAATGGCATCTGTGCATGAGTGGCACAGTCACCTGAATACGAAACAGTCTGCATGGATACTTGTTCTCCTGTATTTGGACCATGTCACATTGTGCTCATGAAGGTGGCTGGATAAGTCAAAAGCAAACTACGCCTTGCTTTGACCTTTAATTTCACACAGTTTCAATATCAGCTATAAGATTACTCCCCCGCCCCCACCACCACCTTTTTTTTTTCTTTTCTTTTTTTTTGCAGTTAAAGTAAAACCTGGTATGAACAAACCCTTGTTCCAAAAATGCATCATGCTATGCTTATTAGTGAGTCATGACTTATAATTGTAATTAAACAGCTGTACGGTTCCCAACATGTCAAAAAGATACTGTGTAAATTAATCCTAGCCCTTTTGCCCCCTCACCAGCTGAAGCATGGTTTGTGCTTCACTGTCAGTGACGTCATTACTGCTGTCAACTGGTGCACTTGAGCATCATTTCAGCTTGTTGTGGACTGCGCAATTTTTGGAACTGGGTGCAGACACATCTATGACACATCACTGGAGGAGAATAGACAAAATCCTTGATGGCACAAAGGGGAATTGCTGAAATTCTTGGAAAAGGTGAGAGATTCTGCTGAAAACTTTCAAAAATGTCTCCAACTGCTTTTGTTCCTGTTCTGACTTGTCCTGTTTTTTTCTTTTTCTGAGCAGTAACACCTATTATTTAGGCAAAGACTGCAGCTAGTGGAGTGCTCCTCAAGTGCAAGTGTAAACGGTTATTGCTCTGTGCTGACGTCACTTTTCACGCAAGCAGTACCCAGTGCTTCAACAATAACTGCAATTTTACCCCACTTGCTCTCTGTTTCAGTGAAGCTGAAGGGAGACACAGCACTGGCTGATGAATGTGTTTAGGATTTATCATGCTTTGCCTTATACTCATACTCAATACAGCCAAAGTTTCAAGAATGAGCTCAGTAATCTCTACAAGTAACCACAATCATCAAAAGCTTAGGCTTACACTGCTTTACACATTTGGCTTTAACTCTTATATCTATATGATGTCAAAGAGATGGGATATCCCTAATATATAAAGGTTTTTTTTTCTTTTTAATGTGCTGATCTAAATGTAGGAGGAAGTCTCTTCAGCAGCGCTGAGCTGAAACAGTGAAAGCACGGTCCCCTTTTGTTTTAAGCCCGAACTGTGGAACCTGTAACAGTAATTGATTCTCTCTCTGAGAGACCTGGGGGCGGTATAAGGTGTTAGGAGCTGTGAGATATAAAGTGGAGCCATACCATGTAGTGATTTAAAAGTAATCAGTAAAATCTTAAATTGGATTCCGTAGCAAATGGGAAGCCAGTATAATGCTGGATGCGTTCCCTGTGTCAAGTGTTTGTGGTGTGCAGTGTAGTCTTGCAGCTGCCTTTGTGTGCTAACAATAGATGAGAAACTGCAGCATCGTTTAGTCATACAATGACTTGCAGTAATCTAAGGCAGTGGGGGGTGTGGATAAGAAGTTCAATTATATTATTTGGAAGCAGCGTCTTGATGTTTGTAGTATTTCTAATCTGTACGTAATAAGACTGGGCTAGATTTTTGACATCTCAATTGCGATGCTGACTGAAAAAATGATCCACATTTGTAGCAAATTGCTTTGGGTCAGTTTTTAGTTGTCCAAGGTGTCGACTGATGGTCCCCACCTTGATCCAAATATGATCTGAATTAATAAAAAAGGATTTTAGTGGTTATCTCAGGCACACAGCTCTGACTGGGAACACAAAAACCACACACATCTGCTGCCCCTTGCAAACATTTCCTTTGCTGTGGGCAGCCCAGAAACAACACAAAACTATCATCACAAACAAACATTTTAGATGGATTAACACTTGTTGGGAAGCTTTTATTGCACTTGAAATAATGAGTTGCTGTCAAATGGGTAACGCAAGCATGTTTGTTTCAGCCTGACACACTGAATGGTGGTGTCACCCAGAGCACCTATTCAACCACCAGAGCTCCCTGCACAACCACAACCACCAGTAGAGCTTCTAAATGTAGCGGCGGTCTGTCCTCTACCTCCATCTCCACCTCCGCCACAGCGAGAACACACGTTACCTGTACCTGAAAAATTCAGTGGAGATTTGGACAAAAGACGGGGATTTTTGATTCAGTGCTCTCTGATTTTTAGGCAGCAGACTCGAGCTTATGCCTCTGATATTGCCAAGATCACCCTCATGGTTGAGCTCATGACCGGATGAGCTCTGCTGTGGGCCTTCCATCTCATATAGTGATTTTTTTGAGCAAATTTCGATGTGTGTTTGACAAAGGATGTAACCCTGACAGCTGCTCATCGCATGTTTACATTAAAGCAGGGCCGGCGGAGCGTGGCAGACTTCTCCATGGATTTTTGGATCCTGGCTGAGGAGACTGGCTGGGAGGAGAAGGCGCTACGAGGAGCCTTCCTAAACCGCTTAAATGAGAACGTCAAACGTGAGTTGGCTACTGAAGAGCTTCCTAAATAATAAATAATAAATCTCCGGCAATCACACTGAGCAGATGTCCCTGTTTCTCTTCAAGGCACCTGACACACCTTTAGTTTTGGGATTCCCCTGGCTACAGCGACACAATCCACAGATTGATTGGGCCAAGGGATGTATCGTGGGGTGGAGCACCCGTTGCCATGAGCAGTGTTTACGCTCTGCGGTGCCGGGTTGCATGTGTGACGATCCTGCGGGGCCGCCCACTCGCCCCGACTTGTCAACCATGCCCGCCGAATATCACGACCTAGGTCAAGTCTTTAGCAAAGACGGGGCCCAATCGCTGCCTCCCCATTGTCCGTATGACTGCGGGGTTGATTTGCTTCCAGGCACCCCCTTCTCCACTAGCAGACTCTATAGTATCTCGAAACCCGAGCGCGAGTCTATGGAGCGCTATATTACGGACTCGCTGGCAGCTGACATCATCCGCCCCTCCACCTCTCCCTTGGGCGAAGGCTTCTTTTTTGTTGGCAAGAAGGATAAGACCCTACGCCCCTGCATTGACTATCGGGGACTAAATAAAATCACGATCAAAAACAAATATCCTCTACCTCTGCTCGCCCCAGCTTTTGAACTCCTTCAAGGAGCCACCCTTTTCACCAAACCTGATCTCCGCAATGCTTATCAACTGGTCCGCATCCGCGAGGGGGACGAGTGGAAGACGGCCTTCAACACCCATCTACCAGTACCTGGTAATGCCGTTTGGACTCACAAACGCCCCTGCTGTCTTCCAGGCCCTGGTAAATGATGTTCTACGAGACTTTTTGAACCACTTCGTGTTTGTTTATCTTGATGACATTCTGATTTTCTCCAGATTCAGAGCTGAGCACGTTAAGCATGTGAGACTGGTGTTGCACCGTCTGCTGGAGAATCGGCTGTTTTGAAAAGCGGAGAAATGTGAGTTTCATGCCTCAACTGTCTCTTTTCTGGGTTTCATCATTGAACAGGGCCGGTTGCGAGTGGACCCGGCTAAGGTCAAAGCTGTGTTGGAGTGGCCTGTGCCCGGCACCCGGAAGAAGTTGCAAAGTTTTCTTGGATTCGCCAACTTCTACAGACGTTTCATTTGGAACTTCAGTAAGGTAGCATTGCCTCTCACACAACTTACATCGCCCAAACAGCCGTTCCTGTGATCTCCAGCAGCTCAACAAGCATTCGACCGTCTCAAACGCCTGTTCGCCTCGGCCCCCATCCTGGCCCAGGCTGACCTCGCCCTGCCATTCGTGGTGGAAGCGGACGCTTCTGATTCGGGAGTTGGGGCGGTTCTCTCTCAGTGCAAGGAAGGTAAATTACACCCCTGTGCCTTTTTCTCCCGTTGTCTCTCTCAGGCCGAAAGGAATTGTGACGTGGGCGACCGGGAGCTTCTTGCCATCAAGTTGGCGCTGGAGGAGTGGCGGCATTGGCTGGAGGGGAGCGAACATCCTGTTGTCGTTTGGACGGACCACAAGAACCTTGCCTACCTCCAAGCGGCTAAGCGCCTGAACGCCCGACAGCCCAGGTGGGCATTGTTTTTTGCACGGTTTAGCCTAACCATTACCTACAGGCCCGGGTCCCGGAACACGAAACCTGACGCCTTGTCACGCCAGTTCGCGCCAGACACAGACCCTGAGGAGAAGGAGAAGCCCATTCTGCCGGCCTCGTGAATTGTGGGGACCCTCACCTGGGAGATAGAAAGGGTGCTCAGCAACAAGAGCCCGACCCCGGAACTGGTCCAGAAGGTAGATTGTATGTTCCCTCGGCGGTCAGGGGTAAGGTTATCCACTGGGCACACACCGCGCGGTTTACCTGCCATCCGGGTAGGAATCGAACTGTCACCTTTTTACAAAGGTTGTTTTGGTGGCCTTCTCTCTCTCAGGATGTCCGGGAGTATGTGGCCGCATGTCCTATGTGCGCTAACTTTGATAGGAGGCAGCTGGTGTCACCTCAGGTAATCTGAGTCACTGAGAGCAACCTCTTGAGCATGTTCAAAGTGTTGGTCCTTTCAAAGTATTCTTAATGCAGTTACCTGACCAATGATATGGTTAGCTGTGTTCCATACAGGATGTTTTTGCCTTTTCTCAGTGAGTGATGTTATTTCTTATATTTTACTTTGTGATTTAGTTTTAGTGCCTTTAATGGAAACTGATAACATCTGACTCCAGGAAAACATGGGATGGGGACCCAAAACTATAATCAAGACTTTAAAACATAAATTAATGGGTTCACAGTGGTTATGTGTATGTTTTTATGTAGATTTTATGGTAAAATCTTATTCCCCATCACCATCACTTACAAATTAGATGCAGCCCGCAAACTGATTTCATTGGCTCCTTTGATTTATTATGGCTGCATCTGTATTTCTGGGACATCTAGTCATTGGTACACGGCTTCTTTCAGTCACTGTGGCCAGCCCAAATGACTACAGGCCTGTTGCACTTACGCCTGTAGTGATGAAGTGCTTTGAGAGACTGGTCTGTCAGCACATCAGGGCCGGTCTGCCTCCCACTCTGGACCCCCACCAATTTGCCTACAGGACAAATCGTTCCACCGAGGACGCCATCACCATAGCACTCCACACTGCGCTGAGTCACCTGGAGCACCGAGGAAGCTATGTGAGAATGCTCTTTCTGGACTTCAGCTCAGCATTCAATCATATCATCCCGGAGATCCTGGTCCAGAAACTGTCTCACCTGGGACTCTCCACCCCCATCTGCCTCTGGATCAAGGACTTCCTGACAAATAGACCACAGTCTGTCAGACTCGGCCCCCACCGGTCCAGCACCATCACACTCAGCACCGGGTCTCCACAAGGATGTGTTTTGAGTCCCCTCCTGTTTACGCTCTACACATCCGACTGCTCCCCTACCCATCTCTCAAACACCATCATAAAGTTCGCGGATGACACCACAGTGGTTGGACTCATCTCAAGGGGGGATGAGTCGGACTACAGAGATGAGGTCAACAGACTGACTGAGTGGTGTTCAGTTAACAACCTCCAACTGAACACCACGAAAACTAAAGAACTTATCTTGGACTTCAGGAAGGGCAGAGCAGACCCGGCCCCACTTTACATTCACGGGAGCTGTGTGGAGAGGGTACGCTCCATGAGGTTTCTGGGCGTGCAGATATCTGATGACCTCTCCTGGACTGCAAATACTACAGCGGTGGTTAAAAAGGCCCAGCAGCGTCTCCACTTTCTGAGAGTGCTCAGGAGGAACAACCTGGAGGAGAGGCTGCTGGTGACATTTTACAGAGCCACCATAGAGAGCATCCTAACGTACGGCATAACAACATGGTATGCAGGGTGCTCAGCTGCAGACAGGAAAGTACTGCAGAGGGTCATCAACACAGCCCAGAAGATCACTGGCTGCTCTCTGCCCAGCCTGGAGGTCACTGCAAACTCTCGGTACCTCAGCAGAGCTGGCAATATCATCAAGGACCACTCTCACCCCAGCAACCAACTGTTTGAACTATTACCGTCAGGCCGACGGTACAGGTCACATAAAACCAGGACAAACAGATTCAGGGATAGCTTCTTTCCCAGAGCTATCACCGTAGTAAATAAGCACAAAAACAATTGAACCTATTCCATACCGTCACTGTCATTATATTATGCTGCTATTCATACTGTCATTATATTAATGCTGCTATCCTGTATATATTGTACATACTATTGTTTGAGTACTTACGATTGTTTTTTTTGTACTTTTTATATTTTACATTTATATTTATTATTGAAACTTGCACCAAGGGAGTGGCACTCCAATTTCGTTGTACTCTGTACAATGACAATAAAGGCTATTCTATTCTATTCTATTCTATTCTATTCTATTCACTGTATGTCTTCTATCCAATAAAAACATTGAACGGGGTCCTCAGTCATCAAACTTTTAATTATTTCGTTATTTGTGACTGAAAAGAAGTAAAAATTTATGCATTTTGAAAATTTTAAACAAAAACTGTGACTGTCTTGACATACCTTTCCCTTTTTCATAAATATATCACTCTGCTTTCCACCTGTCGCCCCCTGTTGGCCGTGCATGAATCCTGACCCGGTTCCTCTGTCCCTTCAGGGTCATCAGCAGGCCCTGTGTTCTGGATTGAGTCCTTCCGCTCACCCGCTTTTTGAATAGTACCCCTGATTATCTCATAGATTTGCTGGATATTCCCTCAACTCCCCTTTAAAAAGACGGCATTACTTCCAGTTCCCCAAACTTGTCAAAACCAATTTGCTTTCCTATTACTCCCTGAACTGATTTCGCCACGACCCCTCCTCGCCGCCCTCCCTCCACAAATCCTCGACCCTCTGCTTCCCTCAATCGAAACTCCCAACACGACCTGTGCAACCCCTATGCTCCCACCGCCTTCAACCGGCGGCCTCCTGTGAATATTTTTTTTTAAGAAACCACCTTTTTCTCTACCGCTCTAAACAGTCTAAATGCTGTGGCATGTTCTTTCATCCCCATGCAAGCCTTAAGAGGAGACACAGTAAACAGTTAGCCCGCCATGCACACACTAACAGACCTTTATGTGAGTGAAAGCAGATAGTGAGTCACCCACTACTAAATAAAACCTGTCTAATAGAGATCAGCAAACCTAAAAACTTCTGGTTGCCAGCGTTGACAGCACGTCCACCATCATATCCTGCACAGCCCTTCACCCCCCAACCTGCACCCATCCCATCCATTCCTCTCCCGTCAATTAGCGCCTCAATAGCGACAACACAGAGGATCTTCATTAG
This sequence comes from Copadichromis virginalis, assembly GCF_057382275.1. Lineage (NCBI taxonomy): Eukaryota > Metazoa > Chordata > Actinopteri > Cichliformes > Cichlidae > Copadichromis > Copadichromis virginalis. Next base: position 22,659,652 of record NC_140630.1, read on the forward strand.
TGGGGAGTGTTCAATTATATCAGTTGATATTCCTTTCCAAAACTAATTATCCTAGTTGCATGGTACGGCTGACTGAGTCTGCCCTCACCCCGGGTCGCACCGATTACTGATGTGATTTGGTTTTGGCTCCAAGGTCTGCTTTCCTGTCTTCTCTTTTGTTACCCTTTTCCCTCTCTGCTCATTCAACACAGTTATATAGTCCTTCTCCAGAACTCTCCATGATATAATTGACACTCTTTGCATGTAATTGTTCATGATAAATTGTCATAGTTTTAAATTTTCCCAGTAAAAAGGAAAAGAAACTAAAAACTCAGAGTCTGGATCTTGTTCCTCCTGTAAAGACAAAAATAGCAGAGCTGTGTTAATTCTACAAAAAGCTCATCATAGGAACCCTCGCTCCATATAATCCTGCTGCTTTGCTCATTCTGTGGGGGATAACACAAATAAGTCAGCTTGTAACGCAGCTATAGCTGAAACACAAGCAGTGCGAACAGTGTCTCCTCATATAAGAAGACAAAGACAGGATATAAAAACTACAGAGGACATATAGTGGCGATTCTGTATATGTTTTATCTCAAAGCATATTAAATGGGATGCATCCACTAATGAACAGCTGTGAAATCTGAAATCTGTTGTTTATGAGGCAGAAAAAATGCTTATATTTCATGAAAATTGCTCATGATTTCAAAACAGCCTGCTTTTCTTTCAATTAAAATACTCCTTTAGAGGTTGGAACAATTATCATACACATCTTCCCAGTATGGTAGATGTAATAAAAGGCAATGCTTGAGCATGTAAGTTAATTACCGTAGAAACTTTAAGGCAAAAACAGAGAAACTAGTTCTTTCGTCTGGAGGAAATTTAGGCAGTAGGGATTAACTTTAATGGAAAGACTTACTATTTTTCATCTCAAGCACATTACGTCCATGCAAATCGTTTTGGCTTTATGTTTCTTGAAAAGCTTTATAATGCAAAATATTATCCAAACGTCTAAGCTGTACACTGCCTGAGTCTTTGCAATAATGTGTCAGCTTCAGGTTCTCTCAGTGGGCGGCTTCGCTGCCCGTAAGCCGTAGACAGCCTCACGGAAGGTGGGCTATTTAGTCACATTTCAAAGTAGCTTTGGCAGGGGAACACACTCATTACACATAATTCCTCTCCTCTTTTATTTGGCTCCCTCTTCAGTCACCCCACTCTCCCCCTTTCACTCCCTCTGTATCGTTCCTCTCCCTGTTTCATAGACCAGGAGACCTTATGGTCCTCTGTCCAGAGTCCGGAGGTAGATCACTTTAATTCTGCTTCACGGATCTTTTTCAAAAAGACCAGAGACCCAGAGACCTCAGAACCAGTGACCGCTGGGTGAACCCGGGCCAACCAGCCAGGGCTTGGGCACTTGTAAACACAGTCATCGTCTCACCCATTGTCATTCCCCCTGAGTGCTTTTGTTGCTCTCTCCACAAAAAGCACAAGCATTTGATGTTAAGCAGAGTGTACGCTTTCATCTGGGATGTGTTTGCTTGTTTTTCAAAACCCCTGGTCATCGTGTCTACCACGTAAGTGATTTTGACCGTCATTACTCTGACAGTGACTGATCAATGATTTAAAGCTAGATTGCTGGCCTCGACACACCTCTTTGTTTTGCTATCTCTGTTATAGCTATTTGGGTGGCTTGCATCCAAAATTCAGTGTTCCCAAGACAGTCTAATCTATCCTGGAACAAATAATAAAAAAGAAAAGCCTTTTCTGTCCTAGATGAACAGGTTTGATTATGCGGACAGGACCTGGATTCCACCAGTGGTTCATAAGTTCATTTCACTGATTGGGAGGAGCCTCTAACCAGACCATCTGCCTGATGTCATCAACCTAATTTATCCAACAAGCTATTTGCATGCTGGAAAAAAACAGATCATTACTGAAAAACACATTTTTGCTACAACGATACCTTTAAAAAATAAAAAACGATTTGCATTCTCCAACTTAATGAGTTTTGCTACTTTCTGCCAACATTACAGGTCATACAATCAGCATAACAGCCTAATAAATATCACAAGACCATAACCATAACAGGCAGACTTAGAGCAAAAATACTGAAGCATGATATGTGTGACAGCAGATGAGTTTCCTTGGAAGATGTCAGTTTTTTCCAAGGCATAGTCGAATCAAAACACACTCACACCGTTGATAAAACCTCTAACAAAAAGACAGAACACACACAAACCCACACATCCAAAAAAAATATAATAATAATCACGGATATGTCAGTATGTGGGACATTTGGTGGCATTCTCAAGGAGTGAAACCTGTCTGGTTTACTTTAGAAACCACTGTAGACACGACTTTTCTTCAGCCTTGTTACTTTCGCACAGCCTCCCTTAAAGGGCAGCCGGCTCATCCTTTTGATGACTGACGGCGGGATTTGCAGTGATAATGTCTTCAGGTGCCAGAGGATTGGGATTAAACATACTCCAATTTAAACAGCAAAGTTACCATGGCAATGACCTTCAGTTTTAACTCACACATGTGGGGAATAGGGCATGGTGTTATTGTCCGGAGACGCTCCTATTCAGCGGGGGCTTTGTCCATGATTGCACTTTCAAATCCTCCATCAAATTAGAAACTCTGTCCTAGAATATGTCTGTTGGAGAAAAGTGCAGGTGACATTTCAGTCATGGCAGTCGTGCAACCGAGATACGAACTTGCAAGCATGACTTTAACAATGTTGAACACTCTGAAGTGAACTATGAGTCCGAAAAGACTGGACACCCAGCCCGCCTGCACCGTGACCTCTTGACCCTCCATCGGCCCTCCATGTTTAGGCAAACCCTCACCTCCTATCCTAATTAAGGTGAAAGAGGCCTTTCAAATGAAGCTGATGGGGGCTGACGTGGGGCCGCTCTTTTAGCCTTCTGTGGACGTGAATACCCAAAACATGCTATGGCTGAGCAGTCCTGGAGACTCACGGTTTGGGGTCAGTGTCTATCCCCCACCGGGGCAATCCGTTCACACTCTCACACCTACCTGTCAAAGGAGAGAGCAGCAGGACATCACGAGAGAAAAAAACATAACGGAAAAAGAGAGTGAGTCTTTGAAAGCAGGAAGCGTGAGGGGGGTTTGGGGTGTTTTCACATTTAAATAAAGCACAGTCCCCATCAGACAGCAATAAAACAGTATAATTATTATCACTATTGATTCAGCAGTACCCATGAGGCGTGGTTGGTCAATATGAACTGCAATAATATTCGATGGCTTCGGCTGCAGTCACAAGTGTGGCCAGACTGCCCCACAGTGGAGAAACTGAGAAGTACCAGAGCAGGAACTTATGGTGAGCACACACACAAATGAATACAGAGATTTATATCATGTTGTCCTCCTAGTGACCCTCACTGTGTGGTCAAAGCTAGGAAATAAACGAGCATTCATATTAACACACAAGAAGTTTCTTTATATTTCAACAAGCTCTGCTATAACCAGCGGGAATCATCAGTCCAACAGATTTCAGTGTTATAGCTTCTCCACGTATGAACATAATGCAGAGTGTTAGCATCAATCTTACAGCAGCTGTTGTGTCCAACTGTTTGGTTTGCAAATATTTGGTGCATTTAAATGTGTCAGCACACATTTAAATGCAATACCTCACGTAAATGGTGCATTAGTGCCAAATTCACATAGAACCTTGGAGTGCTGGAGTGTTATTCCTGTACAAAATAAGTCTTGGTCAAATAAAAGATCTCTCAGTATTAACACAGTCATATGTTTAATACATTTTTGCTCTTTGAAAAAGGAAGTCATATTTCTCCTCGGGTACTGTGCGTGAGATTGACAGTCAGTGATGTTATAATAATGGAAGAATAATGATGGCAGCTGTGGCTCAGGTGTACCAACCAGAAGGTCAGTGGCTCAGTCCCGACCCTTCCATTTTGCATGCCGAAGCATCCGAGGGCATGATACTGAACCCAGAGTTACCTCTGATGTATCCATCGGAGTGCAAGTGTGTGCACAAATGTTAGAAAGTGCTCAGGCATGAATAAAAGGGCTGTATGAAAGTGAGTGTTTGTGTTTGATTGGATGAATGAGACTTGCTGTAGGAAGCCCTTTGAGTGTGCAAGTGAGTAAAAAGGTGCTTCACAACAAACAATCCATTATTTGACCAGCGTTGTGTCAGAAACAGAGCTTAAGCCAGCCAGTTAATAACCCTTTTAAAAAATATATGAAGGCAAAAACACAGCAATCAGGTTAAGTTATTCAGTCTGACGCTGAAATCAGCAGGATTTTTAGAAAAACACAAAAACATAAATCAACTTGATTAAAGAAGATAGTTTTCATTCTGTTTTGATATTTGGGAACAGAAAAACGACGTTAACCCAGCGACTTTCACAAAAGATTTCTTTTAATGGTTGTAGTTATAGAATTACTGCAAGATAAATGTATCTTTACATTTGACATTTGCACCACTCAGTAGTTGAATATATATTTATTTACAACATAGTATATACACCACACAGAAAGGATAAGAATCCCCTTTTTCAAAGAGGATTAAATTGTATTTTTTAAATGTAAAAAAAAGAAAGAAAGACACAGGAACTATATTAAAATAAATGATCGAAATAAAATACATAAAGATATCAACAGCCCAGTTTAATGTACATCACAATGAAATTGGAAAGAAGCTGGTAATAAAATTAAAAGCAATGACACAATTGACAGCACAGATAGTTATTATATAGCATCTACCTGTTCACCATCCACTGTTAAAGTGTGGCCAGACTTCCTTTCTCTAACATGGATTAACCTCATCAGAGCAACACATCTGGCCACTATCATATAAAAGGATTATATGGCTTTTCAGTGTGTGAGTAGCATTCTTTCATCATATTTCACACAGCTCAGCCATGAGATTGAGAGGTAAGGCTAATAATATAACAACACACCAGTGGCGTGAACTCTTAGTGCTGCATTTGTACGTGACACACTACATTGACATTCATGGTTGTATTGGTATGTGAAGCCTGAAAGATGCACGGAGTAATATCTTGACAGATGATTGGTAAAAACTTACTCTAGTTCTTTTTTTCCTGCACTTTCAAAAAATTATAGGGTTTGCATGGAACCAGGATGAGTAACATGAGAAATTCAAAATTCAAATGCTATTTCTTCCCCTTCAATGCAGGAAAAATATATATATATCTGCCTGTTATTTCAGCACTTCCCTTAGGATCTACTTATTGGCTTAGTGAAATCCATTGAAAGACACATTCACTTGAGTACTTTTTAATAGATTCAGTGGAACACGGTGAATATAATCCACACAGTCATATCTAGCAGATAAATAAGGTAAATCAAAGTGAAATGGTAACAAGGATGGCATGGAATATGGAATTTGGCAGTGTTATTTGGCAGTCGGATACATGCGGGCTTGATTGAGTCGTCTACTTAAAAAAGCAGTGGGAAAATGGAAGAAAACAGCAGTAAGTAGGTAAGTCCAGGCAGCTGGTTGGCGAAGCTTGTTACGTTGCAGTCATTGCTGTAGCAGCAGTGAACTCTGACACCTGGTGCCCTGTAGCCCTGACTGTTGGCCTGGCTGCAGAAGGACTTGTAAGAGCATGACTTCATCACGCCACCTAACAAACAGAAAATGAAGCCAGTTACTCTCATTTAGAAGCTGTCCGCCATCGTCCAATCAATATAAGTCGATGCTAAATTGTTGCTTTAAGAAACTCTCCTGGCTAGTCTTGCTTTCAGCGATTTCTTTGTTGTTGTTGTTTTCATCACAGCAGACCATTGAAACACTTAATGCAGGTTTAAACACAGCATTAGAGTAAACAACTCCCAGCTGAAATATTACAAGTTGCAGGTTTAATGCTAAACCTACCACCTTTTAAGAATTTAGTCCAAATGATTTTTATTGATTATAAAATATTAAAATAAAAATATCATATCTACAGCCAAAAAATTTTTTTAAAAAAGATCTGCTGGCTGAGATTTGGTAAATCTGTCTTGGTGCCATGAACACATGGTGTCCTAATTAAGGACATTCATTGAGTAGGAGTAGCAAATCTCTTCATTCCCTTAAAAGCCTCAGACCCCCTGCTGCCCGAGATGTGTCTACAGAGAGCAGGCTGTCGTCTATTTAACACACAAAAAAGACACACACGCACATATACAAGAGAAACAAATGGAGTTTTTTGGTGGAAGGTTGGAATTAAACTAGTAAAAAGAAAGGCTACTACGCTGTCACTGTTGGACTCACTGTCATGGCCCACCACTACAGCACAGGCATCAGAGTAGCCAGGACAAGCTTTGGAGCCTTGTCGGTTGCAGTCATCGTTATTGGAGCCCATGCATGTATAACATCGTATAGTCTCACCTGAAAGGGAACAGAGCGCTACTATATAAGAAAGAGTCAGCTGTACATGCATATCTTGTCAGGGTGAAAAACCTCTACAGCATAGGACACAAATGTTTGCTTTAGATAACTGAAGATGATTGCATGGGATAGTGCCAACAAGTGTCCGAAGCTTAGATATTTCTAATTCATATTTACACAGGATCTATAGGTTGGCAAGTGCATGAAGGGCTTATAAATGTGTGACTTTCCCTGGGTCCAGAGGGAATATGAAGAGAAACAGCACAAATTAATTAACTTCCTTCATATGAATTTTCCCAAATCAACCAAAGTGTTTCACCAGTGCCCACACATTTAAAAAAATACATCTTTCTAAACTTTAGCTAATGCCTCAGAGCCCACTTCAGCACATAAAACACTTAAATATCTTTCTAAAGCTCTCCCGAGGAGGGAGCTGTTAATTGAAAACTAACTGACCTTTGAAATACTTAAAGGCTTCCTTTTGAAACTTTCCATCCATCTCCTAAATTCCAGACAAACTTAAGGCTGCTTCCTAAGAGGATCAGAACTGGAGTCACCAAAAGCTTCAAACATACTTTGCAGCAGCATATCTCCTGTACTGGCCATCAAAATAACCTCCTTCAACTCCGGATAGGTCTGTCATCATTAAGTTTTGATAGAAACAGATATTAAAAAGAGAAGTTTTTTCCATATATACAACAAGATGTGGCATTTTTTTAAATGAAACCAGCTAAATTATCTAATAACTTACCAAAACCTAACCACAAATAAACAGCGAAGCTACAAAAGCACGTGTGAAACAAAGAAATTGCATAATCGGCCCGTTTTCTGCACATGTGCTCTCACGTATACTGAGTTGGTATATAAATACTTTCTGTTGTTTGCAGTTGGCCCCAATCTATCCCCGCGGCATTGTCGCTCTACACACATGCTGTAAGTATTAGCCTCCAGGCCTATTAAGAGATTATTTGCAGGGAGTGCGTGCTTCTTGGGTGTATAGTGGAGAGTGATGGACTGAAGCGACACGAAACCCATCAGAATCACTGCAGACAGCAATTAGTGAACATGACATAAATAAAGTATAAGGTCAGTAAAAGGACTTAATGTTTAATGATCCTACTGAAGTTATGAAACATGTCAGGTTTTTCCCGAGAAATAACTGTAGGTCCATCATGTCCAGCATCTACGCTCCTTAAGTCAGAATGTACAGTGGAGCCATTCATTTTAGTTATTTGTTTAACACGGTCTTACTCTTCAGGAACACATTAAATACACTAAACGCTAAACACAAACTATTATTTATAATGCAAGGGTTGAAACGTACAGTATCTGAAAGGAGGCGAGATGAAATGAAAGATGGACAAACAGTTAACCAGCAAACATAGGTGCATAAAGAAGAAAAAGTTCTTACAGGTGGTTGCTAGCAGGACCAGGGAAAACAGAAGCAGCAGACAATAGTGGACAGCTCTCATGGCGCTGATGGTCCTCACTTGTCCCGACTACACAATGAAAAGCAGGTTGTTTGCTCCTAAAGCCCCCTGAGCTTAATCTGAGCTATCAGATGAGCTGATATTCCTTCCTGTACTAGCCAGGAGATTACTAGCCCCTCAACTGGGGCCCACCACTCTGTCTTAAACAACAACAGTTGCTTCTGCAGCCTGGATGGACAGAGGACACATAATGGATTTCATTCTGACTCTCTCGCATTAACAGTTTGCTGAGGCCACACCCATCCTGAGTTTGGCTCTTTGCTTTCTTGTCCCTGCTGGTTGTCGTGCCAAAGTACTTACGTATGGCAGGTGTTGGGTAGGGGCAACAACAAAAAGAAAAAAAAATCTCCCGGATCAAGAGAAAACAAGCAAAAAAGCGACATAATAAACACAACACCATTGCATTAATCCAGCTAAGTGTAAATAACAGTAAATACTAAATAATGAACGTTGTTGTGCAACACGCAGGACTGACAGCGCTCAATGTGCTTTGAGGTAGCAGCCAAGAAAGGTGTAGTTTGTGTCAGAACAGTGAACACCTGTGTGTACACCTGCGTGCACACCTGTGTGGATGAGCGTGCTTGTATTCAAAAGGTTTCTCCATGTAATGATCTGCTAGAGGGTGTAGGGAGCCATAGGCCTGTCCCCCAGGGCATGAAGCGCGCATGGAGGAGATCCAGGCCCCAGACATCCAGAGGACCCAGAGTGCGAGAGCCCAAGGAGGACCATCGGAGGTGCATCCTTGCCACCCTCCCGGTAAGAGCTGTGGAGAGCCCCAGACGAGGGGTCACCCAGCAGCCACAGAGAAGAAGCCAGGGGGGGCTGCAATGGTGTGCCCGCGGGCTCTGCCGGCAGCCAGCTGTGCCAGAGTGAAGAGTGGTAGTTCATCTTTGCCAGCAAAGCAAGGATTTGGTTCACAGCACTCATTAGACTGACCAATACTCAGAACAGTGGGAAAGTCCAAGTGAAGATCTAAGAAGGAGAATTGCAGATCTAGACAACCTTTGAAGGTCTCTTGGAGCCATTTCTAAGATAATCTTCCAAGATAATCAGTTCAAACAATTGTATCAAATTTTTTTTGGATGTATTTTCACTTTGTCAAAGTCTGGAAGAAGCCCCAAACTGTCACCCTCAGATAAGAAGAAGGATGTTCATGAACAACTGAAGAACAACGAAGGTTTGAGACTGTCATACAGTGGAAACTGCTGGGACACCTGCACCACTGCCCACAATTAGGTGAGTTTTCACCATGGATTTAAGAGGGTGTTGAACAATAAAAAAAAGCCTTTGCTCCAAAATCAGCACCTTCAAGCTTGACTAAATTTTGGACAACTCAAATGCCTTCTGTCCGCAGTTTAGTTTTCCCCCATCATATATTCCTTTGTATTTATTTCTGGTTACTGGTGTAGATTGATTTATCTTTTGTTGAGTTGTTCTTCCTTCGCACAGTGTTTGGAGCTTTGCATAATTTTTCTTTAAACAAGATTCATTGGTTTCACTCAGTTTAGTGTTTAAGGTTTCGTCATAATTTCCACTTCCCTTGTGTTGTGGTTAACCTTAATCCTTAGGTTAGTTGTTCCTGTTAAGTTACTAACTGTTTTAAGTCGTCAACCACTTGTCTCGTGTGTTTAGTATTCAGGTTTACTTACCCCAGTCTCAGACCTGTGTTGTGCCCTGCAGTTCTTATCACTTCCTGGTGTGCTCGTTATTCCACCCTGTGATGTTTCTTGTTGGTTGTTTTTAAGTTCTAATGGTTTTCCCCTTCTCTATTTTTGGGATTTCGTGTTATTGCAGAACCCAAATTTGTCTATTTTATTTAATCAAAGCATAGTTAATCAACATGTCTTCACATACCTTTTACTGATTGCAAAAACAAACCCTGAGTTATATGTATCCCTCATTTTACATCTTTGAAAAATTAAAAGTTTCAAAAACAAGAAGTGCTGTGCAAGTGTATTTCATCATAATACTTTTTTTTTTTTTTTTTTTGCCTGGTCTAAACTCGCATTTCTCATGTGAGGAAAAAGCTGTTGCAGTTACAAATGAGCATCAAAAGAAAGTTGATTTAAGTGACTTTGACCAGAGCATGACTGCTCCTGCCATATTTGTCGGGTCTGAGCATTTCAGAAATTGTAGATCACCCACACGGCCGTCCCCAGAGTTTACAGAGAATGGTCCAAAAATGAGAAAATATCCTGTGAGCGAAACTTATTTGGTTGAAAGTGCCCTGTTGAGTCCATAGATCATATGAGAATGGCCACCATTGGTAAGTTTAAACCCATTTCAGGAGTGCTCAAGCACCACTAAAAATAACCATAACAGTAGCAATAGCATTACATGTTATTATTCTTTTTTTTTTTTTACATCATCTGTGTGCTTCACTAGCAGTGACTTATCATTATTAGAGAAGATTTGTGGTGCTGCAGCAGAAAGAAGAAGATGAAGAGATAATTTCCTGACACAAGTATGCTCAAAACACAGGTTACTGAAACATTAGGGAAACTTCTTCTGATAACACAGGGTCACTGATGTGACTTTAAAAAGTGCCTGTTTGTATATATTTGCTCTCTAAATAGCACCCAAAACATTAGCTAACATCAGCTAGCTCACCAGAGATTATTAGCTAATTTTAGCTTTCTTAGTCTGCTGGCACTATCACTAGTTGCCAGGCAAGGAGCCGATATTTACTGTCTAGTTTCGTTAAAGTTGCCTATTCTGGTCGAATTAGGCTTCTGTGTTTGATTACAGTACAGCTTCAGATCCAGGTGAGAGCAACTTAGATGGATGTTCCTGTACATGGCCAGCAGCACCCCACATTCAGTTTGAGTGTAGTTCTAAACGTTATTGAGGTTATAAATTCGGTTTCACTTTTACTTTGACCTTTTGGATTACAACACAAAGACAGAGACAGGAAGAGAAGGAGACACAGCAAAATGAAACACAATGGACGTATGGACAGTGGATGCAGTTAAAGTCAAGGTAATAAGTCAAAGTGACGTCATCAAACACACATCCCCAGCCTGCAATTAGAATCATTTAACTTAAATTATTTTTATGGCAATTTATTGATAAATATAATATGTTTATATGTGATTTTAGGTGCAAAAGAGGAGCGTGAAGAGAGTGACGACTGAGAGAAGAACAAAGTGAGCAGATTGCCAGAAGTTAGGAGGAAAAACTAAAGTTTAGCAAAATTAAAATAAAAAAAAATGATGCCCTGTGATGAGCCTGCACAAAGCGAGGGTTTGTATAAACTGGAGAAGCTTGATATAAAAGCAGCTCTCTTACCAGCTTGCTTCTTGTCCAGCGTGCATGGAGTAGCATTGTGATTGTTATGTGTCTGCTGAATGCTACTACTTACTTAATTGCTTTATAATTTGGTGGACTGCCTCTAAATGGTTAAGAGGCTAAAACAATGTTGTGCATCTTTCACCTCTTCCCTGCTTTTCTAATTTAAGTATTTTCTCAACTTTCTGGAAAGTTGTAATCAACATGATTGATACTGTGTCTCAGATTTGATAACTATGGGGTCCACAGTTATCAAATCTGTGAGTATTCAATCTGATTTATTCTTAAGCATTACAACAAGTCATTCAACTAATTCTTTTGAATTTGAAAGTAAATTTGTAAAGTGTACATGATTTGAATTGAAGTTCACTATAGTGAAAAGGGTTGGATATGTTTGCATGCAGCATATTCTAATAGTGTTAATTGCAGGGCACTGTATGCATGACATTATGATTGGGGGCTAGTCCTATTCCATGTGCTTTTTGTTTTTTTAGTTAATTTGGGGGAGGTTTGGTTTATGTTTCACATATAACAGAGCTCACTGGGAATCCAAAATCTCTGCTGTGTCTGCTTACCTACCACCTTACTAAACACTCAAGCCTGACTACTTCACGCTTACCATGTAGATCATGTTTATGACCATGTTTATGAGCACAGTGTAAACTTCTTCTCCTGTTCCCAACATGATAATGTGCCATTTGTCCCTAAATGGCCTCCAGTCACTAGATCTAAATCAGTAGGGCACCTTTGGGATGTGGTGTTATTGGAAGCACATCATGGATGTGCAGCCACCAAATCTGAGGCAACTGTGTGATGTTGTCATGTCAATATGGGCCAAAATCTCTAAAGGGAAAGAAGGGGTACAACATGGTACTATTAAGATGGGTGGATATCACATAGAGGAATATAAAAGATGTAAAAATGGGGGGAAATGAGAAAAAAGAACCAAATTAAACTCAGCATGCTGTATTGCCATCTTTTATTGCACTTTGTAAGCAGATGCTGTACAGTAGCTGTGCAGAGAAGTTATTCCTCAGTGTGACAAACAACCATTGCAGGACTAGGACAGGTTCATCCAAAATTAAATTACTTCTGGTCACAACTGAACACAGTCACAATTAGTTTGCTTTTTATCAAAATAAAATCCCAAAAATAAAGTTCCACAATTTCATCAAAAAAGCTATGACAAGTATGACAAATATCTACAATGTTATGTGAGGGGAGTGGCTGAAGACAACAGAATAACTATCAAAAATGCACAAGTCTTGTTGTTTCCTACAGTATATACAAACATTAACATTACAAGTTCTTCTTTATCTCTCACATGCAAGAATCTATAGTGATCGCTTGTATTCTCTTAGTGGTGCATCACCATTTTATGGATAACTCTAACAATCTGGTTCTCACCTTCAAAGTCTATCTTTCTCTTTATTAAGAGGAGACAATAACAGGAGTGGGTAAACAGTCTTCTCCCTCAGTGGCTGTCATGGCAACATCATAATAGATAATTTAACCCATAAACAATGCTTGCACTTTCTCATTATCATACACGCACTCGCGCACACAGGCATACTCATTAGTGATATGATAAAACTTGAAAGCAGACCCCCTGATACAGTACGATACACTGAAACATCAAAAATATACAGAGTAATTAGGAGGAAGCCAATCCTGTGGATGATGTATACACATGGTCAGTAGGAAATACAACCCCAAGACCACTTTGGTCTTAGAGGTCCATCAATTTGAGAAGGAGTGCTTCTCTTCATTTTCTGCTTGGCTTCATTGTGATGTGGCCTGCTAACTCTTCCCCATCTTAGCAATTAGTTCATCACAGATCTTTGTTAACTCCTCGATCTCTTTATTCTGTAAAACAGTTAGCAACAAAAAATTATACACTTGGATAACTTTAGAAAATTTTAATTTAATATCTTCTTATATCCTAAAACTGACCTTCTGCTCTAAAGTGCGTTCCAGAGAGTCCACCTTCATCTGCTCCTTCCTCAGACTGGCCTGAGAGGCAGCTTGCTCCTGCTTGGCCTTGGCCCGCACCTGAGCTATCTCTGCGTTGGCCCTGGAGGCACACAAATGATACAAGAAATCACCTCTTCGCAACTCACAAAAGCCTATAAAATCTAAAAAGCAAATAAAAGTCAACAAAGAGTTAATATGGATCATATGTAATCTATAGAAATATGTTTCGATACGAGCCACTGTAAATACTGGTTTAGCTTCAGCTAGCAATGTTAGCTAGACTCATTGCTAGCTAGCTAGCTAGACTTGTTTCCAATTACACTGACTCATATACAAACATAATTCAGCTCAGACAATAAGTTATGCTATACACTTAAAGAACAGTTTTTGGTACAGGAAAGTACCAATGTTATGGAGACTCACTGCTAGCTAAACTTCAACACTGTTCTCAGTCCCACAAACGCTAGAAATCACATCACATATCGAGAAAAAATAAATAAATAAAATATGACTACAAAGAACTGAAATAAGCATTTAAACCAAAGTATTTGAAGTCAAAAATTTATATTGTTCATGAGCTTTTGTGCTCAGGAAGTAAGAAAAACTGAAATGCACATAGTGAAAAAATTAGCAGCTTTAAAAAGCACCAGCATTTACTTGCATTCACATAAGACACTGCATTACTGTACTACATTTACTGCATTTACAGTGTAGATAGTGTGGTGGCGAAAATAACACAGTTATTGCAGAAAATGTGACATAATAAGAATATGCACAGACTCACCGGTCTAGTTTCTCCTCTGCATGAATTTTCAGGGCTTGATATCGCTGTTCCTCCTTGCGAACCCTTGAAAGATACTCCTGAGCGCATTTCTTCAATACCTCTTCATTCTGTATGTGGGTGACACAAGGGGGCAAGTAAAAAAAATCTGAGATGACCAACCGAGATGTTCATATTGATAAAAACCTGGGAATAAATTGTGTTACTTTGCGAAAGCCCTCCAGCACATCTTTCATCTTCTCATAACGACGGAAGAGATCGGCAAGAGACTTCTCCACAGAGTTAAGGTCGGCCAGTGCCTGGTCCTTCTCCATGATGAGCTGCTGGATGGTGTGATGGGAAAGAGATTTCTCTTTCTGGTCATCCTCTGATGGACACACATAGAGAGGATGCAGATAAAGAGTCTACTAGGTGAAGAAACTGCTGTTATGGGTAAAAATACTGTTAAAAGACCCCAATCAGCACACAAACACACACACACAAAAGACTTCTCTGACATTTTTCACAATATATCTAAATGTATTTGTGGTAGTATGATTCAACAAGATGTTTTACTGCACTATATGAGGATTTCTGATAAACCAGTGTAGCATGCAAAACACAAAAAGCTGAACAATGAGAAAAGAAAAACAGAGGAGAAACATCAGAGTGGCCTCAAGACCTTTCAGTGTTAAATATCAATGTGCCTACACTATTTCAGCCTACAAATATCCCTTTCATTTCCCATCGATGAGCAACTCGGTTAACTCACCAAATCTGCATGAATGACTTCACAGCCATCGCCAGTCATGGGTGAAGTGCACGTGTTCATGTACAGATTTACAGTGTGTATTACATCTGACTGAATATGTATAATATTGTACTTTACATGAACAATAACAACAACAAAGTCATTTTTTAAAACTCATTAGATTCAGTCCTGTCTCTCTTTTAAAAACTAGTCTCAGCCTACAGGGTGAAAGCCAACCCCCCCCCAAAAACCAAACAAATGAATGAATGGCTCTGAATGAGATGAAGAAATTGAGCACAGCTGCTCCCCTCTCTGATGGACAGATGGAGAGATGCGAGCTGACACAAACAAATGAAAGACAATTCCTCGTTACTCACCTGGCATGCCTGTCAGGGTTATCAAATAGTAAGGGGGGCAAAGATGGGAGCAGAACAGAAAAGAAGGGACTGTGTTAAGTCAAGCTGGGAGGGCAAGACACGTGACAGAGCCGAGTGTTAGACATTAGCAGAGGCAGACTGTTCCTGTGTGCGACAGTGCTTTAATGAGAGTAGGAAAAAGAAAAAGCCGGTCGCAGTGAAAGAAAAAAAATCAAATCTTCGGGGATGTTCAAAGGTGGAAAGGAAGATGTGGGTGAGAGCAGGAATAATGCAGGAGTGTGAGCCTGCGGTGAAATTTAATGAGTCCAGAGAAGCTGAACAAGAGCGGGCAAAGGAGAGTGCTGTCCCCTCCACTGACATGAGGATTCAGTTCACGTCATTCAAATATGAAAGCAAACACAGAGAAAAGCGAAATTTTGCAAAGGACAGAAAAAAAATTCAAATAAGATTCAAATATCTGTGATCAGTAGCACTGGGTAAGGCCTCACAAGGACCTTATAGCAGATCAGTTTGCAAATGAACAAGAGTAAAATAAAGTGGAAGAGTACGGGAAACAAAAATAGCAGCTTTAAAATGAAATTTGCGTGCTTATGGTTACGTGAACTCACCTATCATCTGGGCAATTGTCTTCTCATACTCAGCTACAATTCTCCTGTGGATGAGAAGTTGCAAATCTTCAGTATATGTCACATAAAAAGTCAAAAAAGAAGACTCCTCACATCGAATACCAAGAAGTCTATTTTTTCCAAAAATTCCCATCTCTCCCTCTGACATGTGCAGCCCTGCACCACCCGCCTGTTGCTCGAACCCTTCCAGCAAACACCTGTAAGCTACTTATCGCCGTCCAGGTTTACAGTAAATGCACCGTATTTAGAGGAAATGGAGAATTTGCTTTGAATTAGCTCCAAAATTTACTGCACAACTTTTCAAAATCAAATTGAATTTCTGTTGTTTGAAGTGTCTCGACACAACTAGTAGAAAAGCAACAGGACCCAGTACGAAGCTTCGTCTTTTTAAAAGCAAGTTTCCAGAGGTAAGAGGATAGATTAGCCATGCCTTCCCCTTAGCCTCTTAGCCTCTCCTTATCCAAAGTCTAATCATTCAAATGAAGTAAGCTCCGACTTATCCACACTAACTGAGCAGCAGACAGCTGACACCCGCCACCTGCTGACACACAGTAAAGTTTCTTTACTGTACATCTTTCCCAAAACCCCAATTGGAAGCTATGAATTTAACCTAGACTGATCATCATGAAACAAGTGTAGCTACTGCTAGTTACGAGCTCAGTTGAGCATAACCTAGGATATTTTCTCACATATAACTTTTTAACAGTAAAACCTCTACATTTACATCACATGATCTCCATCTATTTATCTCTACTCCTTGCCAACAGGACGAGGTGTTGATTTTTTTAAATGGCTATCCAGTCTCCCGTTAATCATGGCCTTGTCTGACACCTTAAGCGAGATAAACCGCTTGAGAGGTTCGGCGGTTGATAATGGGCGGAGTCCGAAACACAGCTAGGTGTTAGATTCATGCTTCAGTGTCTGCGTGTGGGATCCTGGTGTATGAAAGCGATAACAACCCAAGGTGTCTCTTCTTACCTCATCTCCACCACTTCCTGTCGACTGTCTTCATACTTCCTCTGCCACTCCAGCACTTCTTTCTCCTTTGTCACAATCTGAGGATGGAGACAAAATCATTTCATTAAATGTGAGATGCAGACTTAAAGGAACAAACAATGACTTACGGAGGAACAAGAAATATTTTCAGGGCACCTCCTCTCGTGCAATTCCCAAAGAGTGGTCCAGTTCTCTGGGCAAGTGGGGACTCTCCCCTTCGATGTAGCTGGCCGTGGTCCTGGAGTACAGCGAGTTCTTGGACACGCCACTCTCTAGTGAAGATGACACGTCTCTGTGCTGCTTCCGGAAAGCAAAGGAGAGGAGAGAAAGGAACGCAAACATAACCTGTTACCAACGAGGCTGTGGCAACCGCAGGACACCCTCGCCCTCAGGGTCACTCGCACATTCTGGACTGAACCAAACTGCTAGGCAGCGTCAAACTATATCAAAATGTGCCACACAGCAAAAACAATACAAAATGAGGCAAGCCAGGGATGTTCTTGAAGACTTGGTCAGCTGCTACATGATTGGATGAAACAGTCTTCATTGCCACAGTATTAGCCGTGTTATTGGCTGATGCTGGCCCCAGCCGAGCAGTCCTGGTCAACTGCTCATTGAAAGAGCTTGAATGTGATTGGGTCCAAGCAAGACAGAGGGGAAGGTGGGCAGCAGCTGATAGTATACAGGAGAGGGAGGTTAGGGGGGGGGCAGATTGGGCAGCAAGGGATAGATATGTTAGTCTAATGTTAAAGCATGTTAGAGCATAGTTAACAGGTCTTACCCGTTGTTCCTAGAATCACAGGATTTAACTCATTTTTTTACAGCTACAGAGACTGTAATGTGATGAGGGCTAAGGTGAATCAGAAAATCTTCAGGGTTAATCATTAGAAAGAGTCAGACTTTGGATCTAAAGTATAGACACTACAAACCCAAATGCATCTCCAAGTGTCCGTTGCAACCTATGACAAAATAAATAAAAGCCTCCTCACTTTATCATATTAAAATACAGTTGTTCTAGTACCACGTTTGGGTCCCTGAAAACTCTGAAAAGGATTTAGCTATCCTTGGTAGATAGGGATTACAGGAGGATTTGATGATGGGGGGTCACAGGAGACAAGGAGAGGTCTACCGCTACTTTGGAAAGAGTTAAGTGTTTGGTCCGGCTGTACAGCTAATTGCATTACTTCTCTGAACAGAAACGGTCAAGTACATATAACAACAAACATCAGTCAGATACTGATTAGGTTTTTATCTACCAATACAGAAAGGTTCAGGTTCAGAGACTTTAAGGAAACAAATCAAACCTGTGGTTCTTTGGTAAAGCTGCAGCAAGAATCCGCTAACAAAAAGCCCCTTTTAGTAAATCATCCTGAATCACATGTTAAATAAAGAGCTTTTTTCGTTTAGTAGTACTTCAGGCAAATGTCACAGACTTTTCATTAACAGCACTGACTGTACTGCATGGGACAAAACATGCAGGATTCAGATTTTTAACGATAACCTGCTTTGTATTTGTTTTGCGAGGAAAGACTCACGTCTATAAAGCCTCAATGATGCACCTGAAATACCATGCCAAATGCCATGAACTAAACACTCAAAATGTTCACTGTTGTTTATCTACTGAAGTGAGAGCCAGGTTTCAAGTTGGAGATGAGTTACCATGGTAACCCAACCTCAGCTGAGATGCACAAAGTAATGACTAAAAAATAGAAAAAGGAAAATAAACTGGATTGTTTAATTTCTGCTGCCTTACTCATCACTGAGCAATGTCTGTTATGTTGTGAGATGTGTTTTCTGCTGGCACACTCTAATAATCCTCCAGAAACAGTCTGCACGTCAGGTACTACATGTAATATACTACATGTACTACAGGTAATGCAAAGATGTTTTGGACTGGCTAAAAAACACACACATGATATCAGCATAATAAATAACACATTAGTACGCAATTTCAGACACAGACAAGGTGAGCACACTGAAATCTAACCTCTCTTTACACGAAATGCCTTAATTGTAGATTTAATGCTAACAAAAAAGACCCAAAAACACAAGTCGAAGCCACATCCCCCAAAGACAGAGAGGACTGATTATTAGATGCACAAAGGCTACAACAGACATACTACATAGCTGTAACTGCACATAACAGCTCACAAAGAGCTTTTGGTAGGCAGCAAATTAATGGACTCTCTGTAACTTATGGATCTATTAGACTAGACAATCTAGTGGAGTCTGCAAGAATTTGGATGACAGTTTTGGCTTCACAGTCCATTACTAGGAGGCTAAAGTGCTGAATTTCAGCTATAATTGGAGTGCAATTACCTTCAAACTCTATGAATAATAGCGTTTATCGCCCTTATCTTGGTTTTACAAAAAAGTAAGCTATAATTCTTAACCAGTGCAGATGTGAACACCTTTAATCACCTTTAAAGCTTATATTCAGGACATTAATCTGGTCTGCTGACATACTGAGCCATTAAAACTATGTGTTTATAATGAAGTACTTGGACTGCGCTATGGGTGGACGTGAACACATCACAGGGGGAACTATGTTGCGCTTACTTTGAGTAAGGGTGAACCGTTGATATTCCACCGGCGAGTACTGGGTTTCTTGAGACGAGACTGTAAAATGCGTGGGACAACAGAATGAGACATGGAAGGAAAGACGTAGGTGGGAAGTGCGTGCCCTGCTCCAACTCTTGCAAGAGTTTAAGTTCAGCACCTGCCTCAGAATTTGGACCAGCAAATTCCCAGGTACTACTTACCCTGCCTAACGCTGTTTTGTTAGTACTGTTAGTCAAATAGATGGACCAAATCACAAAACAAGAATGTGACCTGGGATTTGGGGAGGTGATCATGAAACGTCAACAGATCTGCACCGTAATATGTAACTCCTCAGCTGCCGAGTCTAATGTGAGACATTCCCAGTCACATTCATGCTGACGTAAGTTTCTCATGAAACAGGCAACATGCATGTTGCCCAACATGCATCACAAAGGCAAGGGACTAAGACACAGCACTTGGTTCCTAAGGCTTAATGGAGCTCGCTGGTAGTCAGGGTGGGAGCTGGGACGCATCAAGCCATGTTAGAGTCCAATGTGGGGACGCGGAAGGTGGCGGGACTGTGGATGCAGCTGTACAGCCACCATGTTGATAAGGCCATGGATTCACAGTCACACTCAAAATGGTGTGTTTAAGGGGAGGGAGAGGCAGGCTGAGACACACTCATGCACACACACACACACACACACACACACACACACACACACACACACGCACACACAGTCACGCACATGTGCATTTCACACACACCTGCGTTTCGCTAATCCCTCATTCAAGATGCATCTTTTGCTCTTGCAAACACACTTGTTCACCCACACACACACTTGCATACAGCAGGTGCAGGCTGACTCAGCGCAGTACCTGGGGGGTTACAGTGGAGAGGGAGGGGCACTGAGAGATGTTTTTGGCTACCTGCAGAGCCTCTATCCTCAGGGCAGCAAGCACCAGCTCCTCCTTGGCCGCACACATTGGGAGGGCCGAATTTCAGTGGTAAGGGAGGAGAGGTTGCAGCCCAAGAATGACAGAGTAAGAGGGAAACACATGAAATTTGAGTTGATCTGCCATCTACATTTTATGCACCAGTAATCTATTTTACCCAGCAAGCTAAAAAAAACCCTGCAACTTATGGAGGAGGAGGAGGAAAAAATGGGAAAATGAAAAGGCAGGATGTAACACAGTGACACAACGGGGAATAATGTTTTGTACAAAAACACACACAGAGACAAATATCAAGGCCCAAATATGGGTCGGCAAATTTATCAAGTAGGGTCTTGTGTGGTTTCTCAACACACCTGCAGTTTTTGGGCGAATGCTGTGGGGTTGGTCTCAGCCAGGTCAGGCTCCAGGTACTGCAGGGGGTCGTCACACTCAGACAGCCTGTCTAACAGGGGCATGGCCAGGGCTGGCGCAAGTGCCTCCACGGGGCCCTGGCTAGGGGGCTTCAAGGGCACCAGGAGGTATAGGCAGAAGGGGAGGGAGGAGGGGGCAGGGGGACAGCATGGCAAAGCAAGCGCTGAGATTTTTTTTTGAGTGGCAGCATTGGGAGGTGGTTTGCTGAATCTGAGCTGGGAACCTAGTGTGACTGACTGGCTTTTCATTATCAGTGACAAGGATTTAATAAGAATCCCTGTGACTGATGGTGTTCACTTTGGAGGGCTGAGTCACAGCCTATGACAAAGCATTTACAGCGTGGCACTGTCTCCCCCTTGTGACTAAACAACAGCATGGTGCAAATGCTCCGAAATCAAAAAACATGACAGTTTCCCCTTAAATGGTAATGACTAGACATGAGTGTAAATTACATTTATGCACAACAAATTAACTGTAATTAAATGTCCGCAAAGGCACTTGACTTACCTGCTCCTCCATCTCGGTGCTCTGTGTTCGACTGAGCACCTCGCTTTCTCTCTTCCTGCCCTTGTCTGCAGCAGAGCCCTCGGGGCCAGGCCGGGAGCTGAGCACCGGTGTCTTCATACCTGCTGTAATCTGGGCCTCCATCTCTTCAAAACTCCTGCACAGAATGAGAAAAACCCAACAGGAGATGAGGCGGGGAAAGGCACGGCATGTAATGCATCGCAGATGATGGACGACAGCATTAATGAAAACATTGCTGAAGGAGCTGAAACGAATACATTATACATTATTTGTGGTGTACACTTAGCACACACGAGAATAAGAAAGGGACTTAAAAATGCAGTGTAAAACTCACATAGTATACGTTAACAAAACCATTACGTAGTACAGCAAAGAAACAAAGTTGCAAGCGTAACAAGTAAACTATTTTACCCTGTGCAGGGGGAGCTGGGTTCAGATCCATGCGCACATGTATTTTTGGTTAAGTTGTCAGATACTGAGTCCAACTTCAAGTACAAAGATGGCTTCTTTGCAGACGGAGGCTAAAAGACACACAAGGTTAAAAACAAGAACGAAGACTATCTACTTTTAAAAGCTAAAATATCATATAGCACACAAACAATGTAAAATAAATGCTATAAATACTAAAAGTAGTGACCATAAGACAAGCTCAAATACAATCTCTCTGTAATATTAAATACTCACTGGGGAAGAGGAGCCAATCTTCTCCATGTACTCAATTTCATAGTCTTGTACTGAGAGGGAAAGGCAAAACAAAGCATTAGATACAGTAAACAAAATGAAGAGACGCATCAGTGGTGTGCTGAGCTCTGGTTTGACGAGTTCAGAGGACGAAGCAGGGCTGTTTGTTTTCCCATCTCTGACCCAGATGGGGTGAACCAGATAGCCTCTGGGAAGCGTTGGCTCTTGCGTAAGGTCAGAGGGTAGTACAGAATTGGGCCAGCAGACTTATATCGCTGCCACAAGAAAAATCAATAACACAGCAGTATGAATAAAAGGTAAAGTTTCTGATTCATATACAGTATGTAAGGATTTATCCAGACATAAGCTCTGAATTACCGAGAGTTACAGAGAGTCAGACAGTTATGCCTCACCTGGAGTCTCCTTAGGAAGGCTGTTCTCATTAACAAAGGATGTAAGGTCGCACGGTTGAGGAAAGTCTTGCTGGTCAGAGTTTAAATCTCCATCCATGTCGTGCAGGGCTGCCCACTTATGACTGGTGGAGGAGGCTAGTTTCTCCTCATCTGTGGCATGATCATCCTGCTGGTGAAGGGAGGAAGGTTCATCTGCGGGTATAAGATCCTGCGACACAAAAAAAGGCGGCAGAGAGTGATGACACATGAAAGAGGGAGAAATGCACATAGATAAAGCGGGAGAGCCAAGCGAGATTGCATATCAGATACATACCTGTGATGGGTCAGATAAGGGTGATTTCTTTGGCGACCTCTTCACTCTGAAAGTATTACTGAGGGGATATAAAAAGATCCACCGTCAAACTCTAGAGTCAATCATTATCTGTATTTAATTCTGCATTTGCTGCACATTTATATAGCATTTGTGTAGTTGTAGATGCTAAAATATGAGCTAGTTGGAAAGACTGGATTTTGCATAAAATCATCATTGCAAAAAACATTAATTTGCATAGTTCATTTCCACATGTGCAACAGTGCTGCTTACTGTGTGTGGCTGAAATGGATAGAACAGTAAATGCTTCTGAAGAGGGCTGAATCTATAGTTAGTAACTGGACAGTGAAGAGTAATGGAAAATTAATATTATGTTATGAGCAGCTTGGTTTTCCAGGTTTAGTGATCATGATGATGAGGTAAACAATACTGTAGCTTAATTATTAGAACTTTGCAACAACCTTTAGAAGGAATTATCCAATTTTACACTTACTTACACTGTAAATACATACAGTCACGTGCAAAAACAAGTTTTCACACGGCTCTATGCAGTTTTCTTTTTTCTCAGACTTTATCAGTCTCTCACATTGTTGTGGAGGAATTTTGACCAACCTTTCTTTACAGTGCTGCTTCAGTGATGATCAGTTAATCAGGTGCATTAGCAGCACCTGGCTACTACTTACCCCCTTAATTTTTATCAAAGCAGTAATGATGTACTTAGTTTTTCACAGGACTGCATAGACCCTGTTGTTTTTATGCTCAGTGTTTAATGTGTAATGCATGCCTGAATTAATAAAAGGGTTATGTATCCCTGTAAAAATATATTAAATAGCAGTAGTATCAGATACAGTATGTGGTCTGAGCCAAATTTGCTCTAATTCACATGCAATAAAACATACTGTTGACATTGTACATGTTTTTTATGATATCTGGGTCCTTGATTAAATATTATCACTAAGTTGTAGTTCACTGCATTAAAAGAAAGGTAGCTTCTGGTCCAGCCTGTTTCAAACTGTATGTGATCCTGGCACACGCTGATACACTGTAGCTTTCGTTCTTTCCTCAATAGCAAACAATGAACACCAGAGGGGGCACCAGCACCTTCTTTGTTAAACACTTACAACTGGATACAAATGAACAAAATTATTGCAGATACTTCAGTGTAAAAAAGGAAAGCAAAATAACAAAAAACAAGAGAGTTTTTCACCACTATCCATCCATAAGTCAATAGAAATATAGCATTAATTTACTAACTGGATCTTCTATTGGAGGGATTATGGGTGATTTAAACTGGCATGGATACTCCAGTTAAAATGGGTACGTTTCTGATGAGTTTCAGTGATTTAATAGCGAGCGCAAATGATTTTGATGTTTCTGTTAATAGGGACAACAGGGCAACATGCTGGTTCAAAGAGGGCCAGATTGAATTAGAGGGCAAAAGGGTGGATGGCTGTATTGTCCCTGTACTTACAAAAAACAACATAGAGAAGACACACCCCTGGACTTCCTGTGACATATGAGAATACACAGACACAGGTGACAGACAGACAGACAGACAGACAGAGGACACTGGCAAAACTGGCTAGAGAACCACATACAAACACAGACTAACCTAAAATCCTCACAGACTGATGCAGACTTTTCTGTGAATAGACAATCCTCTGGTAATACAGAGTGAACTTACGATTTGATGGGAGTTTTCTTCTTCTTGGCAGGTTTGTTCTGGTTCTGGTCCTCTAATTCCCCGAGGTTGTCATTTTCAGTATCATTGTCATTGGATGACAGTTCAAATGAGGCAGAAGTCTTAGGAGGGGAATTGGCCAACTTGTTGGAGCTTTTGAAAGGGTCTATGGAGTCATCAAAGTTATAAGGCGGCCTGGATAGTTTGGGGGAGTTGGTGATACTTTTCCTTGAAGTAAATGGATTCAAGTTTGGATCTTCATACTTGTCGAGTTCAAAGGTGTAAGATGCTTTAGTTGCCGGGATTTCATCCTCGTTGCTGTTGTGAGATGCCGGAGGAATGTTGTCCAGCTGCTCTGTCTGTGCTGGAGGCGCCTTTTTCAGCCCCAGCTTTGGTTTCCTCAGAGGCATCTTGGCACCTGGCTTCTTGCCTAGCTTCTTAGGTGGAGGAGAGGCCTGATGTGATGCCTCACCACTTTCCTCGGAGTAGTCAAACTCCAGTCTTAGTGACTGACGCTTGGGTATAATGGGCTGCTCCTCAGGATTCGTGACTGGCTCTCTAATAGGAGCGGGTGGACTGGGGTAATGTGGTTCCTCAGATGGGACGGGGGGACTCTCTAGAGGGGTGGAAATGGGGGCACACACAGGCTCCTTACGACCCAAAACAGGGGAATTGGCAATTTTACTACCTCCGGTTTTAAAGGGGTTGATGTTCTCAAAGTTGTCTGGATCCCATTTGTAGGAGCCACTGGGAGGGATGGGGGTTTCTTCTTTGTCTGCTTGACTTTCAGGGAGGGGTATCTCCTCCTGGCATAAAGGTAAGGCAGGAACAATAAGGCTCTCCTCTTGGGTGGTATGATTGGTCTCCTCTGGCAGGGGAGGAGGAGTCTCAACACGGGTCTTTCTGGCTTTTCGCTGCGTTCCTCCAGGACTCGGTGTTGCAGAGCCTCCTTCAGTTTCCTCCTGAGCCTGGAGAGGGCTGGCTGTTCGAGGTTTCGCCCGCTTCTTAATTTCTGGGGTGCTGCTGGATGAGTCTGGCCTTGGGCTCTCTGGGTTAGAGTTCTGTCTGAGAAGAGGCTTTTTCTTTACAGACCCAGGACGACCTTTCTTGGGCCTGCGGAGTGTCCCTGGGGCACTCTCAGTGCCTACACTGAAAGACTCGGAGTGTGGACGGAAACCTCCTGAAGGTGATCCGTCCAACAGAGCAGAACTATCTAGTTCTCCTCCCTGGAGGCTCAGAGAACGGGTTAGAGTGTGAGTCGTTGATTCTGCAGCAAAAAAGTCAATGTTATATGTACCACTGGCAGCGATGGGCTTGTTTTCATCAAAAGTATTTGACTCAGAATGGCATGGTAGTTCGGCTGCAGTGAAGTCAGATGTAGGATCAGTGATTGAGGTGTCTTCTACTGCAAAAGGAGATTGAAAGATGTGGAACATAAGACAAAGATTTCTAGAGTCTAACTAATCCAACCATTCAGTCGAACATAACATGCTTTTTCTTGCTTGTTTTTTTTTTTCAAATCAGTGAAAAATACCAACGATACAGTTATACATGCATGAAATCATATTTTTGCAAGGTGATTGCCAAAGAATAAAGTACAGTGAAGACCCTATCATTTTATGGGGAGGCGTTTTAGCCTTTTCTTGATAATCTTGTCAAAATTGATGGGATTTATGAATACAGAAAAATATGGTCAGATTTTGATCCACCATACAGTACCATCTGGTAAGCATCTGAATGGCAACAGCTTCATTTTTCAGCACGAAACCTTTGCTAAGAGTTCAGGCTGTGTTGAAAAATAAAGATGGTCATACCAAATATTGACTAAGCTCAGTAGAATTGTAAAAGCTTTATTTATTCCCATCTGTATTTGCACATATTTTAATAAACTGCTGGGCCTATTTCCTGCTTTTCTGAAAAATATAAAGAAATGAGGGGTGAAGTTTTGCACAGTACTGTAGATTATGGTAGAATTTAACTGCTCTGTGATTGTCTTTGTGTGACACTTTAAACTCTAGAGATGGATGTGTTATAAATAATTCAATGAATGTCCCAACTGGACAAAAAGGCATGAAAAAAAACACATAAAAGAGAGAATAAAGTGTCCCCAGAGATGTAGCTCTGAGCACTGTAGGCTGACACGGCAAAAAAAAAAAGGCAGATTTAAATTACAACTTCATTCCACTAGGTGGTGTAACAATCCATCCAGTAACAACACTTTTTCAATAGTGAAACAGCTTAAATCGGTATAAAACTAAGCAAAGGTCATGAAATAATTGTCCTGCTGTACCTTTCTCGTCAGATGTTGTTTGCTTTATCTGAGGCTCAGCTGGAGAAACAGCCTTCACTGGAGTTGTAGATTCAGGGGTCTCAAAAGCGCCATCAGAGTCTGAGCTCCTACAATAAAAGATGAGGAAACATTAAGTGAAAGGTGCTGTGAAGCAGGCCGATACCCACTGGACTATAACGACCCATATCAGGCTCATTAACATAAATATCCATCCATCTCAAGAAAAAGGTGAAAGATAATATCATCACGAAGGACAGAATTATTTTCCAGTCGTGCAGCTCTAATGTTATTCTTTATGTCACGGTATGTTGGAGGTATTTTTAATCAGAGGCTACACAGTTTATTACACGCTTGCAGTACATCATGTGGGAACGGCAGTAAGAGTATTTCCTGTCATGTGTGATGGTTTAAAAAATTTAAAAAGCTCCAGGCTATGATGAGTTTATGTTTTCATTTCTAGGTGCTCCAATGAGAATGCTGAATCTGCAGTGAGGTGACAGATAACGACACGCCTGAGACAAAGCATTACCTTACACAGCACACACTAAGACTCAAATATACCAGAAAGCCTCAAGAGCCTTGATGAGATATGACAGCTATAAAATACAGGAAATACACAGGAAATACGGAAACACCTGAATTAAAACAATGAGAAATTAAAGCTTTCTGCGTGCAAATAAAGTCTGTACATCTGATCATTCTCAGCAAAACACACTCAAGTACACAAGTGGCAGCGAAGCTGGAAACATAGCCTGGCTACCCAGCTTAATGCTATGCTGATCAATGGATTATCTGACGGTATATGATTCCGGTCCCCCATCCTGTCTCACCTCTGTCTGACCGGTTCCCTGGCAGCCCTGATCATGCTGTCATGACGTGAGCCCCAGGAGAGACGGCGAAGGAGCCCCAGAGCCGGATCAGCGTCTGGGCTGTTCCCGTCTCCTGCCCCACCCAGCAGAGTGTCCCAGCCCCATCGAGCCCACTGCAGTGGAGACAGAGCCTGCCACGCACTCACTGCCATGGTTGCTGGTGGGTTGCACCTCTCCGCACCAGAGCTACTGCCTGACACACAGGTAGGAGCCCACAGATAGGATCCTGGATGCAGCCTTCCCTCTGCCTTGTCTCTTTCTCTCTGTCGTCTAGTATCCAGATCTCTTTGTCTCTAATCTACAGTCCTTTCATGCTGCTCTTCTTTGTCATCTGTAGCCATATCAGTTTGTCTCCACTCCTGTTCAGTAGGAAATGCTGTCTCCCAATCTAAATGCGACCGCCTGCAGAAGCCCACCTCCAGCAGTACACTATATTCTCTCTCGCTCTCTCTCGCTCTCTCACTCCTCCATCCCTCTACCCCTTCCTCCTTTTTTCCTGAAAATCTTTGCTATAACCACACTGCACAGGTCTAAAACACACCAGCCAGTTAAACCTCATTCTCTTGGATTGTATATTATACTGTACTGCAATAACACCATTTCAACTGGCATGTAATATATGTTACAGCACCCTTTAATCTTTTTCTATTCATACTGTCCATTCCTGCCTGAATTCAACAAATTTTGCTTTTCTTCAAGCAAAGACACACAGAGATTTACCCCCCAGGCAAATTCCAAAGCTTTCAATGGCTGAAATAAATGTGTACCATGAATGAGAAGGGTACATGGGACACCACTTAAGCCTTCAATGTGGTCAATAATAGAAACCAAGCAAGCTAGCAGTAATGTAGCATTACATTACAGCAACAGCAGATACTGCTGTAACAATATCGCATGCATCTAAAACATGAATGTTAATACACCAACAGCATATCAAATATTAGGTGGGCGTAATTAATACTTGTTTTTTTTATCTTAACTCTACAAAGGTGCTGTGATGCCAGATGAGACAGCACATGGTCTAGATGTGAGACAGAGCTGTAATCTCTGTGAGGGCCTAGTGTGTCCCAGCAGGATAAGACGGGTATGCCTACAAATCCATCTGGATCAGTCACTAGTAACTGCTTTGTACATTCAGGTGGTCAGGCAGGCAGTGACACAGACAGCTTCAAGGACAAGGACCCACTTACAGGGAGTAATATGCAAAGAGCAAATAAGCTTACAGACCACCGATCTAGGTTTACTGTACAAAATAAAGCCACTCAGTTAATTCATTGATAAAAAAGAAATTTAGCCGCCTAGTTAATGTTTATAAATTTAAAAAAAAATCTCAAAAGCTTCTACTTTCCAGATGTATGCAAATAAAGCAAAAAGGCAATAACAAAGTAATTAGGGCTCATTTCAGAGCTCTGTTTATGTCCTTGTGGATAGCATTTTTCATGCAACTGCAAACACAGTGTTGCTATGGTAACTAGAGGTTGCTCGCGCCATATGTTCCACGAATACGGAAGAAGAAAAGCTGTCTGGATCCACGCTGTTGAAAATACACACACAACCTAAAAAGGCCCCCACAGCTGACTGAGTGAAGTATATTATGATACGTGAAATGCTATAAATGCACACTGTAGATCTACACAGAGGTAAGCAGCTGTTGCATCAGCATCCTTTTGTTCAAAGCTCATTAGGAAAAACATGATCAATTTCTATTTACTTTTGCTCTATTACTTAATCCAGTAAATGTCCTTATTGGCCATCATTATTCTAATTTATTCCACTGGCATCTATTCGATCAAACACCGACAGAATTTATATAATTAAATGTGGATATCATGGAAATTAATAAGATGAATAATAATCACCGGGGAATGCCCACTGTGTTCATGCAACCATATCAGCAGCAGCTCCTGTGCTACATAGCAGCTGATGAAACGTAGAAAGAAGATGAGCAGGGTGTGGGAGAGCAGTCGGGAATATGGGGACGAGCGGAGACAAAGAGAGCAGCAGTTAATAGCAGCCTCTCGCAGGCTGAGATGACTGCCTGGAGACAGAAACTCTGCAGCGTGAGGCAGGAAGATGCTGCTTTTCAGACAGCCAGCTGTGTCGCTGCTTCCAACCGAATCCAACGCAGTCTGTCTAAACAGCTTTCAGAGCGCTGGAGGGAGAGCCGCCGGGAGAAACGGGGAGCAGGGTTAAAACCGACACAAAAACAGAATCCGGCTCAAAAGAATAAATTTTAAATTGTAAATTGAGACGAGCAATCGTCCGTTTTTTGCAAAAAGAGTAAATCTGCCATTGTCACTAAAGAGAGAAATAAGGAGACATGGAATGAGATGGGGGGGGAAAGAAGAAGGGAGGGAGGACTAGAGGCAGGCTGATGGTCTCCAAGCTGCTGTTTGATTAGCCTTAAAGGATTAGCTGCTGCACACTCCCTCCATCAAATCTTGACTGTCATACATCCCCAAAGCTAAACCTCTACAATTCATTACATCTTTGTTTTCTGCTCCTGATCCAGCGATTTTTTTTCCACTCTCAGCTCTGCACGGGTTTCAGCATCGGGCAGATTTGTGATTTGCTTTTAGCATTTTGGCCAACAAAGAACCTACTTCCCCCCCAACAAAAAGGGAAAGAACAGTGTAAAGTAGCAGTAGCAATAATCTTTATCTTAATCTGTTGGATGCTTCATAGCAATTATGAGTGACAAACTAATTATCACCAAAGAAAATGGATAATGAAAAAGGCACAACTTTTACAAAGTGTCTTTTCTAATAAGGTAACGCTGTGTTTTGATCTATACTAGGAACAGAGAAGGAAGAGGAAAATATGGCATCATAATGAAATATAGAGGCATACTATGCCTGTCCTAGATAGTTTAACTACAGAGGCCAACAGAGGGAGCTCCGACACATTTATCCTACTGATGAATGAGTCTGAATATGAAATATTGCATCATAGCCACTGTACGCTACAACCTATTTTCATTTTACAAAAGCACGTGCAGAGTTTCTAGGATGGGATTAACAGGGAGCAGCCTGCAGAGGATTTACAGTGGAAAAAAAACAAACAACTATGACATCTGCAAATGATTACTGAACCTGCACTATCAAAATAATCTCTCAAACAGCAGATGGTTTGAAGTTTTCGTCTCTCATCTCCATCCAGGCTGACGTCAACTCTGATCAGCGATCACCTGTAATCTGGGGTCATTTGTCCAAAGTCTCAGAACAAGGAAGCCATTAAGATAGAATGTCAGGCTAAGATTATCTTTATGAGTAATACCACACTTAGCCTAATCTGACCAATGACTGTAAGCAGATGGCGCATTAAAAGGCAACAGGCCAGGCTGACGCCAGTAAAGCAGGCGATCGGCAAGTAGGGGGCTGCAACATCTCTCTCCATTTGGATTATGAGATCAGATGCTTGGTTCGTTCTCCTACCTTGGAAAGCAAAGGTAGGCGAGAGACAATGCCCCAGTCCTCATTCAGTTAAATTCAATTTTATTTACATAGCAGCAAATCACAAAAACTGTCACCTCTAGATGATTTATACTGTAAGGTAACGACACTACAGTAATAGACAGAAAACCCCCAAAATCAGACGGCACCCTATGAGCAAGTACTTGGCGACAGTGGAAAGAAAAAACTCCCTTTTAATAGGAAGAAACCTCCAGCAGAACCAGGCTCAGGAAGAAGCAGCCATCTGGTATAATCAGTTAAGGATGAAGGGAGAAAGACAGGACATGAGAACCAGAGATTAATAATAACTAATGATTAAAGAGCTTGGACTCTTGTTTTACATTTTAAAATAAAATGTGACTGAAAAGAACTAAAAGTCAGTAATTTGGTCTTTTTTCTTACACTCCGATTAGTGACATATAATGTTTTGATGTGTGAAAGCTTCTTATTAGTGCCTTAAACAGTGTTCCACAACTGATGGAGTAAAGTAGAAGTCGTACTATTAATGGTTGGGAAAGCTCTGCACACCTTTAAGAAAAATAGCTGCTGACTTTTATTACAGCTAGCCTGTGATAAAAGCTCACAGCAGTGAGTTGTGAATATTAATACAAAAGTATCCAGTCCTCCGAGGCCTAGACTTTGTAGGACTTTAAGATGAAAAAAGACTTTATTATGCCATTAATCTTTAATTTCTACAGCACACAAACACCAGCGTTCAGTCCATTTCCCTGATCTCTCTCTTCTGTTGCTCCCCCGGGCGCAGTAGTGTGTCTGAGTTATAAATAAAACAAAGCAAAGTGGAGCACTCTTGCTCCGTCTCGCTCCCTCTAACTCCCTTTCTCTCATCCACTGATATTCCCGTGGTAACTCCCTCCCACCCCACACACGCAGCCACACACACATGCAGCGTGTTCTATTTCAACACAGTCACCACGTCCCACTCCCAGCGCGTCAGACGCGTCCTCCTTCCCAGAGAACGAAACATCACCCCACCAGCTTCCCAGCAGTACTTGCTGCACTGTATTCTGGCTCTGCTGAGCCAGGTCTCATCCGTACTGTAGTCGCAGGCAAAACGATGTGCATTTGCATGCACACGTGCTCCAATTTCCTCATCCTTGTTGACATCACAATAGCAAACAACAAAACAATACTGGCATCCTCAGCTGGCTACACAGGAGCGTTACAGGCTGGAAAGGTTTTGTGGGCAGAATGCATAGGGAAGAGCTAATAGGCTGAAGTGGGAAGGTTTCAAAAACAACAACAACAGAGGAGGGAAACAAAAAAGTGAGCCACAGGGATTGTCTTCAGCCTTCATCTCTCAGCCGTATCAGTGACATAACCAACAATCAGCCCTGTATGCACCTATAGTCACAAGTGACGGCACACTGAGCATTCGTGTGGCATGAAAGACTAAGGCAAAGCCATGAATTCATAGAAAACAAACACACCACATGTCAGTACACCTCAGTTCTCAATGGATCTATGATGTTGTTCTCCTTGTTAATGGGTTTGATCACACCTCTGAACATCTTCAGACGCCACACTGAGCAGCGATGCAAGAGTTAAAGTTAAGTTCACTCACATGTGTTCTTGAGAGGGACAGGGACTCTGTCCTTGCTCCATGGACTCGTTGGCTCCCATCCTCAACTAGCTCAGCACCCCTGCCCCCCCCTGCCTCTTCCTGTTCTCCGGCCACCCTCCACATCCACCTGCTACCCCCAAAACTCCTTCCTCCTTTTGATGGTGATCCTTGCAGAGCAGGCAGGCAGGGAGCCTGTACCGGAGGCTGGCTGAGCGTACAGTGCTGCAGTGCAGAGGATGAGCGAGCTTCTCGCATCAGGAGCAAAACACGGGATGATTAAGGGCTCCTCACTTTATGCACATCATCCCCGATCCTCTACACCTCTACAGACGGGGAATGTTCCTGCTTCACATCTGGCGTTAAATAAAGCTACAGGAGGGAACAAAATATCCAAGAGCAGGATGTAAAAGAGGGAATGAAGCAAAACAAAAAGGATGTAAGTGTAATCCTGTTTTCATGCAAGTCTCTCAGAGGTGCCTCTTGTCTCTTTGGTTGCTGAGATCGCTGAGCGGTGTTGCTGCTCTCGCTGCCTCCTCCCCCCTCTTTCCTTCACTCTCTCCCCTGACACCAGCCTCCTGTGCCTTTAAAAAGACAAGCAGCTTTTCTTTTCTTTTTTTCATCTGCTACTGCAACTATGGGGGAGCCAAACAATAGCAGTTTCTCCCCCCAAATCCAGTCTGATTAAGAGACGCTTTCCCCTTCACTCTGTTTGTCCCTCACTCCCGCATTACCAGCACCTTGCAAATTTGGCTCTCTCCTGCCAGGGTCCCTCTGACTCGTGCAATGAGCTGCATAGTGAAAATGTCATTTTTGTGCCTCCTTTTCACACAATGGAAGCTTCCAGCACTCGGCTTAGCCAACCAGAGTGATGCACGGGGTAAACAATAGACTCTGAGAAACTATGCGTGAGTGTGAATGTGTGTTATTCAACTTCAGCTCCACTATAGTCTTCCCTTGAAGACAGTCGAACAGTGCCTCTATGAAAAAAAACACAAATTATAAAAACAAAGAAAAAAAAATTTTTTTAATGCATTTCTGTGTGACATACAAAGAATGGAAATAAGAGTAGAAACAATATATTTCCTACTGACTGTCAATGAGCAATAGGAAAGAGAGGCACTGGAAATATGAGAAGAATAAATCCATTGTAGACTCATGGGAACGTGAGGAATTGAGGACTCACTACAATAACATGAGCCCGAGGGACTGGTAGTCACAGTGAGTTGCTGTATTGAGGTATCAGGTATCTTATCTTTGCCTGGGAGGACAAAAAAAACACAATGAAATGGGGAATCTCCAATTCCCCCCCCAAAACCTAACACAGCATTTGAAAGGGGGAAGTGTTTGCATGTAAACATGGGAGTCCATTAACCCTGATTTTCACAAAGAATATCGATGTGATCTGAGACTCTGATGGGCATGACAATCGATATTCCACGACCCGAGGGGACAAGCAAACTCAAAACCCACAACTCACAACACAGACCCCTTCTAAAAAATATTGATCGCCCAGTGTTCCCCCAAGATTGGATGCTTTGGAAGGGGGGCAACACGAAAGTGGGTGGAGACTGGGTGTGCTGGGTGGGAGCATGTATAGACAAGTCTCCCCATCTGGCATTATGTGGAACCTTCACTAGGTCTTTTATTGCACTTAGAATAATATGTGATGTTTCATCTGAAGAGTGGAGAGGCTTTACACAAAGACAGAAGCATGGTGAACATGGTCGACACACAAGGTAAAACCAAAAAAAGAGGAGAGAGCCTAGCACATCTGGAAAATGGAAACTAATCTCTGTGCAGAGAAATTAAGTAAAAAAACAAAAGAAGATGTTATTTCTATTCTTTTTCTACTCCTTTTGAGACTTCAGCACATACAAGTTCTAGATGATTCCATATACAGGCTGTAGTATCTAGTGCAGTGCTGTTTGTGGAGTACATGTTCCTGTCATATTGAATGTCTGACATAAACATCCACCTTTTGTCGCAGCTTTAAGGGCCTGGCCTTAAACTTGAGCTTCGACTGCACGCTGAAAAAAATGAAGAAATGAAAAATTCAGCAGACTCAGGCACTGGAAGATATAGCTCTGGCAGATTTATCTGAAAAATTCATAACGCCACTCAAGAAGAATCAGGTCATCACAATCCATATATACAATATACATATGTATATATAGCCTTGTTGAAGTCCTTTCAAAATGAACTTTAGGTGTATTAAAAATCCACAACATACAGCTTTGTCTGCATTAAATATGATTAGAAGAATGCAGGACATGTTGGAAAATAATCATTTAAAGCATAACTAGAATTTTATGATGTAGAAAGCTTCATTATGAAAGGAACTTCAGTGTAGCGGGTCCACATTGAGAGCAAGTAAAGTCTCAAAGTTAAAAAACAAACAAAACCAATTATATATCGAATAATGTGGCACCAAAAAAAAAACTTCATAAGAGACCACAAAAATTTGGCCCTCAGCAGTGAGCTGTAGAACGATCCATGGCTCTGTAAGCAGTAGGGGGCTTTTTGCTTCCATGGGTCACTGGGTCACTGCAAATCAAAGCTGTACTGAGAGTTCGCCTCCTGATTGGAGTGTTCACCTCCGGGTCACAACGCTCCCATCCACTGTGCACGAGGGGTCACCGACAAATATGTTACCAGTGACAAAGCTGTGGCAATAATCGAAAATGGGACACTAACTCCGCATTTGTTCATGTTTGTAGTGTAACTCCTAAGTACAGGGAGACTGGAATAGCTATGCTTTCGTTCCATTAAATCAAGAAGTTCTAGGATACATCTTACAGGAATCTTGACTTTAGATGACGACACATGCTCCTCTGATCCTCCTGCCTTAGAGCTGCTGACTGAGCAGAGTAGTCTCAAGCTTTAATTCTTATATGCCAAGAAAAACCTGCATTCCTCCCATTAATCACTTGTGGGACTGACTCCTCGGGTTGGCACTTACAGTACACTCCTCCACCACACCTTGAGATTCAGTGGGATTTCTTTTTGTTTAAGTAAAAGACGAGAGCAGGCGAGTAAGTGGAGCACCTCAAAATGAAAAAGAAGCTGTTAAATTGGAGCTGAGACAGCCATCAGTCTAGTATCCTGATTACAGTCATGTGGTCACGTAAAATAGCGGCGAGAACACATTTGCCACAAACACATTTCAAAGAAGAGCGTGAGTTGTTTAAATCCTATAATCTTGCTTTGTCCATATTCTGAAATACATGAATTGCCAATTAATGTAACAGCATGGGAGGAGCTTTTGTTTTGAGGGCTTTTGCCAGAATCCCGTCAGCTGTCAGGAACTTACTTCACACAAAAAAGCATGTCTCTAAGATGTGTGGGAGGCTTTAACGGATTAATTATTCAGAATATTTGTTTTGGCTCTGTTGCATTCATCTCAATGTGATATAATTATTACTCTTGAAAATCAATGAGTCATTTATGAAAAAGGGACAAAATATAAGTTTGTTTTTGTTTTTTGACGTATTGGCATTTTCATTACCTCATAGCTATAAAGGTCAATTTTCAATTAAAAATAGTTTTAATACTGCCCAGTGTATAAGTCAAATTAATGTCTAGGAGCAGAGAGGGTGTGGCACATGCACTCTAATACTATAATAACCTGTGTTTAAGAGGTGTTTTTGCAGTGCACATAACTCAAAACGCAATCTACAGATTAAATTTATATATACAGCCGCACTGGCACTGTTGCTGTGCGTGCAGATAAATGGGAAACTCGAGCATCCAATCAGAATATTCAGTCAATGTTGCCGCACTGGTGCTCCACTCCTCTCCAGTTCTATCTAACAGGCCTCTCAGATATAAATAATGTAGCATCAATATGCTCGCCTTGCATTCTCAAAATCAACTCTTAGTGAGGGGTATGCTCACAAAGCTGAACAGTCACACAGTTTACATCTGCCACAACCAAATGTGCAGAAAACAGGTTTGGTCATTTGCTCTAATTGAGCATATGTGCATAATCCGGCACAGGAGAGCTGAGGTGTATTCATGTGTGCTCCAGGTTACTGCAGCATCCAGACGGCAGAGTGCAGACACAGTCTGGCAACACAACATGAAGACTGGACTCTGCAAACCCTCTGCTGGTGGTAAATGACACTGCAACAGGGAAAGTGGCTGAGTCATTCCTTCTAATATAATAAAGTCTATGATACAGTTGCAAAGGCCAAAAGCGGCTGCGGGGGAATGTTTAAATGAATAAACTATACTTGAAACAATAAAATAGTAATCACAGTGTCAAGTAATTCAGTGAGAAAAATAATGTTTCTTAAGTTGAAACAGCCAGTTAAAGGTCAAGATATGTGCTATACCACATTAAAGGACTACTTGGTTAGACTGCACTGCAATAGTAAAAACTGCGGAATGTTTAAGCATCAATAGGTACATTTTGTCTTGGTGTTTCTGCTATTTTCACCATTAA
The DNA here is from genome assembly GCF_057382275.1 of Copadichromis virginalis. Classification (NCBI taxonomy): domain Eukaryota; kingdom Metazoa; phylum Chordata; class Actinopteri; order Cichliformes; family Cichlidae; genus Copadichromis; species Copadichromis virginalis. The sequence goes on from NC_140630.1 coordinate 22,696,434, forward strand.
CAAGCCACAATTATACAGTATGCATTTGGCTTTCCATGACCACTAAGTTCACATTTTGCAAATCTTATTTTCTTTGAGTCCATGTGGTGGACATGCATAGCAATGGTATACTGTAATTTTGTCAGTGGTGTAATGAGACTGGGTGTTCACATAGCTGTGGTTCTTTATATAGAAAATGTCAACAATGCTGTGTATCATTTATCTATATATGGCCAGCACTGTCAGGAAATATATGTCACAATTTTTCATATAGGAATAAATCAATATTTAAGCAAACACACCTAATGCTTTCTTGCTGACAATTAGATATGACTGATGCCACCTTCATAGTAAATATGAAGCAGGAGCTTGTAGCTAGTTAGCTTAACTTAGCCCGAAGACACAAAATATAACCCAGTTCTCCCCAATCACAAGAAAAAACAACACATTTTATCTTTTTTTTCTTGGTTTGCACAAAGGATAATAGTGTCTTTTTTGATGTGCGTCTACTTCTCACTGGAAAAAAGTGTGCAGCCACCAAAGACATATTCAAGCACACAAAGATATGCGAAGACAGAATATAATAAGAATATTAACCACAATGCTAAAATAGTCCTTTAGCTTTGAATATTTGAACAGGATAGATGATTGATTTTGACTAGTTTTCTGTTTAGTACCTCTAAGAATCAAGACTTGTTAATCAAGTGTGCCAGATGTCAGTTTAATGCTGTAATTTGACCTGAACCTAATGACAGTTAACAGGATAAGGAGAAGACTACTTTTTGTGAAGCACGCTAAAGAGACAAGTGTCAGCAAATCTACGTCAAGGACTGAATGAGAACACACAGTCACATCACCTTTTTACAAGTGCCAAAAAGATGAAGAGGTTCAGGAGCAGCCACATGTTCATACCTTAAAGGGATATGGCAGGGTGCAGAAGCGGGGTAAACATCCTCACAGGGGTCAGCAGAAGATGCAGGAGGGGAGGCAGGGGCTGGGTGAGGAGGACAGGGGGACGCAGGCGGGGTTGGTAGGGCTTCAAGTGTGTGACCCTCTGGAAGTGTGGGGACGGAGGTAGGGAACTCTGCGGTGTCTCGGAAGTGAGTAGGAAGGAGGTGGTGATCGGAGGGTAGTGGTTGAGGAGAGGCGGGGGCCAGGTGACCGCTTTCTACTTTGTCACCGAGGGAGGGCCTGCATGGGAGGGAACACAAAACATCAACAAACAGACCAAAACAAGAAAGCCAAGTTTGGAAATTTGGAGTTCCCACTCAGTTTTTCTCCAAATTCCCATCCAAATGGCCCATGAAGTAAACTCACCACAGAGCAGAGTAAATGTAAGGAGGATCGCTCTGTTCTGTGCCATCACTTAAACCTAGCAGCGACTTGAAAAACAGAAGACTCGCTCCAACCATCCTAAGAACGTTTTGTCACCTCTCTCATCGCTCCCCTTACACGATAGTCCATGCTTGCCCTACGGAGAAGTAGCCCACTTGAGGGAGTGCGGCTCTGTCATCATCGGCCACCTGGTGGAGTGGATTTGGCACTGATCCAGGCCCTGCTTATCAGGAGTGGTAGGCTCTTCTAATCTGACAGGCAAGGCGATGGACGCCCTTGCAGCTGTTCCCCACTTGGGGCATGCCTCCTGTTTAGTGCTAAAAATATCCCAGTAGTCGCTTCTGGAAAATAGAGCTTCACAATGCCTCCATAAAGTAAAGCACATGTATCGTGTGCTTACGCTCAACCATCTGCTGAGCTGCACTTTTTAAATGCCCCTGCCAGCTCGTGTCAGACTGAAACAGAGCTCAGTTATTCGCCCTCTCTCTCCGCAGCAAAGCCTGAACTTAATAGCATTTAATGAGGGTGTGTGCTTTTCTTAAGGGCGCAGCAAGTTACAGGTTACATTTAACAATGTGGTTATTATCATTCCACTACAAAGCAGGGAATTTTCTAATTGATGCAAGGCCACTGCATACATGATTTTTAATGTTCTCTGAGTTCAAATCAGATTTTTTTTCTGTTTTTAATTTGGTCCCATTCCTCTCTTTTTTTTTACCCACAATTAGAAACTTACACCAGAAGGCCAAAGCTATACATGTGCCAGCATCTGCGGCCAACTTGGCACATGCAGTTTGAAAATAGAAGCATAAAAGTGTCATAAAGCTCACTGCTGCCTCCGAAGATGGACAAAAGCAGTCCTGGGGGGCATGAAGACAAAAACATTTTGTATTTTCTGACTCGCTGCCTTCTAAATGTAGCTAATATCAGCTGACCCGCTCAGGTTAACAGCTGGCGATTTCCAGCCGGGTTCTGCCTCCAGATCCAACGTGCATGAAGTAACAGAGGCTTCTCCTTCCAGAGTGGGATGAACAAATTAGATGGAGCACATGTGCTCATTTACAGCCAGACATCAAACAGCTTAGTTCTACTGTTGGCATTAACACCTGGAGTCTGCTCAATACAGAGTTTACTGTAAGTAATTCAGCTGTGCGCATTACTCAAAGGCACCTCACGGGCAGTTCAAAGAGAGCACAGATATGACAATTCTCAGAAAAAAGCACCGATCCTCTAACGCCCATGCTCATGATTGCCAACTACAGCATTCACGCCAAACACACGCACACAAGTTGAAAGCGACCAACAAGAAATAACAAGACACAAAGTCCAGAGAGTGTGTTTAATGAGTGTTTATAAGGATGACTGTTTAAGAACACACGAATGCGCGTTTCATAATCATTAGCCAATGCTGAGCTTAAAGTATTATTAGGCAGGCATGAAAGTGGGTTTTTTTTTTACTCCACTTGTGCCGGCACAGGCAAATGAACCTACTATTACCATGGCAACACATCTATTTACAGTACAATGTGGGTTATAGGACATCCTACCTCTGTTTTGAGAAATATCCCACATTCTGGGCTAAAGAGTCACAGCTGTTTTCCTGCGTTCCTCAACAGAAAAAAACTAGCTGTGCTGCTTTTTAGAAAAAAAAAATTTATATGATACTTTTATGTAATGCAGTCACGAGCCCTCAATGTTTCCTGGAAGACCCAAAAACATTTATTAAATCACAGAGCTATGATTTAGACTGGATTTATGGACAACTTTGATTGTTAGTGTTGATCTTTACCATTACTGAGGAGATTTCCAAGGAAGCATAACGTGTTCTAACCTGTTTTTTCTTTTAACATGGGAGGAGGTGCACCTTTCATTTCACAACTTAGTTCTGGAAAAGCCTTCTCTTCCCTTCGTCTCTCTCTGCTCTTCCCTCCCCTCCACCCATCTGGTGAGGTCAGCAGAGGCAGAGCATAATTAGAACTAGTTACCTACAGACCATCTGCTGCATCCACCTGGAAGGACGTACGCAAACACGTACACACATGCACACATAAAACTACCAGAGCTACTGTTTGTCAACTCACCCAGATTTCAGCCATCACACGACTTCAGAGGTTACAGTAATTACAGTAAGCGATGGAAATGACCTGAACTCCAAAACAGCGGAGCCGATGACCGCACGTCCCAGTCCTCCTCTCCTCTCTCTTTGACTCTCAGACTAACTCTGTCAAACAAACTCGCACCGCAGCACATGCTCGAGTGTTTCTCTGAACCCTGGCTTTTGTTCCACTCTGTCTGGTCTGTGCAAATGACTTCAGTGGGGCTGAGTGCCTGCCCAAATTCCTCCCACTACAAGCTTCAGTTCACAAAGCCGCACAGACTGAGTAGGACTGACAGCTCGGACAGCCTTCGGGGGCGGAGAGAAAAAAAACACAATGTACACACAGACACACACACACACACGCGTATCATATCATATATCATATGCTGTCACGTTTGTTTCTGTGGCACATGTACGCAACAGTAACTGTATCTTTTGATGAAACCTCAGGGAAATAACATTCTTCCTTTTTCCTGCTCTGAACAATGCTGTGTGGATCCAACAGCAGTGATGGGACAAGTGTTGAGACTGACAGGCAGCAAGTGCTAATCTGGCATGTGGGATGGCTCCACGGCATGTGGTCGGAGACAGTGACAAATAAGGGAATTTGAGTTAATGAAGATAGGCCGAAAGGGATGGATCCCACGGAGAGGTAAATGGAAAAGCGTTGTGCTTTTACCTAATTCTAGTGAGAAATCTGGCTTTTCGCTAAAGGAATTAGTCAGTCCAACTTGTGCTGCTGAAATGCTTACATTAACACTGACTGATACACTGCTTTACAGCGCTTATTTAACTTGGAAATTTCAACAACTACATATAAATCAGTATACATCTGAGATTCGTATTAGTTCATAGGCACTGTTAAACCTCTGTAGAGAGAACAGTCACCCAGACACCGTTGAAGTGTCTGAAAGCCAAAACAAATCCACCAAGGTTGTTTTCCAAGCACACGGAAATCAGTTTTAAATGTGAGGCACGCACAGCTGACCTGTAAAGCACATGTCCCCCAAAGCTCCCTATTTTACACACATCTTCGCTCCAATGAAATGCATCTGATAGATCAGTACAAAGGAAATGTTATGACAAAATCTCCTTTGTTTGAATTATAAATGATCTCCAGTTGGGAAATCACTAAACCACAAAAACTTCAGATCAGCTGGGGGTTAAATGGACGTCTTTTCTTGAATCCAGACCCCGAATGCGGTGTGAAGAAGAGCGAGTCTGTTGGTTAAAGGAGTTTCTAAGGAAACATTAGTTGGCTGTTTTACTTAAAGCGGTGAAATGTGTTTCCACTGGAAACTGTGGGCATCAATTCAAAAATATGACAAGCATGTGATACAGACAGTAAAAACACTCACCCACTGTCCCGTAGCTCTGCAGCCGGATCCTGAACAGCCTCTGTCGCTGCAGTTTCCTCAGCTAGGACTTCAGCTGGCTCCACGGGCTGGATGTCTAAAGGTTTTTCCACTAGCTCCACTGGCAGCTCGCTGACCGGCTTCTCCTCTGACTGTGGGGACTCTGTAGTCGGCTTTGTTGTTTCTTGTTCTTCATACTTTGCTGGTTCTACGAGCTCATTATCATTAGCTGTTGGTTCTGGGATCTCATCTGTCCTTTCTCTTGCCTGTTCCTCATTCACTACTTCTGTTGAAGTAACTTGCTTCCTTTTTGGTTCTTGAACCTCATCTGGATGCTCTTCTTCTTCTTTCTTGGCTGCTTCTGGAAGCTCTGCCTTTGTCGTTTCTTCTTCTTCTACTTTTATACTCTGCGGTGGTTTGGAAAGCTCTGCTATCTCATGTGCTGATTCTAGGAGATCTCCTGCCTTTTTTAAAGGTCTGGGAAGGTCTACTGGCTTCTTCACAAGATTCACAGGTGGGATCTCTGCTGTCTCCTCCGCTGCTAGTTCTGGTGGTGGGGTCTTCTCCTGTCTCACGGGAGCTGCTATCTCCTCAGTCGGAGTGAGAAACTCTTGTTGAGGAGACTCCAGAGATGGAAAGGGTCTGAGAAAAAACACAACAGAAGAAGAGAAGAGGTGGGGGGTTTGTTGTTTAGTTTATAGCACATGCTCAAGGAATTACTCACAAATCAAAAATGTGTGTGTGAGCAAGAGGATGTGTGTGGGTGAAGTGCTCTAGGTATGTTGTTGTATTGTGTTGAGCAGTGTGTTTTGTGTAAGAAAGGCTCATTCTTGCCCCGGGGACCAGGGACGATGTCACGGCTGATGTCACTCTTTGAATATAAAGGGCTGCATTACTTCCATTAGACTCCAACAGGCACAGTCATCTGACCCGACCTCGAGTTAATACAAAGTGCAGCTCTGTGTTTACCTCCTCATTCATATTCATTGTCACACTGCTCTCTGTAATATCCCTTCAAACAAGCCTTGAACATGGTGCTACTTGAATGCTAAGTTAGGGGAACAAAATGCCAGAAATCTTTGGTAAAAGACACAAAAAAAAAATGTAGCTGTTTGTCCAGTTCATAATTCGTTCCTTTCCTCTTTCTATTTTCTTTGCCTTTTCACGCTGAGCTTTAACATGCAACATGATACATCTGTATCACTGTGAGGTTCTGACTGCGCTGCTCTGATCTGCAGTTCCTAACATATTTGGCTCATATGATCATTTTAAATAAGCACACGCTCTTTCGTTTACCTTAAGGCATCCACTGGGTTCACTTGTTCGCTTTGAGAATGGGATGCAGCTTCCCTGAGCGCTTTTATCCAGTTTGTGTCTGCTTCAGCAGCTTCTACTTGTTCAGCAGGAGGGCGGCGGGCTGGAGCTCTATCGAGTGATTCTGATTCGCACCGAGAGGCAGCAGCAGTGGGTTTAACCACAGTGTCATCTGGGGGCTTTGACAGTGGCACCACATCTTGTGGTTTCTCTGAGTGGGTAAGAGTTTCGAAATCTTCTAGGCATTTTGATGAAACAACAGATGGGCCTGTGTCCACGTCCGCAGTCATTTTTTCTGTTGCATCACTGTCACTTTCCCTTGCCTTACAAGGACCGGTGTTGCCATCAGAGTGACAAACAGCAACCTCCGTGCTAATCTGTGCCTCCCCACTTTGGGAGTTGCCTAAAACGGTGATTGATCCCGAGCCCATTTCTTTATCACTTCCTGCTAAATGCACAACCCCCTGCTTTCCCAAAGCCCCACCATCTATGACTTTTATCCAATTTTGTTCCTCACCCTGCTCGCTAACATTCCCTTCATCCAAGGCTTCTTTATCTTCCTTTGTCATCTCCTCAACATCAGGCCCTTTTATGGGTGTTTGTTCTATTGGGCTGTTTTGTGTGGCTGAGGTTTTATTGGGCCTTTGCAGCCCATGAGGCCTGGACACTGTATCCTGACTTTCACACGCAACGCTTTCACTACCGGTGCTTTTTAGAGCCACAGCAGCACTGAAATCCTCTCCTCCAGTTTCTGGATGCGCGGCAGGATCTGGCAGAGAGCTGCATGTGTGCATAGAAATTTCACCAGCCTGGTTTGTACTTGGTGAAAAATCTGCATGAATAGCATCACTAGCTGTGCTATCTTTAGTTAAAATGGGAATATGAAAAGATGAGCTTTCGTGTTCCTGTGAAACAGGCTCAACAGATACAACCAGATTCTCTGACAGCTCGGATTTTCTACTCTGCTCTTGACAGACAGCTGATAGATCACATTTTTGCTGATCTTTATCACTCAGATCACTCACAAACCCAGTGTCTGGCATTAAATCTCTACCTGACCCCTCTAACCCTGGGCTTTCATTCTCATCTGTCTCCTGACTTGTCTCACTTACATGAGAGTAACCCGCTGCTATCCCTGCATCAGGTGAAGCATTTCTCCCATCAATTTCATTTGAATCAAGGGAAGATGGCAACCTATGAACCTCTAGTGAAGCATCCTCGCCTTTCACTGACTTTATCACTCCTTCATTGCTCATGCTGGCATCACCTGCTAACTCATCCTTGCTTCCTGACTGACAAATATCCCCAGCAGAGCTGTCTCTTTCCTCTGTGGCTCCTTTTACTCCCTTAACCAGTGTCTGGGTCTGATCGTTAGCCTTTTCTCCCCCCTCTAGACAGCCACCTGACATTGCCTCTGTGGGATGTCTGGATCCCAGATACTGTTGATGGTGCTCCTGTTGCTGAGCAAAACAATTTGGATCTGGTGTGGACTGTGATTGGCCAAGAGCTGCACCCAAATCTGGTGCAGAGTCAGAGCTGCATTCCAGCGCTGCTGTCGGAATTTGGCGCAAACTGGAATCATAAACAGTCAGAGGTTCACTACTAGACTCTAAGTCAGCACGCAGCACGTCCTCGGATGATCCCGGAAATCTGCTGGGAGATGGGGAACAAGTTTCAGTCTCGCTTTTGGATTCAAAAGTGTTCTTTATTTCTTTTTCCTTCTTCACATCCTTTAATGACAATTCACTCTTTTGTCCCATATATGCGTGTGGTGGCTGCAGGGCTCCAATTTCTTCTATAGTCTCTTTATCTGCTTCATTATTCTGTTGTGGCATTGTGCCTGTCTTTCCTGTCTGTTGCTTGCTGCTGTCTGCTGCTTCCTTTTGATTATCCATTGCTGCCTCTTTAGCTTGTTTCTTTTGCTCTTCAAACAACATGGCGGTCTGATCTCCCATTGTGTGGTTTTCTTTCACATTGTCCCCTTTAATTGTATCATAAACCTCGTTGGCGGGCAGGTCGGAGTTAAATGGGTAGCTGACATTTGTGATGTCATCCCTAATGGAGGCTTCACAAATAATAGGTTTAATGCCAGCAGAGTCTGGCACTGTTTGAGATAGAGGAATTACATTAGCAGGTTTATTTCTTGTCACTGCATCGCTGGGAGGCTGAGGTGGAATCGGATTTTCCTCTTGTGATAACTGACTATTTACATTACTGGTAGCAGCAGACTCTTTAGTATCAAAATTTAAATTCTCCAATTTTGGCAAGACCTCATTAGCGTTAACATAGACATCGCCGATCTCAGCATGCTGTGCTAATGAAGTGTGTGTCACTTCTCGGCTCTTATGGGCATCCACCTCTCTGGAGTCACTGCTGCTGTCACCATCAGCACTGCAGTTATATGCCTTTTCAGAGACAGATGCATCAGAGTCGGTAACGAACTCTAGGTGACTCAACATTGGGCCAGGAGGCTGCAGCTCAAAAGCAGGATTACTGACACACTGCCCGATAAACGTGCTTGACTCGTCAGACGCCGTCACTTCTGAAGTCACCCACGCGTCCTTTGTGGGATCGGCAGAGCCGGTGGGGGACTTGGGCCCTTCCCCAGCCTTCGTAATATCTGGGTTAACTGGCTCGTTAGGAGGTTTTTCACCTAATTGCATAACAGGCTGATCAGCTGGGTCACAATGCTTCATCTGCAGAGGAGCTGCGCAAGTCAAGGTCACAGGTTCAGATGTTGAACTTGTGTCAACACCACTTAAAGGTGCACAGTTATGCTGGTTCCCTTTGTTTTCTTCAAGAATGACAGGAGTAGCACTTAAAGGTGATTCCTGAGGCTGGTCAATGTCAGCTGTACCTTTAGACTCTGCCACCACCTTCTTAATCTCCTCCTCCTCCTTGGGCAAACACACAATTGCAGCATCTTTCTGTGTCTCCGCCTCTGCCTTTGCTGTGACCAGTTCAAATGTCAGATGATTTGACTCAGAGATGGCACTTCCTGGTGGTTGTAAAACATCAAAGCACCCTTTATTACCAGTCTGAGTCTCCTCAGCAGGACGTGGAAGCTGTTGTGAGCTGTTCACCGACTGTGAATCTACAGTGTTTGTCTTCAAACTGTCACTATGTGATTGATCTGTGGCAATGTTCTCCTTTGTTTCTTTAGTCCTCGTGTCCCCTTTAGCCAAACAGACATCTTTCTGTGCCTCTGAAAACGCAGCTGCTTCATCCTTGGTAGGAGCTGGATTCATAGGGATGTCTGGCTTCTTTGAGTTGAGAAAGTCTGTGAAAGTATAGCTGGCCTCAAAAACAGGATGACGCAACTGCTCGTGAACAGTCAGCGGGGGTAAAGACGCACAGTCCAGGGCTGGCACCGGCATGGTCTTGAGATCCACGGAGGAACTGCCCATTTCCTTCTCTGCATCCATGAAGTGAACTCTGTTACCTCCACTCCTGCCACATAGATACACACCGACTTCAGACATAGCGGTGCTACCACTGTTGCTCTGGCTATAGGCTTCGACTTGAAGCTTGGCTGCACTTTCGACTGTCTCTGCTTCTGTTGTGCTACTAGGCTGAACCTGTTGATTGTTGCTCGCTTGTTGCTTAACTGGGATTTGCTCTGAAGTGATCAAATGCTGGCGTGAGGTTAAAGACGGGAAGACTCGACTGTAGTTTGTCTCTGTGACGGATGACTCCTCGAAAGTGCGTCCCAGAGCCAGCCCTTCCTCTGACACTAACTTCTGATCGAGATCGGCCCGTCTGCCTCCGCTTGTTTTACTGTAGCTCTGCTCAGCGTCAAGGAGGAGAGGTGAAATTGTTGCGCCACGGTGCTCCCGGCGGGGTCGACAGAGACGCTCCTCTTCGGTGCAGATGCTCTCAGTGATGGTAGCGATCGACTCCCTCCAGCTCTGTGATTTCAGCTGTGACTCGGCAACATCGGTGGGCGGACACCTTTCAGTCTGAGCAGATGACAGCCCACTAGCAGAGCCTTCTGGCTGGCTGAATGAACTGTGCTCTCTCACCAGCCCTCCTTTCTCTACCACCTCCTCTCCTCCTCCCTCTCCTTCTCTCTTTGATCCCGCGGCAATGTGATCCTGACAATCAGAACCAGTAAGTAGCCCAAGGGGAGAAGTATTGATAAAAGCCTCTAAGCACTGTGGCTCCTTTTCTGCATCTCCCTCTTCGGCCGGTGACAGCTCTCTGCGCGAACTCCGAGCGGTCGCCTCTCTCGGTGCCTTGATTTCGCTCTCGGCCGAGTTGTGTGGCATTTTGCTGGTGCAGCTTTCCTCAGCTGCAGCCGGTCCCTCTTTGGCTGACAATGCAAGTGAGCATTTTGCCTGGGAACAGATTAACGCGAGCCGAGAAGGGCTGCCCAGGACTTCGTCCCTCTCTCCGTCTGCAGAAATGAGGCACTTTTCTGTCCCTCTCTCCTCTACTCCTTCCTCACTCTCTGCAACTGCTCTAGCAGCTACTCTCTCCACTAAATCACACCTCACGCTTTCTCCCTCTCCCTCACTTTCTATCACTTCTGGCAGTGTGGGTGTTGTCAGTGGCAACGCAGTAACCACCGCTAAAGCCTCTTCAAGGACGCTCTCCATGCAACTCTCTCCCACACAAGTTCGGCTGTTGGAGAGTGGGACGTGATTCTCGGGTGTGAGTATTTTTGCTTCTGTAACTGAAGCCTGGCATGTTTGTGTATCTGATCTCTTATCACTAGAAGCAGCTTGATTGATCGCTGTATTTTGGACATGTGTCACGGGTATATTTTGGTTGCTGGTTTCACCTCCGGTTACATGTTGCCCCCACTGCAGGCTTTCATTGGAGCTTTTATTTATGCTGCTTAGGGGATCATTATGGTTGTCTGATTGATGAGGCTTCTGCAAAAGAGCCCGCATGGGTGCAGGTGAACAGGCTGAGGGAGTAAGATGATCCTGACTGCTATGAGGAGATGATAGTAGGGAGCTGGATGTGGGTTTTCCTTCAAGCTGCTCCTTGTAATCAAGCCTGTTGTCAGGGTGTTGCCCACAAATCACAGGACCTGAAGGTGAATCGGTGGGATTTCCAGCATTTATGACTTCATTTTCAGATTGCACTGCTGTGCGTGCCTCCTGCCCAGTTTCCGGGCTTTTCTCCATCTTTTTCTTTTTCCTGTGTCTCTTTTTCTTTGCCTCTTTGTTCTGGGCGACCTGTTTATCACCAGCTGAACTCTGCTTGTATTGGTCTGATTCCTGCTCCACAGTGTGCTTGCCTGCTCCTGTCTGTCCTTTTGATTGCAGCTCTGGTAATGCGTCTCTATCCCTTAAACGAGGGCTACGCTCTGATGTTTCCATAGCTGAATTACCTACCTTTGTTTCAAAACAAACACCAGCACTGAAATCATCACTTAGATTTTCTTCTTTGTCTGTCTTTGCCTCCGTGTCTTTCTTCCTAATCACTACATCAGAGTCTACAGTGCTACTCCCCCCCACAGATGCACTGGAATTAGCATTTCCCTGTCTTAGATCGTTTGTATGATCACTAAACACAGCCTGTTTTGGTTGTTCTCCAGCTGAATATGTTGGCATTTCTAATTGTATTTGCGTGGGTGCTTCCTTCTCTTCATCTGTCTTAATTTCTTTTTCTGCTTTCAGGTTTTCAGTCTCTGCTGTCCCATCATTATTCACAGTGCCTAGTATGTAATCCCTAAAACTAAACACAACTGTATCCTTCTGACTGTCTGCTGTCTCACTGTTTCCATGTGCATTCCTGTTTCCATGGCCCCCGTTGCTATGTCCTAGCTGGACAACGATTGGAGGTGGAGACGATGACTCACTGGACTTGTTAGCCATCACTTTTCCGGTTGTATTCCCTTCATTGCACCACGTCCCGGGCTCGGGGCTGCAAGGCTGAGTGGGAGTGACTATGCCCAGTGACACCAGTTGTTCTTCACATTCTTGGAAGGCCTCTTGGAGTTCCCGGTCTAAGAATGTGGATGGGGAAGGGGCCAGGGGTCTGTTACCCGGGTAAGGTGTGGCAGCAGGCTGAGTTAAGAGCTGGACATCTGCGACAAGTGGGTCGCAGCCGTGAGGCCTGAGGCAAGGGTAGGGTGACAGAGTTAGGAGTACACAGAAACAGCTGCCCAGTAGAAGGCCATGCTCTGACACAGCACTCTGTGACATGCACAGATGACACACAACTGCACCCGGGATGCCTTTTCTAAGATACAGATTCTCTTACAAGAAATAATATCAGCCGTTTATAAGAATACAAGACGGTTGTTAATGGACATGTACTCCAAAATTCATTGCAGTAAGTAGCATTTGTGCAGTTTTACTCACCTATTTCAAACCCTGCTGCAACACGCCTTCAGCATCTCAGTTTTTTGGTATGATTTTCTTATTTTCAGTGTGTATCAAAAGCTTAAAAGCCTAGCGAAATTTATCATCTAATTAAAATGATTTAATTTCTTATTGGAACTATAAATTATTTACTGTAGTCTCATCATACATTAGTTTGATTATATATAATGAGAAATAGTGTCAAGTCATTCATCCTGATTACAGTGATGGGTAGTTTCTGGGTTATTGGAAACAGTTTTATAGCCTAAATAATTTAGCATTCGTGCTACTTTAATGCCATTCATCTGCACCTGCTGAGTCACTGCTAAAACATTACCTGCATTAAAGGAAAATGAGGGACCATTTTAATCTTTCACGCTGTCTGACTACAGAGAATAACCATCATTATCAAGCTATAATCGTCATAGCATAGTCCGTTCAAGTTTCGTTATTTTAACGCATTCTTTTCTAAAGAAGTTCCGATAAAGCGAGTAGGAATATCACCGAGGATCACTACGAGGGATTGGTTAACACAGTCACACATGACTTCTGCATAAAGACTCTGCCAGATCCTTGTAAACACAGCGTCTGTCCTCACATGTTCACTTGGCAGTCTCTGCTAAAGGGTGGAGAAGCAAAACAGACTAAACTGTGTGCAGGTGTCCAGTTTTACTACGCAACAAAGCAGGAACTCTGCTTTTTCAAATGATTTGTCCTTTCTGAAGTTTTGATATTTCTAGTTATTCAAAGCTTTTCACTTGTTTTACCTGTACATTTTTACAAATTCACATCAAGCAATGATACTTATACTTCTGGTTGACAGAAGACATCAAAGCATCAGAAGAATTAGTGCATTTAACTTTAGATAAAAGCAGGCAACACTGACCACATCAGACCATGTTAAGGCGTGATTGCTGCAGAGCCACAGCAATCATACCCATCACGCTCGAGCATAAGTTAGAAACATTAGATCACCCTGCCAACTTCTTGTTCCTCTCCATGCTCCCTAATTTCACTCTTTATCACCACGCCTTCTGCTGACAGCACAGAGGACAGCCGTCTAGCCATCATCATGCTGAACCTATGAGGTACCTTGTATCTTGAAACAGCAATGGTTGACTGACTTCTATGTGATGCTGCAGACCCGCCAGCAGGGGGTTCACCTGTTCACATTTCCTGTCACCTGAGCTGGTTTTAGCTCTGCTAACACAAACCCACACACACATATGCAGACATATTCACACATATGCAGACATATTCACACATGAAGCAAATCAACAACAGGTTTGCTTTCACTCTGACTAAATAAACTGTTACAAGTGTGTTTCCTCACAGCCATAAAAAAAAGTCATATTTAACGTATTATACAGTATTATTAGTGTATGCACATACTGGCCACTTTATTAGTTACTCCTTGCTAGTCTAGGTTGGACCCCTTTTCCCTTTATATGTAAAAAAATGTAACGATGAAGGAAATACATGGAAACTGCAGATGTTCCAGCTAACAGAGCATTCTGATCGGGTATATATTTAACTGTCTATTATTACACAGACAATTAAAGCTCTAAGGGCAAACTGAATCTACATTTAATATTTATTATGAGAAGTATTAGGAACAACTGACGGACAGTTCTGGCAATATAAGAAAATATGTTAACATGTCAGCTTATTTTGATATTTTTCCCAAACTTCTATCCTTTTTTTCGGAGATATATGTTTTCAGTATTGCTCACTTTAAACTAGAAAAAGAGAAACTTGAGAAAAACCAGAAAGTTATGACAAAAAAATATCCCAAACACACGAATCTGTTCAAGTCGTGAGAAGGAGAAAAAGGAAAATTCATTTTTCAGGCCTTTAAAATCACCTGCGGTACACAAAGCCAGCAAAAAAATGCGTGGGTAGTCATTTATGAGGCCTATTTGTCACTAATGGAAAAAGAAGAATACTTACTTTTATCGGCAAGTAGACAAAGAAACCAAACAATTGTAGCCGTTTACATTCCTCAGTACTAAAGAGTCTTTCTAGAATGAGTCTTTCTTCATTTTGTGATCGTCACTGATGTTTATGATGACATTGACAAAACTGCCAGGTTTAATCTTGCACTATCAATTCTGCCACCAGCACTAAGAATCAGCTCTGTCTCAATGATTTTTTGCCACTTGTAGCAGCAAATCAAACCTGATAATCCTCATCTGATTATGCATGATAAAGCCAAAAACAAATTGCCAGAGCATTACCTCAATTCTTAAGTCAGAGTAGTTAAAAGGACCTCTGTAAATCGGCATAACTTGGAACCATCCCAAAATGGTTGTGGTGTTACAAGTACAGTCTGTGTTTGGGCGCAGATCTGTTATGTAACGCCACCAGATGTCACCAATTATATAAAAGATTCAATTTAAGGGGGAAGATTTTGTTTAGGGTGAGTGCAGGGCTTCAGGTTAGAGGAGTAGTGATTATGGTTAGAGTTGGAGTAAGTATCCAGGAAGTTATGTCTTCTGAAGTGTAAAAGTCTGTGTGTATGTGTGTGTAACCCCTCCACTTACCCCAGTGAGGACTCCCAGATGTTGAGCTCGCTGCTGAAATCTAAACTGGGCAGCAGGTCGTGAGGAAACTCAAGCTCCTCCTTGTCCTCCTGGTCTGCGGCCGTGCCTCGGCTCTCCTCCACCCCGGTGATGACTGGGATGTCTGGCAGCACGGGCTGAGACAGCAGGCTGTGCTGGCTGGTGGAAACCTCGGTCAGTAGCGCTCCGTCGTCCCTCTGGTTCGAACTCTCGGCTCGAGCTTCAGCCTGCAGGAACGGTGAAGGATACCAGTGAGCTACACGAGGGAGTCTGCCACACAACACACACACACACGTGTATACTTAAGCAAGTGTGATCATGTCGCGGGCAAACACGGGAACACCCACAAATTAATGCTCAAAGCCAGACATCACATGAGCAGATAACTCCACCCATGTGTTTGTTTGTTATAATGTAAAGGCCACACTGGCTGAACTACGTCCTTCCACTCAGACGTCTTATCTGATACGTCTCTCAACGTGCTTTTCTTATGCTATTAAAAGATTATTTCCAGTATTAAATCCTAGCATTTATCCCGGCTCACTGCAGTTTAATCTCTGCAGCTTTGTTTACACCCCACATTTGAGCATGTCCTCTGAATGGGACAAAAAACAACTAATGAATTGAAAAATATTGTCATCAGAAGTACTTTCCACCTCACAAACACCTCTGAGGAAATACAAATGTATTTTTTCCCAAGGTGTTGAAATAATAATCATTAAAGCCAAACCAGTTTTGCTGGATGGTGACAAGCATAATTAAGCAGCACAGACAAGAGCAGGTATTTTGGATGATATCTTCTGCTTCAGATGTGTCTTTATCTGAGCCAATCATTTTTCCAAGCAACCTGAAATACAGTAAATGAAATAATCTGAACTCTCATCTGCTTTTTATTTCCTGATTGTTCAACAGTCAGTTGGAAAGGATATAGCCACAGCCACAGCACTCGCTATGAGGACAATAACAGCCTCACGGTGCACAACACTCAGCTAAGCTGCAATGCAATAGAGCTGGGGTGCTCTTGTCTGTGGATGGAGGTGGAGAGTCGGAGGTTATTTTTCTTATTTCTTTTCATTTGTTTCGCGTGTCCAGATTTAGAGATCTAACACAGCCCTGCCTGTTATATTTAGTGTTTCCTTTTTTACACAGAGATCCTGATTTTAGCCAGTGAGTTGATTTCACGTGTGAGTATGGATACAGCCACACAGTGGTAATGATATCCTTTGAGGATCTGCTGAGATTCAGTATTAAAGCACATTGATTATTTATGAATCACTCATAGCTGGCGTGCAGTCATTGCAAGCAGAAACGAAGGTTAAATCAATTCAATGCAGCACTTACACGAGAGCAAGTTTGACCTTATATACACTTGCTTTAGCGTCTTCACTCATATGATGTGATTACAGTAATGCTGCAAACTATTTCAAGCCAGAAACAAAAAAATATATTCAAGACCGACTAGAAAAACACCAACTTACGCTGGAGCTTCGCTTTAGCGCTGTATTTCCTTAATGTGGAAACTGGAGACACATTAACAAATAAATTTGGGCTGCAGGCTCTGAGTCACTGGCCTCACCTGTGTGACCACAAAGAGCCTCCTTTGTGGGACATGTTAAGCACAGAATGTGCTTGCATGAACACACACAAAAATTGTGTGCTAGACTTTTAAAAGACATTTGCACAAGAATGGTGTCATGCCGTCTTAGTTTATTTTTAAATGTTCTAATTTAGATTCTTTTTTTTTCTCGTTGTAGCAAGAAACCCAGCTACACAACTGGCTGCAGAAGAGAAGATAAAACATTAAAAGAAACCGGATGCAAAAAAAAAGGCCTGCTGCAGGTATGAGTGTCACTCTGAATGTCTGTGATCTCCCTGCTGCTCCTATTTTCTGGATTAATGTTATATAATCAGGTGTTAAAACAGTTCCTTCACTCCTTAACAGTGATGCACGCTGGGATCAGCACAGTCATGAGAAAACTGTATGTTGCCATGTGTCGAGTTTCCTGTTTCCTGCCTGTCATGCAAAAGACATACAACCCGTACCTTTTCTCAAATGAGAGAATGACGAGGAAAAGCACGCCAAAGTTTACAGCAAACACTCATTCAACATTTCTTAAAAGGTCAAGAAGGTGGAAAATCACACCTGCTCTTTGTTTGTTCGATCCCTACGCAGAAAGCACCTTTTGTTAATATTTAACCCACAGGAACTAAACGAAAAGCCACAGTGAGAGACAGCGAGGCTGACTGGCTATTACTGCCTGTGCAGCAAATACTCTCTATTCAAAACGTCAATGCTCGAGCCCTGAAAAAAAGCCTTAATGCTTCACACATGACTGCTGTAAACATGAAAGAGGAGTGCTGAAGAAGGAACAGGTCCCCTCTTCACCCACAGACACACAAAACCGACTCAACATATCCACTCCATCCACCCTCCTGTATAAAACACACCTTTGATTGCACGTCCTACGAGCTTTATCTCATTTCATCTCTCTTGCACTTACCCAGCAGTGTGCTCCACTGTCCTGAAGGTGACTCTACAGTGCAGTGCAGCTTCTCTGCTACCCTTATACTATGCTCACACTGTGCAGGCAGGCTCTGCAGGGCTCTGTGTTTTGAAGGAGGGCAGTCGAGAACACAAACATGCTGCAACACATGCTGCTGACGCTCCCGCTCCTCCTCTCCTGTACTTCCTTCTCCTCCTCTCCACAGCCCTGTCCTCTTTGTAGAGTCACTGCCGCTCCCCCTTTAAATTTCCATGAGCCTCCTCTGTTTCTTCCAGTGTGTGTATGTGTGTGTGTGGTCTCTAGAAACACTACACTACCAAACCTGCTGCTGCTGCTGAGACTGACTAACTTGACTTGTGCTGGCCTCGTGGAAGTGCTGAGCATTCTCCTCCCCCTCTACTGTAAACTCTTTCCACTCAGCTCTCCTTCTGTCTCCTCCTCCTAGTCTAAGAACTTTCCCTCTTTTCTTTTCTTTCCTTCCCTATTCACCTCCTCCCCCTTTCTCTTGCTGCTGTGTCTTGTGGTTGGTAGCATTGACAGTGCCTCTGCAGGTGAATGCTGGGAATTGGGCCAAGAGTCAGGCCTGCAGTGACCCCCAAAGAGAGGATCAGGTTACGCTCTAGGAAGTTGTGGTTACACGTAAACGTGGGCATGTATGCCCTTTAGAGCCACAGCTCACCCCGCTGTCAATCAATTAAGTTTCTGGATAAGAAACTTAACAACGGCTCCATAAGAAGCCGTCTCACGGATAAACTATTCCACAGAAGGCAAAACAAGAATTTAATAAAAACTCAATCAACAGACTCATTTTAAAACTCTGACTGACATAAGACTAGAGTTTAATAATAATGAAAATATAAAAATAACAACCAAGAAGAATCTGATTTGGCCTAATTTTATAAAACAAAAATTACTAATTGTGCTGTAATGTTATTTTGTGTATAGCCACATTTCTTATGCAAAGCAGAATTATGAAACCACGCCTCAAATTATCGTGAACAAATTGAAATTTTATATCAAATCTTTAAAATGATAAATGCTATGATATTCTTGCTTTTCTTTTTTCATTTTCTCTGTCTTTTTCATCTAATATTACACTCTATTGAAAACATGTTAAATAATGTTTATATGCATAAACGTTCATTACATTGTTCATTGCACATCACACAATAATAGTTGAGTAGTTTAAAAAAACTTATGAATGTGCACCACAATTTCTTCCTGCATTGACCGCAGCTTCCTGCTTTAAATATGACCTGCTTTAATCATGCGTCATCACCACATGATTAAACATACTTATATGACAGTTCACTGTTTTTAAAGGTTTTACCATGAAAAAAAAAAACAACTTTCACCTTTCACATGGCATGAATGGGTTATGGTGACTTGATCATGATGAATGTTGCTACGAACAGGCACAGCCATCCGTTCCTGTGAGCACTACAAATATCGTACCCACACACAAGCTAATATTATCAAAGTGGCAGTCACACGTACACACACACATTGTACCTGCACGGAGTCATTTTGACTTTCCTTAGGTGGCAACAGAACAACATTTTCTGCAGCGCCCTCTTCTGGCTGTAACGAGGGAATGAAATGGTTCACAAAGAGATTTTTAAAGGAACAACTTTACATTAGATAGAAGCAGTTGCATGCAGAGTGCACTGAAAACAACTCGCCACTATTTTTTTTAAGAGGAGTAGCATGTTAAGCTCAGTCAGTCTGTGAGTACTTAGTGCTGGAGCATATAGCTCATGAGTCAAATGTTTAAATTAATCCTATTAGGTTAATCCAGAATTCCACTTCTGAAGTCCTTCAGTCACATTTTAAATTCCCGTTTTTCTATAGGTGTCCTTCTTCTGGTATGTTTGTCTTTGTTATTAGAAGTGCACAACAGCAACATTGCAATAATGAGACACGCAACGGCCTTCTAAACATCATAAAGGCATGAATTATTATTAGGGTGTGTAGCAATGGGCATAGATTAAGACACATGCTGTGAGTCATTAAATAACACATCTGATCTTTATCGTTATCGCAGCTTTACGAGGGTAAATCACAAAATAAGACAAGCCATGTTATCTTATCTAAATGCTCATTAGACAAGCCTCAGCATTTAAAGCCCGTGTATTTCACCGAAGCAAAAAGTTAGTAATCATGCGACTGTGTTAGTTAAAAGAGCTCAAGGTGTGCATAGCAGCAAGTAGAGATCCTAGCTATCCAACGTCTGCAAGCTTGCCCTTACCAATGTCTCAGTCGTGCTGCTCTCGTTCCCCATGGCTTACCCAGCTGCAGGGCCACAACTGCCCAGAGCAACAGCCTCTCACATCAGCTGGCTGTAAGAAACTAGCAACAGAGACACCATCAGCGTACAGCAAGGTCAACAAGGAGACCTGGAGTCTGAACAGCCGTCCCTCAGTAGTCACAGACTCCTGCGTCACAGGATTAAAAGTCTTTGGTATGAGGTTAAACTTCTGTGGAGTGAGGGGGAATTGTAAGTGTGTGTTGTTTTAGAGATTAGGGACGTCTGATGCAAGAACCTTACACCAAGACCAAAGTGCAGGTTTCAAGTCTGCTGATGTGGCCTTAAATGTGGGAAAGCTGGAGCTTCGTTGGTAGAAGGACAGTTGAATTATTTTTTTTAATTGTTCTAAACATGAAATGTGTATTAGTTAGATTAATCTCCAGCTGCAGTAACTTTGTATAACCTCGTGTCTAAAAGACATGAAACAAACGGACTCCCAGCATCAGAGCATCCATGCATCAGCACATTGGAGGATACATCAGATGCAGAAATATTCTCTCACAATCATCTCCCTGTCTCGTGAGGATACTTTTGTGTTGTCTGTAATGCAGCTGAGCCGTGAAAGGGAAAGGCCCGTTAATGCATTCCCTGTATGACTGCAGGGACTGCGTGGTAGCTCTGTTTAGTCAGAAAGCACTGACCTGAATATGCAAGACTTTATAAATAGATATTTGCCCTGTTCACTGCTGTTGACGTTTATTACAGTCTTATGCACAATTTTGTCACACAAACTAGATTTCCAAAAGAACGCAGAGGCCGTATAATCCATCCGTGCAGTCAAAGCATGGCCTGAAATCATTTTTTGTCTCACATTTTTACATTAAAACAAAAGACAAAATGGACATCCTATCCTCACATATTAAATCACACCTATTCTGTGCTGCGGCAGCTTATCGGCCCTGCTCGCCTGCTTGCTATTTGTGTGATTGGGGTGTAATTTCAGCCCCTATAGTGACACGTGTGCACTTTAAGTGGCAGCAGTGTTTCGGGGCTTTTTGGCAGCCCAGAAAGCACTGAGGGGAAATCATGTGATTAGGCTGTTGCCAGGTCTCTTCTCACCTCATCACGGCCTGACCATCACTCAACGTGAGTAATCTTTTAAGTTCACGGGTTTGGCTCAGAGCCATGAATGTCTTTGGTCAGACAAATATGAGTTTGTCCATCAGCGGGCAAACAAACCGCCAAACTAAACAACACAACACGTAATTTCTCAGAACTTTGCAAAGCATTGATGTGCATATAAAGTTGATACATTTGTGATTAAACCCATATTCACCATCACACCACCAGTAACCGTAAACACTCACACTTAATCGAATACAGTCACACTAATCTCAGTACAGGTTTTAACAATGTCACCGTAATATAATCCAAAGTTTTAACACAGCTGCAACTCACCAAAAAACTACTCACCACGCCAAACAAAAGTCTTTTTTCTGCTACAGTGTGTGCCCCCCAGCTTTGACAAACCCCTCCAACCTGTGTTTACTGTCAGACTCAAGGCCAGTGTTTCTGTCCTGTCTTCTGAGGAGCCCCGGTTCCTCTGTTGCTATTTTTTGCACTGGACGCAGGACAGGGACAGAAGTTGGGACAGGATCAAGGGAGGGAGGGAGGGGAGGAGACCGAACTGGAGCTGGGGAAGCCATGTCTGCTCAGGGAGTCAGTGGGCCGAGGGATTGTAAACAAAGACACACGTTATGGAGAGGAGGACGGCATGTCAGACCTCACTTGTCACATAAGAGGCTGCAGATGGCGTTAAAGTGTCCAAACCACCTGTAGCATCCTTTAATATCTACACCTTAACATCTACTGATCCCCTCGATTTCAGTCTGGTGGTCCTCTTTTAAGTCCAACACCTCCCTGTAGATTTCCCTGTGACTGACGTGTAAGGACAACACCAACACACTCACACAGCAACCTGACAGATGGGAAGAATAACAAACAGGAGCCCCAGTTACAGATTTGACAACAGAGAGGCTTTAAATGTTTTTTGGATCCTCTCATCTGCCATCTTCAAAGGCTATTTTCAGCCAAGCGCCCCAGTGTGTGCTGATAGCATCATCCCTATAAATAACAGTACACGCATTGTTCACCAAACACACTTGTTATAGATTTTCTTTATTTGTAGGCTATGGACTAAATGAATCTGCAGATGTAAACAATCCCTTCTCTTGTCAGTCTGTCTCCCATCTTTCCTCGACTACGATCAGCCTCACACTCTCACGTTTATACTCAGCTCCTCCTTTCCCTACTCCCTGATCTGTCTCTGCAGCTCCTTTTTTACTGCTGACATCGCCCCTCCTCCAACACTTGAATGCACCTTCCCTCTCCCCGCTTTCTACTCAGTAAAGACTCAGCACTTGACCAGTAAAACCTGCTATGGTTCTTCTCCCATGCTATCCCCTGCTCAGTCCCACAGACATGGATGCAATGCTGCAGCCAGTCTCTGACAGCCCCACAGTTTTACACCTCTCCTCTGTTTACCTTGCCGTGTGGGATTCCGATGCAGCTCCCCATCTTGTATTCCATGTCCTCCTCTGGTGAAGTGACTCTGGCACTACACGGCTGGCAAAGCACCTTTCTGCAGAACTGCATCGTTGTTAGTCAGACTCAGCATTGCCAAAGCAGGAAGATCTCTGCAGGAGCTACAGAGTGAGGGTGTGCACGCCTCTGTGTCTGTGTGAGTGTGTCCCTCAACGACTAATAAACGCTCTGCATTGCATTGCCCATGGTGTCCCTCTGACATATATTTTCAAGCCATTGTTATATAAAATCTACATTACATAAGGAGTCCAACCTAAATCAAATCAGAGTGAAAAAAGGGAGCCACTCTTTCCAGTCTTAATGCAGCCTCACTCTACATCAGTGCACAGGGTGAGCAGACTGAAGCACTGCTTTGGAGAGAAAAAAGCTCAGAGTGGGAGAGAGGAAGAGATGGGAGGCAGCACGAAGTGTGCCTGTCTCTTTAAAAGAACCAAGATGATGCTGGTACATCATCATGATGGGTATGTTTGATAGTATCAGTGCATTCAGCCAAATGAATTCGATCATACTGATATTCACTCAGCCAATATGGAATAACAAAGAAACCCAATAGCAAAACAGAATAAAGAACTTTTATCTTTTAGCTGTTTATCGATTTAGCTGTTTATTGTTTAACTCAACCTTTTTGTTACATTTTTGTAGCATAGTAACAGGGATATATCTATACCTGATGAGTTCCTGACATCTACAGAGAGGAGGTCAGAGGCTGCTCCCTGTTATGCTTCTGGAGGTATTTTGCAGGCATTATTTGGGTCCCTTTTCTCCTTAGAAAGAGGCATAAAGGCAGATTCTACAAAGTTGTTTTGAGATATCACCTTTATCCTATGATGAATCATTCTTCTCCTGAAGGGAGTGGTCTCTTCTGTGATGAAAACCTCCTCTCCAAACTTGGAGGATCAATAGAAAAGCATTGTGTCTGGCCTGTTTTGGCCTGGGTTGTGTCTAATGTAGCATGACTTTCCACTGTAAGGAATCTAATTATACAAACAAGCAAAAAACAGACTGGTCTTGGACATACTGAAGCCTAAATTGTTCCCGGTGCCAGGCCAGGGCTTTGAATGGCTGCTTGTGCGTGAGTATGTGTATAAATACACTGTGAAGTGATATAGAACCTCTAAGGTTAAAAAATATGTAAGGGTAGGTTGGCCAAAACATCAGTATGCAGTCTAATATCACTAAGATAACATTTTGGCTCCTTAAAAATGAGCAACTCACAAAATTTCCAGTTGAGACAACCATGCATCATAAATACAGGCAGATAAAAGATTCTGACATGGTCCAGGGATCAGACCAGCTGCAGAAACCGGCACTCCAGTGATCACGCTTCATAGTAGGTTTACATGAAGAAAACCAGTGTAAAAAGAAACCTGACTTTCCCTTTCCCTTGATTCGCGCAAGACTTAAGACTCCTATGTCATGGACAGACTAATCCGTCATAGGAAATTATGGGATATGAACAAAATATCAAAACAATCCTTACTGCAAACTTTCTTGCACTAACGATATACAGTTCTGTGAAAAATAAATTAGCTGCAAGTAGAACTGCTGTCAGCAGCAACTTAAAGCAATCACTATCTATGTGACTTCATCAGTCTTTCACATTGTTATGGAACAACTTTAGCCCATTTGTCTTTATGTTGCTTCACTTTATTGAGGTTTGCAGGCATTTGCACTGCTTTTTTTAAGGTCTCGCCACAGCATTTCAGTCAGCTTGAGGTCTGGACTTTGACTCGATCATTGCCACACTTCCATTCTTCTCTTTTACAGCCTTTCTGTTGCATACTTGCTGCTTGCTTGGGATCATTGTCCTGTTACATTACCCATGTTGGTTAAATCTTAACTGTTGTACAGATGACCTCACAATGAAGTTCAAGGTCAACTGAGTAAATCCAAGGTACCCAAGCCATGTGTCTGCTAACCAAGCCGAAATAAAAATCTTCCACCACCATGGCGAGTTAGTGTGAGATGTTTGTGCTAATATCCGGTTTGATCATTGCCAGTCATGGAACCTTCATTTCTACCAATGTGTTATGTCAAAGCTCAGATTATCAGAAGCATATTATGTTAAGGCTTTTGTGTATCAATATTCAAGAGTTGCAATAAAATAATTTTAAAAAACTTTTATTCATTTCTTTTTTATTATTCAAACTTAAAACACAGTAAAAAATAAACAAATGTGCAATAGAACGATTATTATACATTGACCTCAACTGATAAAACTGTAACACATCACTTGAATTTTATTAAGTAAAACGTTTAAGAACAATGTTTAGGTTTTTCAGTGGGGAAGATGGTGTAGTCTGTCAGTCATTCTGTGTGTTTGGAGGCCGAATAATTGAATCTTTGATGTCGAAGGCATCTATGAGCTCCTGAGAAGGACAAAGCAAACTTTACAATTAATATCACAGGCACAAAACAAAATCTTGATTGTAGCTACCGTGCTTTTAATTAATGTGCACTTCAGGCCAAAACCTGCTAACCTTCCATATCTTTGGGCTGATAGAGAGGATACACTGTTTACGGCTGGTGGAACCTCCGGCTTCCACCTCCCCCTCCTCTACAGGAGCTGAAACATGAAAACATTGTTTTATTTCATTATTTACCTCAAGGGATTTTCTATGCTATCCCCCAGTCAGAACAGTACAAGTGTCACATCATCTCACCTATACATGGCAATTTCTCCTCATCAAGATACATTCTTGCCAGTCCATCCTGAAACACAAATGAAACTGTCATGCCTATTTATGGTCACCAGGAGGCACTGGAGTTCACTTTAAATCTTTAGTAAATTCCATACTCTGATCAGAAAAGAAGTGTGAAAGATGTTCTCCACTGTCCGGGAAAAGGAGCTGGGGTCAATGACGAACTCGTAATATGATATTGGTGAGGTTGCTGTGATAGAAGGAGAGGGGAAAAAAGTACACGTGAGCAACTAATAGTTTACACAGCCGTGCAATGTCTCTGAGGTCGACTTCAAACTCACGATCATCTTGGTAATAACTCTTCAGGTACCCCAGAATCCTTTCCACTTCTTTTTCTGTCGCTTCTTGTTGCGACTCTTCCATTTTCTTCAGCTAAAAGACATTTAATGACACACCGAATAAGTGGGATAGGTCCACAAAATTAAAAAAATAAATTTAAAAATCTGTTGATTTCATTTGTAAGAAATACAATTAGATAATAAAAAGTCAAGATATGCACTGAAAGATGAAGATTACAGTGAAGGGGCCTCTCTAACATGTAAGGGAAAGTTATTCCATAATTTAAAGCAGCGACAGAAAAGGCCCTGTCCCCCTAACATTCCTTGTGGATCTCAGTACTTCCAGGAGCAGCTGGTCAGCTGACTTGAGAGTGTGTAGGGGTGAAGAAGCTCAGAGAGGTACGGTGGGGTAAGATTGTGAAAAGATTAAAGTTGAACTTTAAAATATACGATCAGCCAGTAAGTAAGGCCAGGAGAGGGGTTATATGCTCTGTTTTACAAGTTCCTGTTAACATTCGTGCAGCCGCATTTTGAACCAGCTGCAGGCGCAAGAGTAGCGACTCACTGACTCCCACATAAAGAGAGTTGCAGTAATCCAGATGGGATGAAATAAAAGCATGGATCACTGTTTCAAAGTGCTGCCTAGAAAGAAAAAAAAATTGACTGTTGCCAATCGCCTTAAATGATGAAAACTAGACTTAACGACCGCTCTGATTTACCGTCTAATTTAACATCACTGTCCAACTTCAAATCAAGATCACTAATAATAGCTTTAAAATAAACTTCCAGGGGTTCCAAATCAACAGAAGAAGATTCACAGGGATCATTTGGTCCAAATACCAACATTGTGGTGGATAATGTGGCGAAACTTTGTGTATGTGTGGAAAATGGAAACAGGGACGGGGTGGCTACTACATTTATCTTAAACTACATGTAGGTAACAGCAGCCATGGAAGTGTCATTTCAGTTACCTGAGTAGGCATTATCCTTTTGGCTTCTTTGCTGGGTGCTTTTCTTTGCCGTTCTATCCTTTGTTTTGGGGGAGGTGGTTCTGCATAGAACGAGCCCATCCTGCAAAGAACCAGAGGGATGAGAAATAAAAAAAAAACCGAAAATCAGAAAACGTATCCACATAAAACCACTGTGTTATTCCATCTTATGCCATAATTTGACAATGCGCCTTCTGTTTAGAACTTCTCATATGTAAAATCCACAGGTGAGGTTGCGTTGATGACATTTTGCTCACATTGTTGAGAGTTGTCCACCATATTGGACATGACACCGCCACCAGGGAGGGAAAAATGTGTCTTCCCTGACTGATTGGTGAGTGGTAGGTTGAATCAGCCATAAAGAGGGTGCCACACCAAAAGCCTCCTTGTGATCATTTTAGTCCTGCAGATTGCTTTGTAGTTTCCATGGAAGACACCAACTTGTCTGCAAACACTCACCAACTAACTCCATCGCGGTAGTAAAAAAATGACCACTCGGAGAGTTGCTGGCAAGTGTCTACAGAAAAGCTTCCTGCATGCAATCTACAGGCAGCTGGAGCAATCTGCCAGTGAAAAACAATTAAAAGAAGGATATTTGTGCAGAACAGCAGACCTCTTTGTGTCCAATTTCACCATGTGACGGGCAGCAACCATTCACCAGCTGGTCAGGAAATACACATCTCTCTCCATCACGACTGCTGGTTGCCAGGGGGTTGCTGACTGTGCGACTGGGACCTTATTCACGTCATCGTACAGCATCAAATTCTCAAAATAGCATCACATGACTGCAAAAGCCAGAGTATGACTGAGTAAGCATTACCCTGCTGCAGTATAATTTTGGTGCCACATCATACCATCCATAATATACCAGCATAAATTTTTATGCGATATAAAAGTGTCGCAACCTGATGTGAGTGGTACAACAGTGTCATGTGTTTACATTTCCCAGCAGGCACAACAATGACACAATCCCAGACTGCATAAACAACAGCCAAGAAATTCCAACACCACAAAATACTTTGTAAAATATGCAAGAAATCTCCTCCTGTTAAAGGTAGAAACAACAAACTTGTTTTGCCATTTGAGACAAAAGTACAAAGTTGAGTATACCCAGGCTATGACAGCAAACGACACAACCTGGCATCACTCAAGCACTTGTTATTTGCACTCCATGAGACAGGAGGAGCAAACGGTGGAAGAGAAAAAAAAAAATAAGAGAAAGGAAGGTTTTTAGGAAACGACAAAGAGCTGTTCAAGGACGCTTTGATTGCTGGCAGCAAATCTGGAACCACTTATTCTACTTTTATGGACTGGCAGAAGACCACGTGCGCTTGTCGAAAGAAAATTTCTGTGTTATTAATTTGCTTCTTCACAGAACATCAGTCTATTTTTAGTTGGCAGGCAAAGATCCTGGCACTGCAGTCCCAGCTAGTAAACAGACTTGCTAAATCACTCACATGTAGTGGAAAGAGGGTGCTGTCCTAAAGCAGCACTCTGCTCTCCTGGCCAATCGGTGCCAGGCGTCCTGTGGCAGGTAGCCATTAGCGGTGTTCTGCTGCTCGTCTTCATCATCTTCTAGTCGGTTCAGACCCATGAAAGACAACTGTAGAGAAACATAGACATGACCACTGCAGTATGTGATGCTTTGGAAGTTGTGTTAAAATCGCACATTTTCCTACATTTATTAGTATTTGTGTCTGTATAACTCACTTAAATGAGCAGGAAAAAAACTAGTACAAAGCTGCTATAGCTACCGCGTTATCATAAAGAAACATAGGGCTGTGCCATATGACTCATATCCCAATATAAGACATTTCTCATCCACCATTTTCTGTAAATTCTGTGAATCTCAAGCAACTCGACTTGTGTGAAGTGTTTTCACTTTTCAGTTGGAGTCAAGTGTTTGGGCAGTACATTAAACTATATATTTTTAGATACAAGTTGTAACGGCCACCATTTCCTTTGTATTTCTTACAAGCCGTGTGGCGGGTAAAAGCCTGTTCTAATGTTTGAGTCTAAGGTTTATTTTTTTGCTTCTCATCCGTAAACTCTCTCCATACTCTTTCTGCTGGTATTCTCTGTGCCTGCATCCACACAATGACCATCCAAACAATTAAGAAAATATTGCCATAAACAGTGTATTTTGTGATACCACAAAACAAATGATAGCGTATAATATGAAACGATAGATGTTTTCATTTCATCATCTGATATATTTCAATCATATCACACAGCCCTACAGACAGATATTTAACAATTCATGATTACTGGGGTTTGTCTGGCCATCATATGAGTCCACTAAACAAACTCCTGTCAGCTTTGTTTTGCCCTCCTTGCCTTTTTTTAACCATACATAACTTAAGGTAAAAGAAAAGCATGTGCAGCTCGAGTTACAAATCCAGACAGAAATACTGCAACTGTACAAAACTGCAAGGTCTGTATGGACCACTCGTGCAAGGTGACTGAAGGACAGACATGATACAGTAATCATACTCACGAGATGCTCAGCAAAAGCAGTGGGATCGAAAGCGGTTCCCTCGGAGAACAGCTGGCTGGCTTTCTCCTTCCCCAGGTCTGTAGCCACAACAAGGAGCTGTGCATCCAGGGCTGCTTCTCTCGCTTGTCGAACTGCCACCAAAACCCAACCAAAAAAATGTAAAGTATAAAGGATTGATCTACTGGCATGTGTTATTCATTTACATGTATCAGACCTACCATCTTTAAAAAGTTTGTTTGCTTCCTCTAAAACCTCTGTTAGTTTGTTGTTTGAAGGGCTCAGCATATCTTCCCTGTTCTCTGAAAAACAAAACAAGAAGAAAAGCACATCAAGGATTTGTTTGTAATACATACAAATCAACAACTTTGGCCATCCCCAAACCTGCTGGCCTGTAGTCACTCACGTTGTACTGAGCTGATGAGGTCTCTGTATTTGCTCCTTATTTCTCTCCTCAGGCCCTGGTCATTGTCGTCGTCTTGCAGGTCGGCTGGGCCGATGTCACTGCCACCCTCGTCCCCGTCACTTTGCTGCTGGTCTGCTTTCCTTCGGCCCGCTGAGCCATTATGCCGGGGAGCTTCCTCGTCACCACCGCCTTTGGATCTCTTCATCTTCACTCTCGCACTAGTTCGGCTGTGTTTTGTGAAAGGGAAGCAGGCTGACGGAAATCAAACATAAACAAAGCGCGTTTCTATCGATGAACAGGACTAATTATTACCTTCTAAAACAAGTCTTGGAGACAGGGTACAGAAACGGTCTGTTTACGGCTTCGGTTGTCAAGATGCTCGATGTTTTATTGGTACATATACCTAACGTAGCCACACCGTTTTTCTCAAAGTTTAGCCAAAGACACATAAAAAATCAAGATAAAAATCCGCATACGCTAGTGCTTACATGTGGTAAACCCAGCCCAAATATAATATAAAATGCGGATTAGCAAATCTTACCATACAGTTGCTTTTTGAAAAAGACTACTATGTCATGTTAGCTTTAACAGGTCAGTTAACAAAACAGAACCCTCTCATGCCTGCATACGCGAACGCGGAAGTCCTGCAAAGTTATATATCTCGCGTTACTCGTGTACATCTTTGGTGTTCAACGTTAGCCGACGTTAGCTAGCAAAAGCAATAGCCGCTTAGCTCAACTGTTGGACGTTTGACTGTCACGGCCAAATAACGTCTTGGTTAAAAGCAAATACACAGCCTGTTGTGAGTGTCACAAATCCACCCGTGCGCAGTTTTTTTTTTTATTATAATTGCTTCAACGTACCTGTGAGGCAAACGGACACAAGGAGCGCCAATTGGGTGTCAGCGAAATCGTCATGAAAGTCTAGACTTCTTCTTCTTCTAAATTTTATTGACGGTTGGTAAACAACTGAATGGCGCATTACCGCCACCAACTGGTATGAAGTGTGAACTGGAACGTCCCCCCCCAAAAAAACCCCCAAAACAAAACAAAAAAACAACAACAACAAAACAACAACTAAAATCCTCCCAAACAATTTACCCTCTTTTAAAAACTGGAATAAGGCCTGATAACCTTTACTTCTAGAGTCCTTTTGCAGTAAATAAATAAGATCTAGTTTCATTTTTATCTTACTGAGATTTTGGGTCAGTTATCATCTCTCCACCTGCACTTCTGACAGTGTAAGATGACATGTTCTATCGTTTCGTCTTCTCCACAGTTGTCACATTTCCCTGTTTTATCTTTCCTTATCAAAGTGTAGTGTTCACACCAGTATGTCCAAATCCTATTCTCGATATGACCACCTCCTTATTTCTCCTTTCCTTTGAATGTTGTACATACACTGCCCCTTCCTTTCTATGGCGTTATTTTTGTGCCACTATTCTGAGCGCACGTAAAAAAAAAAAATGCAGGTGCAAGTGTTGCATTTTGAGGAGAAATTTATTTTGAGCGAAGAAAAGGTAAATTTGAGAGAATTAAATTCATTGCTGCGTGCAAAAAATGTATTTCAGTGTTTGCTATTATCTAAACACACACACAATAGCAGCCCCTGTCGCTCAGTTTTTGCACTTGTGCTTGCTCACATTGTGTTGCTTGCGCTCTCAACATTTCTGCCTGTGCACGCTCAACTCTTTCTGTACACCGTTATATTTGTGCCACAAAACCAGCCAATCACAGACTTGGATGCAAAAAAAATCTGATTGCCTGTTTTTTTTTTTTTTTGTTGTTGTTTTTTTGGAATGCATTTATTGAATAACAAAAACACGGCACAGTGCAGACGTCACAAACAGACAAGTGCAGATGACATAAAGGAGCACAAAAAAGGACAAATCTGATTGCCTGTTCTGGTCTGCAATCAGCTCGAAATGACGAAATGCAATATCCCAGAATCCATTTCGTCCAAAAACTCAAACGAGGCAGTGGCGGAGGAACACAGAGTGGCGGAGTTTGAAATATTACTCTTTCTGGGTCACAAAATAAACTTTTTTCTTTTTACTTTTGTAAAGTAACCTAAAATTATTATTGCCTCAAAGGGATTTAGTATTTTGCAAGATTGTTATTTACATACTTATTTGTATAACACTTTTAACAAAATACTCGTGTTACCTTGTTTTGTCTAATTCATACTGGCTGCAAGATTTACCCACGGTGGTACCACAGGGGCTGTGCCAAGAAGCCCCGCAAGACCAAAAAAAACCCCATTTGTTTGTGAAGCATGCTGGTCAGAAAGTTAGGGTCGCTGTCAATTTTTCAATGTTTTTGAAATGTTTCTTGTTTTGTATCGTTGTCTCCTATAATATTTATTGGTTGTTTATTTGTTTATTAATTCATTAATTTATGTTCGTGTTGCTGTGTGTGTTTCTGTGTTGTTCACAACATTAGAGTTCAGCTTTGATTGCAATTTGTTTGTAGGATTATTCAATTATTTTGTGTTTCCTAACATGTTAGCATAGTTACTGTATGCAAAGAATTAATATATATGTTGTTCCATGGTTTACTGGTGTTGAGCTTCCGCTGTACCCCCTGTTTCTGGTCTATTTGTTAGTTTATTTTAACTGGTGGTTTCTTCTTTAATTGGATGTAATTGTTATTTGTTTTTGGTTTTCGTTTCAATTAATAAGTGCTGTATTGGAATGACATTTTTATTACCGTTGTTTTGTCTTTCCTATTACTTGGTGTTCCTAATCCTTTTTTTGTATTATTTTTGAATTACAACATTTTTGAAATTTGACTTTTTATGCACAGGTTGAAAATGACATATTATCGGTATTAATGTTCTTTTAAAAGTTATTCAGCAGTTCTTGGAGAGTGTTTGGGATATAATATGTCACATGTAACCCTTCTGGATGATATCCAACAAGTTTGAAGCAGAAATATTGTTTCAGTGACAAGTTATAGTCCACAATCACTTTTTGGCAGGTTGAAAATTGCATATTATCAGTTTTATTGTTCCCTTAATGGTAATTTAGCAGTTCTGAGGGACTGTTTGAGATGTAATATTTGACATATGACTGTTATGGCCCTGGCCATAATCTGTTTTGGTGGTTGTTTTGGTGGTTGTTTTCTTTGTCTGTGCCTTTAAGTCTTTGCAGGTCCCTGAGTGGATGAGCAGACGGCTGCCGATTGGTCTGCCGATCATGGGTCGCATTCAAAATCCCTCACCAGCAGTTGTCCTGGGGCAGCCACTGACAGGAGCAGCAGCAGACCTGACCCTGGCCTCCAAAACCTGAGACATTTGTGCGACCTTCTGAGTTCTGTATATAGTGTGTACATTAGTTTTCATTGTAAATAGCACATTGTAAATAGCACTGGAACAGAAGGGGTGAGCTGCCTTATTGTTTTCCTTGCACTGTTTTCTCCTGTTTATTTCAGTTAGGGAGTTAGGTGTAGCGCTTGTCTTTTGTTTGATGTTTGATTTCACATAGGGTTTAGATAGCACCTCCTCCTGACTTAGCTTGTTTTGTTTGTTATTTTGGCCTTTGTTCACCCCGGAGCTTCATTTTTGCAGTGTAGAAAAATAAACCACCATTCACTAAGAGATTGGTTTTCCCTCTGTGTATGGTTTTGGGGACCAGGGCGGGGCAATTTTCCAAACCTATGTTGCATCCCTGTACCCCTAGACTGGGGCGTAACAATGACCCTTCTGAATGACATGCACCAAGTTTGAAGCAGAAATAGTATTTCAGTGACAAGTTATAGTCCACAGTCACTTTTTGGCAAGTCGAAAATGGCATATTATGGGTATTAATGGTCCTTTAATAGTTATTGAACAGTCCTTAGAGATTGTTTGAGATATAATGTGTCACATGTAACCCTTTTGGATGATACCCAACAAGTTTGATGCAGAAATATTGTTTCAGTGACAAGATATAGTCCACAATCACTTTTTGGCAGGCTGAAAATGGCATATTATCGGTATTAATGTTCTTTTAAAAGTTATTCAGCAGTTCTTGGAGAGTGTTTGGGATATAATATGTCACGTGTAACCCTTCTGGATGATATCCAACAATTTTGAAGCAGAAACATTTTTTCAGTGACAAGATATAGGCGGCAATCACTTTTTGGCAGGTTGGAAATTGCATATTATCAGTTTTATTGTTCCTGAACAAGTTATTCAGCAGTTCTTGGAGAGTTTTTGGGATATAATATATCACATGTAACCCTTCTGGAATATATCCAACAAGTTTGAAGCCGAAATATTGTTTCAGTGACAGGTTATAGGCCACAATCATTTTTTGGTAGCGCTAAAATGCCATGTTCAGTCGTTATTCTGAACAAACAAGAAAGAGTCATGGTGATACTGGCACAATAGGTCTTTATTGTTTTAACTACTATTCGACAGTCTTATAACAAATATGAACAACAAGAGTAGACATCAGGGCTGGACTGGGACAAAAAATCAGCCCGGGCATTTTGACTAGAGACCGGCCCACCAGGTATTATAGGAAAAACCATAAAGCCTTTGAATGAAAACAAACGTCGTTGTGACAGTGATGTACACTGTCTTGTTGGTACATATGTATCAATCTAATAAACTTAAACCTACACCATCCTCCCTATTCTGGTATTCTAAACAGTACTTAGCCGAAACCCAAAGACTGCTTGGTTGAGTTAACTTCCTGAACTATCTACAACATATGGTGGAAACCTGAAATTAAGACAGAGAAGACTAGAGGTGAGACATGACCATTACTGAATATTAAAAATAATAAATGACAGATTTAGTGATATTTTCATAAACTATTTATTTACCACATCAATAAACAGCATGGCAGGGCAAAATATTTTTTCTAACATGGCAACCTTTTAAAAGTGAAAGGAGACAGAAAGACAGGTGAGAAAGAATAAAACTTAACTGACTTTTCGATGGCATTTTACACAAAGTACTAGTACAGTATCTAGAAAATGTGGGAAAATACTGGCATCATGTACAGTACTTTCTTCTGAAGAAATTATGTTGGGACCCTGAAAAAAACTAACTATGTACAATAATGGATTTCTATAAATTTGACATCGGATGAAAACTTTGGTTGTAAGATTCAAATAATTATTTGTTGAAAGCTAGAAATTTTAAATGAGAATAAGAAAGAAAAGTATTTCTTTGTGCCCCCTTTCCCTGTTAATGCTCTACCTGGCCGCATGGCAAATCTTTGCTAGACCCGCCCCTGCACAGTTACCAGCTGTCAGCTACATAGAAAAGGTGTAAGTTGTCTCTCAGAAACAGTTCATGGCTTTCCTTCAACCCATTCATGTCACCTAAAAGGTAAACCTGTTTCTCCATCACCTGTTCAGCGCTGATGATTCAGTAAGGACATCTCCTGGTTTCATCTTCATGTTTCCCTCTCACCAGATAACCAAACCGATATCATGGCCAGCAGCTTTTAAAGCTGTGGCTCCAACAAACATCAGCTGTTACTAGAAAGTAATATTAAATAAATTCTAACAACAGCTTATCAGGTTTAAAGGCGCTTCTGCTGTTTAACACGACCTCTGCTAGTTTCCTCTTTCTGGCGCAAAGCGGGAGATAAACTATGGCAAGCCGTTAGAGCCATAAATCGCCACTTTCCTAACCCGTTTGGTTAAGAAATGGCGTAAAAAACGCCGTTTAATTATTCAAAACGCCGAAAAAAGCGGCGTTCTGTTCCGACAAACGCCGCTTTTTCCGCCACTCGGATGGTGCCCTGAACGCACCATCCGAGTGACGTAAAAAGCGGCGTTCAAAGACAGACGGAAACGCCGTTTTTTTACGTTACTCGGCACAAAACGCCGTTTTTATGCATCTTTGAACGGCGTTTTTTACGGCGTTCTCTGCCAGCTGTAACGGCGTTTAAAACGGCGTTTTATTGAAATTATGCAGGGCACTCCCCATGGTTCCCTCATCCAATTACTTTCAACTCATTTCACCCAATCAAAGAAGAGGAAGTGCAGACCACACTAATGCATCACCGATTCACCTTGCTGCTAAGTGATTGCCTATTCAGTACCAGTGCTTGTCACAGTATTCACTTGTATTATAATCCCACTATGCATTTTGATGTGTTTAAGGCATGATCGAGCAAACAAACGACAGAATACTTTTTCTGAAACCTTAACTGTGTTACCTGTTATGGCAGCTAACAGGTAATGAGCAGAGCTAGCTCTGCTCATTTCTGAGCTTCTTTCTTATTTTCCTCTTTACTTCTCTTAACCTTTAACTTATGTTTTAGCAATCAGATCCTGCCATCTTGCATTACCGCTTCGTGCTAGTTATGTTGACTTTTCTCTTCTTTTGTCTCCACTTTTTTCACCCGTGTTTGGACACTCGGCGCATGGCTCCTTTGTTTACATTAGGGATCAGCTGTTAGCGCTGCGCCCTGCAGCTGCGCTACCGGCAGACAGACCCTACATCCCCAGTGAGGGAAGAAACGGGGGTGATGTCTCCCGAGGACACCTCACACACCATCTCTCCTTCCTGTAATCACTTTAAATGTGAGATCGCTCCCTGTCCTCCCGTACTGGTGATGGTGAAGCCAAGGAGAGAAGGCCCAAGTAATAAACACCCGTTTCAAAGAACCGACCTGTGTCTGTGTTGTTGTGAATTTTGTCATGGAAATCAGTGCATTTCCTGAAAGAAATCTCTCCTTCCGGGTCATCCGTGGATCGAGTTTCCTTCGAGACGTGGGCAGCGATAAGCAGAGTTTTGTATAAGATTAATTATTCAAAGTAAGCTCAGGTATGCCGTTCAGCGGGTTAGTTACAGCGCCGGGAGTAGCCTGGGAGAACAAAATGATACAGAGACTGCTTTCCCAAAATCAACTCAAAGTTTATTCTTCTGTGCAGGGTTTTTATAGGCAGAAGGGTTCGTGTGTCAACAAGTTTCAAGTTACAAGTTACAACCATATAAGGAAGTTCCCCCTAGCTCTGAAAGGGGCCTTCTATAATCTCAACATACTTTTGACAGGTCCATTAAACACTAGACAGTTAGAATCCTTTAGTGATATAAGTTTGCACATGGTAGAATACTGCATGTAGTTATTTGCATTAGGAAATGTTTAACCATATATACCTAGAGGCACATAATCAATGGTGTGTGATCTTTAGCAGGCTGCAAACTTGATGTGCACTCGAGGAATGCACTGTCCCACTATACCACAGCAGGATCAACGCAGCTATGCCTGTTCCAGTTTAAGTGCCTTCTTTACATATAGATGAACTGTTGGATTTTCCAGACCAGCAGGCCAAAGGAAGTTGCCCGTGGGGTCGCAGCAAGAGGAGATGAAGTTCAAACAAAGGGCATTGCAGAAACAGGGTCCTTTGTATAATATCATCAAAAAAGGTATTCAGTACATGCTCCCAAAATACTAAAATATCTAACATTTCCTGTATCCTTTGGGGCAACAGACCTGAGTCACACTTTTAGAGAAGTACCTGGTGAGGTGGATTGAGAGGAATATCCATGATGCATGGCAGTTTGTTCACTCACTTCCTCTCCACCACAGCTTCCGAAGTGCAGCCAATCACAGAGCTTGCTCTCCTGATCCAAGAAGAACACATCAAAGTGCGCTGCACAAGCTTGCTCACAAAAAATAGCCTGCCAATACACTGCTTGTGTACAGCTTCTGTTTTGATCTTCCAGTTCAGCAAATGTATATATGTGGGTGTCCAGGTATTTGTGCTCCTCCACCACATCATATCAGTGGGTTCAGTATCTTATACTTTTGTCAAGATAATGCACACTGCAGCCGACAGTTATCAGAAAGAAGCCATTACCAAGTTACATGGATTCTTTTTTTTTTTTATAACTTCATGTCATATAAACTAGTTATGTTATGTGCAACACTGTCATGTGCCACTCTGGTTTTATGTTTCAAATTCGTGTAAGACATCCACAGTACTCTGATGACATTGACAAGGACATCTCCAGTTTACATGGGAAACTATTATTTCAGGTTCTTGAGATTACTTATTTACGTCACTTTTGAGAAAACGTACATACAGGTCTGATTCAAAACTGTATATCTATTTTTTTAATGCATGTTGAAAGGGCAAAAATATTCATGAGATACTGTTAACATTATTAAATGTGAAGGCTATTATACAGTGGTATTACTTTAAACTGAGTAAAACGGTATTTTGATAAAAGTTAAGGTCTCCGTTTGTTTCAGAAAGAGCATACTGTCATTTACTTGCTTTTATTATTTATTTATATGCCCTCCGCGGACCATCTCTGCACTGCGTGGGTGATTAGTGGCTCCCTGCACAGTAAGGGCTGCACACACAGGGACAAGACGCACTCGGTTACGATCGGATCTTCCCTGGGCAGGGGGAGGTGATGAACTGTATGCCACTTTTTCATTGGCATACATTAAGTACAATGTTTTATTGCCTACGGTGGGGCAGGTCACATACTGGGTGAAGGTGGGCAGTGTGGAGTCCAGCGAGACATGATTAAAGTCCCCTGATATTAGAAGAAGAGCTCTCGGAGATTGCGTTTGCAGTCTGCGGACCACAGAGAGTCACAGGCTGCCTCCACGGATGCTAACCGCTAATAGCGCAATGTCTGTGTTGCAGAGTTGTTCTTTCACAGCGATGTGCCCAGAGATACCACAACCGTCTTTAACAAACACTGCCAGCCCCCCTCCTTTCCTCTCACCGCTGTCTCTCGTCTTGTCCGCCCGCAGCAGCTGGAAGCCGGGCAGCCTACTCACAGAGGGAGTACCGGGCAGTGCCGGGATACTGCCACTGTGACCGTGTTAGCGTCATTAGCTCCTCAATCATATCAGGGAGCGATCTCACATTTAAAGTGATTACAGGAAGGAGAGATGGTGTGTGAGGTGTCCTCGGGAGACATCACCCCCGTTTCTTCCCTCACTGGGGATGTAGGGTCTGTCTGCCGGTAGCGCAGCTGCAGGGCGCAGCGCTAACAGCTGATCCCTAATGTAAACAAAGGAGCCATGCGCCGAGTGTCCAAACACGGGTGAAAAAAGTGGAGACAAAAGAAGAGAAAAGTCAACATAACTAGCACGACGCGGTAATGCAAGATGGCAGGATCTGATTGCTAAAACATAAGTTAAAGGTTAAGAGAAGTAAAGAGGAAAATAAGAAAGAAGCTCAGAAATGAGCAGAGCTAGCTCTGCTCATTACCTGTTAGCTGCCATAACAGGTAACACAGTTAAGGTTTCAGAAAAAGTATTCTGTCGTTTGTTTGCTCGATCATGCCTTAAACACATCAAAATGCATAGTGGGATTATAATACAAGTGAATACTGTGACAAGCACTGGTACTGAATAGGCAATCACTTAGCAGCAAGGTGAATCGGTGATGCATTAGTGTGGTCTGCACTTCCTCTTCTTTGATTGGGTGAAATGAGTTGAAAGTAATTGGATGAGGGAACCATGGGGAGTGCCCTGCATAATTTCAATAAAACGCCGTTTTAAACGCCGTTTTAAACGCCGTTCAAAGATGCATAAAAACGGCGTTTTGTGCCGAGTAACGTAAAAA
This sequence comes from Copadichromis virginalis, assembly GCF_057382275.1. Lineage (NCBI taxonomy): Eukaryota > Metazoa > Chordata > Actinopteri > Cichliformes > Cichlidae > Copadichromis > Copadichromis virginalis. The sequence continues at coordinate 22,735,157 of NC_140630.1, forward strand.
ACGGCGTTTCCGTCTGTCTTTGAACGCCGCTTTTTACGTCACTCGGATGGTGCGTTCAGGGCACCATCCGAGTGGCGGAAAAAGCGGCGTTTGTCGGAACAGAACGCCGCTTTTTTCGGCGTTTTGAATAATTAAACGGCGTTTTTTACGCCATTTCTTAACCAAACGGGTTAGGAAAGTGGCGATTTATGGCTCTAACGGCTTGCCATAATAAACAAGCAAGAGAGACGGGACTTGTGGCAGAAACGCCGATCAGCTGATCATTGATCAGTTTCATGATTGAAGTAGCAGCAGGAGAGGGAGAACGAGAGAAGAAGAGGCAGCTGTGCAGCAAAGACACAGAATAACTCCAGCTTTTTGTCTTTTTTTTATTGTAGCTGAAGTATGGGACAAATCGCTTTTATTTTCAGCTCAATACAAAACGCATAATATTAACTCTGAATACCAGAGGATTCCGTTTTTTATGGCACGGTTGGCAACTCTACTAACTAACCATATGAATAAAATAAAGTTCACCAGTAACATCATAGCACCCACCCAACTGTACAGAAACTCCATCATGCTAGCTAGTACACAGTACGAGTTACTGTAACTGACTGTAAAAAGTTAGCACAAGGAAAATAAACTCCACCTAAACTTGGTTTGACCCAGATAGACTGCAGGTCATAACTTCTTACCTGAAGCTCATTTCACCTGACAGTCGGACTGGCGGCCGCCTTGCGTCTCTCCACCTCCAGTCCTTTCCCCCATCCACCTGCTGGCCTCCACCACTTGCTAATTTGACTGAATGTGTGAAAGCTCCACCATAGCCACTACCAAACAACTGAGTTATTTTTACACGTCTGTCAGCATCTGTCCAATCCGCCACCTTTCACTGTTTACACAGTTAGGAAAAAAAGACAACAACAACAACAAAACATTGGGCCATTTAAAAGGCAAAATTAGCATCGGCCCACCGGGCAAATGGCCGGTATACCCGATGCCCCACAGACAGACTGAGGCCCCGCCGCTATTTTTGAGTGCAAAAATGTGTGGTCTCCAGCTAATGGAAAAGGCTGATCGCGTAGTGCTCTTTAAATAGAACAATTTGCCCCATTCTCTTCGCCCGTCATGTGGCCACATGTGGCGGGCTAGCAGGCTAGCAACATACAGGCCCGGGTTCGAGCCCTCGGCTCACTTCCCTCTGTATGTTCACCTGCTAGGGGGAGGTCCAGGCGGGCGATCTTGGAGTGAAAATTCCAAGGGATGACCCCTCGTAACCTGGGCTTCCCTTGACTTTTTTTCTTTGCTTTGCTTTGCTTTTTTTCATTTACCTGCCAGCAACAAACACACCTCCTTGTTGTCATGGCTACCAACGACCACTCTTCTTGTGCCAACAAGTCATTGCCTGACAAAACATTATTTCCTATGTTTCCCTGGCTTTTTTGCCTTTTTTATTTCTTGTGTTTTAGACAAAAACAAAAGAAAAAGATCTACAGATTCAGGCTTTTCTTTACCTGTGGTAGTCGGGTAGAATGACGTCACTGACACTGCTTTAATATGAAAACAAACTTTCTCAAACAAAAAACAAAAACAAAAAAGGAGTGGGTCGGTGTGTCATCTTTACCGAGCACCATACATGTTTTGCTTCACATTCAAATTATTATTTTTCCTTTTCAAAAATAATTCAGAGAGAAAAAAAACAGAGAAGTCAAATATATCAAATTTGCACGAATCTTCTAGTGAAGGTGCCTCCTCCTTCTGACCTTAGGGTAACTAATTTCTCAGACAGTGACATGACAGTGCGCTGGGAAGCTGCAGCTGATGATGATGTTTCTTACCTCACTAAGTGGAGGCGACCTGAGACAGGTGGGGAAGAACTATTGGATTGTTGGGGTACATATTATGAAGTAAAAAAAATACAATATCTCAATAAACTGTTGTCCTGTGTCTTAAGGAGTATGAGATATCACTGTCTGCACTCTATGGAGATGGAGCTCAGAGTGAAGCTGTGGCCATACGCTACAGCACCTGTGAGTCACACATTTTCTGATCCTGAACGTTTGTCAAACTCAGGAGGGGAGAGCCTGAAACCATTTACCTAAGTCACATTAGCAGCAGTGTTCAGCCTAAAAAATAGACAAGTTAAAAGTCATGCATCCATATTATTTGTTTATTTATTAAATTATTTTCGAGACACTGTTAGTTGTTAGAAGCCAGTGTTTTAATGACAGGACATATATGACAGTAATGAGACAACCTAAGATATCCAAGATTAGCACAAAAACACAAATAGAATCACAGAAAGCGTGTTTCTCTCCCGTTAGCCTTTAGGCCCAGTTACCTTTTACTTTTCTGTGGTCAGTAGCCCTTCATGTCATATTCTGTCTCTATGTACAATATAGCATTACTAATACAATAACCTGTATGTAAATGAACTTCATTGTGTAATTGATGGCAGTTCTCAAAGTACTAGTCACTTAAAGGTTAAATTTCACATCGAAATTCTCATATTATATTCTATTTGAATGTTTAAAAAGAAAAATATCACAGTATTTATGCTTTCACTGAGCATATACCTGCATCAATGATGAACTCTCAAGGCTGAAAAGTCCTGGCTTTGGTCAGCCACGGTCCACGCACACGCACACGTCACCAATCCCTGACTGCTTGATCATAACAGCAATTGGGCTGCTGGGAACATGACGGGCGTTCTTCTTGATGTTAACAAGGTGCTCACCAATCTCCCTGGGAACAAACGAGATTCCTAAGACAGACCGACAAAACAGATGTTAACAACGCTTATTCTTGTGTGTGCATGCAGCCCGTTTCAGTTGCTCCTGCTTCTTTCTCCACGCTTTAACTTTTATTACTTTCCCCCTCTGTCTTTTACTTAAGGGTTAATAAAGTATTTGGATTCTGATGAGTCTCATTGTTTAGCAAACTTCTCACTTATCAGACGGACACTCACCAATGTGAGCGTTACGCAGCATCTTCAGCAGGCAGGGCTCCTCTGGGCCTGAGGGTGTTGTAAGAGGGGCTGTCAGCTGGCTGAGGTCAAGCTCGCCTATGTCCAGTGGAATATCTGCAGCAGAGCCCGCCTTCAGTGAAGTATGTTGGCTGGAAGGCTTTCAGGCCCGTCTTTGCCACTCCAGGGTCAGAGACCTTCACCTTGTTTGGATGACAGCCTGCTCTGATATTCATCTGTGGGCACAAACACCAAAACTCAAGAGACTTTTCAGTGAGAAGAAAAGGCAAACCTTGCATGCCAGAGTGAAAGTGAGAGTGTGTGAGTGCATACTCCCCCTGAATGGACTCTCAGGGATGTTAGCGTCTCCCCAGGAGACCATCACAGTGTGCTTCACAGGCTTACGTGGGGTGCAGGTGTATGTGCTGTTGCTATTATCCTTAACCTGGACATCCACAGAATTGACTTCACCATCCTGTGCAGAAGACAAGGGATTATAGTTCAATCAGATTTAACACACTGTATTTTTCGGACCATAAGGCGCACTGTCGATGAACAGGTCTGGTTTCATACATGAGGCGCACTGGACTATAAAACGCATTAAGCGAAACAAAACAGCCAGATAAGTCAAACTTTACTCAACTCTTTCTTCTTGCTTCCTCCACTTCCGTACCATTGATTCATTCATGTTGAAATCTCTCGCAGCTGCTCTATTCTCATGTTCTACTGCGTGACTGACAGCCTTGAGTTTGAAATCCGCTTCCTCAGCATGTCTCTTAACAGGTGGCATTTTGGGGTCATGATCCACACACAATACAGTAATATTATGTTGCAGCACAGTACGTATCACTCCGCCAGGCTCCTGACTACGTAGCCGTAATGCTCCGACAATCCATCAAGCGGTGCGACTTCGTAGCTTACCAAAGTCCTACTAAAACATTTTTTGACAGATTTTTAAGCGCCGTGTATTACATAAAATCGGTTCAAGGTCAGTAAGCACAACCACAATTCATACATAAGGCGCACTGTCGATTTTTGAGAGATAATTAAAGGATTTTAAGTGCGACTCATAGTCCGAAAAATACGGTACATACAATATATTTAACATATTTGTGATCATATACAAAGCCAGATATACCTGGGCTATAATTTTCAGAGGAGCTTTTCCTCCTTGCTTGGCATCAACTGTGAGTTCACTGGGTTTTCCAACAGCCAGACCACTGCTCTGTAGGCCTGGACCGTACGCCTTAACCTAGAGAAAACTATTTTAAACAAACAATTAAAAAAGGAACAAGTCAAAGATCTACTATAGCCAAAAGATCATTTACAGACTATAGCGCTGTGAAAAAATATTTGCCTCCTTTCTCATTTCGTATCTTATTCCATATTTGTCACACTTACACGTTTCAGATCAATAAATGTTAATATTAGACAAGAATGTCTAATATTAAACGGCAGTTTTCAAGGGGAAAAAGCTATCCAAACATACTTGGTCCTATATGAAAAAGTAATTGCACCGAATTAAATAAATTCTAACAACAGCTTATCAAGTTTAAAGGCGCTTCTGCTGTTTAACACGACCTCTGCTAGTTTCCTCTTTCTGGCGCAAAGCGGGAGATAAACAAGCAAGAGAGACGGGACTTGTGGCAGAAACGCCGATCAGCTGATCATTGATCAGTTTCATGATTGAAGTAGCAGCAGGAGAGGGAGAACGAGAGAAGAAGAGGCAGCTGTGCAGCAAAGACACAGAATAACTCCAGCTTTTTGTCTTTTTTTTATTGTAGCTGAAGTATGGGACAAATCGCTTTTATTTTCAGCTCAATACAAAACGCATAATATTAACTCTGAATACCAGAGGATTCCGTTTTTTATGGCACGGTTGGCAACTCTACTAACTAACCATATGAATAAAATAAAGTTCACCAGTAACATCATAGCACCCACCCAACTGTACAGAAACTCCATCATGCTAGCTAGTACACAGTACGAGTTACTGTAACTGACTGTAAAAAGTTAGCACAAGGAAAATAAACTCCACCTAAACTTGGTTTGACCCAGATAGACTGCAGGTCATAACTTCTTACCTGAAGCTCATTTCACCTGACAGTCGGACTGGCGGCCGCCTTGCGTCTCTCCACCTCCAGTCCTTTCCCCCATCCACCTGCTGGCCTCCACCACTTGCTAATTTGACTGAATGTGTGAAAGCTCCACCATAGCCACTACCAAACAACTGAGTTATTTTTACACGTCTGCCAGCATCTGTCCAATCCGCCACCTTTCACTGTTTACACAGTTAGGAAAAAAAGACAACAACAACAACAAAACATTGGGCCATTTAAAAGGCAAAATTAGCATCGGCCCACCGGGCAAATGGCCGGTATACCCGATGCCCCACAGACAGACTGAGGCCCCGCCGCTATTTTTGAGTGCAAAAATGTGTGGTCTCCAGCTAATGGAAAAGGCTGATCGCGTAGTGCTCTTTAAATAGAACAATTTGCCCCATTCTCTTCGCCCGTCATGTGGCCACATGTGGCGGGCTAGCAGGCTAGCAACATACAGGCCCGGGTTCGAGCCCTCGGCTCACTTCCCTCTGTATGTTCACCTGCTAGGGGGAGGTCCAGGCGGGCGATCTTGGAGTGAAAATTCCAAGGGATGACCCCTCGTAGCCTGGGCTTCCCCTGACTTTTTTTCTTTGCTTTGCTTTTTTTCATTTACCTGCCAGCAACAAACACACCTCCTTGTTGTCATGGCTACCAACGACCACTCTTCTTGTGCCAACAAGTCATTGCCTGACAAAACATTATTTCCTATGTTTCCCTGGCTTTTTTGCCTTTTTTATTTCTTGTGTTTTAGACAAAAACAAAAGAAAAAGATCTACAGATTCAGGCTTTTCTTTACCTGTGGTAGTCGGGTAGAATGACGTCACTGACACTGCTTTAATATGAAAACAAACTTTCTCAAACAAAAAACAAAAACAAAAAAGGAGTGGGTCGGTGTGTCATCTTTACCGAGCACCATACATGTTTTGCTTCACATTCAAATTATTATTTTTCCTTTTCAAAAATAATTCAGAGAGAAAAAAAACAGAGAAGTCAAATATATCAAATTTGCACGAATCTTCTAGTGAAGGTGCCTCCTCCTTCTGACCTTAGGGTAACTAATTTCTCAGACAGTGACATGACAGTGCGCTGGGAAGCTGCAGCTGATGATGATGTTTCTTACCTCACTAAGTGGAGGCGACCTGAGACAGGTGGGGAAGAACTATTGGATTGTTGGGGTACATATTATGAAGTAAAAAAAATACAATATCTCAATAAACTGTTGTCCTGTGTCTTAAGGAGTATGAGATATCACTGTCTGCACTCTATGGAGATGGAGCTCAGAGTGAAGCTGTGGCCATACGCTACAGCACCTGTGAGTCACACATTTTCTGATCCTGAACGTTTGTCAAACTCAGGAGGGGAGAGCCTGAAACCATTTACCTAAGTCACATTAGCAGCAGTGTTCAGCCTAAAAAATAGACAAGTTAAAAGTCATGCATCCATATTATTTGTTTATTTATTAAATTATTTTCGAGACACTGTTAGTTGTTAGAAGCCAGTGTTTTAATGACAGGACATATATGACAGTAATGAGACAACCTAAGATATCCAAGATTAGCACAAAAACACAAATAGAATCACAGAAAGCGTGTTTCTCTCCCGTTAGTCTTTAGGCCCAGTTACCTTTTACTTTTCTGTGGTCAGTAGCCCTTCATGTCATATTCTGTCTCTATGTACAATATAGCATTACTAATACAATAACCTGTATGTAAATGAACTTCATTGTGTAATTGATGGCAGTTCTCAAAGTACTAGTCACTTAAAGGTTAAATTTCACATCGAAATTCTCATATTATATTCTATTTGAATGTTTAAAAAGAAAAATATCACAGTATTTATGCTTTCACTGAGCATATACCTGCATCAATGATGAACTCTCAAGGCTGAAAAGTCCTGGCTTTGGTCAGCCACGGTCCACGCACACGTCACCAATCCCTGACTGCTTGATCATAACAGCAATTGGGCTGCTGGGAACATGACGGGCGTTCTTCTTGATGTTAACAAGGTGCTCACCAATCTCCCTGGGAACAAACGAGATTCCTAAGACAGACCGACAAAACAGATGTTAACAACGCTTATTCTTGTGTGTGCATGCAGCCCGTTTCAGTTGCTCCTGCTTCTTTCTCCACGCTTTAACTTTTATTACTTTCCCCCTCTGTCTTTTACTTAAGGGTTAATAAAGTATTTGGATTCTGATGAGTCTCATTGTTTAGCAAACTTCTCACTTATCAGACGGACACTCACCAATGTGAGCGTTACGCAGCATCTTCAGCAGGCAGGGCTCCTCTGGGCCTGAGGGTGTTGTAAGAGGGGCTGTCAGCTGGCTGAGGTCAAGCTCGCCTATGTCCAGTGGAATATCTGCAGCAGAGCCCGCCTTCAGTGAAGTATGTTGGCTGGAAGGCTTTCAGGCCCGTCTTTGCCACTCCAGGGTCAGAGACCTTCACCTTGTTTGGATGACAGCCTGCTCTGATATTCATCTGTGGGCACAAACACCAAAACTCAAGAGACTTTTCAGTGAGAAGAAAAGGCAAACCTTGCATGCCAGAGTGAAAGTGAGAGTGTGTGAGTGCATACTCCCCCTGAATGGACTCTCAGGGATGTTAGCGTCTCCCCAGGAGACCATCACAGTGTGCTTCACAGGCTTACGTGGGGTGCAGGTGTATGTGCTGTTGCTATTATCCTTAACCTGGACATCCACAGAATTGACTTCACCATCCTGTGCAGAAGACAAGGGATTATAGTTCAATCAGATTTAACACACTGTATTTTTCGGACCATAAGGCGCACTGTCGATGAACAGGTCTGGTTTCATACATGAGGCGCACTGGACTATAAAACGCATTAAGCGAAACAAAACAGCCAGATAAGTCAAACTTTACTCAACTCTTTCTTCTTGCTTCCTCCACTTCCGTACCATTGATTCATTCATGTTGAAATCTCTCGCAGCTGCTCTATTCTCATGTTCTACTGCGTGACTGACAGCCTTGAGTTTGAAATCCGCTTCGTCAGCATGTCTCTTAACAGGTGGCATTTTGGGGTCATGATCCACACACAATACAGTAATATTATGTTGCAGCACAGTACGTATCACTCCGCCAGGCTCCTGACTACGTAGCCGTAATGCTCCGACAATCCATCAAGCGGTGCGACTTCGTAGCTTACCAAAGTCCTACTAAAACATTTTTTGACAGATTTTTAAGCGCCGTGTATTACATAAAATCGGTTCAAGGTCAGTAAGCACAACCACAATTCATACATAAGGCGCACTGTCGATTTTTGAGAGATAATTAAAGGATTTTAAGTGCGACTCATAGTCCGAAAAATACGGTACATACAATATATTTAACATATTTGTGATCATATACAAAGCCAGATATACCTGGGCTATAATTTTCAGAGGAGCTTTTCCTCCTTGCTTGGCATCAACTGTGAGTTCACTGGGTTTTCCAACAGCCAGACCACTGCTCTGTAGGCCTGGACCGTACGCCTTAACCTAGAGAAAACTATTTTAAACAAACAATTAAAAAAGGAACAAGTCAAAGATCTACTATAGCCAAAAGATCATTTACAGACTATAGCGCTGTGAAAAAATATTTGCCTCCTTTCTCATTTCGTATCTTATTCCATATTTGTCACACTTACACGTTTCAGATCAATAAATGTTAATATTAGACAAGAATGTCTAATATTAAACGGCAGTTTTCAAGGGGAAAAAGCTATCCAAACATACTTGGTCCTATATGAAAAAGTAATTGCACCGAATTAAATAAATTCTAACAACAGCTTATCAAGTTTAAAGGCGCTTCTGCTGTTTAACACGACCTCTGCTAGTTTCCTCTTTCTGGCGCAAAGCGGGAGATAAACAAGCAAGAGAGACGGGACTTGTGGCAGAAACGCCGATCAGCTGATCATTGATCAGTTTCATGATTGAAGTAGCAGCAGGAGAGGGAGAACGAGAGAAGAAGAGGCAGCTGTGCAGCAAAGACACAGAATAACTCCAGCTTTTTGTCTTTTTTTTATTGTAGCTGAAGTATGGGACAAATCGCTTTTATTTTCAGCTCAATACAAAACGCATAATATTAACTGTGAATACCAGAGGATTCCGTTTTTTATGGCACGGTTGGCTCTACTAACTAACCATATGAATAAAATAAAGTTCACCAGTAACATCATAGCACCCACCCAACTGTACAGAAACTCCATCATGCTAGCTAGTACACAGTACGAGTTATTGTAACTGACTGTAAAAAGTTAGCACAAGGAAAATAAACTCCACCTAAACTTGGTTTGACCCAGATAGACTGCAGGTCATAACTTCTTACCTGAAGCTCATTTCACCTGACAGTCGGACTGGCGGCCGCCTTGCGTCTCTCCACCTCCAGTCCTTTCCCCCATCCACCTGCTGGCCTCCACCACTTGCTAATTTGACTGAATGTGTGAAAGCTCCACCATAGCCACTACCAAACAACTGAGTTATTTTTACACGTCTGCCAGCATCTGTCCAATCCGCCACCTTTCACTGTTTACACAGTTAGGAAAAAAAGACAACAACAACAAAACATTGGGCCATTTAAAAGGCAAAATTAGCATCGGCCCACCGGGCAAATGGCCGGTATACCCGATGCCCCACAGACAGACTGAGGCCCCGCCGCTATTTTTGAGTGCAAAAATGTGTGGTCTCCAGCTAATGGAAAAGGCTGATCACGTAGTGCTCTTTAAATAGAACAATTTGCCCCATTCTCTTCGCCCGTCATGTGGCCACATGTGGCGGGCTAGCAGGCTAGCAACATACAGGCCCGGGTTCGAGCCCTCGGCTCACTTCCCTCTGTATGCTCACCTGCTAGGGGGAGGTCCAGGCGGGCGATCTTGGAGTGAAAATTCCAAGGGATGACCCCTCGTAGCCTGGGCTTCCCCTGACTTTTTTTCTTTGCTTTGCTTTTTTTCATTTACCTGCCAGCAACAAACACACCTCCTTGTTGTCATGGCTACCAACGACCACTCTTCTTGTGCCAACAAGTCATTGCCTGACAAAACATTATTTCCTATGTTTCCCTGGCTTTTTTGCCTTTTTTATTTCTTGTGTTTTAGACAAAAACAAAAGAAAAAGATCTACAGATTCAGGCTTTTCTTTACCTGTGGTAGTCGGGTAGAATGACGTCACTGACACTGCTTTAATATGAAAACAAACTTTCTCAAACAAAAAACAAAAACAAAAAAGGAGTGGGTCGGTGTGTCATCTTTACCGAGCACCATACATGTTTTGCTTCACATTCAAATTATTATTTTTCCTTTTCAAAAATAATTCAGAGAGAAAAAAAACAGAGAAGTCAAATATATCAAATTTGCACGAATCTTCTAGTGAAGGTGCCTCCTCCTTCTGACCTTAGGGTAACTAATTTCTCAGACAGTGACATGACAGTGCGCTGGGAAGCTGCAGCTGATGATGATGTTTCTTACCTCACTAAGTGGAGGCGACCTGAGACAGGTGGGGAAGAACTATTGGATTGTTGGGGTACATATTATGAAGTAAAAAAAATACAATATCTCAATAAACTGTTGTCCTGTGTCTTAAGGAGTATGAGATATCACTGTCTGCACTCTATGGAGATGGAGCTCAGAGTGAAGCTGTGGCCATACGCTACAGCACCTGTGAGTCACACATTTTCTGATCCTGAACGTTTGTCAAACTCAGGAGGGGAGAGCCTGAAACCATTTACCTAAGTCACATTAGCAGCAGTGTTCAGCCTAAAAAATAGACAAGTTAAAAGTCATGCATCCATATTATTTGTTTATTTATTAAATTATTTTCGAGACACTGTTAGTTGTTAGAAGCCAGTGTTTTAATGACAGGACATATATGACAGTAATGAGACAACCTAAGATATCCAAGATTAGCACAAAAACACAAATAGAATCACAGAAAGCGTGTTTCTCTCCCGTTAGTCTTTAGGCCCAGTTACCTTTTACTTTTCTGTGGTCAGTAGCCCTTCATGTCATATTCTGTCTCTATGTACAATATAGCATTACTAATACAATAACCTGTATGTAAATGAACTTCATTGTGTAATTGATGGCAGTTCTCAAAGTACTAGTCACTTAAAGGTTAAATTTCACATCGAAATTCTCATATTATATTCTATTTGAATGTTTAAAAAGAAAAATATCACAGTATTTATGCTTTCACTGAGCATATACCTGCATCAATGATGAACTCTCAAGGCTGAAAAGTCCTGGCTTTGGTCAGCCACGGTCCACGCACACGTCACCAATCCCTGACTGCTTGATCATAACAGCAATTGGGCTGCTGGGAACATGACGGGCGTTCTTCTTGATGTTAACAAGGTGCTCACCAATCTCCCTGGGAACAAACGAGATTCCTAAGACAGACCGACAAAACAGATGTTAACAACGCTTATTCTTGTGTGTGCATGCAGCCCGTTTCAGTTGCTCCTGCTTCTTTCTCCACGCTTTAACTTTTATTACTTTCCCCCTCTGTCTTTTACTTAAGGGTTAATAAAGTATTTGGATTCTGATGAGTCTCATTGTTTAGCAAACTTCTCACTTATCAGACGGACACTCACCAATGTGAGCGTTACGCAGCATCTTCAGCAGGCAGGGCTCCTCTGGGCCTGAGGGTGTTGTAAGAGGGGCTGTCAGCTGGCTGAGGTCAAGCTCGCCTATGTCCAGTGGAATATCTGCAGCAGAGCCCGCCTTCAGTGAAGTATGTTGGCTGGAAGGCTTTCAGGCCCGTCTTTGCCACTCCAGGGTCAGAGACCTTCACCTTGTTTGGATGACAGCCTGCTCTGATATTCATCTGTGGGCACAAACACCAAAACTCAAGAGACTTTTCAGTGAGAAGAAAAGGCAAACCTTGCATGCCAGAGTGAAAGTGAGAGTGTGTGAGTGCATACTCACCCTGAATGGACTCTCAGGGATGTTAGCGTCTCCCCAGGAGACCATCACAGTGTGCTTCACAGGCTTACGTGGGGTGCAGGTGTATGTGCTGTTGCTATTATCCTTAACCTGGACATCCACAGAATTGACTTCACCATCCTGTGCAGAAGACAAGGGATTATAGTTCAATCAGATTTAACACACTGTATTTTTCGGACCATAAGGCGCACTGTCGATGAACAGGTCTGGTTTCATACATGAGGCGCACTGGACTATAAAACGCATTAAGCGAAACAAAACAGCCAGATAAGTCAAACTTTACTCAACTCTTTCTTCTTGCTTCCTCCACTTCCGTACCATTGATTCATTCATGTTGAAATCTCTCACAGCTGCTCTATTCTCATGTTCTACTGCGTGACTGACAGCCTTGAGTTTGAAATCCGCTTCGTCAGCATGTCTCTTAACAGGTGGCATTTTGGGGTCATGATCCACACACAATACAGTAATATTATGTTGCAGCACAGTACGTATCACTCCGCCAGGCTCCTGACTACGTAGCCGTAATGCTCCGACAATCCATCAAGCGGTGCGACTTCGTAGCTTACCAAAGTCCTACTAAAACATTTTTTGACAGATTTTTAAGCGCCGTGTATTACATAAAATCGGTTCAAGGTCAGTAAGCACAACCACAATTCATACATAAGGCGCACTGTCGATTTTTGAGAGATAATTAAAGGATTTTAAGTGCGACTCATAGTCCGAAAAATACGGTACATACAATATATTTAACATATTTGTGATCATATACAAAGCCAGATATACCTGGGCTATAATTTTCAGAGGAGCTTTTCCTCCTTGCTTGGCATCAACTGTGAGTTCACTGGGTTTTCCAACAGCCAGACCACTGCTCTGTAGGCCTGGACCGTACGCCTTAACCTAGAGAAAACTATTTTAAACAAACAATTAAAAAAGGAACAAGTCAAAGATCTACTATAGCCAAAAGATCATTTACAGACTATAGCGCTGTGAAAAAATATTTGCCTCCTTTCTCATTTCGTATCTTATTCCATATTTGTCACACTTACACGTTTCAGATCAATAAATGTTAATATTAGACAAGAATGTCTAATATTAAACGGCAGTTTTCAAGGGGAAAAAGCTATCCAAACATACTTGGTCCTATATGAAAAAGTAATTGCACCGAATTAAATAAATTCTAACAACAGCTTATCAAGTTTAAAGGCGCTTCTGCTGTTTAACACGACCTCTGCTAGTTTCCTCTTTCTGGCGCAAAGCGGGAGATAAACAAGCAAGAGAGACGGGACTTGTGGCAGAAATGCCGATCAGCTGATCATTGATCAGTTTCATGATTGAAGTAGCAGCAGGAGAGGGAGAACGAGAGAAGAAGAGGCAGCTGTGCAGCAAAGACACAGAATAACTCCAGCTTTTTGTCTTTTTTTATTGTAGCTGAAGTATGGGACAAATCGCTTTTATTTTCAGCTCAATACAAAACGCATAATATTAACTCTGAATACCAGAGGATTCCGTTTTTTATGGCACGGTTGGCTCTACTAACTAACCATATGAATAAAATAAAGTTCACCAGTAACATCATAGCACCCACCCAACTGTACAGAAACTCCATCATGCTAGCTAGTACACAGTACGAGTTATTGTAACTGACTGTAAAAAGTTAGCACAAGGAAAATAAACTCCACCTAAACTTGGTTTGACCCAGATAGACTGCAGGTCATAACTTCTTACCTGAAGCTCATTTCACCTGACAGTCGGACTGGCGGCCGCCTTGCGTCTCTCCACCTCCAGTCCTTTCCCCCATCCACCTGCTGGCCTCCACCACTTGCTAATTTGACTGAATGTGTGAAAGCTCCACCATAGCCACTACCAAACAACTGAGTTATTTTTACATGTCTGCCAGCATCTGTCCAATCCGCCACCTTTCACTGTTTACACAGTTAGGAAAAAAAGACAACAACAACAACAAAACATTGGGCCATTTAAAAGGCAAAATTAGCATCGGCCCACCGGGCAAATGGCCGGTATACCCGATGCCCCACAGACAGACTGAGGCCCCGCCGCTATTTTTGAGTGCAAAAATGTGTGGTCTCCAGCTAATGGAAAAGGCTGATCGCGTAGTGCTCTTTAAATAGAACAATTTGCCCCATTCTCTTCGCCCGTCATGTGGCCACATGTGGCGGGCTAGCAGGCTAGCAACATACAGGCCCGGGTTCGAGCCCTCGGCTCACTTCCCTCTGTATGTTCACCTGCTAGGGGGAGGTCCAGGCGGGCGATCTTGGAGTGAAAATTCCAAGGGATGACCCCTCGTAGCCTGGGCTTCCCCTGACTTTTTTGCTTTGCTTTGCTTTTTTTCATTTACCTGCCAGCAACAAACACACCTCCTTGTTGTCATGGCTACCAACGACCACTCTTCTTGTGCCAACAAGTCATTGCCTGACAAAACATTATTTCCTATGTTTCCCTGGCTTTTTTGCCTTTTTTATTTCTTGTGTTTTAGACAAAAACAAAAGAAAAAGATCTACAGATTCAGGCTTTTCTTTACCTGTGGTAGTCGGGTAGAATGACGTCACTGACACTGCTTTAATATGAAAACAAACTTTCTCAAACAAAAAACAAAAACAAAAAAGGAGTGGGTCGGTGTGTCATCTTTACCGAGCACCATACATGTTTTGCTTCACATTCAAATTATTATTTTTCCTTTTCAAAAATAATTCAGAGAGAAAAAAAACAGAGAAGTCAAATATATCAAATTTGCACGAATCTTCTAGTGAAGGTGCCTCCTCCTTCTGACCTTAGGGTAACTAATTTCTCAGACAGTGACATGACAGTGCGCTGGGAAGCTGCAGCTGATGATGATGTTTCTTACCTCACTAAGTGGAGGCGACCTGAGACAGGTGGGGAAGAACTATTGGATTGTTGGGGTACATATTATGAAGTAAAAAAAATACAATATCTCAATAAACTGTTGTCCTGTGTCTTAAGGAGTATGAGATATCACTGTCTGCACTCTATGGAGATGGAGCTCAGAGTGAAGCTGTGGCCATACGCTACAGCACCTGTGAGTCACACATTTTCTGATCCTGAACGTTTGTCAAACTCAGGAGGGGAGAGCCTGAAACCATTTACCTAAGTCACATTAGCAGCAGTGTTCAGCCTAAAAAATAGACAAGTTAAAAGTCATGCATCCATATTATTTGTTTATTTATTAAATTATTTTCGAGACACTGTTAGTTGTTAGAAGCCAGTGTTTTAATGACAGGACATATATGACAGTAATGAGACAACCTAAGATATCCAAGATTAGCACAAAAACACAAATAGAATCACAGAAAGCGTGTTTCTCTCCCGTTAGTCTTTAGGCCCAGTTACCTTTTACTTTTCTGTGGTCAGTAGCCCTTCATGTCATATTCTGTCTCTATGTACAATATAGCATTACTAATACAATAACCTGTATGTAAATGAACTTCATTGTGTAATTGATGGCAGTTCTCAAAGTACTAGTCACTTAAAGGTTAAATTTCACATCGAAATTCTCATATTATATTCTATTTGAATGTTTAAAAAGAAAAATATCACAGTATTTATGCTTTCACTGAGCATATACCTGCATCAATGATGAACTCTCAAGGCTGAAAAGTCCTGGCTTTGGTCAGCCACGGTCCACGCACACGCACACGTCACCAATCCCTGACTGCTTGATCATAACAGCAATTGGGCTGCTGGGAACATGACGGGCGTTCTTCTTGATGTTAACAAGGTGCTCACCAATCTCCCTGGGAACAAACGAGATTCCTAAGACAGACCGACAAAACAGATGTTAACAACGCTTATTCTTGTGTGTGCATGCAGCCCGTTTCAGTTGCTCCTGCTTCTTTCTCCACGCTTTAACTTTTATTACTTTCCCCCTCTGTCTTTTACTTAAGGGTTAATAAAGTATTTGGATTCTGATGAGTCTCATTGTTTAGCAAACTTCTCACTTATCAGACGGACACTCACCAATGTGAGCGTTACGCAGCATCTTCAGCAGGCAGGGCTCCTCTGGGCCTGAGGGTGTTGTAAGAGGGGCTGTCAGCTGGCTGAGGTCAAGCTCTCCTATGTCCAGTGGAATATCTGCAGCAGAGCCCGCCTTCAGTGAAGTATGTTGGCTGGAAGGCTTTCAGGCCCGTCTTTGCCACTCCAGGGTCAGAGACCTTCACCTTGTTTGGATGACAGCCTGCTCTGATATTCATCTGTGGGCACAAACACCAAAACTCAAGAGACTTTTCAGTGAGAAGAAAAGGCAAACCTTGCATGCCAGAGTGAAAGTGAGAGTGTGTGAGTGCATACTCACCCTGAATGGACTCTCAGGGATGTTAGCGTCTCCCCAGGAGACCATCACAGTGTGCTTCACAGGCTTACGTGGGGTGCAGGTGTATGTGCTGTTGCTATTATCCTTAACCTGGACATCCACAGAATTGACTTCACCATCCTGTGCAGAAGACAAGGGATTATAGTTCAATCAGATTTAACACACTGTATTTTTCGGACCATAAGGCGCACTGTCGATGAACAGGTCTGGTTTCATACATGAGGCGCACTGGACTATAAAACGCATTAAGCGAAACAAAACAGCCAGATAAGTCAAACTTTACTCAACTCTTTCTTCTTGCTTCCTCCACTTCCGTACCATTGATTCATTCATGTTGAAATCTCTCGCAGCTGCTCTATTCTCATGTTCTACTGCGTGACTGACAGCCTTGAGTTTGAAATCCGCTTCGTCAGCATGTCTCTTAACAGGTGGCATTTTGGGGTCATGATCCACACACAATACAGTAATATTATGTTGCAGCACAGTACGTATCACTCCGCCAGGCTCCTGACTACGTAGCCGTAATGCTCCGACAATCCATCAAGCGGTGCGACTTCGTAGCTTACCAAAGTCCTACTAAAACATTTTTTGACAGATTTTTAAGCGCCGTGTATTACATAAAATCGGTTCAAGGTCAGTAAGCACAACCACAATTCATACATAAGGCGCACTGTCGATTTTTGAGAGATAATTAAAGGATTTTAAGTGCGACTCATAGTCCGAAAAATACGGTACATACAATATATTTAACATATTTGTGATCATATACAAAGCCAGATATACCTGGGCTATAATTTTCAGAGGAGCTTTTCCTCCTTGCTTGGCATCAACTGTGAGTTCACTGGGTTTTCCAACAGCCAGACCACTGCTCTGTAGGCCTGGACCGTACGCCTTAACCTAGAGAAAACTATTTTAAACAAACAATTAAAAAAGGAACAAGTCAAAGATCTACTATAGCCAAAAGATCATTTACAGACTATAGCGCTGTGAAAAAATATTTGCCTCCTTTCTCATTTCGTATCTTATTCCATATTTGTCACACTTACACGTTTCAGATCAATAAATGTTAATATTAGACAAGAATGTCTAATATTAAACGGCAGTTTTCAAGGGGAAAAAGCTATCCAAACATACTTGGTCCTATATGAAAAAGTAATTGCACCGAATTAAATAAATTCTAACAACAGCTTATCAAGTTTAAAGGCGCTTCTGCTGTTTAACACGACCTCTGCTAGTTTCCTCTTTCTGGCGCAAAGCGGGAGATAAACAAGCAAGAGAGACGGGACTTGTGGCAGAAACGCCGATCAGCTGATCATTGATCAGTTTCATGATTGAAGTAGCAGCAGGAGAGGGAGAACGAGAGAAGAAGAGGCAGCTGTGCAGCAAAGACACAGAATAACTCCAGCTTTTTGTCTTTTTTTTATTGTAGCTGAAGTACGGGACAAATCGCTTTTATTTTCAGCTCAATACAAAACGCATAATATTAACTCTGAATACCAGAGGATTCCGTTTTTTATGGCACGGTTGGCAACTCTACTAACTAACCATATGAATAAAATAAAGTTCACCAGTAACATCATAGCACCCACCCAACTGTACAGAAACTCCATCATGCTAGCTAGTACACAGTACGAGTTACTGTAACTGACTGTAAAAAGTTAGCACAAGGAAAATAAACTCCACCTAAACTTGGTTTGACCCAGATAGACTGCAGGTCATAACTTCTTACCTGAAGCTCATTTCACCTGACAGTCGGACTGGCGGCCGCCTTGCGTCTCTCCACCTCCAGTCCTTTCCCCCATCCACCTGCTGGCCTCCACCACTTGCTAATTTGACTGAATGTGTGAAAGCTCCACCATAGCCACTACCAAACAACTGAGTTCTTTTTACACGTCTGCCAGCATCTGTCCAATCCGCCACCTTTCACTGTTTACACAGTTAGGAAAAAAAGACAACAACAACAACAAAACATTGGGCCATTTAAAAGGCAAAATGAGCATCGGCCCACCGGGCAAATGGCCGGTATACCCGATGCCCCACAGACAGACTGAGGCCCCGCCGCTATTTTTGAGTGCAAAAATGTGTGGTCTCCAGCTAATGGAAAAGGCTGATCGCGTAGTGCTCTTTAAATAGAACAATTTGCCCCATTCTCTTCGCCCGTCATGTGGCCACATGTGGCGGGCTAGCAGGCTAGCAACATACAGGCCCGGGTTCGAGCCCTCGGCTCACTTCCCTCTGTATGTTCACCTGCTAGGGGGAGGTCCAGGCGGGCGATCTTGGAGTGAAAATTCCAAGGGATGACCCCTCGTAGCCTGGGCTTCCCTTGACTTTTTTTCTTTGCTTTGCTTTTTTTCATTTACCTGCCAGCAACAAACACACCTCCTTGTTGTCATGGCTACCAACGACCACTCTTCTTGTGCCAACAAGTCATTGCCTGACAAAACATTATTTCCTATGTTTCCCTGGCTTTTTTGCCTTTTTTATTTCTTGTGTTTTAGACAAAAACAAAAGAAAAAGATCTACAGATTCAGGCTTTTCTTTACCTGTGGTAGTCGGGTAGAATGACGTCACTGACACTGCTTTAATATGAAAACAAACTTTCTCAAACAAAAAACAAAAACAAAAAAGGAGTGGGTCGGTGTGTCATCTTTACCGAGCACCATACATGTTTTGCTTCACATTCAAATTATTATTTTTCCTTTTCAAAAATAATTCAGAGAGAAAAAAAACAGAGAAGTCAAATATATCAAATTTGCACGAATCTTCTAGTGAAGGTGCCTCCTCCTTCTGACCTTAGGGTAACTAATTTCTCAGACAGTGACATGACAGTGCGCTGGGAAGCTGCAGCTGATGATGATGTTTCTTACCTCACTAAGTGGAGGCGACCTGAGACAGGTGGGGAAGAACTATTGGATTGTTGGGGTACATATTATGAAGTAAAAAAAATACAATATCTCAATAAACTGTTGTCCTGTGTCTTAAGGAGTATGAGATATCACTGTCTGCACTCTATGGAGATGGAGCTCAGAGTGAAGCTGTGGCCATACGCTACAGCACCTGTGAGTCACACATTTTCTGATCCTGAACGTTTGTCAAACTCAGGAGGGGAGAGCCTGAAACCATTTACCTAAGTCACATTAGCAGCAGTGTTCAGCCTAAAAAATAGACAAGTTAAAAGTCATGCATCCATATTATTTGTTTATTTATTAAATTATTTTCGAGACACTGTTAGTTGTTAGAAGCCAGTGTTTTAATGACAGGACATATATGACAGTAATGAGACAACCTAAGATATCCAAGATTAGCACAAAAACACAAATAGAATCACAGAAAGCGTGTTTCTCTCCCGTTAGTCTTTAGGCCCAGTTACCTTTTACTTTTCTGTGGTCAGTAGCCCTTCATGTCATATTCTGTCTCTATGTACAATATAGCATTACTAATACAATAACCTATATGTAAATGAACTTCATTGTGTAATTGATGGCAGTTCTCAAAGTACTAGTCACTTAAAGGTTAAATTTCACATCGAAATTCTCATATTATATTCTATTTGAATGTTTAAAAAGAAAAATATCACAGTATTTATGCTTTCACTGAGCATATACCTGCATCAATGATAAACTCTCAAGGCTGAAAAGTCCTGGCTTTGGTCAGCCACGGTCCACGCACACGTCACCAATCCCTGACTGCTTGATCATAACAGCAATTGGGCTGCTGGGAACATGACGGGCGTTCTTCTTGATGTTAACAAGGTGCTCACCAATCTCCCTGGGAACAAACGAGATTCCTAAGACAGACCGACAAAACAGATGTTAACAACGCTTATTCTTGTGTGTGCATGCAGCCCGTTTCAGTTGCTCCTGCTTCTTTCTCCACGCTTTAACTTTTATTACTTTCCCCCTCTGTCTTTTACTTAAGGGTTAATAAAGTATTTGGATTCTGATGAGTCTCATTGTTTAGCAAACTTCTCACTTATCAGACGGACACTCACCAATGTGAGCGTTACGCAGCATCTTCAGCAGGCAGGGCTCCTCTGGGCCTGAGGGTGTTGTAAGAGGGGCTGTCAGCTGGCTGAGGTCAAGCTCGCCTATGTCCAGTGGAATATCTGCAGCAGAGCCCGCCTTCAGTGAAGTATGTTGGCTGGAAGGCTTTCAGGCCCGTCTTTGCCACTCCAGGGTCAGAGACCTTCACCTTGTTTGGATGACAGCCTGCTCTGATATTCATCTGTGGGCACAAACACCAAAACTCAAGAGACTTTTCAGTGAGAAGAAAAGGCAAACCTTGCATGCCAGAGTGAAAGTGAGAGTGTGTGAGTGCATACTCCCCCTGAATGGACTCTCAGGGATGTTAGCGTCTCCCCAGGAGACCATCACAGTGTGCTTCACAGGCTTACGTGGGGTGCAGGTGTATGTGCTGTTGCTATTATCCTTAACCTGGACATCCACAGAATTGACTTCACCATCCTGTGCAGAAGACAAGGGATTATAGTTCAATCAGATTTAACACACTGTATTTTTCGGACCATAAGGCGCACTGTCGATGAACAGGTCTGGTTTCATACATGAGGCGCACTGGACTATAAAACGCATTAAGCGAAACAAAACAGCCAGATAAGTCAAACTTTACTCAACTCTTTCTTCTTGCTTCCTCCACTTCCGTACCATTGATTCATTCATGTTGAAATCTCTCGCAGCTGCTCTATTCTCATGTTCTACTGCGTGACTGACAGCCTTGAGTTTGAAATCCGCTTCGTCAGCATGTCTCTTAACAGGTGGCATTTTGGGGTCATGATCCACACACAATACAGTAATATTATGTTGCAGCACAGTACTATCACTCCGCCAGGCTCCTGACTACGTAGCCGTAATGCTCCGACAATCCATCAAGCGGTGCGACTTCGTAGCTTACCAAAGTCGTACTAAAACATTTTTTGACAGATTTTTAAGCGCCGTGTATTACATAAAATCGGTTCAAGGTCAGTAAGCACAACCACAATTCATACATAAGGCGCACTGTCGATTTTTGAGAGATAATTAAAGGATTTTAAGTGCGACTCATAGTCCGAAAAATACGGTACATACAATATATTTAACATATTTGTGATCATATACAAAGCCAGATATACCTGGGCTATAATTTTCAGAGGAGCTTTTCCTCCTTGCTTGGCATCAACTGTGAGTTCACTGGGTTTTCCAACAGCCAGACCACTGCTCTGTAGGCCTGGACCGTACGCCTTAACCTAGAGAAAACTATTTTAAACAAACAATTAAAAAAGGAACAAGTCAAAGATCTACTATAGCCAAAAGATCATTTACAGACTATAGCGCTGTGAAAAAATATTTGCCTCCTTTCTCATTTCGTATCTTATTCCATATTTGTCACACTTACACGTTTCAGATCAATAAATGTTAATATTAGACAAGAATGTCTAATATTAAACGGCAGTTTTCAAGGGGAAAAAGCTATCCAAACATACTTGGTCCTATATGAAAAAGTAATTGCACCGAATTAAATAAATTCTAACAACAGCTTATCAAGTTTAAAGGCGCTTCTGCTGTTTAACACGACCTCTGCTAGTTTCCTCTTTCTGGCGCAAAGCGGGAGATAAACAAGCAAGAGAGACGGGACTTGTGGCAGAAACGCCGATCAGCTGATCATTGATCAGTTTCATGATTGAAGTAGCAGCAGGAGAGGGAGAACGAGAGAAGAAGAGGCAGCTGTGCAGCAAAGACACAGAATAACTCCAGCTTTTTGTCTTTTTTTTATTGTAGCTGAAGTATGGGACAAATCGCTTTTATTTTCAGCTCAATACAAAACGCATAATATTAACTCTGAATACCAGAGGATTCCGTTTTTTATGGCACGGTTGGCTCTACTAACTAACCATATGAATAAAATAAAGTTCACCAGTAACATCATAGCACCCACCCAACTGTACAGAAACTCCATCATGCTAGCTAGTACACAGTACGAGTTACTGTAACTGACTGTAAAAAGTTAGCACAAGGAAAATAAACTCCACCTAAACTTGGTTTGACCCAGATAGACTGCAGGTCATAACTTCTTACCTGAAGCTCATTTCACCTGACAGTCGGACTGGCGGCCGCCTTGCGTCTCTCCACCTCCAGTCCTTTCCCCCATCCACCTGCTGGCCTCCACCACTTGCTAATTTGACTGAATGTGTGAAAGCTCCACCATAGCCACTACCAAACAACTGAGTTATTTTTACACGTCTGCCAGCATCTGTCCAATCCGCCACCTTTCACTGTTTACACAGTTAGGAAAAAAAGACAACAACAACAACAACAAAACATTGGGCCATTTAAAAGGCAAAATGAGCATCGGCCCACCGGGCAAATGGCCGGTATACCCGATGCCCCACAGACAGACTGAGGCCCCGCCGCTATTTTTGAGTGCAAAAATGTGTGGTCTCCAGCTAATGGAAAAGGCTGATCGCGTAGTGCTCTTTAAATAGAACAATTTGCCCCATTCTCTTCGCCCGTCATGTGGCCACATGTGGCGGGCTAGCAGGCTAGCAACATACAGGCCCGGGTTCGAGCCCTCGGCTCACTTCCCTCTGTATGTTCACCTGCTAGGGGGAGGTCCAGGCGGGCGATCTTGGAGTGAAAATTCCAAGGGATGACCCCTCGTAGCCTGGGCTTCCCCTGACTTTTTTTCTTTGCTTTGCTTTTTTTCATTTACCTGCCAGCAACAAACACACCTCCTTGTTGTCATGGCTACCAACGACCACTCTTCTTGTGCCAACAAGTCATTGCCTGACAAAACATTATTTCCTATGTTTCCCTGGCTTTTTTGCCTTTTTTATTTCTTGTGTTTTAGACAAAAACAAAAGAAAAAGATCTACAGATTCAGGCTTTTCTTTACCTGTGGTAGTCGGGTAGAATGACGTCACTGACACTGCTTTAATATGAAAACAAACTTTCTCAAACAAAAAACAAAAACAAAAAAGGAGTGGGTCGGTGTGTCATCTTTACCGAGCACCATACATGTTTTGCTTCACATTCAAATTATTATTTTTCCTTTTCAAAAATAATTCAGAGAGAAAAAAAACAGAGAAGTCAAATATATCAAATTTGCACGAATCTTCTAGTGAAGGTGCCTCCTCCTTCTGACCTTAGGGTAACTAATTTCTCAGACAGTGACATGACAGTGCGCTGGGAAGCTGCAGCTGATGATGATGTTTCTTACCTCACTAAGTGGAGGCGACCCGAGACAGGTGGGGAAGAACTATTGGATTGTTGGGGTACATATTATGAAGTAAAAAAAATACAATATCTCAATAAACTGTTGTCCTGTGTCTTAAGGAGTATGAGATATCACTGTCTGCACTCTATGGAGATGGAGCTCAGAGTGAAGCTGTGGCCATACGCTACAGCACCTGTGAGTCACACATTTTCTGATCCTGAACGTTTGTCAAACTCAGGAGGGGAGAGCCTGAAACCATTTACCTAAGTCACATTAGCAGCAGTGTTCAGCCTAAAAAATAGACAAGTTAAAAGTCATGCATCCATATTATTTGTTTATTTATTAAATTATTTTCGAGACACTGTTAGTTGTTAGAAGCCAGTGTTTTAATGACAGGACATATATGACAGTAATGAGACAACCTAAGATATCCAAGATTAGCACAAAAACACAAATAGAATCACAGAAAGCGTGTTTCTCTCCCGTTAGTCTTTAGGCCCAGTTACCTTTTACTTTTCTGTGGTCAGTAGCCCTTCATGTCATATTCTGTCTCTATGTACAATATAGCATTACTAATACAATAACCTGTATGTAAATGAACTTCATTGTGTAATTGATGGCAGTTCTCAAAGTACTAGTCACTTAAAGGTTAAATTTCACATCGAAATTCTCATATTATATTCTATTTGAATGTTTAAAAAGAAAAATATCACAGTATTTATGCTTTCACTGAGCATATACCTGCATCAATGATGAACTCTCAAGGCTGAAAAGTCCTGGCTTTGGTCAGCCACGGTCCACGCACACGCACACGTCACCAATCCCTGACTGCTTGATCATAACAGCAATTGGGCTGCTGGGAACATGACGGGCGTTCTTCTTGATGTTAACAAGGTGCTCACCAATCTCCCTGGGAACAAACGAGATTCCTAAGACAGACCGACAAAACAGATGTTAACAACGCTTATTCTTGTGTGTGCATGCAGCCCGTTTCAGTTGCTCCTGCTTCTTTCTCCACGCTTTAACTTTTATTACTTT
This sequence comes from Copadichromis virginalis, assembly GCF_057382275.1. Taxonomy (NCBI): domain Eukaryota; kingdom Metazoa; phylum Chordata; class Actinopteri; order Cichliformes; family Cichlidae; genus Copadichromis; species Copadichromis virginalis. The sequence continues at coordinate 22,759,728 of NC_140630.1, forward strand.
CCCCCTCTGTCTTTTACTTAAGGGTTAATAAAGTATTTGGATTCTGATGAGTCTCATTGTTTAGCAAACTTCTCACTTATCAGACGGACACTCACCAATGTGAGCGTTACGCAGCATCTTCAGCAGGCAGGGCTCCTCTGGGCCTGAGGGTGTTGTAAGAGGGGCTGTCAGCTGGCTGAGGTCAAGCTCGCCTATGTCCAGTGGAATATCTGCAGCAGAGCCCGCCTTCAGTGAAGTATGTTGGCTGGAAGGCTTTCAGGCCCGTCTTTGCCACTCCAGGGTCAGAGACCTTCACCTTGTTTGGATGACAGCCTGCTCTGATATTCATCTGTGGGCACAAACACCAAAACTCAAGAGACTTTTCAGTGAGAAGAAAAGGCAAACCTTGCATGCCAGAGTGAAAGTGAGAGTGTGTGAGTGCATACTCCCCCTGAATGGACTCTCAGGGATGTTAGCGTCTCCCCAGGAGACCATCACAGTGTGCTTCACAGGCTTACGTGGGGTGCAGGTGTATGTGCTGTTGCTATTATCCTTAACCTGGACATCCACAGAATTGACTTCACCATCCTGTGCAGAAGACAAGGGATTATAGTTCAATCAGATTTAACACACTGTATTTTTCGGACCATAAGGCGCACTGTCGATGAACAGGTCTGGTTTCATACATGAGGCGCACTGGACTATAAAACGCATTAAGCGAAACAAAACAGCCAGATAAGTCAAACTTTACTCAACTCTTTCTTCTTGCTTCTTCCACTTCCGTACCATTGATTCATTCATGTTGAAATCTCTCGCAGCTGCTCTATTCTCATGTTCTACTGCGTGACTGACAGCCTTGAGTTTGAAATCCGCTTCGTCAGCATGTCTCTTAACAGGTGGCATTTTGGGGTCATGATCCACACACAATACAGTAATATTATGTTGCAGCACAGTACGTATCACTCCGCCAGGCTCCTGACTACGTAGCCGTAATGCTCCGACAATCCATCAAGCGGTGCGACTTCGTAGCTTACCAAAGTCGTACTAAAACATTTTTTGACAGATTTTTAAGCGCCGTGTATTACATAAAATCGGTTCAAGGTCAGTAAGCACAACCACAATTCATACATAAGGCGCACTGTCGATTTTTGAGAGATAATTAAAGGATTTTAAGTGCGACTCATAGTCCGAAAAATACGGTACATACAATATATTTAACATATTTGTGATCATATACAAAGCCAGATATACCTGGGCTATAATTTTCAGAGGAGCTTTTCCTCCTTGCTTGGCATCAACTGTGAGTTCACTGGGTTTTCCAACAGCCAGACCACTGCTCTGTAGGCCTGGACCGTACGCCTTAACCTAGAGAAAACTATTTTAAACAAACAATTAAAAAAGGAACAAGTCAAAGATCTACTATAGCCAAAAGATCATTTACAGACTATAGCGCTGTGAAAAAATATTTGCCTCCTTTCTCATTTCGTATCTTATTCCATATTTGTCACACTTACACGTTTCAGATCAATAAATGTTAATATTAGACAAGAATGTCTAATATTAAACGGCAGTTTTCAAGGGGAAAAAGCTATCCAAACATACTTGGTCCTATATGAAAAAGTAATTGCACCGAATTAAATAAATTCTAACAACAGCTTATCAAGTTTAAAGGCGCTTCTGCTGTTTAACACGACCTCTGCTAGTTTCCTCTTTCTGGCGCAAAGCGGGAGATAAACAAGCAAGAGAGACGGGACTTGTGGCAGAAACGCCGATCAGCTGATCATTGATCAGTTTCATGATTGAAGTAGCAGCAGGAGAGGGAGAACGAGAGAAGAAGAGGCAGCTGTGCAGCAAAGACACAGAATAACTCCAGCTTTTTGTCTTTTTTTTATTGTAGCTGAAGTACGGGACAAATCGCTTTTATTTTCAGCTCAATACAAAACGCATAATATTAACTCTGAATACCAGAGGATTCCGTTTTTTATGGCACGGTTGGCAACTCTACTAACTAACCATATGAATAAAATAAAGTTCACCAGTAACATCATAGCACCCACCCAACTGTACAGAAACTCCATCATGCTAGCTAGTACACAGTACGAGTTACTGTAACTGACTGTAAAAAGTTAGCACAAGGAAAATAAACTCCACCTAAACTTGGTTTGACCCAGATAGACTGCAGGTCATAACTTCTTACCTGAAGCTCATTTCACCTGACAGTCGGACTGGCGGCCGCCTTGCGTCTCTCCACCTCCAGTCCTTTCCCCCATCCACCTGCTGGCCTCCACCACTTGCTAATTTGACTGAATGTGTGAAAGCTCCACCATAGCCACTACCAAACAACTGAGTTATTTTTACACGTCTGCCAGCATCTGTCCAATCCGCCACCTTTCACTGTTTACACAGTTAGGAAAAAAAGACAACAACAACAAAACATTGGGCCATTTAAAAGGCAAAATTAGCATCGGCCCACCGGGCAAATGGCCGGTATACCCGATGCCCCACAGACAGACTGAGGCCCCGCCGCTATTTTTGAGTGCAAAAATGTGTGGTCTCCAGCTAATGGAAAAGGCTGATCGCGTAGTGCTCTTTAAATAGAACAATTTGCCCCATTCTCTTCGCCCGTCATGTGGCCACATGTGGCGGGCTAGCAGGCTAGCAACATACAGGCCCGGGTTCGAGCCCTCGGCTCACTTCCCTCTGTATGTTCACCTGCTAGGGGGAGGTCCAGGCGGGCGATCTTGGAGTGAAAATTCCAAGGGATGACCCCTCGTAGCCTGGGCTTCCCCTGACTTTTTTTCTTTGCTTTGCTTTTTTTCATTTACCTGCCAGCAACAAACACACCTCCTTGTTGTCATGGCTACCAACGACCACTCTTCTTGTGCCAACAAGTCATTGCCTGACAAAACATTATTTCCTATGTTTCCCTGGCTTTTTTGCCTTTTTTATTTCTTGTGTTTTAGACAAAAACAAAAGAAAAAGATCTACAGATTCAGGCTTTTCTTTACCTGTGGTAGTCGGGTAGAATGACGTCACTGACACTGCTTTAATATGAAAACAAACTTTCTCAAACAAAAAACAAAAACAAAAAAGGAGTGGGTCGGTGTGTCATCTTTACCGAGCACCATACATGTTTTGCTTCACATTCAAATTATTATTTTTCCTTTTCAAAAATAATTCAGAGAGAAAAAAAACAGAGAAGTCAAATATATCAAATTTGCACGAATCTTCTAGTGAAGGTGCCTCCTCCTTCTGACCTTAGGGTAACTAATTTCTCAGACAGTGACATGACAGTGCGCTGGGAAGCTGCAGCTGATGATGATGTTTCTTACCTCACTAAGTGGAGGCGACCTGAGACAGGTGGGGAAGAACTATTGGATTGTTGGGGTACATATTATGAAGTAAAAAAAATACAATATCTCAATAAACTGTTGTCCTGTGTCTTAAGGAGTATGAGATATCACTGTCTGCACTCTATGGAGATGGAGCTCAGAGTGAAGCTGTGGCCATACGCTACAGCACCTGTGAGTCACACATTTTCTGATCCTGAACGTTTGTCAAACTCAGGAGGGGAGAGCCTGAAACCATTTACCTAAGTCACATTAGCAGCAGTGTTCAGCCTAAAAAATAGACAAGTTAAAAGTCATGCATCCATATTATTTGTTTATTTATTAAATTATTTTCGAGACACTGTTAGTTGTTAGAAGCCAGTGTTTTAATGACAGGACATATATGACAGTAATGAGACAACCTAAGATATCCAAGATTAGCACAAAAACACAAATAGAATCACAGAAAGCGTGTTTCTCTCCCGTTAGTCTTTAGGCCCAGTTACCTTTTACTTTTCTGTGGTCAGTAGCCCTTCATGTCATATTCTGTCTCTATGTACAATATAGCATTACTAATACAATAACCTATATGTAAATGAACTTCATTGTGTAATTGATGGCAGTTCTCAAAGTACTAGTCACTTAAAGGTTAAATTTCACATCGAAATTCTCATATTATATTCTATTTGAATGTTTAAAAAGAAAAATATCACAGTATTTATGCTTTCACTGAGCATATACCTGCATCAATGATAAACTCTCAAGGCTGAAAAGTCCTGGCTTTGGTCAGCCACGGTCCACGCACACGTCACCAATCCCTGACTGCTTGATCATAACAGCAATTGGGCTGCTGGGAACATGACGGGCGTTCTTCTTGATGTTAACAAGGTGCTCACCAATCTCCCTGGGAACAAACGAGATTCCTAAGACAGACCGACAAAACAGATGTTAACAACGCTTATTCTTGTGTGTGCATGCAGCCCGTTTCAGTTGCTCCTGCTTCTTTCTCCACGCTTTAACTTTTATTACTTTCCCCCTCTGTCTTTTACTTAAGGGTTAATAAAGTATTTGGATTCTGATGAGTCTCATTGTTTAGCAAACTTCTCACTTATCAGACGGACACTCACCAATGTGAGCGTTACGCAGCATCTTCAGCAGGCAGGGCTCCTCTGGGCCTGAGGGTGTTGTAAGAGGGGCTGTCAGCTGGCTGAGGTCAAGCTCGCCTATGTCCAGTGGAATATCTGCAGCAGAGCCCGCCTTCAGTGAAGTATGTTGGCTGGAAGGCTTTCAGGCCCGTCTTTGCCACTCCAGGGTCAGAGACCTTCACCTTGTTTGGATGACAGCCTGCTCTGATATTCATCTGTGGGCACAAACACCAAAACTCAAGAGACTTTTCAGTGAGAAGAAAAGGCAAACCTTGCATGCCAGAGTGAAAGTGAGAGTGTGTGAGTGCATACTCCCCCTGAATGGACTCTCAGGGATGTTAGCGTCTCCCCAGGAGACCATCACAGTGTGCTTCACAGGCTTACGTGGGGTGCAGGTGTATGTGCTGTTGCTATTATCCTTAACCTGGACATCCACAGAATTGACTTCACCATCCTGTGCAGAAGACAAGGGATTATAGTTCAATCAGATTTAACACACTGTATTTTTCGGACCATAAGGCGCACTGTCGATGAACAGGTCTGGTTTCATACATGAGGCGCACTGGACTATAAAACGCATTAAGCGAAACAAAACAGCCAGATAAGTCAAACTTTACTCAACTCTTTCTTCTTGCTTCCTCCACTTCCGTACCATTGATTCATTCATGTTGAAATCTCTCGCAGCTGCTCTATTCTCATGTTCTACTGCGTGACTGACAGCCTTGAGTTTGAAATCCGCTTCCTCAGCATGTCTCTTAACAGGTGGCATTTTGGGGTCATGATCCACACACAATACAGTAATATTATGTTGCAGCACAGTACGTATCACTCCGCCAGGCTCCTGACTACGTAGCCGTAATGCTCCGACAATCCATCAAGCGGTGCGACTTCGTAGCTTACCAAAGTCCTACTAAAACATTTTTTGACAGATTTTTAAGCGCCGTGTATTACATAAAATCGGTTCAAGGTCAGTAAGCACAACCACAATTCATACATAAGGCGCACTGTCGATTTTTGAGAGATAATTAAAGGATTTTAAGTGCGACTCATAGTCCGAAAAATACGGTACATACAATATATTTAACATATTTGTGATCATATACAAAGCCAGATATACCTGGGCTATAATTTTCAGAGGAGCTTTTCCTCCTTGCTTGGCATCAACTGTGAGTTCACTGGGTTTTCCAACAGCCAGACCACTGCTCTGTAGGCCTGGACCGTACGCCTTAACCTAGAGAAAACTATTTTAAACAAACAATTAAAAAAGGAACAAGTCAAAGATCTACTATAGCCAAAAGATCATTTACAGACTATAGCGCTGTGAAAAAATATTTGCCTCCTTTCTCATTTCGTATCTTATTCCATATTTGTCACACTTACACGTTTCAGATCAATAAATGTTAATATTAGACAAGAATGTCTAATATTAAACGGCAGTTTTCAAGGGGAAAAAGCTATCCAAACATACTTGGTCCTATATGAAAAAGTAATTGCACCGAATTAAATAAATTCTAACAACAGCTTATCAAGTTTAAAGGCGCTTCTGCTGTTTAACACGACCTCTGCTAGTTTCCTCTTTCTGGCGCAAAGCGGGAGATAAACAAGCAAGAGAGACGGGACTTGTGGCAGAAACGCCGATCAGCTGATCATTGATCAGTTTCATGATTGAAGTAGCAGCAGGAGAGGGAGAACGAGAGAAGAAGAGGCAGCTGTGCAGCAAAGACACAGAATAACTCCAGCTTTTTGTCTTTTTTTTATTGTAGCTGAAGTATGGGACAAATCGCTTTTATTTTCAGCTCAATACAAAACGCATAATATTAACTCTGAATACCAGAGGATTCCGTTTTTTATGGCACGGTTGGCTCTACTAACTAACCATATGAATAAAATAAAGTTCACCAGTAACATCATAGCACCCACCCAACTGTACAGAAACTCCATCATGCTAGCTAGTACACAGTACGAGTTACTGTAACTGACTGTAAAAAGTTAGCACAAGGAAAATAAACTCCACCTAAACTTGGTTTGACCCAGATAGACTGCAGGTCATAACTTCTTACCTGAAGCTCATTTCACCTGACAGTCGGACTGGCGGCCGCCTTGCGTCTCTCCACCTCCAGTCCTTTCCCCCATCCACCTGCTGGCCTCCACCACTTGCTAATTTGACTGAATGTGTGAAAGCTCCACCATAGCCACTACCAAACAACTGAGTTATTTTTACACGTCTGCCAGCATCTGTCCAATCCGCCACCTTTCACTGTTTACACAGTTAGGAAAAAAAGACAACAACAACAACAAAACATTGGGCCATTTAAAAGGCAAAATGAGCATCGGCCCACCGGGCAAATGGCCGGTATACCCGATGCCCCACAGACAGACTGAGGCCCCGCCGCTATTTTTGAGTGCAAAAATGTGTGGTCTCCAGCTAATGGAAAAGGCTGATCGCGTAGTGCTCTTTAAATAGAACAATTTGCCCCATTCTCTTCGCCCGTCATGTGGCCACATGTGGCGGGCTAGCAGGCTAGCAACATACAGGCCCGGGTTCGAGCCCTCGGCTCACTTCCCTCTGTATGTTCACCTGCTAGGGGGAGGTCCAGGCGGGCGATCTTGGAGTGAAAATTCCAAGGGATGACCCCTCGTAGCCTGGGCTTCCCCTGACTTTTTTTCTTTGCTTTGCTTTTTTTCATTTACCTGCCAGCAACAAACACACCTCCTTGTTGTCATGGCTACCAACGACCACTCTTCTTGTGCCAACAAGTCATTGCCTGACAAAACATTATTTCCTATGTTTCCCTGGCTTTTTTGCCTTTTTTATTTCTTGTGTTTTAGACAAAAACAAAAGAAAAAGATCTACAGATTCAGGCTTTTCTTTACCTGTGGTAGTCGGGTAGAATGACGTCACTGACACTGCTTTAATATGAAAACAAACTTTCTCAAACAAAAAACAAAAACAAAAAAGGAGTGGGTCGGTGTGTCATCTTTACCGAGCACCATACATGTTTTGCTTCACATTCAAATTATTATTTTTCCTTTTCAAAAATAATTCAGAGAGAAAAAAAACAGAGAAGTCAAATATATCAAATTTGCACGAATCTTCTAGTGAAGGTGCCTCCTCCTTCTGACCTTAGGGTAACTAATTTCTCAGACAGTGACATGACAGTGCGCTGGGAAGCTGCAGCTGATGATGATCTTTCTTACCTCACTAAGTGGAGGCGACCTGAGACAGGTGGGGAAGAACTATTGGATTGTTGGGGTACATATTATGAAGTAAAAAAAATACAATATCTCAATAAACTGTTGTCCTGTGTCTTAAGGAGTATGAGATATCACTGTCTGCACTCTATGGAGATGGAGCTCAGAGTGAAGCTGTGGCCATACGCTACAGCACCTGTGAGTCACACATTTTCTGATCCTGAACGTTTGTCAAACTCAGGAGGGGAGAGCCTGAAACCATTTACCTAAGTCACATTAGCAGCAGTGTTCAGCCTAAAAAATAGACAAGTTAAAAGTCATGCATCCATATTATTTGTTTATTTATTAAATTATTTTCGAGACACTGTTAGTTGTTAGAAGCCAGTGTTTTAATGACAGGACATATATGACAGTAATGAGACAACCTAAGATATCCAAGATTAGCACAAAAACACAAATAGAATCACAGAAAGCGTGTTTCTCTCCCGTTAGTCTTTAGGCCCAGTTACCTTTTACTTTTCTGTGGTCAGTAGCCCTTCATGTCATATTCTGTCTCTATGTACAATATAGCATTACTAATACAATAACCTGTATGTAAATGAACTTCATTGTGTAATTGATGGCAGTTCTCAAAGTACTAGTCACTTAAAGGTTAAATTTCACATCGAAATTCTCATATTATATTCTATTTGAATGTTTAAAAAGAAAAATATCACAGTATTTATGCTTTCACTGAGCATATACCTGCATCAATGATGAACTCTCAAGGCTGAAAAGTCCTGGCTTTGGTCAGCCACGGTCCACGCACACGTCACCAATCCCTGACTGCTTGATCATAACAGCAATTGGGCTGCTGGGAACATGACGGGCGTTCTTCTTGATGTTAACAAGGTGCTCACCAATCTCCCTGGGAACAAACGAGATTCCTAAGACAGACCGACAAAACAGATGTTAACAACGCTTATTCTTGTGTGTGCATGCAGCCCGTTTCAGTTGCTCCTGCTTCTTTCTCCACGCTTTAACTTTTATTACTTTCCCCCTCTGTCTTTTACTTAAGGGTTAATAAAGTATTTGGATTCTGATGAGTCTCATTGTTTAGCAAACTTCTCACTTATCAGACGGACACTCACCAATGTGAGCGTTACGCAGCATCTTCAGCAGGCAGGGCTCCTCTGGGCCTGAGGGTGTTGTAAGAGGGGCTGTCAGCTGGCTGAGGTCAAGCTCGCCTATGTCCAGTGGAATATCTGCAGCAGAGCCCGCCTTCAGTGAAGTATGTTGGCTGGAAGGCTTTCAGGCCCGTCTTTGCCACTCCAGGGTCAGAGACCTTCACCTTGTTTGGATGACAGCCTGCTCTGATATTCATCTGTGGGCACAAACACCAAAACTCAAGAGACTTTTCAGTGAGAAGAAAAGGCAAACCTTGCATGCCAGAGTGAAAGTGAGAGTGTGTGAGTGCATACTCCCCCTGAATGGACTCTCAGGGATGTTAGCGTCTCCCCAGGAGACCATCACAGTGTGTGGGGTGCAGGTGTATGTGCTGTTGCTATTATCCTTAACCTGGACATCCACAGAATTGACTTCACCATCCTGTGCAGAAGACAAGGGATTATAGTTCAATCAGATTTAACACACTGTATTTTTCGGACCATAAGGCACACTGTCGATGAACAGGTCTGGTTTCATACATGAGGCGCACTGGACTATAAAACGCATTAAGCGAAACAAAACAGCCAGATAAGTCAAACTTTACTCAACTCTTTCTTCTTGCTTCCTCCACTTCCGTACCATTGATTCATTCATGTTGAAATCTCTCGCAGCTGCTCTATTCTCATGTTCTACTGCGTGACTGACAGCCTTGAGTTTGAAATCCGCTTCCTCAGCATGTCTCTTAACAGGTGGCATTTTGGGGTCATGATCCACACACAATACAGTAATATTATGTTGCAGCACAGTACGTATCACTCCGCCAGGCTCCTGACTACGTAGCCGTAATGCTCCGACAATCCATCAAGCGGTGCGACTTCGTAGCTTACCAAAGTCCTACTAAAACATTTTTTGACAGATTTTTAAGCGCCGTGTATTACATAAAATCGGTTCAAGGTCAGTAAGCACAACCACAATTCATACATAAGGCGCACTGTCGATTTTTGAGAGATAATTAAAGGATTTTAAGTGCGACTCATAGTCCGAAAAATACGGTACATACAATATATTTAACATATTTGTGATCATATACAAAGCCAGATATACCTGGGCTATAATTTTCAGAGGAGCTTTTCCTCCTTGCTTGGCATCAACTGTGAGTTCACTGGGTTTTCCAACAGCCAGACCACTGCTCTGTAGGCCTGGACCGTACGCCTTAACCTAGAGAAAACTATTTTAAACAAACAATTAAAAAAGGAACAAGTCAAAGATCTACTATAGCCAAAAGATCATTTACAGACTATAGCGCTGTGAAAAAATATTTGCCTCCTTTCTCATTTCGTATCTTATTCCATATTTGTCACACTTACACGTTTCAGATCAATAAATGTTAATATTAGACAAGAATGTCTAATATTAAACGGCAGTTTTCAAGGGGAAAAAGCTATCCAAACATACTTGGTCCTATATGAAAAAGTAATTGCACCGAATTAAATAAATTCTAACAACAGCTTATCAAGTTTAAAGGCGCTTCTGCTGTTTAACACGACCTCTGCTAGTTTCCTCTTTCTGGCGCAAAGCGGGAGATAAACAAGCAAGAGAGACGGGACTTGTGGCAGAAACGCCGATCAGCTGATCATTGATCAGTTTCATGATTGAAGTAGCAGCAGGAGAGGGAGAACGAGAGAAGAAGAGGCAGCTGTGCAGCAAAGACACAGAATAACTCCAGCTTTTTGTCTTTTTTTTATTGTAGCTGAAGTATGGGACAAATCGCTTTTATTTTCAGCTCAATACAAAACGCATAATATTAACTCTGAATACCAGAGGATTCCGTTTTTTATGGCACGGTTGGCAACTCTACTAACTAACCATATGAATAAAATAAAGTTCACCAGTAACATCATAGCACCCACCCAACTGTACAGAAACTCCATCATGCTAGCTAGTACACAGTACGAGTTACTGTAACTGACTGTAAAAAGTTAGCACAAGGAAAATAAACTCCACCTAAACTTGGTTTGACCCAGATAGACTGCAGGTCATAACTTCTTACCTGAAGCTCATTTCACCTGACAGTCGGACTGGCGGCCGCCTTGCGTCTCTCCACCTCCAGTCCTTTCCCCCATCCACCTGCTGGCCTCCACCACTTGCTAATTTGACTGAATGTGTGAAAGCTCCACCATAGCCACTACCAAACAACTGAGTTATTTTTACACGTCTGCCAGCATCTGTCCAATCCGCCACCTTTCACTGTTTACACAGTTAGGAAAAAAAGACAACAACAACAACAAAACATTGGGCCATTTAAAAGGCAAAATGAGCATCGGCCCACCGGGCAAATGGCCGGTATACCCGATGCCCCACAGACAGACTGAGGCCCCGCCGCTATTTTTGAGTGCAAAAATGTGTGGTCTCCAGCTAATGGAAAAGGCTGATCGCGTAGTGCTCTTTAAATAGAACAATTTGCCCCATTCTCTTCGCCCGTCATGTGGCCACATGTGGCGGGCTAGCAGGCTAGCAACATACTGGCCCGGGTTCGAGCCCTCGGCTCACTTCCCTCTGTATGTTCACCTGCTAGGGGGAGGTCCAGGCGGGCGATCTTGGAGTGAAAATTCCAAGGGATGACCCCTCGTAGCCTGGGCTTCCCCTGACTTTTTTGCTTTGCTTTGCTTTTTTTCATTTACCTGCCAGCAACAAACACACCTCCTTGTTGTCATGGCTACCAACGACCACTCTTCTTGTGCCAACAAGTCATTGCCTGACAAAACATTATTTCCTATGTTTCCCTGGCTTTTTTGCCTTTTTTATTTCTTGTGTTTTAGACAAAAACAAAAGAAAAAGATCTACAGATTCAGGCTTTTCTTTACCTGTGGTAGTCGGGTAGAATGACGTCACTGACACTGCTTTAATATGAAAACAAACTTTCTCAAACAAAAAACAAAAACAAAAAAGGAGTGGGTCGGTGTGTCATCTTTACCGAGCACCATACATGTTTTGCTTCACATTCAAATTATTATTTTTCCTTTTCAAAAATAATTCAGAGAGAAAAAAAACAGAGAAGTCAAATATATCAAATTTGCACGAATCTTCTAGTGAAGGTGCCTCCTCCTTCTGACCTTAGGGTAACTAATTTCTCAGACAGTGACATGACAGTGCGCTGGGAAGCTGCAGCTGATGATGATGTTTCTTACCTCACTAAGTGGAGGCGACCTGAGACAGGTGGGGAAGAACTATTGGATTGTTGGGGTACATATTATGAAGTAAAAAAAATACAATATCTCAATAAACTGTTGTCCTGTGTCTTAAGGAGTATGAGATATCACTGTCTGCACTCTATGGAGATGGAGCTCAGAGTGAAGCTGTGGCCATACGCTACAGCACCTGTGAGTCACACATTTTCTGATCCTGAACGTTTGTCAAACTCAGGAGGGGAGAGCCTGAAACCATTTACCTAAGTCACATTAGCAGCAGTGTTCAGCCTAAAAAATAGACAAGTTAAAAGTCATGCATCCATATTATTTGTTTATTTATTAAATTATTTTCGAGACACTGTTAGTTGTTAGAAGCCAGTGTTTTAATGACAGGACATATATGACAGTAATGAGACAACCTAAGATATCCAAGATTAGCACAAAAACACAAATAGAATCACAGAAAGCGTGTTTCTCTCCCGTTAGTCTTTAGGCCCAGTTACCTTTTACTTTTCTGTGGTCAGTAGCCCTTCATGTCATATTCTGTCTCTATGTACAATATAGCATTACTAATACAATAACCTATATGTAAATGAACTTCATTGTGTAATTGATGGCAGTTCTCAAAGTACTAGTCACTTAAAGGTTAAATTTCACATCGAAATTCTCATATTATATTCTATTTGAATGTTTAAAAAGAAAAATATCACAGTATTTATGCTTTCACTGAGCATATACCTGCATCAATGATAAACTCTCAAGGCTGAAAAGTCCTGGCTTTGGTCAGCCACGGTCCACGCACACGTCACCAATCCCTGACTGCTTGATCATAACAGCAATTGGGCTGCTGGGAACATGACGGGCGTTCTTCTTGATGTTAACAAGGTGCTCACCAATCTCCCTGGGAACAAACGAGATTCCTAAGACAGACCGACAAAACAGATGTTAACAACGCTTATTCTTGTGTGTGCATGCAGCCCGTTTCAGTTGCTCCTGCTTCTTTCTCCACGCTTTAACTTTTATTACTTTCCCCCTCTGTCTTTTACTTAAGGGTTAATAAAGTATTTGGATTCTGATGAGTCTCATTGTTTAGCAAACTTCTCACTTATCAGACGGACACTCACCAATGTGAGCGTTACGCAGCATCTTCAGCAGGCAGGGCTCCTCTGGGCCTGAGGGTGTTGTAAGAGGGGCTGTCAGCTGGCTGAGGTCAAGCTCGCCTATGTCCAGTGGAATATCTGCAGCAGAGCCCGCCTTCAGTGAAGTATGTTGGCTGGAAGGCTTTCAGGCCCGTCTTTGCCACTCCAGGGTCAGAGACCTTCACCTTGTTTGGATGACAGCCTGCTCTGATATTCATCTGTGGGCACAAACACCAAAACTCAAGAGACTTTTCAGTGAGAAGAAAAGGCAAACCTTGCATGCCAGAGTGAAAGTGAGAGTGTGTGAGTGCATACTCCCCCTGAATGGACTCTCAGGGATGTTAGCGTCTCCCCAGGAGACCATCACAGTGTGCTTCACAGGCTTACGTGGGGTGCAGGTGTATGTGCTGTTGCTATTATCCTTAACCTGGACATCCACAGAATTGACTTCACCATCCTGTGCAGAAGACAAGGGATTATAGTTCAATCAGATTTAACACACTGTATTTTTCGGACCATAAGGCGCACTGTCGATGAACAGGTCTGGTTTCATACATGAGGCGCACTGGACTATAAAACGCATTAAGCGAAACAAAACAGCCAGATAAGTCAAACTTTACTCAACTCTTTCTTCTTGCTTCCTCCACTTCCGTACCATTGATTCATTCATGTTGAAATCTCTCGCAGCTGCTCTATTCTCATGTTCTACTGCGTGACTGACAGCCTTGAGTTTGAAATCCGCTTCCTCAGCATGTCTCTTAACAGGTGGCATTTTGGGGTCATGATCCACACACAATACAGTAATATTATGTTGCAGCACAGTACGTATCACTCCGCCAGGCTCCTGACTACGTAGCCGTAATGCTCCGACAATCCATCAAGCGGTGCGACTTCGTAGCTTACCAAAGTCCTACTAAAACATTTTTTGACAGATTTTTAAGCGCCGTGTATTACATAAAATCGGTTCAAGGTCAGTAAGCACAACCACAATTCATACATAAGGCGCACTGTCGATTTTTGAGAGATAATTAAAGGATTTTAAGTGCGACTCATAGTCCGAAAAATACGGTACATACAATATATTTAACATATTTGTGATCATATACAAAGCCAGATATACCTGGGCTATAATTTTCAGAGGAGCTTTTCCTCCTTGCTTGGCATCAACTGTGAGTTCACTGGGTTTTCCAACAGCCAGACCACTGCTCTGTAGGCCTGGACCGTACGCCTTAACCTAGAGAAAACTATTTTAAACAAACAATTAAAAAAGGAACAAGTCAAAGATCTACTATAGCCAAAAGATCATTTACAGACTATAGCGCTGTGAAAAAATATTTGCCTCCTTTCTCATTTCGTATCTTATTCCATATTTGTCACACTTACACGTTTCAGATCAATAAATGTTAATATTAGACAAGAATGTCTAATATTAAACGGCAGTTTTCAAGGGGAAAAAGCTATCCAAACATACTTGGTCCTATATGAAAAAGTAATTGCACCGAATTAAATAAATTCTAACAACAGCTTATCAAGTTTAAAGGCGCTTCTGCTGTTTAACACGACCTCTGCTAGTTTCCTCTTTCTGGCGCAAAGCGGGAGATAAACAAGCAAGAGAGACGGGACTTGTGGCAGAAACGCCGATCAGCTGATCATTGATCAGTTTCATGATTGAAGTAGCAGCAGGAGAGGGAGAACGAGAGAAGAAGAGGCAGCTGTGCAGCAAAGACACAGAATAACTCCAGCTTTTTGTCTTTTTTTTATTGTAGCTGAAGTACGGGACAAATCGCTTTTATTTTCAGCTCAATACAAAACGCATAATATTAACTCTGAATACCAGAGGATTCCGTTTTTTATGGCACGGTTGGCAACTCTACTAACTAACCATATGAATAAAATAAAGTTCACCAGTAACATCATAGCACCCACCCAACTGTACAGAAACTCCATCATGCTAGCTAGTACACAGTACGAGTTACTGTAACTGACTGTAAAAAGTTAGCACAAGGAAAATAAACTCCACCTAAACTTGGTTTGACCCAGATAGACTGCAGGTCATAACTTCTTACCTGAAGCTCATTTCACCTGACAGTCGGACTGGCGGCCGCCTTGCGTCTCTCCACCTCCAGTCCTTTCCCCCATCCACCTGCTGGCCTCCACCACTTGCTAATTTGACTGAATGTGTGAAAGCTCCACCATAGCCACTACCAAACAACTGAGTTCTTTTTACACGTCTGCCAGCATCTGTCCAATCCGCCACCTTTCACTGTTTACACAGTTAGGAAAAAAAGACAACAACAACAACAAAACATTGGGCCATTTAAAAGGCAAAATGAGCATCGGCCCACCGGGCAAATGGCCGGTATACCCGATGCCCCACAGACAGACTGAGGCCCCGCCGCTATTTTTGAGTGCAAAAATGTGTGGTCTCCAGCTAATGGAAAAGGCTGATCGCGTAGTGCTCTTTAAATAGAACAATTTGCCCCATTCTCTTCGCCCGTCATGTGGCCACATGTGGCGGGCTAGCAGGCTAGCAACATACAGGCCCGGGTTCGAGCCCTCGGCTCACTTCCCTCTGTATGTTCACCTGCTAGGGGGAGGTCCAGGCGGGCGATCTTGGAGTGAAAATTCCAAGGGATGACCCCTCGTAGCCTGGGCTTCCCCTCACTTTTTTTCTTTGCTTTGCTTTTTTTCATTTACCTGCCAGCAACAAACACACCTCCTTGTTGTCATGGCTACCAACGACCACTCTTCTTGTGCCAACAAGTCATTGCCTGACAAAACATTATTTCCTATGTTTCCCTGGCTTTTTTGCCTTTTTTATTTCTTGTGTTTTAGACAAAAACAAAAGAAAAAGATCTACAGATTCAGGCTTTTCTTTACCTGTGGTAGTCGGGTAGAATGACGTCACTGACACTGCTTTAATATGAAAACAAACTTTCTCAAACAAAAAACAAAAACAAAAAAGGAGTGGGTCGGTGTGTCATCTTTACCGAGCACCATACATGTTTTGCTTCACATTCAAATTATTATTTTTCCTTTTCAAAAATAATTCAGAGAGAAAAAAAACAGAGAAGTCAAATATATCAAATTTGCACGAATCTTCTAGTGAAGGTGCCTCCTCCTTCTGACCTTAGGGTAACTAATTTCTCAGACAGTGACATGACAGTGCGCTGGGAAGCTGCAGCTGATGATGATGTTTCTTACCTCACTAAGTGGAGGCGACCTGAGACAGGTGGGGAAGAACTATTGGATTGTTGGGGTACATATTATGAAGTAAAAAAAATACAATATCTCAATAAACTGTTGTCCTGTGTCTTAAGGAGTATGAGATATCACTGTCTGCACTCTATGGAGATGGAGCTCAGAGTGAAGCTGTGGCCATACGCTACAGCACCTGTGAGTCACACATTTTCTGATCCTGAACGTTTGTCAAACTCAGGAGGGGAGAGCCTGAAACCATTTACCTAAGTCACATTAGCAGCAGTGTTCAGCCTAAAAAATAGACAAGTTAAAAGTCATGCATCCATATTATTTGTTTATTTATTAAATTATTTTCGAGACACTGTTAGTTGTTAGAAGCCAGTGTTTTAATGACAGGACATATATGACAGTAATGAGACAACCTAAGATATCCAAGATTAGCACAAAAACACAAATAGAATCACAGAAAGCGTGTTTCTCTCCCGTTAGTCTTTAGGCCCAGTTACCTTTTACTTTTCTGTGGTCAGTAGCCCTTCATGTCATATTCTGTCTCTATGTACAATATAGCATTACTAATACAATAACCTATATGTAAATGAACTTCATTGTGTAATTGATGGCAGTTCTCAAAGTACTAGTCACTTAAAGGTTAAATTTCACATCGAAATTCTCATATTATATTCTATTTGAATGTTTAAAAAGAAAAATATCACAGTATTTATGCTTTCACTGAGCATATACCTGCATCAATGATAAACTCTCAAGGCTGAAAAGTCCTGGCTTTGGTCAGCCACGGTCCACGCACACGTCACCAATCCCTGACTGCTTGATCATAACAGCAATTGGGCTGCTGGGAACATGACGGGCGTTCTTCTTGATGTTAACAAGGTGCTCACCAATCTCCCTGGGAACAAACGAGATTCCTAAGACAGACCGACAAAACAGATGTTAACAACGCTTATTCTTGTGTGTGCATGCAGCCCGTTTCAGTTGCTCCTGCTTCTTTCTCCACGCTTTAACTTTTATTACTTTCCCCCTCTGTCTTTTACTTAAGGGTTAATAAAGTATTTGGATTCTGATGAGTCTCATTGTTTAGCAAACTTCTCACTTATCAGACGGACACTCACCAATGTGAGCGTTACGCAGCATCTTCAGCAGGCAGGGCTCCTCTGGGCCTGAGGGTGTTGTAAGAGGGGCTGTCAGCTGGCTGAGGTCAAGCTCGCCTATGTCCAGTGGAATATCTGCAGCAGAGCCCGCCTTCAGTGAAGTATGTTGGCTGGAAGGCTTTCAGGCCCGTCTTTGCCACTCCAGGGTCAGAGACCTTCACCTTGTTTGGATGACAGCCTGCTCTGATATTCATCTGTGGGCACAAACACCAAAACTCAAGAGACTTTTCAGTGAGAAGAAAAGGCAAACCTTGCATGCCAGAGTGAAAGTGAGAGAGTGTGTGAGTGCATACTCCCCCTGAATGGACTCTCAGGGATGTTAGCGTCTCCCCAGGAGACCATCACAGTGTGCTTCACAGGCTTACGTGGGGTGCAGGTGTATGTGCTGTTGCTATTATCCTTAACCTGGACATCCACAGAATTGACTTCACCATCCTGTGCAGAAGACAAGGGATTATAGTTCAATCAGATTTAACACACTGTATTTTTCGGACCATAAGGCGCACTGTCGATGAACAGGTCTGGTTTCATACATGAGGCGCACTGGACTATAAAACGCATTAAGCGAAACAAAACAGCCAGATAAGTCAAACTTTACTCAACTCTTTCTTCTTGCTTCCTCCACTTCCGTACCATTGATTCATTCATGTTGAAATCTCTCGCAGCTGCTCTATTCTCATGTTCTACTGCGTGACTGACAGCCTTGAGTTTGAAATCCGCTTCCTCAGCATGTCTCTTAACAGGTGGCATTTTGGGGTCATGATCCACACACAATACAGTAATATTATGTTGCAGCACAGTACGTATCACTCCGCCAGGCTCCTGACTACGTAGCCGTAATGCTCCGACAATCCATCAAGCGGTGCGACTTCGTAGCTTACCAAAGTCCTACTAAAACATTTTTTGACAGATTTTTAAGCGCCGTGTATTACATAAAATCGGTTCAAGGTCAGTAAGCACAACCACAATTCATACATAAGGCGCACTGTCGATTTTTGAGAGATAATTAAAGGATTTTAAGTGCGACTCATAGTCCGAAAAATACGGTACATACAATATATTTAACATATTTGTGATCATATACAAAGCCAGATATACCTGGGCTATAATTTTCAGAGGAGCTTTTCCTCCTTGCTTGGCATCAACTGTGAGTTCACTGGGTTTTCCAACAGCCAGACCACTGCTCTGTAGGCCTGGACCGTACGCCTTAACCTAGAGAAAACTATTTTAAACAAACAATTAAAAAAGGAACAAGTCAAAGATCTACTATAGCCAAAAGATCATTTACAGACTATAGCGCTGTGAAAAAATATTTGCCTCCTTTCTCATTTCGTATCTTATTCCATATTTGTCACACTTACACGTTTCAGATCAATAAATGTTAATATTAGACAAGAACGTCTAATATTAAACGGCAGTTTTCAAGGGGAAAAAGCTATCCAAACATACTTGGTCCTATATGAAAAAGTAATTGCACCGAATTAAATAAATTCTAACAACAGCTTATCAAGTTTAAAGGCGCTTCTGCTGTTTAACACGACCTCTGCTAGTTTCCTCTTTCTGGCGCAAAGCGGGAGATAAACAAGCAAGAGAGACGGGACTTGTGGCAGAAACGCCGATCAGCTGATCATTGATCAGTTTCATGATTGAAGTAGCAGCAGGAGAGGGAGAACGAGAGAAGAAGAGGCAGCTGTGCAGCAAAGACACAGAATAACTCCAGCTTTTTGTCTTTTTTTTATTGTAGCTGAAGTATGGGACAAATCGCTTTTATTTTCAGCTCAATACAAAACGCATAATATTAACTCTGAATACCAGAGGATTCCGTTTTTTATGGCACGGTTGGCAACTCTACTAACTAACCATATGAATAAAATAAAGTTCACCAGTAACATCATAGCACCCACCCAACTGTACAGAAACTCCATCATGCTAGCTAGTACACAGTACGAGTTATTGTAACTGACTGTAAAAAGTTAGCACAAGGAAAATAAACTCCACCTAAACTTGGTTTGACCCAGATAGACTGCAGGTCATAACTTCTTACCTGAAGCTCATTTCACCTGACAGTCGGACTGGCGGCCGCCTTGCGTCTCTCCACCTCCAGTCCTTTCCCCCATCCACCTGCTGGCCTCCACCACTTGCTAATTTGACTGAATGTGTGAAAGCTCCACCATAGCCACTACCAAACAACTGAGTTCTTTTTACACGTCTGCCAGCATCTGTCCAATCCGCCACCTTTCACTGTTTACACAGTTAGGAAAAAAAGACAACAACAACAAAACATTGGGCCATTTAAAAGGCAAAATTAGCATCGGCCCACCGGGCAAATGGCCGGTATACCCGATGCCCCACAGACAGACTGAGGCCCCGCCGCTATTTTTGAGTGCAAAAATGTGTGGTCTCCAGCTAATGGAAAAGGCTGATCGCGTAGTGCTCTTTAAATAGAACAATTTGCCCCATTCTCTTCGCCCGTCATGTGGCCACATGTGGCGGGCTAGCAGGCTAGCAACATACAGGCCCGGGCTCGAGCCCTCGGCTCACTTCCCTCTGTATGTTCACCTGCTAGGGGGAGGTCCAGGCGGGCGATCTTGGAGTGAAAATTCCAAGGGATGACCCCTCGTAGCCTGGGCTTCCCCTGACTTTTTTTCTTTGCTTTGCTTTTTTTCATTTACCTGCCAGCAACAAACACACCTCCTTGTTGTCATGGCTACCAACGACCACTCTTCTTGTGCCAACAAGTCATTGCCTGACAAAACATTATTTCCTATGTTTCCCTGGCTTTTTTGCCTTTTTTATTTCTTGTGTTTTAGACAAAAACAAAAGAAAAAGATCTACAGATTCAGGCTTTTCTTTACCTGTGGTAGTCGGGTAGAATGACGTCACTGACACTGCTTTAATATGAAAACAAACTTTCTCAAACAAAAAACAAAAACAAAAAAGGAGTGGGTCGGTGTGTCATCTTTACCGAGCACCATACATGTTTTGCTTCACATTCAAATTATTATTTTTCCTTTTCAAAAATAATTCAGAGAGAAAAAAAACAGAGAAGTCAAATATATCAAATTTGCACGAATCTTCTAGTGAAGGTGCCTCCTCCTTCTGACCTTAGGGTAACTAATTTCTCAGACAGTGACATGACAGTGCGCTGGGAAGCTGCAGCTGATGATGATGTTTCTTACCTCACTAAGTGGAGGCGACCTGAGACAGGTGGGGAAGAACTATTGGATTGTTGGGGTACATATTATGAAGTAAAAAAAATACAATATCTCAATAAACTGTTGTCCTGTGTCTTAAGGAGTATGAGATATCACTGTCTGCACTCTATGGAGATGGAGCTCAGAGTGAAGCTGTGGCCATACGCTACAGCACCTGTGAGTCACACATTTTCTGATCCTGAACGTTTGTCAAACTCAGGAGGGGAGAGCCTGAAACCATTTACCTAAGTCACATTAGCAGCAGTGTTCAGCCTAAAAAATAGACAAGTTAAAAGTCATGCATCCATATTATTTGTTTATTTATTAAATTATTTTCGAGACACTGTTAGTTGTTAGAAGCCAGTGTTTTAATGACAGGACATATATGACAGTAATGAGACAACCTAAGATATCCAAGATTAGCACAAAAACACAAATAGAATCACAGAAAGCGTGTTTCTCTCCCGTTAGTCTTTAGGCCCAGTTACCTTTTACTTTTCTGTGGTCAGTAGCCCTTCATGTCATATTCTGTCTCTATGTACAATATAGCATTACTAATACAATAACCTGTATGTAAATGAACTTCATTGTGTAATTGATGGCAGTTCTCAAAGTACTAGTCACTTAAAGGTTAAATTTCACATCGAAATTCTCATATTATATTCTATTTGAATGTTTAAAAAGAAAAATATCACAGTATTTATGCTTTCACTGAGCATATACCTGCATCAATGATGAACTCTCAAGGCTGAAAAGTCCTGGCTTTGGTCAGCCACGGTCCACGCACACGCACACGTCACCAATCCCTGACTGCTTGATCATAACAGCAATTGGGCTGCTGGGAACATGACGGGCGTTCTTCTTGATGTTAACAAGGTGCTCACCAATCTCCCTGGGAACAAACGAGATTCCTAAGACAGACCGACAAAACAGATGTTAACAACGCTTATTCTTGTGTGTGCATGCAGCCCGTTTCAGTTGCTCCTGCTTCTTTCTCCACGCTTTAACTTTTATTACTTTCCCCCTCTGTCTTTTACTTAAGGGTTAATAAAGTATTTGGATTCTGATGAGTCTCATTGTTTAGCAAACTTCTCACTTATCAGACGGACACTCACCAATGTGAGCGTTACGCAGCATCTTCAGCAGGCAGGGCTCCTCTGGGCCTGAGGGTGTTGTAAGAGGGGCTGTCAGCTGGCTGAGGTCAAGCTCGCCTATGTCCAGTGGAATATCTGCAGCAGAGCCCGCCTTCAGTGAAGTATGTTGGCTGGAAGGCTTTCAGGCCCGTCTTTGCCACTCCAGGGTCAGAGACCTTCACCTTGTTTGGATGACAGCCTGCTCTGATATTCATCTGTGGGCACAAACACCAAAACTCAAGAGACTTTTCAGTGAGAAGAAAAGGCAAACCTTGCATGCCAGAGTGAAAGTGAGAGTGTGTGAGTGCATACTCCCCCTGAATGGACTCTCAGGGATGTTAGCGTCTCCCCAGGAGACCATCACAGTGTGCTTCACAGGCTTACGTGGGGTGCAGGTGTATGTGCTGTTGCTATTATCCTTAACCTGGACATCCACAGAATTGACTTCACCATCCTGTGCAGAAGACAAGGGATTATAGTTCAATCAGATTTAACACACTGTATTTTTCGGACCATAAGGCGCACTGTCGATGAACAGGTCTGGTTTCATACATGAGGCGCACTGGACTATAAAACGCATTAAGCGAAACAAAACAGCCAGATAAGTCAAACTTTACTCAACTCTTTCTTCTTGCTTCTTCCACTTCCGTACCATTGATTCATTCATGTTGAAATCTCTCGCAGCTGCTCTATTCTCATGTTCTACTGCGTGACTGACAGCCTTGAGTTTGAAATCCGCTTCGTCAGCATGTCTCTTAACAGGTGGCATTTTGGGGTCATGATCCACACACAATACAGTAATATTATGTTGCAGCACAGTACGTATCACTCCGCCAGGCTCCTGACTACGTAGCCGTAATGCTCCGACAATCCATCAAGCGGTGCGACTTCGTAGCTTACCAAAGTCGTACTAAAACATTTTTTGACAGATTTTTAAGCGCCGTGTATTACATAAAATCGGTTCAAGGTCAGTAAGCACAACCACAATTCATACATAAGGCGCACTGTCGATTTTTGAGAGATAATTAAAGGATTTTAAGTGCGACTCATAGTCCGAAAAATACGGTACATACAATATATTTAACATATTTGTGATCATATACAAAGCCAGATATACCTGGGCTATAATTTTCAGAGGAGCTTTTCCTCCTTGCTTGGCATCAACTGTGAGTTCACTGGGTTTTCCAACAGCCAGACCACTGCTCTGTAGGCCTGGACCGTACGCCTTAACCTAGAGAAAACTATTTTAAACAAACAATTAAAAAAGGAACAAGTCAAAGATCTACTATAGCCAAAAGATCATTTACAGACTATAGCGCTGTGAAAAAATATTTGCCTCCTTTCTCATTTCGTATCTTATTCCATATTTGTCACACTTACACGTTTCAGATCAATAAATGTTAATATTAGACAAGAATGTCTAATATTAAACGGCAGTTTTCAAGGGGAAAAAGCTATCCAAACATACTTGGTCCTATATGAAAAAGTAATTGCACCGAATTAAATAAATTCTAACAACAGCTTATCAAGTTTAAAGGCGCTTCTGCTGTTTAACACGACCTCTGCTAGTTTCCTCTTTCTGGCGCAAAGCGGGAGATAAACAAGCAAGAGAGACGGGACTTGTGGCAGAAACGCCGATCAGCTGATCATTGATCAGTTTCATGATTGAAGTAGCAGCAGGAGAGGGAGAACGAGAGAAGAAGAGGCAGCTGTGCAGCAAAGACACAGAATAACTCCAGCTTTTTGTCTTTTTTTTATTGTAGCTGAAGTATGGGACAAATCGCTTTTATTTTCAGCTCAATACAAAACGCATAATATTAACTCTGAATACCAGAGGATTCCGTTTTTTATGGCACGGTTGGCAACTCTACTAACTAACCATATGAATAAAATAAAGTTCACCAGTAACATCATAGCACCCACCCAACTGTACAGAAACTCCATCATGCTAGCTAGTACACAGTACGAGTTACTGTAACTGACTGTAAAAAGTTAGCACAAGGAAAATAAACTCCACCTAAACTTGGTTTGACCCAGATAGACTGCAGGTCATAACTTCTTACCTGAAGCTCATTTCACCTGACAGTCGGACTGGCGGCCGCCTTGCGTCTCTCCACCTCCAGTCCTTTCCCCCATCCACCTGCTGGCCTCCACCACTTGCTAATTTGACTGAATGTGTGAAAGCTCCACCATAGCCACTACCAAACAACTGAGTTATTTTTACACGTCTGCCAGCATCTGTCCAATCCGCCACCTTTCACTGTTTACACAGTTAGGAAAAAAAGACAACAACAACAACAAAACATTGGGCCATTTAAAAGGCAAAATGAGCATCGGCCCACCGGGCAAATGGCCGGTATACCCGATGCCCCACAGACAGACTGAGGCCCCGCCGCTATTTTTGAGTGCAAAAATGTGTGGTCTCCAGCTAATGGAAAAGGCTGATCGCGTAGTGCTCTTTAAATAGAACAATTTGCCCCATTCTCTTCGCCCGTCATGTGGCCACATGTGGCGGGCTAGCAGGCTAGCAACATACAGGCCCGGGTTCGAGCCCTCGGCTCACTTCCCTCTGTATGTTCACCTGCTAGGGGGAGGTCCAGGCGGGCGATCTTGGAGTGAAAATTCCAAGGGATGACCCCTCGTAGCCTGGGCTTCCCCTGACTTTTTTGCTTTGCTTTGCTTTTTTTCATTTACCTGCCAGCAACAAACACACCTCCTTGTTGTCATGGCTACCAACGACCACTCTTCTTGTGCCAACAAGTCATTGCCTGACAAAACATTATTTCCTATGTTTCCCTGGCTTTTTTGCCTTTTTTATTTCTTGTGTTTTAGACAAAAACAAAAGAAAAAGATCTACAGATTCAGGCTTTTCTTTACCTGTGGTAGTCGGGTAGAATGACGTCACTGACACTGCTTTAATATGAAAACAAACTTTCTCAAACAAAAAACAAAAACAAAAAAGGAGTGGGTCGGTGTGTCATCTTTACCGAGCACCATACATGTTTTGCTTCACATTCAAATTATTATTTTTCCTTTTCAAAAATAATTCAGAGAGAAAAAAAACAGAGAAGTCAAATATATCAAATTTGCACGAATCTTCTAGTGAAGGTGCCTCCTCCTTCTGACCTTAGGGTAACTAATTTCTCAGACAGTGACATGACAGTGCGCTGGGAAGCTGCAGCTGATGATGATGTTTCTTACCTCACTAAGTGGAGGCGACCTGAGACAGGTGGGGAAGAACTATTGGATTGTTGGGGTACATATTATGAAGTAAAAAAAATACAATATCTCAATAAACTGTTGTCCTGTGTCTTAAGGAGTATGAGATATCACTGTCTGCACTCTATGGAGATGGAGCTCAGAGTGAAGCTGTGGCCATACGCTACAGCACCTGTGAGTCACACATTTTCTGATCCTGAACGTTTGTCAAACTCAGGAGGGGAGAGCCTGAAACCATTTACCTAAGTCACATTAGCAGCAGTGTTCAGCCTAAAAAATAGACAAGTTAAAAGTCATGCATCCATATTATTTGTTTATTTATTAAATTATTTTCGAGACACTGTTAGTTGTTAGAAGCCAGTGTTTTAATGACAGGACATATATGACAGTAATGAGACAACCTAAGATATCCAAGATTAGCACAAAAACACAAATAGAATCACAGAAAGCGTGTTTCTCTCCCGTTAGTCTTTAGGCCCAGTTACCTTTTACTTTTCTGTGGTCAGTAGCCCTTCATGTCATATTCTGTCTCTATGTACAATATAGCATTACTAATACAATAACCTATATGTAAATGAACTTCATTGTGTAATTGATGGCAGTTCTCAAAGTACTAGTCACTTAAAGGTTAAATTTCACATCGAAATTCTCATATTATATTCTATTTGAATGTTTAAAAAGAAAAATATCACAGTATTTATGCTTTCACTGAGCATATACCTGCATCAATGATAAACTCTCAAGGCTGAAAAGTCCTGGCTTTGGTCAGCCACGGTCCACGCACACGTCACCAATCCCTGACTGCTTGATCATAACAGCAATTGGGCTGCTGGGAACATGACGGGCGTTCTTCTTGATGTTAACAAGGTGCTCACCAATCTCCCTGGGAACAAACGAGATTCCTAAGACAGACCGACAAAACAGCAGTGCGAGTGTGGTCAGGTCAGACCACTCCAGTATCTGTGTGTCATGGAGACCAGTATCTGCCGTTGATGGATATCCTATTGTAATCCAGGATGTAAAAGGTATTCTGTAATCACGTCTACAGTGATGTGAAAAGGTGTTTGCCCCCTTCCTAATTTCCTAGTGTTTTGCATATTTATCACACTTACATGTTTCAGATCATCAAACTAATTTTAATATTAGACACAGATAAGACAAGTTAATACAAAATGCAGTTTTTAAATGATGATTTCATAGATTAGGGAGAAAGATTATCCAAACCTCCCTGGTCCTGTGTAAAAACAAATTGCCCCTCTTGTTAAATCAAGGGTTAACTGTGATTAACCAATTTTGGAAACCTCAGTTCAGTGTTACTAAACACACTCAGGCCTGATTAATTGCAGACTTGTGAATCAAGAAATCCGTTAAATAGAACCTGTGTGACAAAGTGAAACAGGCTAAAAGACCTCAAAAAGCAACACATCGTGCCATCCTCCTGGTCCTCAGTGTTAATGCCCACTTAACTGGGCCCTTCAGTGGAAAGGCTCAAGCAGATGAAGGCTAATATAACAAGATGAGACTGACAAATATTCTATTTGAATGTTTAAAAAGAAAAATATCACAGTATTTATGCTTTCACTGAGCATATACCTGCATCAATGATGAACTCTCAAGGCTGAAAAGTCCTGGCTTTGGTCAGCCACGGTCCACGCACACGCACACGTCACCAATCCCTGACTGCTTGATCATAACAGCAATTGGGCTGCTGGGAACATGACGGGCGTTCTTCTTGATGTTAACAAGGTGCTCACCAATCTCCCTGGGAACAAACGAGATTCCTAAGACAGACCGACAAAACAGATGTTAACAACGCTTATTCTTGTGTGTGCATGCAGCCCGTTTCAGTTGCTCCTGCTTCTTTCTCCACGCTTTAACTTTTATTACTTTCCCCCTCTGTCTTTTACTTAAGGGTTAATAAAGTATTTGGATTCTGATGAGTCTCATTGTTTAGCAAACTTCTCACTTATCAGACGGACACTCACCAATGTGAGCGTTACGCAGCATCTTCAGCAGGCAGGGCTCCTCTGGGCCTGAGGGTGTTGTAAGAGGGGCTGTCAGCTGGCTGAGGTCAAGCTCGCCTATGTCCAGTGGAATATCTGCAGCAGAGCCCGCCTTCAGTGAAGTATGTTGGCTGGAAGGCTTTCAGGCCCGTCTTTGCCACTCCAGGGTCAGAGACCTTCACCTTGTTTGGATGACAGCCTGCTCTGATATTCATCTGTGGGCACAAACACCAAAACTCAAGAGACTTTTCAGTGAGAAGAAAAGGCAAACCTTGCATGCCAGAGTGAAAGTGAGAGTGTGTGAGTGCATACTCACCCTGAATGGACTCTCAGGGATGTTAGCGTCTCCCCAGGAGACCATCACAGTGTGCTTCACAGGCTTACGTGGGGTGCAGGTGTATGTGCTGTTGCTATTATCCTTAACCTGGACATCCACAGAATTGACTTCACCATCCTGTGCAGAAGACAAGGGATTATAGTTCAATCAGATTTAACACACTGTATTTTTCGGACCATAAGGCGCACTGTCGATGAACAGGTCTGGTTTCATACATGAGGCGCACTGGACTATAAAACGCATTAAGCGAAACAAAACAGCCAGATAAGTCAAACTTTACTCAACTCTTTCTTCTTGCTTCCTCCACTTCCGTACCATTGATTCATTCATGTTGAAATCTCTCGCAGCTGCTCTATTCTCATGTTCTACTGCGTGACTGACAGCCTTGAGTTTGAAATCCGCTTCGTCAGCATGTCTCTTAACAGGTGGCATTTTGGGGTCATGATCCACACACAATACAGTAATATTATGTTGCAGCACAGTACGTATCACTCCGCCAGGCTCCTGACTACGTAGCCGTAATGCTCCGACAATCCATCAAGCGGTGCGACTTCGTAGCTTACCAAAGTCGTACTAAAACATTTTTTGACAGATTTTTAAGCGCCGTGTATTACATAAAATCGGTTCAAGGTCAGTAAGCACAACCACAATTCATACATAAGGCGCACTGTCGATTTTTGAGAGATAATTAAAGGATTTTAAGTGCGACTCATAGTCCGAAAAATACGGTACATACAATATATTTAACATATTTGTGATCATATACAAAGCCAGATATACCTGGGCTATAATTTTCAGAGGAGCTTTTCCTCCTTGCTTGGCATCAACTGTGAGTTCACTGGGTTTTCCAACAGCCAGACCACTGCTCTGTAGGCCTGGACCGTACGCCTTAACCTAGAGAAAACTATTTTAAACAAACAATTAAAAAAGGAACAAGTCAAAGATCTACTATAGCCAAAAGATCATTTACAGACTATAGCGCTGTGAAAAAATATTTGCCTCCTTTCTGATTTCGTATCTTATTCCATATTTGTCACACTTACACGTTTCAGATCAATAAATGTTAATATTAGACAAGAATGTCTAATATTAAACGGCAGTTTTCAAGGGGAAAAAGCTATCCAAACATACTTGGTCCTATATGAAAAAGTAATTGCACCGAATTAAATAAATTCTAACAACAGCTTATCAAGTTTAAAGGCGCTTCTGCTGTTTAACACGACCTCTGCTAGTTTCCTCTTTCTGGCGCAAAGCGGGAGATAAACAAGCAAGAGAGACGGGACTTGTGGCAGAAACGCCGATCAGCTGATCATTGATCAGTTTCATGATTGAAGTAGCAGCAGGAGAGGGAGAACGAGAGAAGAAGAGGCAGCTGTGCAGCAAAGACACAGAATAACTCCAGCTTTTTGTCTTTTTTTTATTGTAGCTGAAGTACGGGACAAATCGCTTTTATTTTCAGCTCAATACAAAACGCATAATATTAACTGTGAATACCAGAGGATTCCGTTTTTTATGGCACGGTTGGCTCTACTAACTAACCATATGAATAAAATAAAGTTCACCAGTAACATCATAGCACCCACCCAACTGTACAGAAACTCCATCATGCTAGCTAGTACACAGTACGAGTTATTGTAACTGACTGTAAAAAGTTAGCACAAGGAAAATAAACTCCACCTAAACTTGGTTTGACCCAGATAGACTGCAGGTCATAACTTCTTACCTGAAGCTCATTTCACCTGACAGTCGGACTGGCGGCCGCCTTGCGTCTCTCCACCTCCAGTCCTTTCCCCCATCCACCTGCTGGCCTCCACCACTTGCTAATTTGACTGAATGTGTGAAAGCTCCACCATAGCCACTACCAAACAACTGAGTTATTTTTACACGTCTGCCAGCATCTGTCCAATCCGCCACCTTTCACTGTTTACACAGTTAGGAAAAAAAGACAACAACAAATACAACAACAAAACATTGGGCCATTTAAAAGGCAAAATTAGCATCGGCCCACCGGGCAAATGGCCGGTATACCCGATGCCCCACAGACAGACTGAGGCCCCGCCGCTATTTTTGAGTGCAAAAATGTGTGGTCTCCAGCTAATGGAAAAGGCTGATCGCGTAGTGCTCTTTAAATAGAACAATTTGCCCCATTCTCTTCGCCCGTCATGTGGCCACATGTGGCGGGCTAGCAGGCTAGCAACATACAGGCCCGGGTTCGAGCCCTCGGCTCACTTCCCTCTGTATGTTCACCTGCTAGGGGGAGGTCCAGGCGGGCGATCTTGGAGTGAAAATTCCAAGGGATGACCCCTCGTAGCCTGGGCTTCCCCTCACTTTTTTTCTTTGCTTTGCTTTTTTTCATTTACCTGCCAGCAACAAACACACCTCCTTGTTGTCATGGCTACCAACGACCACTCTTCTTGTGCCAACAAGTCATTGCCTGACAAAACATTATTTCCTATGTTTCCCTGGCTTTTTTGCCTTTTTTATTTCTTGTGTTTTAGACAAAAACAAAAGAAAAAGATCTACAGATTCAGGCTTTTCTTTACCTGTGGTAGTCGGGTAGAATGACGTCACTGACACTGCTTTAATATGAAAACAAACTTTCTCAAACAAAAAACAAAAACAAAAAAGGAGTGGGTCGGTGTGTCATCTTTACCGAGCACCATACATGTTTTGCTTCACATTCAAATTATTATTTTTCCTTTTCAAAAATAATTCAGAGAGAAAAAAAACAGAGAAGTCAAATATATCAAATTTGCACGAATCTTCTAGTGAAGGTGCCTCCTCCTTCTGACCTTAGGGTAACTAATTTCTCAGACAGTGACATGACAGTGCGCTGGGAAGCTGCAGCTGATGATGATGTTTCTTACCTCACTAAGTGGAGGCGACCTGAGACAGGTGGGGAAGAACTATTGGATTGTTGGGGTACATATTATGAAGTAAAAAAAATACAATATCTCAATAAACTGTTGTCCTGTGTCTTAAGGAGTATGAGATATCACTGTCTGCACTCTATGGAGATGGAGCTCAGAGTGAAGCTGTGGCCATACGCTACAGCACCTGTGAGTCACACATTTTCTGATCCTGAACGTTTGTCAAACTCAGGAGGGGAGAGCCTGAAACCATTTACCTAAGTCACATTAGCAGCAGTGTTCAGCCTAAAAAATAGACAAGTTAAAAGTCATGCATCCATATTATTTGTTTATTTATTAAATTATTTTCGAGACACTGTTAGTTGTTAGAAGCCAGTGTTTTAATGACAGGACATATATGACAGTAATGAGACAACCTAAGATATCCAAGATTAGCACAAAAACACAAATAGAATCACAGAAAGCGTGTTTCTCTCCCGTTAGTCTTTAGGCCCAGTTACCTTTTACTTTTCTGTGGTCAGTAGCCCTTCATGTCATATTCTGTCTCTATGTACAATATAGCATTACTAATACAATAACCTGTATGTAAATGAACTTCATTGTGTAATTGATGGCAGTTCTCAAAGTACTAGTCACTTAAAGGTTAAATTTCACATCGAAATTCTCATATTATATTCTATTTGAATGTTTAAAAAGAAAAATATCACAGTATTTATGCTTTCACTGAGCATATACCTGCATCAATGATGAACTCTCAAGGCTGAAAAGTCCTGGCTTTGGTCAGCCACGGTCCACGCACACGCACACGTCACCAATCCCTGACTGCTTGATCATAACAGCAATTGGGCTGCTGGGAACATGACGGGCGTTCTTCTTGATGTTAACAAGGTGCTCACCAATCTCCCTGGGAACAAACGAGATTCCTAAGACAGACCGACAAAACAGATGTTAACAACGCTTATTCTTGTGTGTGCATGCAGCCCGTTTCAGTTGCTCCTGCTTCTTTCTCCACGCTTTAACTTTTATTACTTTCCCCCTCTGTCTTTTACTTAAGGGTTAATAAAGTATTTGGATTCTGATGAGTCTCATTGTTTAGCAAACTTCTCACTTATCAGACGGACACTCACCAATGTGAGCGTTACGCAGCATCTTCAGCAGGCAGGGCTCCTCTGGGCCTGAGGGTGTTGTAAGAGGGGCTGTCAGCTGGCTGAGGTCAAGCTCGCCTATGTCCAGTGGAATATCTGCAGCAGAGCCCGCCTTCAGTGAAGTATGTTGGCTGGAAGGCTTTCAGGCCCGTCTTTGCCACTCCAGGGTCAGAGACCTTCACCTTGTTTGGATGACAGCCTGCTCTGATATTCATCTGTGGGCACAAACACCAAAACTCAAGAGACTTTTCAGTGAGAAGAAAAGGCAAACCTTGCATGCCAGAGTGAAAGTGAGAGAGTGTGTGAGTGCATACTCACCCTGAATGGACTCTCAGGGATGTTAGCGTCTCCCCAGGAGACCATCACAGTGTGCTTCACAGGCTTACGTGGGGTGCAGGTGTATGTGCTGTTGCTATTATCCTTAACCTGGACATCCACAGAATTGACTTCACCATCCTGTGCAGAAGACAAGGGATTATAGTTCAATCAGATTTAACACACTGTATTTTTCGGACCATAAGGCGCACTGTCGATGAACAGGTCTGGTTTCATACATGAGGCGCACTGGACTATAAAACGCATTAAGCGAAACAAAACAGCCAGATAAGTCAAACTTTACTCAACTCTTTCTTCTTGCTTCCTCCACTTCCGTACCATTGATTCATTCATGTTGAAATCTCTCACAGCTGCTCTATTCTCATGTTCTACTGCGTGACTGACAGCCTTGAGTTTGAAATCCGCTTCGTCAGCATGTCTCTTAACAGGTGGCATTTTGGGGTCATGATCCACACACAATACAGTAATATTATGTTGCAGCACAGTACGTATCACTCCGCCAGGCTCCTGACTACGTAGCCGTAATGCTCCGACAATCCATCAAGCGGTGCGACTTCGTAGCTTACCAAAGTCCTACTAAAACATTTTTTGACAGATTTTTAAGCGCCGTGTATTACATAAAATCGGTTCAAGGTCAGTAAGCACAACCAGAATTCATACATAAGGCGCACTGTCGATTTTTGAGAGATAATTAAAGGATTTTAAGTGCGACTCATAGTCCGAAAAATACGGTACATACAATATATTTAACATATTTGTGATCATATACAAAGCCAGATATACCTGGGCTATAATTTTCAGAGGAGCTTTTCCTCCTTGCTTGGCATCAACTGTGAGTTCACTGGGTTTTCCAACAGCCAGACCACTGCTCTGTAGGCCTGGACCGTGCGCCTTAACCTAGAGAAAACTATTTTAAACAAACAATTAAAAAAGGAACAAGTCAAAGATCTACTATAGCCAAAAGATCATTTACAGACTATAGCGCTGTGAAAAAATATTTGCCTCCTTTCTGATTTCGTATCTTATTCCATATTTGTCACACTTACACGTTTCAGATCAATAAATGTTAATATTAGACAAGAATGTCTAATATTAAACGGCAGTTTTCAAGGGGAAAAAGCTATCCAAACATACTTGGTCCTATATGAAAAAGTAATTGCACCGAATTAAATAAATTCTAACAACAGCTTATCAAGTTTAAAGGCGCTTCTGCTGTTTAACACGACCTCTGCTAGTTTCCTCTTTCTGGCGCAAAGCGGGAGATAAACAAGCAAGAGAGACGGGACTTGTGGCAGAAACGCCGATCAGCTGATCATTGATCAGTTTCATGATTGAAGTAGCAGCAGGAGAGGGAGAACGAGAGAAGAAGAGGCAGCTGTGCAGCAAAGACACAGAATAACTCCAGCTTTTTGTCTTTTTTTTATTGTAGCTGAAGTACGGGACAAATCGCTTTTATTTTCAGCTCAATACAAAACGCATAATATTAACTCTGAATACCAGAGGATTCCGTTTTTTATGGCACGGTTGGCAACTCTACTAACTAACCATATGAATAAAATAAAGTTCACCAGTAACATCATAGCACCCACCCAACTGTACAGAAACTCCATCATGCTAGCTAGTACACAGTACGAGTTACTGTAACTGACTGTAAAAAGTTAGCACAAGGAAAATAAACTCCACCTAAACTTGGTTTGACCCAGATAGACTGCAGGTCATAACTTCTTACCTGAAGCTCATTTCACCTGACAGTCGGACTGGCGGCCGCCTTGCGTCTCTCCACCTCCAGTCCTTTCCCCCATCCACCTGCTGGCCTCCACCACTTGCTAATTTGACTGAATGTGTGAAAGCTCCACCATAGCCACTACCAAACAACTGAGTTCTTTTTACACGTCTGCCAGCATCTGTCCAATCCGCCACCTTTCACTGTTTACACAGTTAGGAAAAAAAGACAACAACAACAACAAAACATTGGGCCATTTAAAAGGCAAAATTAGCATCGGCCCACCGGGCAAATGGCCGGTATACCCGATGCCCCACAGACAGACTGAGGCCCCGCCGCTATTTTTGAGTGCAAAAATGTGTGGTCTCCAGCTAATGGAAAAGGCTGATCGCACGATGTGCGCGTAGTGCTCTTTAAATAGAACAATTTGCCCCATTCTCTTCGCCCGTCATGTGGCCACATGTGGCGGGCTAGCAGGCTAGCAACATACAGGCCCGGGTTCGAGCCCTCGGCTCACTTCCCTCTGTATGTTCACCTGCTAGGGGGAGGTCCAGGCGGGCGATCTTGGAGTGAAAATTCCAAGGGATGACCCCTCGTAGCCTGGGCTTCCCCTCACTTTTTTTCTTTGCTTTGCTTTTTTTCATTTACCTGCCAGCAACAAACACACCTCCTTGTTGTCATGGCTACCAACGACCACTCTTCTTGTGCCAACAAGTCATTGCCTGACAAAACATTATTTCCTATGTTTCCCTGGCTTTTTTGCCTTTTTTATTTCTTGTGTTTTAGACAAAAACAAAAGAAAAAGATCTACAGATTCAGGCTTTTCTTTACCTGTGGTAGTCGGGTAGAATGACGTCACTGACACTGCTTTAATATGAAAACAAACTTTCTCAAACAAAAAACAAAAACAAAAAAGGAGTGGGTCGGTGTGTCATCTTTACCGAGCACCATACATGTTTTGCTTCACATTCAAATTATTATTTTTCCTTTTCAAAAATAATTCAGAGAGAAAAAAAACAGAGAAGTCAAATATATCAAATTTGCACGAATCTTCTAGTGAAGGTGCCTCCTCCTTCTGACCTTAGGGTAACTAATTTCTCAGACAGTGACATGACAGTGCGCTGGGAAGCTGCAGCTGATGATGATGTTTCTTACCTCACTAAGTGGAGGCGACCTGAGACAGGTGGGGAAGAACTATTGGATTGTTGGGGTACATATTATGAAGTAAAAAAAAATACAATATCTCAATAAACTGTTGTCCTGTGTCTTAAGGAGTATGAGATATCACTGTCTGCACTCTATGGAGATGGAGCTCAGAGTGAAGCTGTGGCCATACGCTACAGCACCTGTGAGTCACACATTTTCTGATCCTGAACGTTTGTCAAACTCAGGAGGGGAGAGCCTGAAACCATTTACCTAAGTCACATTAGCAGCAGTGTTCAGCCTAAAAAATAGACAAGTTAAAAGTCATGCATCCATATTATTTGTTTATTTATTAAATTATTTTCGAGACACTGTTAGTTGTTAGAAGCCAGTGTTTTAATGACAGGACATATATGACAGTAATGAGACAACCTAAGATATCCAAGATTAGCACAAAAACACAAATAGAATCACAGAAAGCGTGTTTCTCTCCCGTTAGTCTTTAGGCCCAGTTACCTTTTACTTTTCTGTGGTCAGTAGCCCTTCATGTCATATTCTGTCTCTATGTACAATATAGCATTACTAATACAATAACCTATATGTAAATGAACTTCATTGTGTAATTGATGGCAGTTCTCAAAGTACTAGTCACTTAAAGGTTAAATTTCACATCGAAATTCTCATATTATATTCTATTTGAATGTTTAAAAAGAAAAATATCACAGTATTTATGCTTTCACTGAGCATATACCTGCATCAATGATAAACTCTCAAGGCTGAAAAGTCCTGGCTTTGGTCAGCCACGGTCCACGCACACGTCACCAATCCCTGACTGCTTGATCATAACAGCAATTGGGCTGCTGGGAACATGACGGGCGTTCTTCTTGATGTTAACAAGGTGCTCACCAATCTCCCTGGGAACAAACGAGATTCCTAAGACAGACCGACAAAACAGATGTTAACAACGCTTATTCTTGTGTGTGCATGCAGCCCGTTTCAGTTGCTCCTGCTTCTTTCTCCACGCTTTAACTTTTATTACTTTCCCCCTCTGTCTTTTACTTAAGGGTTAATAAAGTATTTGGATTCTGATGAGTCTCATTGTTTAGCAAACTTCTCACTTATCAGACGGACACTCACCAATGTGAGCGTTACGCAGCATCTTCAGCAGGCAGGGCTCCTCTGGGCCTGAGGGTGTTGTAAGAGGGGCTGTCAGCTGGCTGAGGTCAAGCTCGCCTATGTCCAGTGGAATATCTGCAGCAGAGCCCGCCTTCAGTGAAGTATGTTGGCTGGAAGGCTTTCAGGCCCGTCTTTGCCACTCCAGGGTCAGAGACCTTCACCTTGTTTGGATGACAGCCTGCTCTGATATTCATCTGTGGGCACAAACACCAAAACTCAAGAGACTTTTCAGTGAGAAGAAAAGGCAAACCTTGCATGCCAGAGTGAAAGTGAGAGTGTGTGAGTGCATACTCCCCCTGAATGGACTCTCAGGGATGTTAGCGTCTCCCCAGGAGACCATCACAGTGTGCTTCACAGGCTTACGTGGGGTGCAGGTGTATGTGCTGTTGCTATTATCCTTAACCTGGACATCCACAGAATTGACTTCACCATCCTGTGCAGAAGACAAGGGATTATAGTTCAATCAGATTTAACACACTGTATTTTTCGGACCATAAGGCGCACTGTCGATGAACAGGTCTGGTTTCATACATGAGGCGCACTGGACTATAAAACGCATTAAGCGAAACAAAACAGCCAGATAAGTCAAACTTTACTCAACTCTTTCTTCTTGCTTCCTCCACTTCCGTACCATTGATTCATTCATGTTGAAATCTCTCGCAGCTGCTCTATTCTCATGTTCTACTGCGTGACTGACAGCCTTGAGTTTGAAATCCGCTTCCTCAGCATGTCTCTTAACAGGTGGCATTTTGGGGTCATGATCCACACACAATACAGTAATATTATGTTGCAGCACAGTACGTATCACTCCGCCAGGCTCCTGACTACGTAGCCGTAATGCTCCGACAATCCATCAAGCGGTGCGACTTCGTAGCTTACCAAAGTCCTACTAAAACATTTTTTGACAGATTTTTAAGCGCCGTGTATTACATAAAATCGGTTCAAGGTCAGTAAGCACAACCACAATTCATACATAAGGCGCACTGTCGATTTTTGAGAGATAATTAAAGGATTTTAAGTGCGACTCATAGTCCGAAAAATACGGTACATACAATATATTTAACATATTTGTGATCATATACAAAGCCAGATATACCTGGGCTATAATTTTCAGAGGAGCTTTTCCTCCTTGCTTGGCATCAACTGTGAGTTCACTGGGTTTTCCAACAGCCAGACCACTGCTCTGTAGGCCTGGACCGTACGCCTTAACCTAGAGAAAACTATTTTAAACAAACAATTAAAAAAGGAACAAGTCAAAGATCTACTATAGCCAAAAGATCATTTACAGACTATAGCGCTGTGAAAAAATATTTGCCTCCTTTCTCATTTCGTATCTTATTCCATATTTGTCACACTTACACGTTTCAGATCAATAAATGTTAATATTAGACAAGAATGTCTAATATTAAACGGCAGTTTTCAAGGGGAAAAAGCTATCCAAACATACTTGGTCCTATATGAAAAAGTAATTGCACCGAATTAAATAAATTCTAACAACAGCTTATCAAGTTTAAAGGCGCTTCTGCTGTTTAACACGACCTCTGCTAGTTTCCTCTTTCTGGCGCAAAGCGGGAGATAAACAAGCACATTGATCAGTTTCATGATTGAAGTAGCAGCAGGAGAGGGAGAACGAGAGAAGAAGAGGCAGCTGTGCAGCAAAGACACAGAATAACTCCAGCTTTTTGTCTTTTTTTTATTGTAGCTGAAGTATGGGACAAATCGCTTTTATTTTCAGCTCAATACAAAACGCATAATATTAACTCTGAATACCAGAGGATTCCGTTTTTTATGGCACGGTTGGCAACTCTACTAACTAACCATATGAATAAAATAAAGTTCACCAGTAACATCATAGCACCCACCCAACTGTACAGAAACTCCATCATGCTAGCTAGTACACAGTACGAGTTACTGTAACTGACTGTAAAAAGTTAGCACAAGGAAAATAAACTCCACCTAAACTTGGTTTGACCCAGATAGACTGCAGGTCATAACTTCTTACCTGAAGCTCATTTCACCTGACAGTCGGACTGGCGGCCGCCTTGCGTCTCTCCACCTCCAGTCCTTTCCCCCATCCACCTGCTGGCCTCCACCACTTGCTAATTTGACTGAATGTGTGAAAGCTCCACCATAGCCACTACCAAACAACTGAGTTATTTTTACACGTCTGCCAGCATCTGTCCAATCCGCCACCTTTCACTGTTTACACAGTTAGGAAAAAAAGACAACAACAACAAGAAAACATTGGGCCATTTAAAAGGCAAAATGAGCATCGGCCCACCGGGCAAATGGCCGGTATACCCGATGCCCCACAGACAGACTGAGGCCCCGCCGCTATTTTTGAGTGCAAAAATGTGTGGTCTCCAGCTAATGGAAAAGGCTGATCGCACGATGTGCGCGTAGTGCTCTTTAAATAGAACAATTTGCCCCATTCTCTTCGCCCGTCATGTGGCCACATGTGGCGGGCTAGCAGGCTAGCAACATACAGGCCCGGGTTCGAGCCCTCGGCTCACTTCCCTCTGTATGTTCACCTGCTAGGGGGAGGTCCAGGCGGGCGATCTTGGAGTGAAAATTCCAAGGGATGACCCCTCGTAGCCTGGGCTTCCCCTGACTTTTTTGCTTTGCTTTGCTTTTTTTCATTTACCTGCCAGCAACAAACACACCTCCTTGTTGTCATGGCTACCAACGACCACTCTTCTTGTGCCAACAAGTCATTGCCTGACAAAACATTATTTCCTATGTTTCCCTGGCTTTTTTGCCTTTTTTATTTCTTGTGTTTTAGACAAAAACAAAAGAAAAAGATCTACAGATTCAGGCTTTTCTTTACCTGTGGTAGTCGGGTAGAATGACGTCACTGACACTGCTTTAATATGAAAACAAACTTTCTCAAACAAAAAACAAAAACAAAAAAGGAGTGGGTCGGTGTGTCATCTTTACCGAGCACCATACATGTTTTGCTTCACATTCAAATTATTATTTTTCCTTTTCAAAAATAATTCAGAGAGAAAAAAAACAGAGAAGTCAAATATATCAAATTTGCACGGATCTTCTAGTGAAGGTGCCTCCTCCTTCTGACCTTAGGGTAACTAATTTCTCAGACAGTGACATGACAGTGCGCTGGGAAGCTGCAGCTGATGATGATGTTTCTTACCTCACTAAGTGGAGGCGACCTGAGACAGGTGGGGAAGAACTATTGGATTGTTGGGGTACATATTATGAAGTAAAAAAAATACAATATCTCAATAAACTGTTGTCCTGTGTCTTAAGGAGTATGAGATATCACTGTCTGCACTCTATGGAGATGGAGCTCAGAGTGAAGCTGTGGCCATACGCTACAGCACCTGTGAGTCACACATTTTCTGATCCTGAACGTTTGTCAAACTCAGGAGGGGAGAGCCTGAAACCATTTACCTAAGTCACATTAGCAGCAGTGTTCAGCCTAAAAAATAGACAAGTTAAAAGTCATGCATCCATATTATTTGTTTATTTATTAAATTATTTTCGAGACACTGTTAGTTGTTAGAAGCCAGTGTTTTAATGACAGGACATATATGACAGTAATGAGACAACCTAAGATATCCAAGATTAGCACAAAAACACAAATAGAATCACAGAAAGCGTGTTTCTCTCCCGTTAGTCTTTAGGCCCAGTTACCTTTTACTTTTCTGTGGTCAGTAGCCCTTCATGTCATATTCTGTCTCTATGTACAATATAGCATTACTAATACAATAACCTGTATGTAAATGAACTTCATTGTGTAATTGATGGCAGTTCTCAAAGTACTAGTCACTTAAAGGTTAAATTTCACATCGAAATTCTCATATTATATTCTATTTGAATGTTTAAAAAGAAAAATATCACAGTATTTATGCTTTCACTGAGCATATACCTGCATCAATGATGAACTCTCAAGGCTGAAAAGTCCTGGCTTTGGTCAGCCACGGTCCACGCACACGCACACGTCACCAATCCCTGACTGCTTGATCATAACAGCAATTGGGCTGCTGGGAACATGACGGGCGTTCTTCTTGATGTTAACAAGGTGCTCACCAATCTCCCTGGGAACAAACGAGATTCCTAAGACAGACCGACAAAACAGATGTTAACAACGCTTATTCTTGTGTGTGCATGCAGCCCGTTTCAGTTGCTCCTGCTTCTTTCTCCACGCTTTAACTTTTATTACTTTCCCCCTCTGTCTTTTACTTAAGGGTTAATAAAGTATTTGGATTCTGATGAGTCTCATTGTTTAGCAAACTTCTCCCTTATCAGACGGACACTCACCAATGTGAGCGTTACGCAGCATCTTCAGCAGGCAGGGCTCCTCTGGGCCTGAGGGTGTTGTAAGAGGGGCTGTCAGCTGGCTGAGGTCAAGCTCGCCTATGTCCAGTGGAATATCTGCAGCAGAGCCCGCCTTCAGTGAAGTATGTTGGCTGGAAGGCTTTCAGGCCCGTCTTTGCCACTCCAGGGTCAGAGACCTTCACCTTGTTTGGATGACAGCCTGCTCTGATATTCATCTGTGGGCACAAACACCAAAACTCAAGAGACTTTTCAGTGAGAAGAAAAGGCAAACCTTGCATGCCAGAGTGAAAGTGAGAGAGTGTGTGAGTGCATACTCACCCTGAATGGACTCTCAGGGATGTTAGCGTCTCCCCAGGAGACCATCACAGTGTGCTTCACAGGCTTACGTGGGGTGCAGGTGTATGTGCTGTTGCTATTATCCTTAACCTGGACATCCACAGAATTGACTTCACCATCCTGTGCAGAAGACAAGGGATTATAGTTCAATCAGATTTAACACACTGTATTTTTCGGACCATAAGGCGCACTGTCGATGAACAGGTCTGGTTTCATACATGAGGCGCACTGGACTATAAAACGCATTAAGCGAAACAAAACAGCCAGATAAGTCAAACTTTACTCAACTCTTTCTTCTTGCTTCCTCCACTTCCGTACCATTGATTCATTCATGTTGAAATCTCTCACAGCTGCTCTATTCTCATGTTCTACTGCGTGACTGACAGCCTTGAGTTTGAAATCCGCTTCGTCAGCATGTCTCTTAACAGGTGGCATTTTGGGGTCATGATCCACACACAATACAGTAATATTATGTTGCAGCACAGTACGTATCACTCCGCCAGGCTCCTGACTACGTAGCCGTAATGCTCCGACAATCCATCAAGCGGTGCGACTTCGTAGCTTACCAAAGTCCTACTAAAACATTTTTTGACAGATTTTTAAGCGCCGTGTATTACATAAAATCGGTTCAAGGTCAGTAAGCACAACCAGAATTCATACATAAGGCGCACTGTCGATTTTTGAGAGATAATTAAAGGATTTTAAGTGCGACTCATAGTCCGAAAAATACGGTACATACAATATATTTAACATATTTGTGATCATATACAAAGCCAGATATACCTGGGCTATAATTTTCAGAGGAGCTTTTCCTCCTTGCTTGGCATCAACTGTGAGTTCACTGGGTTTTCCAACAGCCAGACCACTGCTCTGTAGGCCTGGACCGTGCGCCTTAACCTAGAGAAAACTATTTTAAACAAACAATTAAAAAAGGAACAAGTCAAAGATCTACTATAGCCAAAAGATCATTTACAGACTATAGCGCTGTGAAAAAATATTTGCCTCCTTTCTCATTTCGTATCTTATTCCATATTTGTCACACTTACACGTTTCAGATCAATAAATGTTAATATTAGACAAGAATGTCTAATATTAAACGGCAGTTTTCAAGGGGAAAAAGCTATCCAAACATACTTGGTCCTATATGAAAAAGTAATTGCACCGAATTAAATAAATTCTAACAACAGCTTATCAAGTTTAAAGGCGCTTCTGCTGTTTAACACGACCTCTGCTAGTTTCCTCTTTCTGGCGCAAAGCGGGAGATAAACAAGCAAGAGAGACGGGACTTGTGGCAGAAACGCCGATCAGCTGATCATTGATCAGTTTCATGATTGAAGTAGCAGCAGGAGAGGGAGAACGAGAGAAGAAGAGGCAGCTGTGCAGCAAAGACACAGAATAACTCCAGCTTTTTGTCTTTTTTTTATTGTAGCTGAAGTACGGGACAAATCGCTTTTATTTTCAGCTCAATACAAAACGCATAATATTAACTCTGAATACCAGAGGATTCCGTTTTTTATGGCACGGTTGGCAACTCTACTAACTAACCATATGAATAAAATAAAGTTCACCAGTAACATCATAGCACCCACCCAACTGTACAGAAACTCCATCATGCTAGCTAGTACACAGTACGAGTTACTGTAACTGACTGTAAAAAGTTAGCACAAGGAAAATAAACTCCACCTAAACTTGGTTTGACCCAGATAGACTGCAGGTCATAACTTCTTACCTGAAGCTCATTTCACCTGACAGTCGGACTGGCGGCCGCCTTGCGTCTCTCCACCTCCAGTCCTTTCCCCCATCCACCTGCTGGCCTCCACCACTTGCTAATTTGACTGAATGTGTGAAAGCTCCACCATAGCCACTACCAAACAACTGAGTTCTTTTTACACGTCTGCCAGCATCTGTCCAATCCGCCACCTTTCACTGTTTACACAGTTAGGAAAAAAAGACAACAACAACAACAAAACATTGGGCCATTTAAAAGGCAAAATGAGCATCGGCCCACCGGGCAAATGGCCGGTATACCCGATGCCCCACAGACAGACTGAGGCCCCGCCGCTATTTTTGAGTGCAAAAATGTGTGGTCTCCAGCTAATGGAAAAGGCTGATCGCGTAGTGCTCTTTAAATAGAACAATTTGCCCCATTCTCTTCGCCCGTCATGTGGCCACATGTGGCGGGCTAGCAGGCTAGCAACATACAGGCCCGGGTTCGAGCCCTCGGCTCACTTCCCTCTGTATGTTCACCTGCTAGGGGGAGGTCCAGGCGGGCGATCTTGGAGTGAAAATTCCAAGGGATGACCCCTCGTAGCCTGGGCTTCCCCTGACTTTTTTTCTTTGCTTTGCTTTTTTTCTTTTACCTGCCAGCAACAAACACACCTCCTTGTTGTCATGGCTACCAACGACCACTCTTCTTGTGCCAACAAGTCATTGCCTGACAAAACATTATTTCCTATGTTTCCCTGGCTTTTTTGCCTTTTTTATTTCTTGTGTTTTAGACAAAAACAAAAGAAAAAGATCTACAGATTCAGGCTTTTCTTTACCTGTGGTAGTCGGGTAGAATGACGTCACTGACACTGCTTTAATATGAAAACAAACTTTCTCAAACAAAAAACAAAAACAAAAAAGGAGTGGGTCGGTGTGTCATCTTTACCGAGCACCATACATGTTTTGCTTCACATTCAAATTATTATTTTTCCTTTTCAAAAATAATTCAGAGAGAAAAAAAACAGAGAAGTCAAATATATCAAATTTGCACAAATCTTCTAGTGAAGGTGCCTCCTCCTTCTGACCTTAGGGTAACTAATTTCTCAGACAGTGACATGACAGTGCGCTGGGAAGCTGCAGCTGATGATGATGTTTCTTACCTCACTAAGTGGAGGCGACCTGAGACAGGTGGGGAAGAACTATTGGATTGTTGGGGTACATATTATGAAGTAAAAAAAAATACAATATCTCAATAAACTGTTGTCCTGTGTCTTAAGGAGTATGAGATATCACTGTCTGCACTCTATGGAGATGGAGCTCAGAGTGAAGCTGTGGCCATACGCTACAGCACCTGTGAGTCACACATTTTCTGATCCTGAACGTTTGTCAAACTCAGGAGGGGAGAGCCTGAAACCATTTACCTAAGTCACATTAGCAGCAGTGTTCAGCCTAAAAAATAGACAAGTTAAAAGTCATGCATCCATATTATTTGTTTATTTATTAAATTATTTTCGAGACACTGTTAGTTGTTAGAAGCCAGTGTTTTAATGACAGGACATATATGACAGTAATGAGACAACCTAAGATATCCAAGATTAGCACAAAAACACAAATAGAATCACAGAAAGCGTGTTTCTCTCCCGTTAGTCTTTAGGCCCAGTTACCTTTTACTTTTCTGTGGTCAGTAGCCCTTCATGTCATATTCTGTCTCTATGTACAATATAGCATTACTAATACAATAACCTATATGTAAATGAACTTCATTGTGTAATTGATGGCAGTTCTCAAAGTACTAGTCACTTAAAGGTTAAATTTCACATCAAAATTCTCATATTATATTCTATTTGAATGTTTAAAAAGAAAAATATCACAGTATTTATGCTTTCACTGAGCATATACCTGCATCAATGATAAACTCTCAAGGCTGAAAAGTCCTGGCTTTGGTCAGCCACGGTCCACGCACACGTCACCAATCCCTGACTGCTTGATCATAACAGCAATTGGGCTGCTGGGAACATGACGGGCGTTCTTCTTGATGTTAACAAGGTGCTCACCAATCTCCCTGGGAACAAACGAGATTCCTAAGACAGACCGACAAAACAGATGTTAACAACGCTTATTCTTGTGTGTGCATGCAGCCCGTTTCAGTTGCTCCTGCTTCTTTCTCCACGCTTTAACTTTTATTACTTTCCCCCTCTGTCTTTTACTTAAGGGTTAATAAAGTATTTGGATTCTGATGAGTCTCATTGTTTAGCAAACTTCTCACTTATCAGACGGACACTCACCAATGTGAGCGTTACGCAGCATCTTCAGCAGGCAGGGCTCCTCTGGGCCTGAGGGTGTTGTAAGAGGGGCTGTCAGCTGGCTGAGGTCAAGCTCGCCTATGTCCAGTGGAATATCTGCAGCAGAGCCCGCCTTCAG
Organism: Copadichromis virginalis; assembly: GCF_057382275.1. Taxonomy (NCBI): domain Eukaryota; kingdom Metazoa; phylum Chordata; class Actinopteri; order Cichliformes; family Cichlidae; genus Copadichromis; species Copadichromis virginalis. Next base: position 22,804,255 of record NC_140630.1, read on the forward strand.
TGAAGTATGTTGGCTGGAAGGCTTTCAGGCCCGTCTTTGCCACTCCAGGGTCAGAGACCTTCACCTTGTTTGGATGACAGCCTGCTCTGATATTCATCTGTGGGCACAAACACCAAAACTCAAGAGACTTTTCAGTGAGAAGAAAAGGCAAACCTTGCATGCCAGAGTGAAAGTGAGAGTGTGTGAGTGCATACTCACCCTGAATGGACTCTCAGGGATGTTAGCGTCTCCCCAGGAGACCATCACAGTGTGCTTCACAGGCTTACGTGGGGTGCAGGTGTATGTGCTGTTGCTATTATCCTTAACCTGGACATCCACAGAATTGACTTCACCATCCTGTGCAGAAGACAAGGGATTATAGTTCAATCAGATTTAACACACTGTATTTTTCGGACCATAAGGCGCACTGTCGATGAACAGGTCTGGTTTCATACATGAGGCGCACTGGACTATAAAACGCATTAAGCGAAACAAAACAGCCAGATAAGTCAAACTTTACTCAACTCTTTCTTCTTGCTTCCTCCACTTCCGTACCATTGATTCATTCATGTTGAAATCTCTCGCAGCTGCTCTATTCTCATGTTCTACTGCGTGACTGACAGCCTTGAGTTTGAAATCCGCTTCGTCAGCATGTCTCTTAACAGGTGGCATTTTGGGGTCATGATCCACACACAATACAGTAATATTATGTTGCAGCACAGTACGTATCACTCCGCCAGGCTCCTGACTACGTAGCCGTAATGCTCCGACAATCCATCAAGCGGTGCGACTTCGTAGCTTACCAAAGTCGTACTAAAACATTTTTTGACAGATTTTTAAGCGCCGTGTATTACATAAAATCGGTTCAAGGTCAGTAAGCACAACCACAATTCATACATAAGGCGCACTGTCGATTTTTGAGAGATAATTAAAGGATTTTAAGTGCGACTCATAGTCCGAAAAATACGGTACATACAATATATTTAACATATTTGTGATCATATACAAAGCCAGATATACCTGGGCTATAATTTTCAGAGGAGCTTTTCCTCCTTGCTTGGCATCAACTGTGAGTTCACTGGGTTTTCCAACAGCCAGACCACTGCTCTGTAGGCCTGGACCGTACGCCTTAACCTAGAGAAAACTATTTTAAACAAACAATTAAAAAAGGAACAAGTCAAAGATCTACTATAGCCAAAAGATCATTTACAGACTATAGCGCTGTGAAAAAATATTTGCCTCCTTTCTCATTTCGTATCTTATTCCATATTTGTCACACTTACACGTTTCAGATCAATAAATGTTAATATTAGACAAGAATGTCTAATATTAAACGGCAGTTTTCAAGGGGAAAAAGCTATCCAAACATACTTGGTCCTATATGAAAAAGTAATTGCACCGAATTAAATAAATTCTAACAACAGCTTATCAAGTTTAAAGGCGCTTCTGCTGTTTAACACGACCTCTGCTAGTTTCCTCTTTCTGGCGCAAAGCGGGAGATAAACAAGCAAGAGAGACGGGACTTGTGGCAGAAACGCCGATCAGCTGATCATTGATCAGTTTCATGATTGAAGTAGCAGCAGGAGAGGGAGAACGAGAGAAGAAGAGGCAGCTGTGCAGCAAAGACACAGAATAACTCCAGCTTTTTGTCTTTTTTTTATTGTAGCTGAAGTACGGGACAAATCGCTTTTATTTTCAGCTCAATACAAAACGCATAATATTAACTCTGAATACCAGAGGATTCCGTTTTTTATGGCACGGTTGGCAACTCTACTAACTAACCATATGAATAAAATAAAGTTCACCAGTAACATCATAGCACCCACCCAACTGTACAGAAACTCCATCATGCTAGCTAGTACACAGTACGAGTTACTGTAACTGACTGTAAAAAGTTAGCACAAGGAAAATAAACTCCACCTAAACTTGGTTTGACCCAGATAGACTGCAGGTCATAACTTCTTACCTGAAGCTCATTTCACCTGACAGTCGGACTGGCGGCCGCCTTGCGTCTCTCCACCTCCAGTCCTTTCCCCCATCCACCTGCTGGCCTCCACCACTTGCTAATTTGACTGAATGTGTGAAAGCTCCACCATAGCCACTACCAAACAACTGAGTTATTTTTACACGTCTGCCAGCATCTGTCCAATCCGCCACCTTTCACTGTTTACACAGTTAGGAAAAAAAGACAACAACAACAACAAAACATTGGGCCATTTAAAAGGCAAAATGAGCATCGGCCCACCGGGCAAATGGCCGGTATACCCGATGCCCCACAGACAGACTGAGGCCCCGCCGCTATTTTTGAGTGCAAAAATGTGTGGTCTCCAGCTAATGGAAAAGGCTGATCGCGTAGTGCTCTTTAAATAGAACAATTTGCCCCATTCTCTTCGCCCGTCATGTGGCCACATGTGGCGGGCTAGCAGGCTAGCAACATACAGGCCCGGGTTCGAGCCCTCGGCTCACTTCCCTCTGTATGTTCACCTGCTAGGGGGAGGTCCAGGCGGGCGATCTTGGAGTGAAAATTCCAAGGGATGACCCCTCGTAGCCTGGGCTTCCCCTGACTTTTTTTCTTTGCTTTGCTTTTTTTCATTTACCTGCCAGCAACAAACACACCTCCTTGTTGTCATGGCTACCAACGACCACTCTTCTTGTGCCAACAAGTCATTGCCTGACAAAACATTATTTCCTATGTTTCCCTGGCTTTTTTGCCTTTTTTATTTCTTGTGTTTTAGACAAAAACAAAAGAAAAAGATCTACAGATTCAGGCTTTTCTTTACCTGTGGTAGTCGGGTAGAATGACGTCACTGACACTGCTTTAATATGAAAACAAACTTTCTCAAACAAAAAACAAAAACAAAAAAGGAGTGGGTCGGTGTGTCATCTTTACCGAGCACCATACATGTTTTGCTTCACATTCAAATTATTATTTTTCCTTTTCAAAAATAATTCAGAGAGAAAAAAAACAGAGAAGTCAAATATATCAAATTTGCACAAATCTTCTAGTGAAGGTGCCTCCTCCTTCTGACCTTAGGGTAACTAATTTCTCAGACAGTGACATGACAGTGCGCTGGGAAGCTGCAGCTGATGATGATGTTTCTTACCTCACTAAGTGGAGGCGACCTGAGACAGGTGGGGAAGAACTATTGGATTGTTGGGGTACATATTATGAAGTAAAAAAAATACAATATCTCAATAAACTGTTGTCCTGTGTCTTAAGGAGTATGAGATATCACTGTCTGCACTCTATGGAGATGGAGCTCAGAGTGAAGCTGTGGCCATACGCTACAGCACCTGTGAGTCACACATTTTCTGATCCTGAACGTTTGTCAAACTCAGGAGGGGAGAGCCTGAAACCATTTACCTAAGTCACATTAGCAGCAGTGTTCAGCCTAAAAAATAGACAAGTTAAAAGTCATGCATCCATATTATTTGTTTATTTATTAAATTATTTTCGAGACACTGTTAGTTGTTAGAAGCCAGTGTTTTAATGACAGGACATATATGACAGTAATGAGACAACCTAAGATATCCAAGATTAGCACAAAAACACAAATAGAATCACAGAAAGCGTGTTTCTCTCCCGTTAGTCTTTAGGCCCAGTTACCTTTTACTTTTCTGTGGTCAGTAGCCCTTCATGTCATATTCTGTCTCTATGTACAATATAGCATTACTAATACAATAACCTGTATGTAAATGAACTTCATTGTGTAATTGATGGCAGTTCTCAAAGTACTAGTCACTTAAAGGTTAAATTTCACATCGAAATTCTCATATTATATTCTATTTGAATGTTTAAAAAGAAAAATATCACAGTATTTATGCTTTCACTGAGCATATACCTGCATCAATGATGAACTCTCAAGGCTGAAAAGTCCTGGCTTTGGTCAGCCACGGTCCACGCACACGCACACGTCACCAATCCCTGACTGCTTGATCATAACAGCAATTGGGCTGCTGGGAACATGACGGGCGTTCTTCTTGATGTTAACAAGGTGCTCACCAATCTCCCTGGGAACAAACGAGATTCCTAAGACAGACCGACAAAACAGATGTTAACAACGCTTATTCTTGTGTGTGCATGCAGCCCGTTTCAGTTGCTCCTGCTTCTTTCTCCACGCTTTAACTTTTATTACTTTCCCCCTCTGTCTTTTACTTAAGGGTTAATAAAGTATTTGGATTCTGATGAGTCTCATTGTTTAGCAAACTTCTCACTTATCAGACGGACACTCACCAATGTGAGCGTTACGCAGCATCTTCAGCAGGCAGGGCTCCTCTGGGCCTGAGGGTGTTGTAAGAGGGGCTGTCAGCTGGCTGAGGTCAAGCTCGCCTATGTCCAGTGGAATATCTGCAGCAGAGCCCGCCTTCAGTGAAGTATGTTGGCTGGAAGGCTTTCAGGCCCGTCTTTGCCACTCCAGGGTCAGAGACCTTCACCTTGTTTGGATGACAGCCTGCTCTGATATTCATCTGTGGGCACAAACACCAAAACTCAAGAGACTTTTCAGTGAGAAGAAAAGGCAAACCTTGCATGCCAGAGTGAAAGTGAGAGTGTGTGAGTGCATACTCCCCCTGAATGGACTCTCAGGGATGTTAGCGTCTCCCCAGGAGACCATCACAGTGTGCTTCACAGGCTTACGTGGGGTGCAGGTGTATGTGCTGTTGCTATTATCCTTAACCTGGACATCCACAGAATTGACTTCACCATCCTGTGCAGAAGACAAGGGATTATAGTTCAATCAGATTTAACACACTGTATTTTTCGGACCATAAGGCGCACTGTCGATGAACAGGTCTGGTTTCATACATGAGGCGCACTGGACTATAAAACGCATTAAGCGAAACAAAACAGCCAGATAAGTCAAACTTTACTCAACTCTTTCTTCTTGCTTCTTCCACTTCCGTACCATTGATTCATTCATGTTGAAATCTCTCGCAGCTGCTCTATTCTCATGTTCTACTGCGTGACTGACAGCCTTGAGTTTGAAATCCGCTTCGTCAGCATGTCTCTTAACAGGTGGCATTTTGGGGTCATGATCCACACACAATACAGTAATATTATGTTGCAGCACAGTACGTATCACTCCGCCAGGCTCCTGACTACGTAGCCGTAATGCTCCGACAATCCATCAAGCGGTGCGACTTCGTAGCTTACCAAAGTCGTACTAAAACATTTTTTGACAGATTTTTAAGCGCCGTGTATTACATAAAATCGGTTCAAGGTCAGTAAGCACAACCACAATTCATACATAAGGCGCACTGTCGATTTTTGAGAGATAATTAAAGGATTTTAAGTGCGACTCATAGTCCGAAAAATACGGTACATACAATATATTTAACATATTTGTGATCATATACAAAGCCAGATATACCTGGGCTATAATTTTCAGAGGAGCTTTTCCTCCTTGCTTGGCATCAACTGTGAGTTCACTGGGTTTTCCAACAGCCAGACCACTGCTCTGTAGGCCTGGACCGTACGCCTTAACCTAGAGAAAACTATTTTAAACAAACAATTAAAAAAGGAACAAGTCAAAGATCTACTATAGCCAAAAGATCATTTACAGACTATAGCGCTGTGAAAAAATATTTGCCTCCTTTCTCATTTCGTATCTTATTCCATATTTGTCACACTTACACGTTTCAGATCAATAAATGTTAATATTAGACAAGAATGTCTAATATTAAACGGCAGTTTTCAAGGGGAAAAAGCTATCCAAACATACTTGGTCCTATATGAAAAAGTAATTGCACCGAATTAAATAAATTCTAACAACAGCTTATCAAGTTTAAAGGCGCTTCTGCTGTTTAACACGACCTCTGCTAGTTTCCTCTTTCTGGCGCAAAGCGGGAGATAAACAAGCAAGAGAGACGGGACTTGTGGCAGAAACGCCGATCAGCTGATCATTGATCAGTTTCATGATTGAAGTAGCAGCAGGAGAGGGAGAACGAGAGAAGAAGAGGCAGCTGTGCAGCAAAGACACAGAATAACTCCAGCTTTTTGTCTTTTTTTTATTGTAGCTGAAGTATGGGACAAATCGCTTTTATTTTCAGCTCAATACAAAACGCATAATATTAACTCTGAATACCAGAGGATTCCGTTTTTTATGGCACGGTTGGCAACTCTACTAACTAACCATATGAATAAAATAAAGTTCACCAGTAACATCATAGCACCCACCCAACTGTACAGAAACTCCATCATGCTAGCTAGTACACAGTACGAGTTACTGTAACTGACTGTAAAAAGTTAGCACAAGGAAAATAAACTCCACCTAAACTTGGTTTGACCCAGATAGACTGCAGGTCATAACTTCTTACCTGAAGCTCATTTCACCTGACAGTCGGACTGGCGGCCGCCTTGCGTCTCTCCACCTCCAGTCCTTTCCCCCATCCACCTGCTGGCCTCCACCACTTGCTAATTTGACTGAATGTGTGAAAGCTCCACCATAGCCACTACCAAACAACTGAGTTCTTTTTACACGTCTGCCAGCATCTGTCCAATCCGCCACCTTTCACTGTTTACACAGTTAGGAAAAAAAGACAACAACAACAAAACATTGGGCCATTTAAAAGGCAAAATGAGCATCGGCCCACCGGGCAAATGGCCGGTATACCCGATGCCCCACAGACAGACTGAGGCCCCGCCGCTATTTTTGAGTGCAAAAATGTGTGGTCTCCAGCTAATGGAAAAGGCTGATCGCGTAGTGCTCTTTAAATAGAACAATTTGCCCCATTCTCTTCGCCCGTCATGTGGCCACATGTGGCGGGCTAGCAGGCTAGCAACATACAGGCCCGGGTTCGAGCCCTCGGCTCACTTCCCTCTGTATGTTCACCTGCTAGGGGGAGGTCCAGGCGGGCGATCTTGGAGTGAAAATTCCAAGGGATGACCCCTCGTAGCCTGGGCTTCCCCTGACTTTTTTGCTTTGCTTTGCTTTGCTTTTTTTCATTTACCTGCCAGCAACAAACACACCTCCTTGTTGTCATGGCTACCAACGACCACTCTTCTTGTGCCAACAAGTCATTGCCTGACAAAACATTATTTCCTATGTTTCCCTGGCTTTTTTGCCTTTTTTATTTCTTGTGTTTTAGACAAAAACAAAAGAAAAAGATCTACAGATTCAGGCTTTTCTTTACCTGTGGTAGTCGGGTAGAATGACGTCACTGACACTGCTTTAATATGAAAACAAACTTTCTCAAACAAAAAACAAAAACAAAAAAGGAGTGGGTCGGTGTGTCATCTTTACCGAGCACCATACATGTTTTGCTTCACATTCAAATTATTATTTTTCCTTTTCAAAAATAATTCAGAGAGAAAAAAAACAGAGAAGTCAAATATATCAAATTTGCACGAATCTTCTAGTGAAGGTGCCTCCTCCTTCTGACCTTAGGGTAACTAATTTCTCAGACAGTGACATGACAGTGCGCTGGGAAGCTGCAGCTGATGATGATGTTTCTTACCTCACTAAGTGGAGGCGACCTGAGACAGGTGGGGAAGAACTATTGGATTGTTGGGGTACATATTATGAAGTAAAAAAAATACAATATCTCAATAAACTGTTGTCCTGTGTCTTAAGGAGTATGAGATATCACTGTCTGCACTCTATGGAGATGGAGCTCAGAGTGAAGCTGTGGCCATACGCTACAGCACCTGTGAGTCACACATTTTCTGATCCTGAACGTTTGTCAAACTCAGGAGGGGAGAGCCTGAAACCATTTACCTAAGTCACATTAGCAGCAGTGTTCAGCCTAAAAAATAGACAAGTTAAAAGTCATGCATCCATATTATTTGTTTATTTATTAAATTATTTTCGAGACACTGTTAGTTGTTAGAAGCCAGTGTTTTAATGACAGGACATATATGACAGTAATGAGACAACCTAAGATATCCAAGATTAGCACAAAAACACAAATAGAATCACAGAAAGCGTGTTTCTCTCCCGTTAGTCTTTAGGCCCAGTTACCTTTTACTTTTCTGTGGTCAGTAGCCCTTCATGTCATATTCTGTCTCTATGTACAATATAGCATTACTAATACAATAACCTATATGTAAATGAACTTCATTGTGTAATTGATGGCAGTTCTCAAAGTACTAGTCACTTAAAGGTTAAATTTCACATCGAAATTCTCATATTATATTCTATTTGAATGTTTAAAAAGAAAAATATCACAGTATTTATGCTTTCACTGAGCATATACCTGCATCAATGATAAACTCTCAAGGCTGAAAAGTCCTGGCTTTGGTCAGCCACGGTCCACGCACACGTCACCAATCCCTGACTGCTTGATCATAACAGCAATTGGGCTGCTGGGAACATGACGGGCGTTCTTCTTGATGTTAACAAGGTGCTCACCAATCTCCCTGGGAACAAACGAGATTCCTAAGACAGACCGACAAAACAGATGTTAACAACGCTTATTCTTGTGTGTGCATGCAGCCCGTTTCAGTTGCTCCTGCTTCTTTCTCCACGCTTTAACTTTTATTACTTTCCCCCTCTGTCTTTTACTTAAGGGTTAATAAAGTATTTGGATTCTGATGAGTCTCATTGTTTAGCAAACTTCTCACTTATCAGACGGACACTCACCAATGTGAGCGTTACGCAGCATCTTCAGCAGGCAGGGCTCCTCTGGGCCTGAGGGTGTTGTAAGAGGGGCTGTCAGCTGGCTGAGGTCAAGCTCGCCTATGTCCAGTGGAATATCTGCAGCAGAGCCCGCCTTCAGTGAAGTATGTTGGCTGGAAGGCTTTCAGGCCCGTCTTTGCCACTCCAGGGTCAGAGACCTTCACCTTGTTTGGATGACAGCCTGCTCTGATATTCATCTGTGGGCACAAACACCAAAACTCAAGAGACTTTTCAGTGAGAAGAAAAGGCAAACCTTGCATGCCAGAGTGAAAGTGAGAGTGTGTGAGTGCATACTCCCCCTGAATGGACTCTCAGGGATGTTAGCGTCTCCCCAGGAGACCATCACAGTGTGCTTCACAGGCTTACGTGGGGTGCAGGTGTATGTGCTGTTGCTATTATCCTTAACCTGGACATCCACAGAATTGACTTCACCATCCTGTGCAGAAGACAAGGGATTATAGTTCAATCAGATTTAACACACTGTATTTTTCGGACCATAAGGCGCACTGTCGATGAACAGGTCTGGTTTCATACATGAGGCGCACTGGACTATAAAACGCATTAAGCGAAACAAAACAGCCAGATAAGTCAAACTTTACTCAACTCTTTCTTCTTGCTTCCTCCACTTCCGTACCATTGATTCATTCATGTTGAAATCTCTCGCAGCTGCTCTATTCTCATGTTCTACTGCGTGACTGACAGCCTTGAGTTTGAAATCCGCTTCCTCAGCATGTCTCTTAACAGGTGGCATTTTGGGGTCATGATCCACACACAATACAGTAATATTATGTTGCAGCACAGTACGTATCACTCCGCCAGGCTCCTGACTACGTAGCCGTAATGCTCCGACAATCCATCAAGCGGTGCGACTTCGTAGCTTACCAAAGTCCTACTAAAACATTTTTTGACAGATTTTTAAGCGCCGTGTATTACATAAAATCGGTTCAAGGTCAGTAAGCACAACCACAATTCATACATAAGGCGCACTGTCGATTTTTGAGAGATAATTAAAGGATTTTAAGTGCGACTCATAGTCCGAAAAATACGGTACATACAATATATTTAACATATTTGTGATCATATACAAAGCCAGATATACCTGGGCTATAATTTTCAGAGGAGCTTTTCCTCCTTGCTTGGCATCAACTGTGAGTTCACTGGGTTTTCCAACAGCCAGACCACTGCTCTGTAGGCCTGGACCGTACGCCTTAACCTAGAGAAAACTATTTTAAACAAACAATTAAAAAAGGAACAAGTCAAAGATCTACTATAGCCAAAAGATCATTTACAGACTATAGCGCTGTGAAAAAATATTTGCCTCCTTTCTCATTTCGTATCTTATTCCATATTTGTCACACTTACACGTTTCAGATCAATAAATGTTAATATTAGACAAGAATGTCTAATATTAAACGGCAGTTTTCAAGGGGAAAAAGCTATCCAAACATACTTGGTCCTATATGAAAAAGTAATTGCACCGAATTAAATAAATTCTAACAACAGCTTATCAAGTTTAAAGGCGCTTCTGCTGTTTAACACGACCTCTGCTAGTTTCCTCTTTCTGGCGCAAAGCGGGAGATAAACAAGCAAGAGAGACGGGACTTGTGGCAGAAACGCCGATCAGCTGATCATTGATCAGTTTCATGATTGAAGTAGCAGCAGGAGAGGGAGAACGAGAGAAGAAGAGGCAGCTGTGCAGCAAAGACACAGAATAACTCCAGCTTTTTGTCTTTTTTTTATTGTAGCTGAAGTATGGGACAAATCGCTTTTATTTTCAGCTCAATACAAAACGCATAATATTAACTCTGAATACCAGAGGATTCCGTTTTTTATGGCACGGTTGGCAACTCTACTAACTAACCATATGAATAAAATAAAGTTCACCAGTAACATCATAGCACCCACCCAACTGTACAGAAACTCCATCATGCTAGCTAGTACACAGTACGAGTTACTGTAACTGACTGTAAAAAGTTAGCACAAGGAAAATAAACTCCACCTAAACTTGGTTTGACCCAGATAGACTGCAGGTCATAACTTCTTACCTGAAGCTCATTTCACCTGACAGTCGGACTGGCGGCCGCCTTGCGTCTCTCCACCTCCAGTCCTTTCCCCCATCCACCTGCTGGCCTCCACCACTTGCTAATTTGACTGAATGTGTGAAAGCTCCACCATAGCCACTACCAAACAACTGAGTTATTTTTACACGTCTGCCAGCATCTGTCCAATCCGCCACCTTTCACTGTTTACACAGTTAGGAAAAAAAGACAACAACAACAACAAAACATTGGGCCATTTAAAAGGCAAAATGAGCATCGGCCCACCGGGCAAATGGCCGGTATACCCGATGCCCCACAGACAGACTGAGGCCCCGCCGCTATTTTTGAGTGCAAAAATGTGTGGTCTCCAGCTAATGGAAAAGGCTGATCGCGTAGTGCTCTTTAAATAGAACAATTTGCCCCATTCTCTTCGCCCGTCATGTGGCCACATGTGGCGGGCTAGCAGGCTAGCAACATACAGGCCCGGGTTCGAGCCCTCGGCTCACTTCCCTCTGTATGTTCACCTGCTAGGGGGAGGTCCAGGCGGGCGATCTTGGAGTGAAAATTCCAAGGGATGACCCCTCGTAGCCTGGGCTTCCCCTGACTTTTTTGCTTTGCTTTGCTTTGCTTTTTTTCATTTACCTGCCAGCAACAAACACACCTCCTTGTTGTCATGGCTACCAACGACCACTCTTCTTGTGCCAACAAGTCATTGCCTGACAAAACATTATTTCCTATGTTTCCCTGGCTTTTTTGCCTTTTTTATTTCTTGTGTTTTAGACAAAAACAAAAGAAAAAGATCTACAGATTCAGGCTTTTCTTTACCTGTGGTAGTCGGGTAGAATGACGTCACTGACACTGCTTTAATATGAAAACAAACTTTCTCAAACAAAAAACAAAAACAAAAAAGGAGTGGGTCGGTGTGTCATCTTTACCGAGCACCATACATGTTTTGCTTCACATTCAAATTATTATTTTTCCTTTTCAAAAATAATTCAGAGAGAAAAAAAACAGAGAAGTCAAATATATCAAATTTGCACGAATCTTCTAGTGAAGGTGCCTCCTCCTTCTGACCTTAGGGTAACTAATTTCTCAGACAGTGACATGACAGTGCGCTGGGAAGCTGCAGCTGATGATGATGTTTCTTACCTCACTAAGTGGAGGCGACCTGAGACAGGTGGGGAAGAACTATTGGATTGTTGGGGTACATATTATGAAGTAAAAAAAATACAATATCTCAATAAACTGTTGTCCTGTGTCTTAAGGAGTATGAGATATCACTGTCTGCACTCTATGGAGATGGAGCTCAGAGTGAAGCTGTGGCCATACGCTACAGCACCTGTGAGTCACACATTTTCTGATCCTGAACGTTTGTCAAACTCAGGAGGGGAGAGCCTGAAACCATTTACCTAAGTCACATTAGCAGCAGTGTTCAGCCTAAAAAATAGACAAGTTAAAAGTCATGCATCCATATTATTTGTTTATTTATTAAATTATTTTCGAGACACTGTTAGTTGTTAGAAGCCAGTGTTTTAATGACAGGACATATATGACAGTAATGAGACAACCTAAGATATCCAAGATTAGCACAAAAACACAAATAGAATCACAGAAAGCGTGTTTCTCTCCCGTTAGTCTTTAGGCCCAGTTACCTTTTACTTTTCTGTGGTCAGTAGCCCTTCATGTCATATTCTGTCTCTATGTACAATATAGCATTACTAATACAATAACCTGTATGTAAATGAACTTCATTGTGTAATTGATGGCAGTTCTCAAAGTACTAGTCACTTAAAGGTTAAATTTCACATCGAAATTCTCATATTATATTCTATTTGAATGTTTAAAAAGAAAAATATCACAGTATTTATGCTTTCACTGAGCATATACCTGCATCAATGATGAACTCTCAAGGCTGAAAAGTCCTGGCTTTGGTCAGCCACGGTCCACGCACACGCACACGTCACCAATCCCTGACTGCTTGATCATAACAGCAATTGGGCTGCTGGGAACATGACGGGCGTTCTTCTTGATGTTAACAAGGTGCTCACCAATCTCCCTGGGAACAAACGAGATTCCTAAGACAGACCGACAAAACAGATGTTAACAACGCTTATTCTTGTGTGTGCATGCAGCCCGTTTCAGTTGCTCCTGCTTCTTTCTCCACGCTTTAACTTTTATTACTTTCCCCCTCTGTCTTTTACTTAAGGGTTAATAAAGTATTTGGATTCTGATGAGTCTCATTGTTTAGCAAACTTCTCACTTATCAGACGGACACTCACCAATGTGAGCGTTACGCAGCATCTTCAGCAGGCAGGGCTCCTCTGGGCCTGAGGGTGTTGTAAGAGGGGCTGTCAGCTGGCTGAGGTCAAGCTCGCCTATGTCCAGTGGAATATCTGCAGCAGAGCCCGCCTTCAGTGAAGTATGTTGGCTGGAAGGCTTTCAGGCCCGTCTTTGCCACTCCAGGGTCAGAGACCTTCACCTTGTTTGGATGACAGCCTGCTCTGATATTCATCTGTGGGCACAAACACCAAAACTCAAGAGACTTTTCAGTGAGAAGAAAAGGCAAACCTTGCATGCCAGAGTGAAAGTGAGAGTGTGTGAGTGCATACTCCCCCTGAATGGACTCTCAGGGATGTTAGCGTCTCCCCAGGAGACCATCACAGTGTGCTTCACAGGCTTACGTGGGGTGCAGGTGTATGTGCTGTTGCTATTATCCTTAACCTGGACATCCACAGAATTGACTTCACCATCCTGTGCAGAAGACAAGGGATTATAGTTCAATCAGATTTAACACACTGTATTTTTCGGACCATAAGGCGCACTGTCGATGAACAGGTCTGGTTTCATACATGAGGCGCACTGGACTATAAAACGCATTAAGCGAAACAAAACAGCCAGATAAGTCAAACTTTACTCAACTCTTTCTTCTTGCTTCTTCCACTTCCGTACCATTGATTCATTCATGTTGAAATCTCTCGCAGCTGCTCTATTCTCATGTTCTACTGCGTGACTGACAGCCTTGAGTTTGAAATCCGCTTCGTCAGCATGTCTCTTAACAGGTGGCATTTTGGGGTCATGATCCACACACAATACAGTAATATTATGTTGCAGCACAGTACGTATCACTCCGCCAGGCTCCTGACTACGTAGCCGTAATGCTCCGACAATCCATCAAGCGGTGCGACTTCGTAGCTTACCAAAGTCGTACTAAAACATTTTTTGACAGATTTTTAAGCGCCGTGTATTACATAAAATCGGTTCAAGGTCAGTAAGCACAACCACAATTCATACATAAGGCGCACTGTCGATTTTTGAGAGATAATTAAAGGATTTTAAGTGCGACTCATAGTCCGAAAAATACGGTACATACAATATATTTAACATATTTGTGATCATATACAAAGCCAGATATACCTGGGCTATAATTTTCAGAGGAGCTTTTCCTCCTTGCTTGGCATCAACTGTGAGTTCACTGGGTTTTCCAACAGCCAGACCACTGCTCTGTAGGCCTGGACCGTACGCCTTAACCTAGAGAAAACTATTTTAAACAAACAATTAAAAAAGGAACAAGTCAAAGATCTACTATAGCCAAAAGATCATTTACAGACTATAGCGCTGTGAAAAAATATTTGCCTCCTTTCTCATTTCGTATCTTATTCCATATTTGTCACACTTACACGTTTCAGATCAATAAATGTTAATATTAGACAAGAATGTCTAATATTAAACGGCAGTTTTCAAGGGGAAAAAGCTATCCAAACATACTTGGTCCTATATGAAAAAGTAATTGCACCGAATTAAATAAATTCTAACAACAGCTTATCAAGTTTAAAGGCGCTTCTGCTGTTTAACACGACCTCTGCTAGTTTCCTCTTTCTGGCGCAAAGCGGGAGATAAACAAGCAAGAGAGACGGGACTTGTGGCAGAAACGCCGATCAGCTGATCATTGATCAGTTTCATGATTGAAGTAGCAGCAGGAGAGGGAGAACGAGAGAAGAAGAGGCAGCTGTGCAGCAAAGACACAGAATAACTCCAGCTTTTTGTCTTTTTTTTATTGTAGCTGAAGTATGGGACAAATCGCTTTTATTTTCAGCTCAATACAAAACGCATAATATTAACTCTGAATACCAGAGGATTCCGTTTTTTATGGCACGGTTGGCAACTCTACTAACTAACCATATGAATAAAATAAAGTTCACCAGTAACATCATAGCACCCACCCAACTGTACAGAAACTCCATCATGCTAGCTAGTACACAGTACGAGTTACTGTAACTGACTGTAAAAAGTTAGCACAAGGAAAATAAACTCCACCTAAACTTGGTTTGACCCAGATAGACTGCAGGTCATAACTTCTTACCTGAAGCTCATTTCACCTGACAGTCGGACTGGCGGCCGCCTTGCGTCTCTCCACCTCCAGTCCTTTCCCCCATCCACCTGCTGGCCTCCACCACTTGCTAATTTGACTGAATGTGTGAAAGCTCCACCATAGCCACTACCAAACAACTGAGTTATTTTTACACGTCTGCCAGCATCTGTCCAATCCGCCACCTTTCACTGTTTACACAGTTAGGAAAAAAAGACAACAACAACAACAAAACATTGGGCCATTTAAAAGGCAAAATGAGCATCGGCCCACCGGGCAAATGGCCGGTATACCCGATGCCCCACAGACAGACTGAGGCCCCGCCGCTATTTTTGAGTGCAAAAATGTGTGGTCTCCAGCTAATGGAAAAGGCTGATCGCGTAGTGCTCTTTAAATAGAACAATTTGCCCCATTCTCTTCGCCTGTCATGTGGCCACATGTGGCGGGCTAGCAGGCTAGCAACATACAGGCCCGGGTTCGAGCCCTCGGCTCACTTCCCTCTGTATGTTCACCTGCTAGGGGGAGGTCCAGGCGGGCGATCTTGGAGTGAAAATTCCAAGGGATGACCCCTCGTAGCCTGGGCTTCCCCTGACTTTTTTGCTTTGCTTTGCTTTGCTTTTTTTCATTTACCTGCCAGCAACAAACACACCTCCTTGTTGTCATGGCTACCAACGACCACTCTTCTTGTGCCAACAAGTCATTGCCTGACAAAACATTATTTCCTATGTTTCCCTGGCTTTTTTGCCTTTTTTATTTCTTGTGTTTTAGACAAAAACAAAAGAAAAAGATCTACAGATTCAGGCTTTTCTTTACCTGTGGTAGTCGGGTAGAATGACGTCACTGACACTGCTTTAATATGAAAACAAACTTTCTCAAACAAAAAACAAAAACAAAAAAGGAGTGGGTCGGTGTGTCATCTTTACCGAGCACCATACATGTTTTGCTTCACATTCAAATTATTATTTTTCCTTTTCAAAAATAATTCAGAGAGAAAAAAAACAGAGAAGTCAAATATATCAAATTTGCACGAATCTTCTAGTGAAGGTGCCTCCTCCTTCTGACCTTAGGGTAACTAATTTCTCAGACAGTGACATGACAGTGCGCTGGGAAGCTGCAGCTGATGATGATGTTTCTTACCTCACTAAGTGGAGGCGACCTGAGACAGGTGGGGAAGAACTATTGGATTGTTGGGGTACATATTATGAAGTAAAAAAAATACAATATCTCAATAAACTGTTGTCCTGTGTCTTAAGGAGTATGAGATATCACTGTCTGCACTCTATGGAGATGGAGCTCAGAGTGAAGCTGTGGCCATACGCTACAGCACCTGTGAGTCACACATTTTCTGATCCTGAACGTTTGTCAAACTCAGGAGGGGAGAGCCTGAAACCATTTACCTAAGTCACATTAGCAGCAGTGTTCAGCCTAAAAAATAGACAAGTTAAAAGTCATGCATCCATATTATTTGTTTATTTATTAAATTATTTTCGAGACACTGTTAGTTGTTAGAAGCCAGTGTTTTAATGACAGGACATATATGACAGTAATGAGACAACCTAAGATATCCAAGATTAGCACAAAAACACAAATAGAATCACAGAAAGCGTGTTTCTCTCCCGTTAGTCTTTAGGCCCAGTTACCTTTTACTTTTCTGTGGTCAGTAGCCCTTCATGTCATATTCTGTCTCTATGTACAATATAGCATTACTAATACAATAACCTATATGTAAATGAACTTCATTGTGTAATTGATGGCAGTTCTCAAAGTACTAGTCACTTAAAGGTTAAATTTCACATCGAAATTCTCATATTATATTCTATTTGAATGTTTAAAAAGAAAAATATCACAGTATTTATGCTTTCACTGAGCATATACCTGCATCAATGATAAACTCTCAAGGCTGAAAAGTCCTGGCTTTGGTCAGCCACGGTCCACGCACACGTCACCAATCCCTGACTGCTTGATCATAACAGCAATTGGGCTGCTGGGAACATGACGGGCGTTCTTCTTGATGTTAACAAGGTGCTCACCAATCTCCCTGGGAACAAACGAGATTCCTAAGACAGACCGACAAAACAGATGTTAACAACGCTTATTCTTGTGTGTGCATGCAGCCCGTTTCAGTTGCTCCTGCTTCTTTCTCCACGCTTTAACTTTTATTACTTTCCCCCTCTGTCTTTTACTTAAGGGTTAATAAAGTATTTGGATTCTGATGAGTCTCATTGTTTAGCAAACTTCTCACTTATCAGACGGACACTCACCAATGTGAGCGTTACGCAGCATCTTCAGCAGGCAGGGCTCCTCTGGGCCTGAGGGTGTTGTAAGAGGGGCTGTCAGCTGGCTGAGGTCAAGCTCGCCTATGTCCAGTGGAATATCTGCAGCAGAGCCCGCCTTCAGTGAAGTATGTTGGCTGGAAGGCTTTCAGGCCCGTCTTTGCCACTCCAGGGTCAGAGACCTTCACCTTGTTTGGATGACAGCCTGCTCTGATATTCATCTGTGGGCACAAACACCAAAACTCAAGAGACTTTTCAGTGAGAAGAAAAGGCAAACCTTGCATGCCAGAGTGAAAGTGAGAGTGTGTGAGTGCATACTCCCCCTGAATGGACTCTCAGGGATGTTAGCGTCTCCCCAGGAGACCATCACAGTGTGCTTCACAGGCTTACGTGGGGTGCAGGTGTATGTGCTGTTGCTATTATCCTTAACCTGGACATCCACAGAATTGACTTCACCATCCTGTGCAGAAGACAAGGGATTATAGTTCAATCAGATTTAACACACTGTATTTTTCGGACCATAAGGCGCACTGTCGATGAACAGGTCTGGTTTCATACATGAGGCGCACTGGACTATAAAACGCATTAAGCGAAACAAAACAGCCAGATAAGTCAAACTTTACTCAACTCTTTCTTCTTGCTTCCTCCACTTCCGTACCATTGATTCATTCATGTTGAAATCTCTCGCAGCTGCTCTATTCTCATGTTCTACTGCGTGACTGACAGCCTTGAGTTTGAAATCCGCTTCCTCAGCATGTCTCTTAACAGGTGGCATTTTGGGGTCATGATCCACACACAATACAGTAATATTATGTTGCAGCACAGTACGTATCACTCCGCCAGGCTCCTGACTACGTAGCCGTAATGCTCCGACAATCCATCAAGCGGTGCGACTTCGTAGCTTACCAAAGTCCTACTAAAACATTTTTTGACAGATTTTTAAGCGCCGTGTATTACATAAAATCGGTTCAAGGTCAGTAAGCACAACCACAATTCATACATAAGGCGCACTGTCGATTTTTGAGAGATAATTAAAGGATTTTAAGTGCGACTCATAGTCCGAAAAATACGGTACATACAATATATTTAACATATTTGTGATCATATACAAAGCCAGATATACCTGGGCTATAATTTTCAGAGGAGCTTTTCCTCCTTGCTTGGCATCAACTGTGAGTTCACTGGGTTTTCCAACAGCCAGACCACTGCTCTGTAGGCCTGGACCGTACGCCTTAACCTAGAGAAAACTATTTTAAACAAACAATTAAAAAAGGAACAAGTCAAAGATCTACTATAGCCAAAAGATCATTTACAGACTATAGCGCTGTGAAAAAATATTTGCCTCCTTTCTCATTTCGTATCTTATTCCATATTTGTCACACTTACACGTTTCAGATCAATAAATGTTAATATTAGACAAGAATGTCTAATATTAAACGGCAGTTTTCAAGGGGAAAAAGCTATCCAAACATACTTGGTCCTATATGAAAAAGTAATTGCACCGAATTAAATAAATTCTAACAACAGCTTATCAAGTTTAAAGGCGCTTCTGCTGTTTAACACGACCTCTGCTAGTTTCCTCTTTCTGGCGCAAAGCGGGAGATAAACAAGCAAGAGAGACGGGACTTGTGGCAGAAACGCCGATCAGCTGATCATTGATCAGTTTCATGATTGAAGTAGCAGCAGGAGAGGGAGAACGAGAGAAGAAGAGGCAGCTGTGCAGCAAAGACACAGAATAACTCCAGCTTTTTGTCTTTTTTTTATTGTAGCTGAAGTATGGGACAAATCGCTTTTATTTTCAGCTCAATACAAAACGCATAATATTAACTCTGAATACCAGAGGATTCCGTTTTTTATGGCACGGTTGGCAACTCTACTAACTAACCATATGAATAAAATAAAGTTCACCAGTAACATCATAGCACCCACCCAACTGTACAGAAACTCCATCATGCTAGCTAGTACACAGTACGAGTTACTGTAACTGACTGTAAAAAGTTAGCACAAGGAAAATAAACTCCACCTAAACTTGGTTTGACCCAGATAGACTGCAGGTCATAACTTCTTACCTGAAGCTCATTTCACCTGACAGTCGGACTGGCGGCCGCCTTGCGTCTCTCCACCTCCAGTCCTTTCCCCCATCCACCTGCTGGCCTCCACCACTTGCTAATTTGACTGAATGTGTGAAAGCTCCACCATAGCCACTACCAAACAACTGAGTTATTTTTACACGTCTGCCAGCATCTGTCCAATCCGCCACCTTTCACTGTTTACACAGTTAGGAAAAAAAGACAACAACAACAACAAAACATTGGGCCATTTAAAAGGCAAAATGAGCATCGGCCCACCGGGCAAATGGCCGGTATACCCGATGCCCCACAGACAGACTGAGGCCCCGCCGCTATTTTTGAGTGCAAAAATGTGTGGTCTCCAGCTAATGGAAAAGGCTGATCGCACGATGTGCGCGTAGTGCTCTTTAAATAGAACAATTTGCCCCATTCTCTTCGCCCGTCATGTGGCCACATGTGGCGGGCTAGCAGGCTAGCAACATACAGGCCCGGGTTCGAGCCCTCGGCTCACTTCCCTCTGTATGTTCACCTGCTAGGGGGAGGTCCAGGCGGGCGATCTTGGAGTGAAAATTCCAAGGGATGACCCCTCGTAGCCTGGGCTTCCCCTGACTTTTTTGCTTTGCTTTGCTTTTTTTCATTTACCTGCCAGCAACAAACACACCTCCTTGTTGTCATGGCTACCAACGACCACTCTTCTTGTGCCAACAAGTCATTGCCTGACAAAACATTATTTCCTATGTTTCCCTGGCTTTTTTGCCTTTTTTATTTCTTGTGTTTTAGACAAAAACAAAAGAAAAAGATCTACAGATTCAGGCTTTTCTTTACCTGTGGTAGTCGGGTAGAATGACGTCACTGACACTGCTTTAATATGAAAACAAACTTTCTCAAACAAAAAACAAAAACAAAAAAGGAGTGGGTCGGTGTGTCATCTTTACCGAGCACCATACATGTTTTGCTTCACATTCAAATTATTATTTTTCCTTTTCAAAAATAATTCAGAGAGAAAAAAAACAGAGAAGTCAAATATATCAAATTTGCACGGATCTTCTAGTGAAGGTGCCTCCTCCTTCTGACCTTAGGGTAACTAATTTCTCAGACAGTGACATGACAGTGCGCTGGGAAGCTGCAGCTGATGATGATGTTTCTTACCTCACTAAGTGGAGGCGACCTGAGACAGGTGGGGAAGAACTATTGGATTGTTGGGGTACATATTATGAAGTAAAAAAAATACAATATCTCAATAAACTGTTGTCCTGTGTCTTAAGGAGTATGAGATATCACTGTCTGCACTCTATGGAGATGGAGCTCAGAGTGAAGCTGTGGCCATACGCTACAGCACCTGTGAGTCACACATTTTCTGATCCTGAACGTTTGTCAAACTCAGGAGGGGAGAGCCTGAAACCATTTACCTAAGTCACATTAGCAGCAGTGTTCAGCCTAAAAAATAGACAAGTTAAAAGTCATGCATCCATATTATTTGTTTATTTATTAAATTATTTTCGAGACACTGTTAGTTGTTAGAAGCCAGTGTTTTAATGACAGGACATATATGACAGTAATGAGACAACCTAAGATATCCAAGATTAGCACAAAAACACAAATAGAATCACAGAAAGCGTGTTTCTCTCCCGTTAGTCTTTAGGCCCAGTTACCTTTTACTTTTCTGTGGTCAGTAGCCCTTCATGTCATATTCTGTCTCTATGTACAATATAGCATTACTAATACAATAACCTATATGTAAATGAACTTCATTGTGTAATTGATGGCAGTTCTCAAAGTACTAGTCACTTAAAGGTTAAATTTCACATCAAAATTCTCATATTATATTCTATTTGAATGTTTAAAAAGAAAAATATCACAGTATTTATGCTTTCACTGAGCATATACCTGCATCAATGATAAACTCTCAAGGCTGAAAAGTCCTGGCTTTGGTCAGCCACGGTCCACGCACACGTCACCAATCCCTGACTGCTTGATCATAACAGCAATTGGGCTGCTGGGAACATGACGGGCGTTCTTCTTGATGTTAACAAGGTGCTCACCAATCTCCCTGGGAACAAACGAGATTCCTAAGACAGACCGACAAAACAGATGTTAACAACGCTTATTCTTGTGTGTGCATGCAGCCCGTTTCAGTTGCTCCTGCTTCTTTCTCCACGCTTTAACTTTTATTACTTTCCCCCTCTGTCTTTTACTTAAGGGTTAATAAAGTATTTGGATTCTGATGAGTCTCATTGTTTAGCAAACTTCTCACTTATCAGACGGACACTCACCAATGTGAGCGTTACGCAGCATCTTCAGCAGGCAGGGCTCCTCTGGGCCTGAGGGTGTTGTAAGAGGGGCTGTCAGCTGGCTGAGGTCAAGCTCGCCTATGTCCAGTGGAATATCTGCAGCAGAGCCCGCCTTCAGTGAAGTATGTTGGCTGGAAGGCTTTCAGGCCCGTCTTTGCCACTCCAGGGTCAGAGACCTTCACCTTGTTTGGATGACAGCCTGCTCTGATATTCATCTGTGGGCACAAACACCAAAACTCAAGAGACTTTTCAGTGAGAAGAAAAGGCAAACCTTGCATGCCAGAGTGAAAGTGAGAGTGTGTGAGTGCATACTCACCCTGAATGGACTCTCAGGGATGTTAGCGTCTCCCCAGGAGACCATCACAGTGTGCTTCACAGGCTTACGTGGGGTGCAGGTGTATGTGCTGTTGCTATTATCCTTAACCTGGACATCCACAGAATTGACTTCACCATCCTGTGCAGAAGACAAGGGATTATAGTTCAATCAGATTTAACACACTGTATTTTTCGGACCATAAGGCGCACTGTCGATGAACAGGTCTGGTTTCATACATGAGGCGCACTGGACTATAAAACGCATTAAGCGAAACAAAACAGCCAGATAAGTCAAACTTTACTCAACTCTTTCTTCTTGCTTCCTCCACTTCCGTACCATTGATTCATTCATGTTGAAATCTCTCGCAGCTGCTCTATTCTCATGTTCTACTGCGTGACTGACAGCCTTGAGTTTGAAATCCGCTTCGTCAGCATGTCTCTTAACAGGTGGCATTTTGGGGTCATGATCCACACACAATACAGTAATATTATGTTGCAGCACAGTACGTATCACTCCGCCAGGCTCCTGACTACGTAGCCGTAATGCTCCGACAATCCATCAAGCGGTGCGACTTCATAGCTTACCAAAGTCCTACTAAAACATTTTTTGACAGATTTTTAAGCGCCGTGTATTACATAAAATCGGTTCAAGGTCAATAAGCACAACCAGAATTCATACATAAGGCGCACTGTCGATTTTTGAGATAATTAAAGGATTTTAAGTGCGACTCATAGTCCGAAAAATACGGTACATACAATATATTTAACATATTTGTGATCATATACAAAGCCAGATATACCTGGGCTATAATTTTCAGAGGAGCTTTTCCTCCTTGCTTGGCATCAACTGTGAGTTCACTGGGTTTTCCAACAGCCAGACCACTGCTCTGTAGGCCTGGACCGTGCGCCTTAACCTAGAGAAAACTATTTTAAACAAACAATTAAAAAAGGAACAAGTCAAAGATCTACTATAGCCAAAAGATCATTTACAGACTATAGCGCTGTGAAAAAATATTTGCCTCCTTTCTCATTTCGTATCTTATTCCATATTTGTCACACTTACACGTTTCAGATCAATAAATGTTAATATTAGACAAGAATGTCTAATATTAAACGGCAGTTTTCAAGGGGAAAAAGCTATCCAAACATACTTGGTCCTATATGAAAAAGTAATTGCACCGAATTAAATAAATTCTAACAACAGCTTATCAAGTTTAAAGGCGCTTCTGCTGTTTAACACGACCTCTGCTAGTTTCCTCTTTCTGGCGCAAAGCGGGAGATAAACAAGCAAGAGAGACGGGACTTGTGGCAGAAACGCCGATCAGCTGATCATTGATCAGTTTCATGATTGAAGTAGCAGCAGGAGAGGGAGAACGAGAGAAGAAGAGGCAGCTGTGCAGCAAAGACACAGAATAACTCCAGCTTTTTGTCTTTTTTTTATTGTAGCTGAAGTACAGGACAAATCGCTTTTATTTTCAGCTCAATACAAAACGCATAATATTAACTCTGAATACCAGAGGATTCCGTTTTTTATGGCACGGTTGGCTCTACTAACTAACCATATGAATAAAATAAAGTTCACCAGTAACATCATAGCACCCACCCAACTGTACAGAAACTCCATCATGCTAGCTAGTACACAGTACGAGTTACTGTAACTGACTGTAAAAAGTTAGCACAAGGAAAATAAACTCCACCTAAACTTGGTTTGACCCAGATAGACTGCAGGTCATAACTTCTTACCTGAAGCTCATTTCACCTGACAGTCGGACTGGCGGCCGCCTTGCGTCTCTCCACCTCCAGTCCTTTCCCCCATCCACCTGCTGGCCTCCACCACTTGCTAATTTGACTGAATGTGTGAAAGCTCCACCATAGCCACTACCAAACAACTGAGTTATTTTTACACGTCTGCCAGCATCTGTCCAATCCGCCACCTTTCACTGTTTACACAGTTAGGAAAAAAAGACAACAACAACAACAAAACATTGGGCCATTTAAAAGGCAAAATGAGCATCGGCCCACCGGGCAAATGGCCGGTATACCCGATGCCCCACAGACAGACTGAGGCCCCGCCGCTATTTTTGAGTGCAAAAATGTGTGGTCTCCAGCTAATGGAAAAGGCTGATCGCGTAGTGCTCTTTAAATAGAACAATTTGCCCCATTCTCTTCGCCCGTCATGTGGCCACATGTGGCGGGCTAGCAGGCTAGCAACATACAGGCCCGGGTTCGAGCCCTCGGCTCACTTCCCTCTGTATGTTCACCTGCTAGGGGGAGGTCCAGGCGGGCGATCTTGGAGTGAAAATTCCAAGGGATGACCCCTCGTAGCCTGGGCTTCCCCTGACTTTTTTTCTTTGCTTTGCTTTGCTTTTTTTCATTTACCTGCCAGCAACAAACACACCTCCTTGTTGTCATGGCTACCAACGACCACTCTTCTTGTGCCAACAAGTCATTGCCTGACAAAACATTATTTCCTATGTTTCCCTGGCTTTTTTGCCTTTTTTATTTCTTGTGTTTTAGACAAAAACAAAAGAAAAAGATCTACAGATTCAGGCTTTTCTTTACCTGTGGTAGTCGGGTAGAATGACGTCACTGACACTGCTTTAATATGAAAACAAACTTTCTCAAACAAAAAACAAAAACAAAAAAGGAGTGGGTCGGTGTGTCATCTTTACCGAGCACCATACATGTTTTGCTTCACATTCAAATTATTATTTTTCCTTTTCAAAAATAATTCAGAGAGAAAAAAAACAGAGAAGTCAAATATATCAAATTTGCACGAATCTTCTAGTGAAGGTGCCTCCTCCTTCTGACCTTAGGGTAACTAATTTCTCAGACAGTGACATGACAGTGCGCTGGGAAGCTGCAGCTGATGATGATGTTTCTTACCTCACTAAGTGGAGGCGACCTGAGACAGGTGGGGAAGAACTATTGGATTGTTGGGGTACATATTATGAAGTAAAAAAAATACAATATCTCAATAAACTGTTGTCCTGTGTCTTAAGGAGTATGAGATATCACTGTCTGCACTCTATGGAGATGGAGCTCAGAGTGAAGCTGTGGCCATACGCTACAGCACCTGTGAGTCACACATTTTCTGATCCTGAACGTTTGTCAAACTCAGGAGGGGAGAGCCTGAAACCATTTACCTAAGTCACATTAGCAGCAGTGTTCAGCCTAAAAAATAGACAAGTTAAAAGTCATGCATCCATATTATTTGTTTATTTATTAAATTATTTTCGAGACACTGTTAGTTGTTAGAAGCCAGTGTTTTAATGACAGGACATATATGACAGTAATGAGACAACCTAAGATATCCAAGATTAGCACAAAAACACAAATAGAATCACAGAAAGCGTGTTTCTCTCCCGTTAGTCTTTAGGCCCAGTTACCTTTTACTTTTCTGTGGTCAGTAGCCCTTCATGTCATATTCTGTCTCTATGTACAATATAGCATTACTAATACAATAACCTATATGTAAATGAACTTCATTGTGTAATTGATGGCAGTTCTCAAAGTACTAGTCACTTAAAGGTTAAATTTCACATCGAAATTCTCATATTATATTCTATTTGAATGTTTAAAAAGAAAAATATCACAGTATTTATGCTTTCACTGAGCATATACCTGCATCAATGATAAACTCTCAAGGCTGAAAAGTCCTGGCTTTGGTCAGCCACGGTCCACGCACACGTCACCAATCCCTGACTGCTTGATCATAACAGCAATTGGGCTGCTGGGAACATGACGGGCGTTCTTCTTGATGTTAACAAGGTGCTCACCAATCTCCCTGGGAACAAACGAGATTCCTAAGACAGACCGACAAAACAGCAGTGCGAGTGTGGTCAGGTCAGACCACTCCAGTATCTGTGTGTCATGGAGACCAGTATCTGCCGTTGATGGATATCCTATTGTAATCCAGGATGTAAAAGGTATTCTGTAATCACGTCTACAGTGATGTGAAAAGGTGTTTGCCCCCTTCCTAATTTCCTAGTGTTTTGCATATTTATCACACTTACATGTTTCAGATCATCAAACTAATTTTAATATTAGACACAGATAAGACAAGTTAATACAAAATGCAGTTTTTAAATGATGATTTCATAGATTAGGGAGAAAGATTATCCAAACCTCCCTGGTCCTGTGTAAAAACAAATTGCCCCTCTTGTTAAATCAAGGGTTAACTGTGATTAACCAATTTTGGAAACCTCAGTTCAGTGTTACTAAACACACTCAGGCCTGATTAATTGCAGACTTGTGAATCAAGAAATCCGTTAAATAGAACCTGTGTGACAAAGTGAAACAGGCTAAAAGACCTCAAAAAGCAACACATCGTGCCATCCTCCTGGTCCTCAGTGTTAATGCCCACTTAACTGGGCCCTTCAGTGGAAAGGCTCAAGCAGATGAAGGCTAATATAACAAGATGAGACTGACAAATATTCTATTTGAATGTTTAAAAAGAAAAATATCACAGTATTTATGCTTTCACTGAGCATATACCTGCATCAATGATGAACTCTCAAGGCTGAAAAGTCCTGGCTTTGGTCAGCCACGGTCCACGCACACGCACACGTCACCAATCCCTGACTGCTTGATCATAACAGCAATTGGGCTGCTGGGAACATGACGGGCGTTCTTCTTGATGTTAACAAGGTGCTCACCAATCTCCCTGAGAACAAACGAGATTCCTAAGACAGACCGACAAAACAGATGTTAACAACGCTTATTCTTGTGTGTGCATGCAGCCCGTTTCAGTTGCTCCTGCTTCTTTCTCCACGCTTTAACTTTTATTACTTTCCCCCTCTGTCTTTTACTTAAGGGTTAATAAAGTATTTGGATTCTGATGAGTCTCATTGTTTAGCAAACTTCTCACTTATCAGACGGACACTCACCAATGTGAGCGTTACGCAGCATCTTCAGCAGGCAGGGCTCCTCTGGGCCTGAGGGTGTTGTAAGAGGGGCTGTCAGCTGGCTGAGGTCAAGCTCGCCTATGTCCAGTGGAATATCTGCAGCAGAGCCCGCCTTCAGTGAAGTATGTTGGCTGGAAGGCTTTCAGGCCCGTCTTTGCCACTCCAGGGTCAGAGACCTTCACCTTGTTTGGATGACAGCCTGCTCTGATATTCATCTGTGGGCACAAACACCAAAACTCAAGAGACTTTTCAGTGAGAAGAAAAGGCAAACCTTGCATGCCAGAGTGAAAGTGAGAGAGTGTGTGAGTGCATACTCACCCTGAATGGACTCTCAGGGATGTTAGCGTCTCCCCAGGAGACCATCACAGTGTGCTTCACAGGCTTACGTGGGGTGCAGGTGTATGTGCTGTTGCTATTATCCTTAACCTGGACATCCACAGAATTGACTTCACCATCCTGTGCAGAAGACAAGGGATTATAGTTCAATCAGATTTAACACACTGTATTTTTCGGACCATAAGGCGCACTGTCGATGAACAGGTCTGGTTTCATACATGAGGCGCACTGGACTATAAAACGCATTAAGCGAAACAAAACAGCCAGATAAGTCAAACTTTACTCAACTCTTTCTTCTTGCTTCCTCCACTTCCGTACCATTGATTCATTCATGTTGAAATCTCTCGCAGCTGCTCTATTCTCATGTTCTACTGCGTGACTGACAGCCTTGAGTTTGAAATCCGCTTCGTCAGCATGTCTCTTAACAGGTGGCATTTTGGGGTCATGATCCACACACAATACAGTAATATTATGTTGCAGCACAGTACGTATCACTCCGCCAGGCTCCTGACTACGTAGCCGTAATGCTCCGACAATCCATCAAGCAGTGCGACTTCGTAGCTTACCAAAGTCGTACTAAAACATTTTTTGACAGATTTTTAAGCGCCGTGTATTACATAAAATCGGTTCAAGGTCAGTAAGCACAACCAGAATTCATACATAAGGCGCACTGTCGATTTTTGAGAGATAATTAAAGGATTTTAAGTGCGACTCATAGTCCGAAAAATACGGTACATACAATATATTTAACATATTTGTGATCATATACAAAGCCAGATATACCTGGGCTATAATTTTCAGAGGAGCTTTTCCTCCTTGCTTGGCATCAACTGTGAGTTCACTGGGTTTTCCAACAGCCAGACCACTGCTCTGTAGGCCTGGACCGTGCGCCTTAACCTAGAGAAAACTATTTTAAACAAACAATTAAAAAAGGAACAAGTCAAAGATCTACTATAGCCAAAAGATCATTTACAGACTATAGCGCTGTGAAAAAATATTTGCCTCCTTTCTCATTTCGTATCTTATTCCATATTTGTCACACTTACACGTTTCAGATCAATAAATGTTAATATTAGACAAGAATGTCTAATATTAAACGGCAGTTTTCAAGGGGAAAAAGCTATCCAAACATACTTGGTCCTATATGAAAAAGTAATTGCACCGAATTAAATAAATTCTAACAACAGCTTATCAAGTTTAAAGGCGCTTCTGCTGTTTAACACGACCTCTGCTAGTTTCCTCTTTCTGGCGCAAAGCGGGAGATAAACAAGCAAGAGAGACGGGACTTGTGGCAGAAACGCCGATCAGCTGATCATTGATCAGTTTCATGATTGAAGTAGCAGCAGGAGAGGGAGAACGAGAGAAGAAGAGGCAGCTGTGCAGCAAAGACACAGAATAACTCCAGCTTTTTGTCTTTTTTTTATTGTAGCTGAAGTATGGGACAAATCGCTTTTATTTTCAGCTCAATACAAAACGCATAATATTAACTCTGAATACCAGAGGATTCCGTTTTTTATGGCACGGTTGGCAACTCTACTAACTAACCATATGAATAAAATAAAGTTCACCAGTAACATCATAGCACCCACCCAACTGTACAGAAACTCCATCATGCTAGCTAGTACACAGTACGAGTTATTGTAACTGACTGTAAAAAGTTAGCACAAGGAAAATAAACTCCACCTAAACTTGGTTTGACCCAGATAGACTGCAGGTCATAACTTCTTACCTGAAGCTCATTTCACCTGACAGTCGGACTGGCGGCCGCCTTGCGTCTCTCCACCTCCAGTCCTTTCCCCCATCCACCTGCTGGCCTCCACCACTTGCTAATTTGACTGAATGTGTGAAAGCTCCACCATAGCCACTACCAAACAACTGAGTTATTTTTACACGTCTGCCAGCATCTGTCCAATCCGCCACCTTTCACTGTTTACACAGTTAGGAAAAAAAGACAACAACAACAAGAAAACATTGGGCCATTTAAAAGGCAAAATGAGCATCGGCCCACCGGGCAAATGGCCGGTATACCCGATGCCCCACAGACAGACTGAGGCCCCGCCGCTATTTTTGAGTGCAAAAATGTGTGGTCTCCAGCTAATGGAAAAGGCTGATCGCACGATGTGCGCGTAGTGCTCTTTAAATAGAACAATTTGCCCCATTCTCTTCGCCCGTCATGTGGCCACATGTGGCGGGCTAGCAGGCTAGCAACATACAGGCCCGGGTTCGAGCCCTCGGCTCACTTCCCTCTGTATGTTCACCTGCTAGGGGGAGGTCCAGGCGGGCGATCTTGGAGTGAAAATTCCAAGGGATGACCCCTCGTAGCCTGGGCTTCCCCTGACTTTTTTTCTTTGCTTTGCTTTTTTTCTTTTACCTGCCAGCAACAAACACACCTCCTTGTTGTCATGGCTACCAACGACCACTCTTCTTGTGCCAACAAGTCATTGCCTGACAAAACATTATTTCCTATGTTTCCCTGGCTTTTTTGCCTTTTTTATTTCTTGTGTTTTAGACAAAAAGAAAAGAAAAAGATCTACACATTCAGGCTTTTCTTTACCTGTGGTAGTCGGGTAGAATGACGTCACTGACACTATTTAATATGAAAACAAACTTTCTCAAACAAAAAACAAAAACAAAAAAGGAGTGGGTCGGTGTGTCATCTTTACCGAGCACCATACATGTTTTGCTTCACATTCAAATTATTATTTTTCCTTTTCAAAAATAATTCAGAGAGAAAAAAAACAGAGAAGTCAAATATATCAAATTTGCACGAATCTTCTAGTGAAGGTGCCTCCTCCTTCTGACCTTAGGGTAACTAATTTCTCAGACAGTGACATGACAGTGCGCTGGGAAGCTGCAGCTGATGATGATGTTTCTTACCTCACTAAGTGGAGGCGACCTGAGACAGGTGGGGAAGAACTATTGGATTGTTGGGGTACATATTATGAAGTAAAAAAAATACAATATCTCAATAAACTGTTGTCCTGTGTCTTAAGGAGTATGAGATATCACTGTCTGCACTCTATGGAGATGGAGCTCAGAGTGAAGCTGTGGCCATACGCTACAGCACCCGTGAGTCACACATTTTCTGATCCTGAACGTTTGTCAAACTCAGGAGGGGAGAGCCTGAAACCATTTACCTAAGTCACATTAGCAGCAGTGTTCAGCCTAAAAAATAGACAAGTTAAAAGTCATGCATCCATATTATTTGTTTATTTATTAAATTATTTTCGAGACACTGTTAGTTGTTAGAAGCCAGTGTTTTAATGACAGGACATATATGACAGTAATGAGACAACCTAAGATATCCAAGATTAGCACAAAAACACAAATAGAATCACAGAAAGCGTGTTTCTCTCCCGTTAGTCTTTAGGCCCAGTTACCTTTTACTTTTCTGTGGTCAGTAGCCCTTCATGTCATATTCTGTCTCTATGTACAATATAGCATTACTAATACAATAACCTATATGTAAATGAACTTCATTGTGTAATTAATGGCAGTTCTCAAAGTACTAGTCACTTAAAGGTTAAATTTCACATCAAAATTCTCATATTATATTCTATTTGAATGTTTAAAAAGAAAAATATCACAGTATTTATGCTTTCACTGAGCATATACCTGCATCAATGATGAACTCTCAAGGCTGAAAAGTCCTGGCTTTGGTCAGCCACGGTCCACGCACACGCACACGTCACCAATCCCTGACTGCTTGATCATAACAGCAATTGGGCTGCTGGGAACATGACGGGCGTTCTTCTTGATGTTAACAAGGTGCTCACCAATCTCCCTGGGAACAAACGAGATTCCTAAGACAGACCGACAAAACAGATGTTAACAACGCTTATTCTTGTGTGTGCATGCAGCCCGTTTCAGTTGCTCCTGCTTCTTTCTCCACGCTTTAACTTTTATTACTTTCCCCCTCTGTCTTTTACTTAAGGGTTAATAAAGTATTTGGATTCTGATGAGTCTCATTGTTTAGCAAACTTCTCACTTATCAGACGGACACTCACCAATGTGAGCGTTACGCAGCATCTTCAGCAGGCAGGGCTCCTCTGGGCCTGAGGGTGTTGTAAGAGGGGCTGTCAGCTGGCTGAGGTCAAGCTCGCCTATGTCCAGTGGAATATCTGCAGCAGAGCCCGCCTTCAGTGAAGTATGTTGGCTGGAAGGCTTTCAGGCCCGTCTTTGCCACTCCAGGGTCAGAGACCTTCACCTTGTTTGGATGACAGCCTGCTCTGATATTCATCTGTGGGCACAAACACCAAAACTCAAGAGACTTTTCAGTGAGAAGAAAAGGCAAACCTTGCATGCCAGAGTGAAAGTGAGAGTGTGTGTGAGTGCATACTCCCCCTGAATGGACTCTCAGGGATGTTAGCGTCTCCCCAGGAGACCATCACAGTGTGCTTCACAGGCTTACGTGGGGTGCAGGTGTATGTGCTGTTGCTATTATCCTTAACCTGGACATCCACAGAATTGACTTCACCATCCTGTGCAGAAGACAAGGGATTATAGTTCAATCAGATTTAACACACTGTATTTTTCGGACCATAAGGCGCACTGTCGATGAACAGGTCTGGTTTCATACATGAGGCGCACTGGACTATAAAACGCATTAAGCGAAACAAAACAGCCAGATAAGTCAAACTTTACTCAACTCTTTCTTCTTGCTTCCTCCACTTCCGTACCATTGATTCATTCATGTTGAAATCTCTCGCAGCTGCTCTATTCTCATGTTCTACTGCGTGACTGACAGCCTTGAGTTTGAAATCCGCTTCGTCAGCATGTCTCTTAACAGGTGGCATTTTGGGGTCATGATCCACACACAATACAGTAATATTATGTTGCAGCACAGTACGTATCACTCCGCCAGGCTCCTGACTACGTAGCCGTAATGCTCCGACAATCCATCAAGCGGTGCGACTTCATAGCTTACCAAAGTCGTACTAAAACATTTTTTGACAGATTTTTAAGCGCCGTGTATTACATAAAATCGGTTCAAGGTCAATAAGCACAACCAGAATTCATACATAAGGCGCACTGTCGATTTTTGAGAGATAATTAAAGGATTTTAAGTGCGACTCATAGTCCGAAAAATACGGTACATACAATATATTTAACATATTTGTGATCATATACAAAGCCAGATATACCTGGGCTATAATTTTCAGAGGAGCTTTTCCTCCTTGCTTGGCATCAACTGTGAGTTCACTGGGTTTTCCAACAGCCAGACCACTGCTCTGTAGGCCTGGACCGTACGCCTTAACCTAGAGAAAACTATTTTAAACAAACAATTAAAAAAGGAACAAGTCAAAGATCTACTATAGCCAAAAGATCATTTACAGACTATAGCGCTGTGAAAAAATATTTGCCTCCTTTCTCATTTCGTATCTTATTCCATATTTGTCACACTTACACGTTTCAGATCAATAAATGTTAATATTAGACAAGAATGTCTAATATTAAACGGCAGTTTTCAAGGGGAAAAAGCTATCCAAACATACTTGGTCCTATATGAAAAAGTAATTGCACCGAATTAAATAAATTCTAACAACAGCTTATCAAGTTTAAAGGCGCTTCTGCTGTTTAACACGACCTCTGCTAGTTTCCTCTTTCTGGCGCAAAGCGGGAGATAAACAAGCAAGAGAGACGGGACTTGTGGCAGAAACGCCGATCAGCTGATCATTGATCAGTTTCATGATTGAAGTAGCAGCAGGAGAGGGAGAACGAGAGAAGAAGAGGCAGCTGTGCAGCAAAGACACAGAATAACTCCAGCTTTTTGTCTTTTTTTTATTGTAGCTGAAGTACGGGACAAATCGCTTTTATTTTCAGCTCAATACAAAACGCATAATATTAACTGTGAATACCAGAGGATTCCGTTTTTTATGGCACGGTTGGCAACTCTACTAACTAACCATATGAATAAAATAAAGTTCACCAGTAACATCATAGCACCCACCCAACTGTACAGAAACTCCATCATGCTAGCTAGTACACAGTACGAGTTATTGTAACTGACTGTAAAAAGTTAGCACAAGGAAAATAAACTCCACCTAAACTTGGTTTGACCCAGATAGACTGCAGGTCATAACTTCTTACCTGAAGCTCATTTCACCTGACAGTCGGACTGGCGGCCGCCTTGCGTCTCTCCACCTCCAGTCCTTTCCCCCATCCACCTGCTGGCCTCCACCACTTGCTAATTTGACTGAATGTGTGAAAGCTCCACCATAGCCACTACCAAACAACTGAGTTCTTTTTACACGTCTGCCAGCATCTGTCCAATCCGCCACCTTTCACTGTTTACACAGTTAGGAAAAAAAGACAACAACAACAACAAAACATTGGGCCATTTAAAAGGCAAAATGAGCATCGGCCCACCGGGCAAATGGCCGGTATACCCGATGCCCCACAGACAGACTGAGGCCCCGCCGCTATTTTTGAGTGCAAAAATGTGTGGTCTCCAGCTAATGGAAAAGGCTGATCGCACGATGTGCGCGTAGTGCTCTTTAAATAGAACAATTTGCCCCATTCTCTTCGCCCGTCATGTGGCCACATGTGGCGGGCTAGCAGGCTAGCAACATACAGGCCCGGGTTCGAGCCCTCGGCTCACTTCCCTCTGTATGTTCACCTGCTAGGGGGAGGTCCAGGCGGGCGATCTTGGAGTGAAAATTCCAAGGGATGACCCCTCGTAGCCTGGGCTTCCCCTGACTTTTTTTCTTTGCTTTGCTTTTTTTCTTTTACCTGCCAGCAACAAACACACCTCCTTGTTGTCATGGCTACCAACGACCACTCTTCTTGTGCCAACAAGTCATTGCCTGACAAAACATTATTTCCTATGTTTCCCTGGCTTTTTTGCCTTTTTTATTTCTTGTGTTTTAGACAAAAAGAAAAGAAAAAGATCTACACATTCAGGCTTTTCTTTACCTGTGGTAGTCGGGTAGAATGACGTCACTGACACTATTTAATATGAAAACAAACTTTCTCAAACAAAAAACAAAAACAAAAAAGGAGTGGGTCGGTGTGTCATCTTTACCGAGCACCATACATGTTTTGCTTCACATTCAAATTATTATTTTTCCTTTTCAAAAATAATTCAGAGAGAAAAAAAACAGAGAAGTCAAATATATCAAATTTGCACGAATCTTCTAGTGAAGGTGCCTCCTCCTTCTGACCTTAGGGTAACTAATTTCTCAGACAGTGACATGACAGTGCGCTGGGAAGCTGCAGCTGATGATGATGTTTCTTACCTCACTAAGTGGAGGCGACCTGAGACAGGTGGGGAAGAACTATTGGATTGTTGGGGTACATATTATGAAGTAAAAAAAATACAATATCTCAATAAACTGTTGTCCTGTGTCTTAAGGAGTATGAGATATCACTGTCTGCACTCTATGGAGATGGAGCTCAGAGTGAAGCTGTGGCCATACGCTACAGCACCCGTGAGTCACACATTTTCTGATCCTGAACGTTTGTCAAACTCAGGAGGGGAGAGCCTGAAACCATTTACCTAAGTCACATTAGCAGCAGTGTTCAGCCTAAAAAATAGACAAGTTAAAAGTCATGCATCCATATTATTTGTTTATTTATTAAATTATTTTCGAGACACTGTTAGTTGTTAGAAGCCAGTGTTTTAATGACAGGACATATATGACAGTAATGAGACAACCTAAGATATCCAAGATTAGCACAAAAACACAAATAGAATCACAGAAAGCGTGTTTCTCTCCCGTTAGTCTTTAGGCCCAGTTACCTTTTACTTTTCTGTGGTCAGTAGCCCTTCATGTCATATTCTGTCTCTATGTACAATATAGCATTACTAATACAATAACCTATATGTAAATGAACTTCATTGTGTAATTAATGGCAGTTCTCAAAGTACTAGTCACTTAAAGGTTAAATTTCACATCAAAATTCTCATATTATATTCTATTTGAATGTTTAAAAAGAAAAATATCACAGTATTTATGCTTTCACTGAGCATATACCTGCATCAATGATGAACTCTCAAGGCTGAAAAGTCCTGGCTTTGGTCAGCCACGGTCCACGCACACGCACACGTCACCAATCCCTGACTGCTTGATCATAACAGCAATTGGGCTGCTGGGAACATGACGGGCGTTCTTCTTGATGTTAACAAGGTGCTCACCAATCTCCCTGGGAACAAACGAGATTCCTAAGACAGACCGACAAAACAGATGTTAACAACGCTTATTCTTGTGTGTGCATGCAGCCCGTTTCAGTTGCTCCTGCTTCTTTCTCCACGCTTTAACTTTTATTACTTTCCCCCTCTGTCTTTTACTTAAGGGTTAATAAAGTATTTGGATTCTGATGAGTCTCATTGTTTAGCAAACTTCTCACTTATCAGACGGACACTCACCAATGTGAGCGTTACGCAGCATCTTCAGCAGGCAGGGCTCCTCTGGGCCTGAGGGTGTTGTAAGAGGGGCTGTCAGCTGGCTGAGGTCAAGCTCGCCTATGTCCAGTGGAATATCTGCAGCAGAGCCCGCCTTCAGTGAAGTATGTTGGCTGGAAGGCTTTCAGGCCCGTCTTTGCCACTCCAGGGTCAGAGACCTTCACCTTGTTTGGATGACAGCCTGCTCTGATATTCATCTGTGGGCACAAACACCAAAACTCAAGAGACTTTTCAGTGAGAAGAAAAGGCAAACCTTGCATGCCAGAGTGAAAGTGAGAGTGTGTGTGAGTGCATACTCCCCCTGAATGGACTCTCAGGGATGTTAGCGTCTCCCCAGGAGACCATCACAGTGTGCTTCACAGGCTTACGTGGGGTGCAGGTGTATGTGCTGTTGCTATTATCCTTAACCTGGACATCCACAGAATTGACTTCACC
Organism: Copadichromis virginalis; assembly: GCF_057382275.1. NCBI lineage: Eukaryota > Metazoa > Chordata > Actinopteri > Cichliformes > Cichlidae > Copadichromis > Copadichromis virginalis. The sequence goes on from NC_140630.1 coordinate 22,840,284, forward strand.
ATCCTGTGCAGAAGACAAGGGATTATAGTTCAATCAGATTTAACACACTGTATTTTTCGGACCATAAGGCGCACTGTCGATGAACAGGTCTGGTTTCATACATGAGGCGCACTGGACTATAAAACGCATTAAGCGAAACAAAACAGCCAGATAAGTCAAACTTTACTCAACTCTTTCTTCTTGCTTCCTCCACTTCCGTACCATTGATTCATTCATGTTGAAATCTCTCGCAGCTGCTCTATTCTCATGTTCTACTGCGTGACTGACAGCCTTGAGTTTGAAATCCGCTTCGTCAGCATGTCTCTTAACAGGTGGCATTTTGGGGTCATGATCCACACACAATACAGTAATATTATGTTGCAGCACAGTACGTATCACTCCGCCAGGCTCCTGACTACGTAGCCGTAATGCTCCGACAATCCATCAAGCGGTGCGACTTCATAGCTTACCAAAGTCGTACTAAAACATTTTTTGACAGATTTTTAAGCGCCGTGTATTACATAAAATCGGTTCAAGGTCAATAAGCACAACCAGAATTCATACATAAGGCGCACTGTCGATTTTTGAGAGATAATTAAAGGATTTTAAGTGCGACTCATAGTCCGAAAAATACGGTACATACAATATATTTAACATATTTGTGATCATATACAAAGCCAGATATACCTGGGCTATAATTTTCAGAGGAGCTTTTCCTCCTTGCTTGGCATCAACTGTGAGTTCACTGGGTTTTCCAACAGCCAGACCACTGCTCTGTAGGCCTGGACCGTACGCCTTAACCTAGAGAAAACTATTTTAAACAAACAATTAAAAAAGGAACAAGTCAAAGATCTACTATAGCCAAAAGATCATTTACAGACTATAGCGCTGTGAAAAAATATTTGCCTCCTTTCTCATTTCGTATCTTATTCCATATTTGTCACACTTACACGTTTCAGATCAATAAATGTTAATATTAGACAAGAATGTCTAATATTAAACGGCAGTTTTCAAGGGGAAAAAGCTATCCAAACATACTTGGTCCTATATGAAAAAGTAATTGCACCGAATTAAATAAATTCTAACAACAGCTTATCAAGTTTAAAGGCGCTTCTGCTGTTTAACACGACCTCTGCTAGTTTCCTCTTTCTGGCGCAAAGCGGGAGATAAACAAGCAAGAGAGACGGGACTTGTGGCAGAAACGCCGATCAGCTGATCATTGATCAGTTTCATGATTGAAGTAGCAGCAGGAGAGGGAGAACGAGAGAAGAAGAGGCAGCTGTGCAGCAAAGACACAGAATAACTCCAGCTTTTTGTCTTTTTTTTATTGTAGCTGAAGTACGGGACAAATCGCTTTTATTTTCAGCTCAATACAAAACGCATAATATTAACTGTGAATACCAGAGGATTCCGTTTTTTATGGCACGGTTGGCAACTCTACTAACTAACCATATGAATAAAATAAAGTTCACCAGTAACATCATAGCACCCACCCAACTGTACAGAAACTCCATCATGCTAGCTAGTACACAGTACGAGTTATTGTAACTGACTGTAAAAAGTTAGCACAAGGAAAATAAACTCCACCTAAACTTGGTTTGACCCAGATAGACTGCAGGTCATAACTTCTTACCTGAAGCTCATTTCACCTGACAGTCGGACTGGCGGCCGCCTTGCGTCTCTCCACCTCCAGTCCTTTCCCCCATCCACCTGCTGGCCTCCACCACTTGCTAATTTGACTGAATGTGTGAAAGCTCCACCATAGCCACTACCAAACAACTGAGTTCTTTTTACACGTCTGCCAGCATCTGTCCAATCCGCCACCTTTCACTGTTTACACAGTTAGGAAAAAAAGACAACAACAACAAGAAAACATTGGGCCATTTAAAAGGCAAAATGAGCATCGGCCCACCGGGCAAATGGCCGGTATACCCGATGCCCCACAGACAGACTGAGGCCCCGCCGCTATTTTTGAGTGCAAAAATGTGTGGTCTCCAGCTAATGGAAAAGGCTGATCGCACGATGTGCGCGTAGTGCTCTTTAAATAGAACAATTTGCCCCATTCTCTTCGCCCGTCATGTGGCCACATGTGGCGGGCTAGCAGGCTAGCAACATACAGGCCCGGGTTCGAGCCCTCGGCTCACTTCCCTCTGTATGTTCACCTGCTAGGGGGAGGTCCAGGCGGGCGATCTTGGAGTGAAAATTCCAAGGGATGACCCCTCGTAGCCTGGGCTTCCCCTGACTTTTTTTCTTTGCTTTGCTTTTTTTCTTTTACCTGCCAGCAACAAACACACCTCCTTGTTGTCATGGCTACCAACGACCACTCTTCTTGTGCCAACAAGTCATTGCCTGACAAAACATTATTTCCTATGTTTCCCTGGCTTTTTTGCCTTTTTTATTTCTTGTGTTTTAGACAAAAACAAAAGAAAAAGATCTACACATTCAGGCTTTTCTTTACCTGTGGTAGTCGGGTAGAATGACGTCACTGACACTATTTAATATGAAAACAAACTTTCTCAAACAAAAAACAAAAACAAAAAAGGAGTGGGTCGGTGTGTCATCTTTACCGAGCACCATACATGTTTTGCTTCACATTCAAATTATTATTTTTCCTTTTCAAAAATAATTCAGAGAGAAAAAAAACAGAGAAGTCAAATATATCAAATTTGCACGAATCTTCTAGTGAAGGTGCCTCCTCCTTCTGACCTTAGGGTAACTAATTTCTCAGACAGTGACATGACAGTGCGCTGGGAAGCTGCAGCTGATGATGATGTTTCTTACCTCACTAAGTGGAGGCGACCTGAGACAGGTGGGGAAGAACTATTGGATTGTTGGGGTACATATTATGAAGTAAAAAAAATACAATATCTCAATAAACTGTTGTCCTGTGTCTTAAGGAGTATGAGATATCACTGTCTGCACTCTATGGAGATGGAGCTCAGAGTGAAGCTGTGGCCATACGCTACAGCACCCGTGAGTCACACATTTTCTGATCCTGAACGTTTGTCAAACTCAGGAGGGGAGAGCCTGAAACCATTTACCTAAGTCACATTAGCAGCAGTGTTCAGCCTAAAAAATAGACAAGTTAAAAGTCATGCATCCATATTATTTGTTTATTTATTAAATTATTTTCGAGACACTGTTAGTTGTTAGAAGCCAGTGTTTTAATGACAGGACATATATGACAGTAATGAGACAACCTAAGATATCCAAGATTAGCACAAAAACACAAATAGAATCACAGAAAGCGTGTTTCTCTCCCGTTAGTCTTTAGGCCCAGTTACCTTTTACTTTTCTGTGGTCAGTAGCCCTTCATGTCATATTCTGTCTCTATGTACAATATAGCATTACTAATACAATAACCTATATGTAAATGAACTTCATTGTGTAATTAATGGCAGTTCTCAAAGTACTAGTCACTTAAAGGTTAAATTTCACATCAAAATTCTCATATTATATTCTATTTGAATGTTTAAAAAGAAAAATATCACAGTATTTATGCTTTCACTGAGCATATACCTGCATCAATGATGAACTCTCAAGGCTGAAAAGTCCTGGCTTTGGTCAGCCACGGTCCACGCACACGCACACGTCACCAATCCCTGACTGCTTGATCATAACAGCAATTGGGCTGCTGGGAACATGACGGGCGTTCTTCTTGATGTTAACAAGGTGCTCACCAATCTCCCTGGGAACAAACGAGATTCCTAAGACAGACCGACAAAACAGATGTTAACAACGCTTATTCTTGTGTGTGCATGCAGCCCGTTTCAGTTGCTCCTGCTTCTTTCTCCACGCTTTAACTTTTATTACTTTCCCCCTCTGTCTTTTACTTAAGGGTTAATAAAGTATTTGGATTCTGATGAGTCTCATTGTTTAGCAAACTTCTCACTTATCAGACGGACACTCACCAATGTGAGCGTTACGCAGCATCTTCAGCAGGCAGGGCTCCTCTGGGCCTGAGGGTGTTGTAAGAGGGGCTGTCAGCTGGCTGAGGTCAAGCTCGCCTATGTCCAGTGGAATATCTGCAGCAGAGCCCGCCTTCAGTGAAGTATGTTGGCTGGAAGGCTTTCAGGCCCGTCTTTGCCACTCCAGGGTCAGAGACCTTCACCTTGTTTGGATGACAGCCTGCTCTGATATTCATCTGTGGGCACAAACACCAAAACTCAAGAGACTTTTCAGTGAGAAGAAAAGGCAAACCTTGCATGCCAGAGTGAAAGTGAGAGTGTGTGTGAGTGCATACTCCCCCTGAATGGACTCTCAGGGATGTTAGCGTCTCCCCAGGAGACCATCACAGTGTGCTTCACAGGCTTACGTGGGGTGCAGGTGTATGTGCTGTTGCTATTATCCTTAACCTGGACATCCACAGAATTGACTTCACCATCCTGTGCAGAAGACAAGGGATTATAGTTCAATCAGATTTAACACACTGTATTTTTCGGACCATAAGGCGCACTGTCGATGAACAGGTCTGGTTTCATACATGAGGCGCACTGGACTATAAAACGCATTAAGCGAAACAAAACAGCCAGATAAGTCAAACTTTACTCAACTCTTTCTTCTTGCTTCCTCCACTTCCGTACCATTGATTCATTCATGTTGAAATCTCTCGCAGCTGCTCTATTCTCATGTTCTACTGCGTGACTGACAGCCTTGAGTTTGAAATCCGCTTCGTCAGCATGTCTCTTAACAGGTGGCATTTTGGGGTCATGATCCACACACAATACAGTAATATTATGTTGCAGCACAGTACGTATCACTCCGCCAGGCTCCTGACTACGTAGCCGTAATGCTCCGACAATCCATCAAGCGGTGCGACTTCATAGCTTACCAAAGTCGTACTAAAACATTTTTTGACAGATTTTTAAGCGCCGTGTATTACATAAAATCGGTTCAAGGTCAATAAGCACAACCAGAATTCATACATAAGGCGCACTGTCGATTTTTGAGAGATAATTAAAGGATTTTAAGTGCGACTCATAGTCCGAAAAATACGGTACATACAATATATTTAACATATTTGTGATCATATACAAAGCCAGATATACCTGGGCTATAATTTTCAGAGGAGCTTTTCCTCCTTGCTTGGCATCAACTGTGAGTTCACTGGGTTTTCCAACAGCCAGACCACTGCTCTGTAGGCCTGGACCGTACGCCTTAACCTAGAGAAAACTATTTTAAACAAACAATTAAAAAAGGAACAAGTCAAAGATCTACTATAGCCAAAAGATCATTTACAGACTATAGCGCTGTGAAAAAATATTTGCCTCCTTTCTCATTTCGTATCTTATTCCATATTTGTCACACTTACACGTTTCAGATCAATAAATTTTAATATTAGACAAGAATGTCTAATATTAAACGGCAGTTTTCAAGGGGAAAAAGCTATCCAAACATACTTGGTCCTATATGAAAAAGTAATTGCACCGAATTAAATAAATTCTAACAACAGCTTATCAAGTTTAAAGGCGCTTCTGCTGTTTAACACGACCTCTGCTAGTTTCCTCTTTCTGGCGCAAAGCGGGAGATAAACAAGCAAGAGAGACGGGACTTGTGGCAGAAACGCCGATCAGCTGATCATTGATCAGTTTCATGATTGAAGTAGCAGCAGGAGAGGGAGAACGAGAGAAGAAGAGGCAGCTGTGCAGCAAAGACACAGAATAACTCCAGCTTTTTGTCTTTTTTTTTTTATTGTAGCTGAAGTATGGGACAAATCGCTTTTATTTTCAGCTCAATACAAAACGCATAATATTAACTCTGAATACCAGAGGATTCCGTTTTTTATGGCACGGTTGGCTCTACTAACTAACCATATGAATAAAATAAAGTTCACCAGTAACATCATAGCACCCACCCAACTGTACAGAAACTCCATCATGCTAGCTAGTACACAGTACGAGTTATTGTAACTGACTGTAAAAAGTTAGCACAAGGAAAATAAACTCCACCTAAACTTGGTTTGACCCAGATAGACTGCAGGTCATAACTTCTTACCTGAAGCTCATTTCACCTGACAGTCGGACTGGCGGCCGCCTTGCGTCTCTCCACCTCCAGTCCTTTCCCCCATCCACCTGCTGGCCTCCACCACTTGCTAATTTGACTGAATGTGTGAAAGCTCCACCATAGCCACTACCAAACAACTGAGTTCTTTTTACACGTCTGCCAGCATCTGTCCAATCCGCCACCTTTCACTGTTTACACAGTTAGGAAAAAAAGACAACAACAACAACAACAAGAAAACATTGGGCCATTTAAAAGGCAAAATGAGCATCGGCCCACCGGGCAAATGGCCGGTATACCCGATGCCCCACAGACAGACTGAGGCCCCGCCGCTATTTTTGAGTGCAAAAATGTGTGGTCTCCAGCTAATGGAAAAGGCTGATCGCGTAGTGCTCTTTAAATAGAACAATTTGCCCCATTCTCTTCGCCCGTCATGTGGCCACATGTGGCGGGCTAGCAGGCTAGCAACATACAGGCCCGGGTTCGAACCCTCGGCTCACTTCCCTCTGTATGTTCACCTGCTAGGGGGAGGTCCAGGCGGGCGATCTTGGAGTGAAAATTCCAAGGGATGACCCCTCGTAGCCTGGGCTTCCCCTGACTTTTTTTCTTTGCTTTGCTTTTTTTCATTTACCTGCCAGCAACAAACACACCTCCTTGTTGTCATGGCTACCAACGACCACTCTTCTTGTGCCAACAAGTCATTGCCTGACAAAACATTATTTCCTATGTTTCCCTGGCTTTTTTGCCTTTTTTATTTCTTGTGTTTTAGACAAAAAGAAAAGAAAAAGATCTACAGATTCAGGCTTTTCTTTACCTGTGGTAGTCGGGTAGAATCACGTCACTGACACTATTTAATATGAAAACAAACTTTCTCAAACAAAAAACAAAAACAAAAAAGGAGTGGGTCGGTGTGTCATCTTTACCGAGCACCATACATGTTTTGCTTCACATTCAAATTATTATTTTTCCTTTTCAAAAATAATTCAGAGAGAAAAAAAACAGAGAAGTCAAATATATCAAATTTGCACGAATCTTCTAGTGAAGGTGCCTCCTCCTTCTGACCTTAGGGTAACTAATTTCTCAGACAGTGACATGACAGTGCGCTGGGAAGCTGCAGCTGATGATGATGTTTCTTACCTCACTAAGTGGAGGCGACCTGAGACAGGTGGGGAAGAACTATTGGATTGTTGGGGTACATATTATGAAGTAAAAAAAATACAATATCTCAATAAACTGTTGTCCTGTGTCTTAAGGAGTATGAGATATCACTGTCTGCACTCTATGGAGATGGAGCTCAGAGTGAAGCTGTGGCCATACGCTACAGCACCTGTGAGTCACACATTTTCTGATCCTGAACGTTTGTCAAACTCAGGAGGGGAGAGCCTGAAACCATTTACCTAAGTCACATTAGCAGCAGTGTTCAGCCTAAAAAATAGACAAGTTAAAAGTCATGCATCCATATTATTTGTTTATTTATTAAATTATTTTCGAGACACTGTTAGTTGTTAGAAGCCAGTGTTTTAATGACAGGACATATATGACAGTAATGAGACAACCTAAGATATCCAAGATTAGCACAAAAACACAAATAGAATCACAGAAAGCGTGTTTCTCTCCCGTTAGTCTTTAGGCCCAGTTACCTTTTACTTTTCTGTGGTCAGTAGCCCTTCATGTCATATTCTGTCTCTATGTACAATATAGCATTACTAATACAAGAACCTATATGTAAATGAACTTCATTGTGTAATTGATGGCAGTTCTCAAAGTACTAGTCACTTAAAGGTTAAATTTCACATCGAAATTCTCATATTATATTCTATTTGAATGTTTAAAAAGAAAAATATCACAGTATTTATGCTTTCACTGAGCATATACCTGCATCAATGATAAACTCTCAAGGCTGAAAAGTCCTGGCTTTGGTCAGCCACGGTCCACGCACACGCACACGTCACCAATCCCTGACTGCTTGATCATAACAGCAATTGGGCTGCTGGGAACATGACGGGCGTTCTTCTTGATGTTAACAAGGTGCTCACCAATCTCCCTGGGAACAAACGAGATTCCTAAGACAGACCGACAAAACAGATGTTAACAACGCTTATTCTTGTGTGTGCATGCAGCCCGTTTCAGTTGCTCCTGCTTCTTTCTCCACGCTTTAACTTTTATTACTTTCCCCCTCTGTCTTTTACTTAAGGGTTAATAAAGTATTTGGATTCTGATGAGTCTCATTGTTTAGCAAACTTCTCACTTATCAGACGGACACTCACCAATGTGAGCGTTACGCAGCATCTTCAGCAGGCAGGGCTCCTCTGGGCCTGAGGGTGTTGTAAGAGGGGCTGTCAGCTGGCTGAGGTCAAGCTCGCCTATGTCCAGTGGAATATCTGCAGCAGAGCCCGCCTTCAGTGAAGTATGTTGGCTGGAAGGCTTTCAGGCCCGTCTTTGCCACTCCAGGGTCAGAGACCTTCACCTTGTTTGGATGACAGCCTGCTCTGATATTCATCTGTGGGCACAAACACCAAAACTCAAGAGACTTTTCAGTGAGAAGAAAAGGCAAACCTTGCATGCCAGAGTGAAAGTGAGAGTGTGTGTGAGTGCATACTCACCCTGAATGGACTCTCAGGGATGTTAGCGTCTCCCCAGGAGACCATCACAGTGTGCTTCACAGGCTTACGTGGGGTGCAGGTGTATGTGCTGTTGCTATTATCCTTAACCTGGACATCCACAGAATTGACTTCACCATCCTGTGCAGAAGACAAGGGATTATAGTTCAATCAGATTTAACACACTGTATTTTTCGGACCATAAGGCGCACTGTCGATGAACAGGTCTGGTTTCATACATGAGGCGCACTGGACTATAAAACGCATTAAGCGAAACAAAACAGCCAGATAAGTCAAACTTTACTCAACTCTTTCTTCTTGCTTCCTCCACTTCCGTACCATTGATTCATTCATGTTGAAATCTCTCGCAGCTGCTCTATTCTCATGTTCTACTGCGTGACTGACAGCCTTGAGTTTGAAATCCGCTTCCTCAGCATGTCTCTTAACAGGTGGCATTTTGGGGTCATGATCCACACACAATACAGTAATATTATGTTGCAGCACAGTACGTATCACTCCGCCAGGCTCCTGACTACGTAGCCGTAATGCTCCGACAATCCATCAAGCGGTGCGACTTCGTAGCTTACCAAAGTCGTACTAAAACATTTTTTGACAGATTTTTAAGCGCCGTGTATTACATAAAATCGGTTCAAGGTCAATAAGCACAACCAGAATTCATACATAAGGCGCACTGTCGATTTTTGAGAGATAATTAAAGGATTTTAAGTGCGACTCATAGTCCGAAAAATACGGTACATACAATATATTTAACATATTTGTGATCATATACAAAGCCAGATATACCTGGGCTATAATTTTCAGAGGAGCTTTTCCTCCTTGCTTGGCATCAACTGTGAGTTCACTGGGTTTTCCAACAGCCAGACCACTGCTCTGTAGGCCTGGACCGTACGCCTTAACCTAGAGAAAACTATTTTAAACAAACAATTAAAAAAGGAACAAGTCAAAGATCTACTATAGCCAAAAGATCATTTACAGACTATAGCGCTGTGAAAAAATATTTGCCTCCTTTCTCATTTCGTATCTTATTCCATATTTGTCACACTTACACGTTTCAGATCAATAAATGTTAATATTAGACAAGAATGTCTAATATTAAACGGCAGTTTTCAAGGGGAAAAAGCTATCCAAACATACTTGGTCCTATATGAAAAAGTAATTGCACCGAATTAAATAAATTCTAACAACAGCTTATCAAGTTTAAAGGCGCTTCTGCTGTTTAACACGACCTCTGCTAGTTTCCTCTTTCTGGCGCAAAGCGGGAGATAAACAAGCAAGAGAGACGGGACTTGTGGCAGAAACGCCGATCAGCTGATCATTGATCAGTTTCATGATTGAAGTAGCAGCAGGAGAGGGAGAACGAGAGAAGAAGAGGCAGCTGTGCAGCAAAGACACAGAATAACTCCAGCTTTTTGTCTTTTTTTATTGTAGCTGAAGTACGGGACAAATCGCTTTTATTTTCAGCTCAATACAAAACGCATAATATTAACTCTGAATACCAGAGGATTCTGTTTTTTATGGCACGGTTGGCTCTACTAACTAACCATATGAATAAAATAAAGTTCACCAGTAACATCATAGCACCCACCCAACTGTACAGAAACTCCATCATGCTAGCTAGTACACAGTACGAGTTATTGTAACTGACTGTAAAAAGTTAGCACAAGGAAAATAAACTCCACCTAAACTTGGTTTGACCCAGATAGACTGCAGGTCATAACTTCTTACCTGAAGCTCATTTCACCTGACAGTCGGACTGGCGGCCGCCTTGCGTCTCTCCACCTCCAGTCCTTTCCCCCATCCACCTGCTGGCCTCCACCACTTGCTAATTTGACTGAATGTGTGAAAGCTCCACCATAGCCACTACCAAACAACTGAGTTCTTTTTACACGTCTGCCAGCATCTGTCCAATCCGCCACCTTTCACTGTTTACACAGTTAGGAAAAAAAGACAACAACAACAACAACAAGAAAACATTGGGCCATTTAAAAGGCAAAATGAGCATCGGCCCACCGGGCAAATGGCCGGTATACCCGATGCCCCACAGACAGACTGAGGCCCCGCCGCTATTTTTGAGTGCAAAAATGTGTGGTCTCCAGCTAATGGAAAAGGCTGATCGCGTAGTGCTCTTTAAATAGAACAATTTGCCCCATTCTCTTCGCCCGTCATGTGGCCACATGTGGCGGGCTAGCAGGCTAGCAACATACAGGCCCGGGTTCGAGCCCTCGGCTCACTTCCCTCTGTATGTTCACCTGCTAGGGGGAGGTCCAGGCGGGCGATCTTGGAGTGAAAATTCCAAGGGATGACCCCTCGTAGCCTGGGCTTCCCCTGACTTTTTTTCTTTGCTTTGCTTTTTTTCTTTTACCTGCCAGCAACAAACACACCTCCTTGTTGTCATGGCTACCAACGACCACTCTTCTTGTGCCAACAAGTCATTGCCTGACAAAACATTATTTCCTATGTTTCCCTGCCTTTTTTGCCTTTTTTATTTCTTGTGTTTTAGACAAAAAGAAAAGAAAAAGATCTACAGATTCAGGCTTTTCTTTACCTGTGGTAGTCGGGTAGAATGACGTCACTGACACTATTTAATATGAAAACAAACTTTCTCAAACAAAAAACAAAAACAAAAAAGGAGTGGGTCGGTGTGTCATCTTTACCGAGCACCATACATGTTTTGCTTCACATTCAAATTATTATTTTTCCTTTTCAAAAATAATTCAGAGAGAAAAAAAACAGAGAAGTCAAATATATCAAATTTGCACGAATCTTCTAGTGAAGGTGCCTCCTCCTTCTGACCTTAGGGTAACTAATTTCTCAGACAGTGACATGACAGTGCGCTGGGAAGCTGCAGCTGATGATGATGTTTCTTACCTCACTAAGTGGAGGCGACCTGAGACAGGTGGGGAAGAACTATTGGATTGTTGGGGTACATATTATGAAGTAAAAAAAATACAATATCTCAATAAACTGTTGTCCTGTGTCTTAAGGAGTATGAGATATCACTGTCTGCACTCTATGGAGATGGAGCTCAGAGTGAAGCTGTGGCCATACGCTACAGCACCTGTGAGTCACACATTTTCTGATCCTGAACGTTTGTCAAACTCAGGAGGGGAGAGCCTGAAACCATTTACCTAAGTCACATTAGCAGCAGTGTTCAGCCTAAAAAATAGACAAGTTAAAAGTCATGCATCCATATTATTTGTTTATTTATTAAATTATTTTGGAGACACTGTTAGTTGTTAGAAGCCAGTGTTTTAATGACAGGACATATATGACAGTAATGAGACAACCTAAGATATCCAAGATTAGCACAAAAACACAAATAGAATCACAGAAAGCGTGTTTCTCTCCCGTTAGTCTTTAGGCCCAGTTACCTTTTACTTTTCTGTGGTCAGTAGCCCTTCATGTCATATTCTGTCTCTATGTACAATATAGCATTACTAATACAAGAACCTGTATGTAAATGAACTTCATTGTGTAATTGATGGCAGTTCTCAAAGTACTAGTCACTTAAAGGTTAAATTTCACATCGAAATTCTCATATTATATTCTATTTGAATGTTTAAAAAGAAAAATATCACAGTATTTATGCTTTCACTGAGCATATACCTGCATCAATGATGAACTCTCAAGGCTGAAAAGTCCTGGCTTTGGTCAGCCACGGTCCACGCACACGCACACGTCACCAATCCCTGACTGCTTGATCATAACAGCAATTGGGCTGCTGGGAACATGACGGGCGTTCTTCTTGATGTTAACAAGGTGCTCACCAATCTCCCTGGGAACAAACGAGATTCCTAAGACAGACCGACAAAACAGATGTTAACAACGCTTATTCTTGTGTGTGCATGCAGCCCGTTTCAGTTGCTCCTGCTTCTTTCTCCACGCTTTAACTTTTATTACTTTCCCCCTCTGTCTTTTACTTAAGGGTTAATAAAGTATTTGGATTCTGATGAGTCTCATTGTTTAGCAAACTTCTCACTTATCAGATGGACACTCACCAATGTGAGCGTTACGCAGCATCTTCAGCAGGCAGGGCTCCTCTGGGCCTGAGGGTGTTGTAAGAGGGGCTGTCAGCTGGCTGAGGTCAAGCTCGCCTATGTCCAGTGGAATATCTGCAGCAGAGCCCGCCTTCAGTGAAGTATGTTGGCTGGAAGGCTTTCAGGCCCGTCTTTGCCACTCCAGGGTCAGAGACCTTCACCTTGTTTGGATGACAGCCTGCTCTGATATTCATCTGTGGGCACAAACACCAAAACTCAAGAGACTTTTCAGTGAGAAGAAAAGGCAAACCTTGCATGCCAGAGTGAAAGTGAGAGTGTGTGTGAGTGCATACTCACCCTGAATGGACTCTCAGGGATGTTAGCGTCTCCCCAGGAGACCATCACAGTGTGCTTCACAGGCTTACGTGGGGTGCAGGTCTATGTGCTGCTGCTATTATCCTTAACCTGGACATCCACAGAATTGACTTCACCATCCTGTGCAGAAGACAAGGGATTATAGTTCAATCAGATTTAACACACTGTATTTTTCGGACCATAAGGCGCACTGTCGATGAACAGGTCTGGTTTCATACATGAGGCGCACTGGACTATAAAACACATTAAGCGAAACAAAACAGCCAGATAAGTCAAACTTTACTCAACTCTTTCTTCTTGCTTCCTCCACTTCCGTACCATTGATTCATTCATGTTGAAATCTCTCGCAGCTGCTCTATTCTCATGTTCTACTGCGTGACTGACAGCCTTGAGTTTGAAATCCGCTTCGTCAGCATGTCTCTTAACAGGTGGCATTTTGGGGTCATGATCCACACACAATACAGTAATATTATGTTGCAGCACAGTACGTATCACTCCGCCAGGCTCCTGACTACGTAGCCGTAATGCTCCGACAATCCATCAAGCGGTGCGACTTCATAGCTTACCAAAGTCGTACTAAAACATTTTTTGACAGATTTTTAAGCGCCGTGTATTACATAAAATCGGTTCAAGGTCAGTAAGCACAACCACAATTCATACATAAGGCGCACTGTCGATTTTTGAGAGATAATTAAAGGATTTTAAGTGCGACTCATAGTCCGAAAAATACGGTACATACAATATATTTAACATATTTGTGATCATATACAAAGCCAGATATACCTGGGCTATAATTTTCAGAGGAGCTTTTCCTCCTTGCTTGGCATCAACTGTGAGTTCACCGGGTTTTCCAACAGCCAGACCACTGCTCTGTAGGCCTGGACCGTACGCCTTAACCTAGAGAAAACTATTTTAAACAAACAATTAAAAAAGGAACAAGTCAAAGATCTACTATAGCCAAAAGATCATTTACAGACTATAGCGCTGTGAAAAAATATTTGCCTCCTTTCTCATTTCGTATCTTATTCCATATTTGTCACACTTACACGTTTCAGATCAATAAATGTTAATATTAGACAAGAATGTCTAATATTAAACGGCAGTTTTCAAGGGGAAAAAGCTATCCAAACATACTTGGTCCTATATGAAAAAGTAATTGCACCGAATTAAATAAATTCTAACAACAGCTTATCAAGTTTAAAGGCGCTTCTGCTGTTTAACACGACCTCTGCTAGTTTCCTCTTTCTGGCGCAAAGCGGGAGATAAACAAGCAAGAGAGACGGGACTTGTGGCAGAAACGCCGATCAGCTGATCATTGATCAGTTTCATGATTGAAGTAGCAGCAGGAGAGGGAGAACGAGAGAAGAAGAGGCAGCTGTGCAGCAAAGACACAGAATAACTCCAGCTTTTTGTCTTTTTTTATTGTAGCTGAAGTATGGGACAAATCGCTTTTATTTTCAGCTCAATACAAAACGCATAATATTAACTCTGAATACCAGAGGATTCTGTTTTTTATGGCACGGTTGGCTCTACTAACTAACCATATGAATAAAATAAAGTTCACCAGTAACATCATAGCACCCACCCAACTGTACAGAAACTCCATCATGCTAGCTAGTACACAGTACGAGTTATTGTAACTGACTGTAAAAAGTTAGCACAAGGAAAATAAACTCCACCTAAACTTGGTTTGACCCAGATAGACTGCAGGTCATAACTTCTTACCTGAAGCTCATTTCACCTGACAGTCGGACTGGCGGCCGCCTTGCGTCTCTCCACCTCCAGTCCTTTCCCCCATCCACCTGCTGGCCTCCACCACTTGCTAATTTGACTGAATGTGTGAAAGCTCCACCATAGCCACTACCAAACAACTGAGTTCTTTTTACACGTCTGCCAGCATCTGTCCAATCCGCCACCTTTCACTGTTTACACAGTTAGGAAAAAAAGACAACAACAACAACAAAACATTGGGCCATTTAAAAGGCAAAATGAGCATCGGCCCACCGGGCAAATGGCCGGTATACCCGATGCCCCACAGACAGACTGAGGCCCCGCCGCTATTTTTGAGTGCAAAAATGTGTGGTCTCCAGCTAATGGAAAAGGCTGATCGCACGATGTGCGCGTAGTGCTCTTTAAATAGAACAATTTGCCCCATTCTCTTCGCCCGTCATGTGGCCACATGTGGCGGGCTAGCAGGCTAGCAACATACAGGCCCGGGTTCGAGCCCTCGGCTCACTTCCCTCTGTATGTTCACCTGCTAGGGGGAGGTCCAGGCGGGCGATCTTGGAGTGAAAATTCCAAGGGATGACCCCTCGTAGCCTGGGCTTCCCCTGACTTTTTTTCTTTGCTTTGCTTTTTTCATTTACCTGCCAGCAACAAACACACCTCCTTGTTGTCATGGCTACCAACGACCACTCTTCTTGTGCCAACAAGTCATTGCCTGACAAAACATTATTTCCTATGTTTCCCTGCCTTTTTTGCCTTTTTTATTTCTTGTGTTTTAGACAAAAAGAAAAGAAAAAGATCTACAGATTCAGGCTTTTCTTTACCTGTGGTAGTCGGGTAGAATGACGTCACTGACACTATTTAATATGAAAACAAACTTTCTCAAACAAAAAACAAAAACAAAAAAGGAGTGGGTCGGTGTGTCATCTTTACCGAGCACCATACATGTTTTGCTTCACATTCAAATTATTATTTTTCCTTTTCAAAAATAATTCAGAGAGAAAAAAAACAGAGAAGTCAAATATATCAAATTTGCACGAATCTTCTAGTGAAGGTGCCTCCTCCTTCTGACCTTAGGGTAACTAATTTCTCAGACAGTGACATGACAGTGCGCTGGGAAGCTGCAGCTGATGATGATGTTTCTTACCTCACTAAGTGGAGGCGACCTGAGACAGGTGGGGAAGAACTATTGGATTGTTGGGGTACATATTATGAAGTAAAAAAAATACAATATCTCAATAAACTGTTGTCCTGTGTCTTAAGGAGTATGAGATATCACTGTCTGCACTCTATGGAGATGGAGCTCAGAGTGAAGCTGTGGCCATACGCTACAGCACCTGTGAGTCACACATTTTCTGATCCTGAACGTTTGTCAAACTCAGGAGGGGAGAGCCTGAAACCATTTACCTAAGTGACATTAGCAGCAGTGTTCAGCCTAAAAAATAGACAAGTTAAAAGTCATGCATCCATATTATTTGTTTATTTATTAAATTATTTTCGAGACACTGTTAGTTGTTAGAAGCCAGTGTTTTAATGACAGGACATATATGACAGTAATGAGACAACCTAAGATATCCAAGATTAGCACAAAAACACAAATAGAATCACAGAAAGCGTGTTTCTCTCCCGTTAGTCTTTAGGCCCAGTTACCTTTTACTTTTCTGTGGTCAGTAGCCCTTCATGTCATATTCTGTCTCTATGTACAATATAGCATTACTAATACAAGAACCTATATGTAAATGAACTTCATTGTGTAATTGATGGCAGTTCTCAAAGTACTAGTCACTTAAAGGTTAAATTTCACATCGAAATTCTCATATTATATTCTATTTGAATGTTTAAAAAGAAAAATATCACAGTATTTATGCTTTCACTGAGCATATACCTGCATCAATGATGAACTCTCAAGGCTGAAAAGTCCTGGCTTTGGTCAGCCACGGTCCACGCACACGCACACGTCACCAATCCCTGACTGCTTGATCATAACAGCAATTGGGCTGCTGGGAACATGACGGGCGTTCTTCTTGATGTTAACAAGGTGCTCACCAATCTCCCTGGGAACAAACGAGATTCCTAAGACAGACCGACAAAACAGATGTTAACAACGCTTATTCTTGTGTGTGCATGCAGCCCGTTTCAGTTGCTCCTGCTTCTTTCTCCACGCTTTAACTTTTATTACTTTCCCCCTCTGTCTTTTACTTAAGGGTTAATAAAGTATTTGGATTCTGATGAGTCTCATTGTTTAGCAAACTTCTCACTTATCAGACGGACACTCACCAATGTGAGCGTTACGCAGCATCTTCAGCAGGCAGGGCTCCTCTGGGCCTGAGGGTGTTGTAAGAGGGGCTGTCAGCTGGCTGAGGTCAAGCTCGCCTATGTCCAGTGGAATATCTGCAGCAGAGCCCGCCTTCAGTGAAGTATGTTGGCTGGAAGGCTTTCAGGCCCGTCTTTGCCACTCCAGGGTCAGAGACCTTCACCTTGTTTGGATGACAGCCTGCTCTGATATTCATCTGTGGGCACAAACACCAAAACTCAAGAGACTTTTCAGTGAGAAGAAAAGGCAAACCTTGCATGCCAGAGTGAAAGTGAGAGAGTGTGTGAGTGCATACTCACCCTGAATGGACTCTCAGGGATGTTAGCGTCTCCCCAGGAGACCATCACAGTGTGCTTCACAGGCTTACGTGGGGTGCAGGTGTATGTGCTGTTGCTATTATCCTTAACCTGGACATCCACAGAATTGACTTCACCATCCTGTGCAGAAGACAAGGGATTATAGTTCAATCAGATTTAACACACTGTATTTTTCGGACCATAAGGCGCACTGTCGATGAACAGGTCTGGTTTCATACATGAGGCGCACTGGACTATAAAACGCATTAAGCGAAACAAAACAGCCAGATAAGTCAAACTTTACTCAACTCTTTCTTCTTGCTTCCTCCACTTCCGTACCATTGATTCATTCATGTTGAAATCTCTCGCAGCTGCTCTATTCTCATGTTCTACTGCGTGACTGACAGCCTTGAGTTTGAAATCCGCTTCGTCAGCATGTCTCTTAACAGGTGGCATTTTGGGGTCATGATCCACACACAATACAGTAATATTATGTTGCAGCACAGTACGTATCACTCCGCCAGGCTCCTGACTACGTAGCCGTAATGCTCCGACAATCCATCAAGCGGTGCGACTTCGTAGCTTACCAAAGTCGTACTAAAACATTTTTTGACAGATTTTTAAGCGCCGTGTATTACATAAAATCGGTTCAAGGTCAGTAAGCACAACCACAATTCATACATAAGGCGCACTGTCGATTTTTGAGAGATAATTAAAGGATTTTAAGTGCGACTCATAGTCCGAAAAATACGGTACATACAATATATTTAACATATTTGTGATCATATACAAAGCCAGATATACCTGGGCTATAATTTTCAGAGGAGCTTTTCCTCCTTGCTTGGCATCAACTGTGAGTTCACTGGGTTTTCCAACAGCCAGACCACTGCTCTGTAGGCCTGGACCGTACGCCTTAACCTAGAGAAAACTATTTTAAACAAACAATTAAAAAAGGAACAAGTCAAAGATCTACTATAGCCAAAAGATCATTTACAGACTATAGCGCTGTGAAAAAATATTTGCCTCCTTTCTCATTTCGTATCTTGTTCCATATTTGTCACACTTACACGTTTCAGATCAATAAATGTTAATATTAGACAAGAATGTCTAATATTAAACGGCAGTTTTCAAGGGGAAAAAGCTATCCAAACATACTTGGTCCTATATGAAAAAGTAATTGCACCGAATTAAATAAATTCTAACAACAGCTTATCAAGTTTAAAGGCGCTTCTGCTGTTTAACACGACCTCTGCTAGTTTCCTCTTTCTGGCGCAAAGCGGGAGATAAACAAGCAAGAGAGACGGGACTTGTGGCAGAAACGCCGATCAGCTGATCATTGATCAGTTTCATGATTGAAGTAGCAGCAGGAGAGGGAGAACGAGAGAAGAAGAGGCAGCTGTGCAGCAAAGACACAGAATAACTCCAGCTTTTTGTCTTTTTTTTATTGTAGCTGAAGTATGGGACAAATCGCTTTTATTTTCAGCTCAATACAAAACGCATAATATTAACTCTGAATACCAGAGGATTCCGTTTTTTATGGCACGGTTGGCTCTACTAACTAACCATATGAATAAAATAAAGTTCACCAGTAACATCATAGCACCCACCCAACTGTACAGAAACTCCATCATGCTAGCTAGTACACAGTACGAGTTATTGTAACTGACTGTAAAAAGTTAGCACAAGGAAAATAAACTCCACCTAAACTTGGTTTGACCCAGATAGACTGCAGGTCATAACTTCTTACCTGAAGCTCATTTCACCTGACAGTCGGACTGCGTCTCTCCACCTCCAGTCCTTTCCCCCATCCACCTGCTGGCCTCCACCACTTGCTAATTTGACTGAATGTGTGAAAGCTCCACCATAGCCACTACCAAACAACTGAGTTCTTTTTACACGTCTGCCAGCATCTGTCCAATCCGCCACCTTTCACTGTTTACACAGTTAGGAAAAAAAGACAACAACAACAACAACAAGAAAACATTGGGCCATTTAAAAGGCAAAATGAGCATCGGCCCACCGGGCAAATGGCCGGTATACCCGATGCCCCACAGACAGACTGAGGCCCCGCCGCTATTTTTGAGTGCAAAAATGTGTGGTCTCCAGCTAATGGAAAAGGCTGATCGCGTAGTGCTCTTTAAATAGAACAATTTGCCCCATTCTCTTCGCCCGTCATGTGGCCACATGTGGCGGGCTAGCAGGCTAGCAACATACAGGCCCGGGTTCGAGCCCTCGGCTCACTTCCCTCTGTATGTTCACCTGCTAGGGGGAGGTCCAGGCGGGCGATCTTGGAGTGAAAATTCCAAGGGATGACCCCTCGTAGCCTGGGCTTCCCCTGACTTTTTTTCTTTGCTTTGCTTTTTTTCATTTACCTGCCAGCAACAAACACACCTCCTTGTTGTCATGGCTACCAACGACCACTCTTCTTGTGCCAACAAGTCATTGCCTGACAAAACATTATTTCCTATGTTTCCCTGCCTTTTTTGCCTTTTTTATTTCTTGTGTTTTAGACAAAAACAAAAGAAAAAGATCTACACATTCAGGCTTTTCTTTACCTGTGGTAGTCGGGTAGAATGACGTCACTGACACTATTTAATATGAAAACAAACTTTCTCAAACAAAAAACAAAAACAAAAAAGGAGTGGGTCGGTGTGTCATCTTTACCGAGCACCATACATGTTTTGCTTCACATTCAAATTATTATTTTTCCTTTTCAAAAATAATTCAGAGAGAAAAAAAACAGAGAAGTCAAATATATCAAATTTGCACAAATCTTCTAGTGAAGGTGCCTCCTCCTTCTGACCTTAGGGTAACTAATTTCTCAGACAGTGACATGACAGTGCGCTGGGAAGCTGCAGCTGATGATGATGTTTCTTACCTCACTAAGTGGAGGCGACCTGAGACAGGTGGGGAAGAACTATTGGATTGTTGGGGTACATATTATGAAGTAAAAAAAATACAATATCTCAATAAACTGTTGTCCTGTGTCTTAAGGAGTATGAGATATCACTGTCTGCACTCTATGGAGATGGAGCTCAGAGTGAAGCTGTGGCCATACGCTACAGCACCTGTGAGTCACACATTTTCTGATCCTGAACGTTTGTCAAACTCAGGAGGGGAGAGCCTGAAACCATTTACCTAAGTCACATTAGCAGCAGTGTTCAGCCTAAAAAATAGACAAGTTAAAAGTCATGCATCCATATTATTTGTTTATTTATTAAATTATTTTGGAGACACTGTTAGTTGTTAGAAGCCAGTGTTTTAATGACAGGACATATATGACAGTAATGAGACAACCTAAGATATCCAAGATTAGCACAAAAACACAAATAGAATCACAGAAAGCGTGTTTCTCTCCCGTTAGTCTTTAGGCCCAGTTACCTTTTACTTTTCTGTGGTCAGTAGCCCTTCATGTCATATTCTGTCTCTATGTACAATATAGCATTACTAATACAATAACCTATATGTAAATGAACTTCATTGTGTAATTGATGGCAGTTCTCAAAGTACTAGTCACTTAAAGGTTAAATTTCACATCGAAATTCTCATATTATATTCTATTTGAATGTTTAAAAAGAAAAATATCACAGTATTTATGCTTTCACTGAGCATATACCTGCATCAATGATGAACTCTCAAGGCTGAAAAGTCCTGGCTTTGGTCAGCCACGGTCCACGCACACGCACACGTCACCAATCCCTGACTGCTTGATCATAACAGCAATTGGGCTGCTGGGAACATGACGGGCGTTCTTCTTGATGTTAACAAGGTGCTCACCAATCTCCCTGGGAACAAACGAGATTCCTAAGACAGACCGACAAAACAGATGTTAACAACGCTTATTCTTGTGTGTGCATGCAGCCCGTTTCAGTTGCTCCTGCTTCTTTCTCCACGCTTTAACTTTTATTACTTTCCCCCTCTGTCTTTTACTTAAGGGTTAATAAAGTATTTGGATTCTGATGAGTCTCATTGTTTAGCAAACTTCTCACTTATCAGACGGACACTCACCAATGTGAGCGTTACGCAGCATCTTCAGCAGGCAGGGCTCCTCTGGGCCTGAGGGTGTTGTAAGAGGGGCTGTCAGCTGGCTGAGGTCAAGCTCGCCTATGTCCAGTGGAATATCTGCAGCAGAGCCCGCCTTCAGTGAAGTATGTTGGCTGGAAGGCTTTCAGGCCCGTCTTTGCCACTCCAGGGTCAGAGACCTTCACCTTGTTTGGATGACAGCCTGCTCCGACATTCATCTGTGGGCACAAACACCAAAACTCAAGAGACTTTTCAGTGAGAAGAAAAGGCAAACCTTGCATGCCAGAGTGAAAGTGAGAGTGTGTGTGAGTGCATACTCACCCTGAATGGACTCTCAGGGATGTTAGCGTCTCCCCAGGAGACCATCACAGTGTGCTTCACAGGCTTACGTGGGGTGCAGGTGTATGTGCTGCTGCTATTATCCTTAACCTGGACATCCACAGAATTGACTTCACCATCCTGTGCAGAAGACAAGGGATTATAGTTCAATCAGATTTAACACACTGTATTTTTCGGACCATAAGGCGCACTGTCGATGAACAGGTCTGGTTTCATACATGAGGCGCACTGGACTATAAAACGCATTAAGCGAAACAAAACAGCCAGATAAGTCAAACTTTACTCAACTCTTTCTTCTTGCTTCCTCCACTTCCGTACCATTGATTCATTCATGTTGAAATCTCTCGCAGCTGCTCTATTCTCATGTTCTACTGCGTGACTGACAGCCTTGAGTTTGAAATCCGCTTCGTCAGCATGTCTCTTAACAGGTGGCATTTTGGGGTCATGATCCACACACAATACAGTAATATTATGTTGCAGCACAGTACGTATCACTCCGCCAGGCTCCTGACTACGTAGCCGTAATGCTCCGACAATCCATCAAGCGGTGCGACTTCGTAGCTTACCAAAGTCGTACTAAAACATTTTTTGACAGATTTTTAAGCGCCGTGTATTACATAAAATCGGTTCAAGGTCAATAAGCATAACCACAATTCATACATAAGGCGCACTGTCGATTTTTGAGATAATTAAAGGATTTTAAGTGCGACTCATAGTCCGAAAAATACGGTACATACAATATATTTAACATATTTGTGATCATATACAAAGCCAGATATACCTGGGCTATAATTTTCAGAGGAGCTTTTCCTCCTTGCTTGGCATCAACTGTGAGTTCACTGGGTTTTCCAACAGCCAGACCACTGCTCTGTAGGCCTGGACCGTACGCCTTAACCTAGAGAAAACTATTTTAAACAAACAATTAAAAAAGGAACAAGTCAAAGATCTACTATAGCCAAAAGATCATTTACAGACTATAGCGCTGTGAAAAAATATTTGCCTCCTTTCTGATTTCGTATCTTGTTCCATATTTGTCACACTTACACGTTTCAGATCAATAAATGTTAATATTAGACAAGAATGTCTAATATTAAACGGCAGTTTTCAAGGGGAAAAAGCTATCCAAACATACTTGGTCCTATATGAAAAAGTAATTGCACCGAATTAAATAAATTCTAACAACAGCTTATCAAGTTTAAAGGCGCTTCTGCTGTTTAACACGACCTCTGCTAGTTTCCTCTTTCTGGCGCAAAGCGGGAGATAAACAAGCAAGAGAGACGGGACTTGTGGCAGAAACGCCGATCAGCTGATCATTGATCAGTTTCATGATTGAAGTAGCAGCAGGAGAGGGAGAACGAGAGAAGAAGAGGCAGCTGTGCAGCAAAGACACAGAATAACTCCAGCTTTTTGTCTTTTTTTTATTGTAGCTGAAGTACGGGACAAATCGCTTTTATTTTCAGCTCAATACAAAACGCATAATATTAACTCTGAATACCAGAGGATTCCGTTTTTTATGGCACGGTTGGCAACTCTACTAACTAACCATATGAATAAAATAAAGTTCACCAGTAACATCATAGCACCCACCCAACTGTACAGAAACTCCATCATGCTAGCTAGTACACAGTACGAGTTATTGTAACTGACTGTAAAAAGTTAGCACAAGGAAAATAAACTCCACCTAAACTTGGTCTGACCCAGATAGACTGCAGGTCATAACTTCTTACCTGAAGCTCATTTCACCTGACAGTCGGACTGGCGGCCGCCTTGCGTCTCTCCACCTCCAGTCCTTTCCCCCATCCACCTGCTGGCCTCCACCACTTGCTAATTTGACTGAATGTGTGAAAGCGCCACCATAGCCACTACCAAACAACTGAGTTCTTTTTACACGTCTGCCAGCATCTGTCCAATCCGCCACCTTTCACTGTTTACACAGTTAGGAAAAAAAGACAACAACAACAACAACAACAAGAAAACATTGGGCCATTTAAAAGGCAAAATGAGCATCGGCCCACCGGCAGTGGCGTGTCTAGAAAATTTTTGTTGGGGGGGCCAGGTAGGGGCACAGATTTGGAGAAGGGTGGCAGATTTAATTGGCAGATAATGTTTAAAAAAAAAAATTCTACCAACCCTTAACCATAATTCAATAATCCTATAAACCTAATAACCAAATGCACTTTTAACTCTTATTAGAATGAGATTTTAACCACTACGGTGCAAAGTTTTTAGATACTGCGTTGATAAAGTACAAGAGATACAATCAGTGCTTTGTCAGTGTTTACTCAGCATTCAAGGACATCAATATTTGCATAGTATCTTTACTGATATATACTGCACATATGTTTTGGGCAAAAACATTTTTGAAAATTAAAATACGAACATTTGTAACAAACAATTGACAAATTAGCCAATGCCAATGCAAAACTTTATCTGCCTGTTAAAAAAAGAAGATAATCTTCTCACAAACTGGTGTTTGATTTTGAAACAGGAAAAAAGTGGGGAAACAAATGAAAAGACTAACATTTGAATAAAACCTGAAAGCAAGTAAATACTTTCTATGCTGCCTTATGGTAAACTTTGGTAATATTGATAAAGAACAACACTGGCTGATGATAAAATACAGTCAGCTGGCATGGTGACACTGCCAGTATTAACCTGCAGGGCTGGACTGGGACAAAAAAATTGGGCATTTTTACTACAGACCGACCCACCAGGTAGTAAAGCCATAAAGACTTTGAATGAAAACAAATGCTGTTGTGACAGTGATGTACAGTCTTGTTGGTATATGTATGATTTCTATACATTTTACGTCAGATAAAAACTTTGGTTGTAAGATTTAGATAATTATTTAATAAAAACTAGGTATTTTAAATGAGAATAAGAAAGAAAAGTATTTCTTTGTGCCCACCTTTCCCTGTTAATGCCCTACCTGGCCCCCTGGCAAAACTTTGCTAGACCCGCCCCTGCACAGTTACCAGCTGTCAGCTACATAAAAAAGGATCCTGGTGTTATTTATCTCTCAGAAACAGTTGATAACTTCAACTCATTCATGTCACCTAAAAGGTAAACCTGTTTCTCCATCACCTGTTCAGCTCTGATGATTCAGTAAGGACATCTCCTGGTTTCATCTTCATGTTTCCCTCTCACCACATATCTAAACAGACATCATGACCAGCAGCTTTACAGCTGTGGCTCCAGCAAACATCAGCTGATACTAGAAATTAATATTAAATACATTCTAACAACAGCTGATCAAGCTTAAACGTGCTGCTGTTGTTTAGCGCAATATCTGCTGGTTTCCTCTTTCTGGCGCAAAGTGGGCGATAAACAAACAAGAGAGAAAAGCCGATCAGCTGATCATTGATCAGTTTCATGATTGAAGTAGCAACAGGAGAGGGAGGGGGAGAGAATGAGAGAAGAGGCAGCTGTGCAGCATAAAGACAGAATAAATCCAGCTTTGTGTCTTTTTTCCATTCTAGCTAAAGTCCGGGACAAACTGCGTCTCTTCTCAGCTCAATACAAAACGCGTAATATTTTCTCTGAATGAGGGACCATTCCATTTTTTTAAGGAGCCGTTGGCAACTCTACTAACCTTATGAATAAAATAAAGTTCACTATCAGTAACATCATAGCACCCACCCAGCTGTATAAAAACTCCGTCAAGCTGGCTAGAACGCAGTATGAGTTATTGCAACTGACAGTAAAAAGTCAGCAACATGAAAATAAACTCCACCTAAACTTGGTTTATATCTGACCCAGATAGACTGCAGGTCATAACTTCTTACCTGAAGTTCAGTTCACCTGACACTCGGACTGGCGGCTGCCTCGGGGCTCTCCTCCTGCCTCCCCTTCCCTCATCCACCTGTTGCCTCTGTGGAAGCCCCGCCATAGCCACCACCAAACAACGGAGTTATTTCTACACATCGACCTGCATCTGGCCAATCCACCACCTCTCATTGTTCATGCCATTACAAAAAAAATAAAAAATAAGTCACTGGGGATATGCCCGATGGCCAGTCCAGCTATGTTAACCTGCAACCAAATTTGCAGCTCCATACAGCAATGTTACGACTTAGATTATATTTTATAACTCATAACTCTTATGTTAGCTCCCCTCAGTAGCATACTGTCTGAAATATTCCACAGCTGCAATAATTCTTTAAGTGTTATTTTTTTCCTTGGTATTCTAATTTCACTGAAGTTTACTAAACTCAACAAACTTGATATTACTTACCGGGACATTTATTCTGTCCTCATTTTCTTTCACCGAAAAATTGTGTTCCTGCAGTGCCGTCTTTCGCGCTTGGCTCTCCTACCTTTGCTAACGTGATGCGCATAGCGCAGAAGCGATGCTGCATTCACTTACACTCGGATATCTGAGCGTCACCGTGAAAACATAATCGGACATTTGATATTTGATTGAATTTTATTGTTTTGCCTTTGGGGTGGCACCTGGGGTGGCCAGTCTGGTTTGGGGGGTGGCCTGTGCCCCCCCAGGCCACCCCGCTGGACACGCCATTGCCCACCGGGCAAATGGCCGGTATACCCGATGCCCCACAGACAGACTGAGGCCCCGCCGCTATTTTTGAGTGCAAAAAAGTGTGGTCTCCAGCTAATGGAAAAGGCTGATCGCACGATGTGCGCGTAGTGCTCTTTAAATAGAACAATTTGCCCCATTCTCTTCGCCCGTCATGTGGCCACATGTGGCGGGCTAGCAGGCTAGCAACATACAGGCCCGGGTTCGAGCCCTCGGCTCACTTCCCTCTGTATGTTCACCTGCTAGGGGGAGGTCCAGGCGGGCGATCTTGGAGTGAAAATTCCAAGGGATGACCCCTCGTAGCCTGGGCTTCCCCTGACTTTTTTTCATTTACCTGCCAGCAACAAACACACCTCCTTGTTGTCATGGCTACCAACGACCACTCTTCTTGTGCCAACAAGTCATTGCCTGACAAAACATTATTTCCTATGTTTCCCTGGCTTTTTTGCCTTTTTTATTTCTTGTGTTTTAGACAAAAACAAAAGAAAAAGATCTACAGATTCAGGCTTTTCTTTACCTGTGGTAGTCGGGTAGAATGACGTCACTGACACTATTTAATATGAAAACAAACTTTCTCAAACAAAAAACAAAAACAAAAAAGGAGTGGGTCGGTGTGTCATCTTTACCGAGCACCATACATGTTTTGCTTCACATTCAAATTATTATTTTTCCTTTTCAAAAATAATTCAGAGAGAAAAAAAACAGAGAAGTCAAATATATCAAATTTGCACGAATCTTCTAGTGAAGGTGCCTCCTCCTTCTGACCTTAGGGTAACTAATTTCTCAGACAGTGACATGACAGTGCGCTGGGAAGCTGCAGCTGATGATGATGTTTCTTACCTCACTAAGTGGAGGCGACCTGAGACAGGTGGGGAAGAACTATTGGATTGTTGGGGTACATATTATGAAGTAAAAAAAATACAATATCTCAATAAACTGTTGTCCTGTGTCTTAAGGAGTATGAGATATCACTGTCTGCACTCTATGGAGATGGAGCTCAGAGTGAAGCTGTGGCCATACGCTACAGCACCTGTGAGTCACACATTTTCTGATCCTGAACGTTTGTCAAACTCAGGAGGGGAGAGCCTGAAACCATTTACCTAAGTGACATTAGCAGCAGTGTTCAGCCTAAAAAATAGACAAGTTAAAAGTCATGCATCCATATTATTTGTTTATTTATTAAATTATTTTCGAGACACTGTTAGTTGTTAGAAGCCAGTGTTTTAATGACAGGACATATATGACAGTAATGAGACAACCTAAGATATCCAAGATTAGCACAAAAACACAAATAGAATCACAGAAAGCGTGTTTCTCTCCCGTTAGTCTTTAGGCCCAGTTACCTTTTACTTTTCTGTGGTCAGTAGCCCTTCATGTCATATTCTGTCTCTATGTACAATATAGCATTACTAATACAATAACCTATATGTAAATGAACTTCATTGTGTAATTGATGGCAGTTCTCAAAGTACTAGTCACTTAAAGGTTAAATTTCACATCGAAATTCTCATATTATATTCTATTTGAATGTTTAAAAAGAAAAATATCACAGTATTTATGCTTTCACTGAGCATATACCTGCATCAATGATAAACTCTCAAGGCTGAAAAGTCCTGGCTTTGGTCAGCCACGGTCCACGCACACGCACACGTCACCAATCCCTGACTGCTTGATCATAACAGCAATTGGGCTGCTGGGAACATGACGGGCGTTCTTCTTGATGTTAACAAGGTGCTCACCAATCTCCCTGGGAACAAACGAGATTCCTAAGACAGACCGACAAAACAGATGTTAACAACGCTTATTCTTGTGTGTGCATGCAGCCCGTTTCAGTTGCTCCTGCTTCTTTCTCCACGCTTTAACTTTTATTACTTTCCCCCTCTGTCTTTTACTTAAGGGTTAATAAAGTATTTGGATTCTGATGAGTCTCATTGTTTAGCAAACTTCTCACTTATCAGACGGACACTCACCAATGTGAGCGTTACGCAGCATCTTCAGCAGGCAGGGCTCCTCTGGGCCTGAGGGTGTTGTAAGAGGGGCTGTCAGCTGGCTGAGGTCAAGCTCGCCTATGTCCAGTGGAATATCTGCAGCAGAGCCCGCCTTCAGTGAAGTATGTTGGCTGGAAGGCTTTCAGGCCCGTCTTTGCCACTCCAGGGTCAGAGACCTTCACCTTGTTTGGATGACAGCCTGCTCTGATATTCATCTGTGGGCACAAACACCAAAACTCAAGAGACTTTTCAGTGAGAAGAAAAGGCAAACCTTGCATGCCAGAGTGAAAGTGAGAGTGTGTGAGTGCATACTCCCCCTGAATGGACTCTCAGGGATGTTAGCGTCTCCCCAGGAGACCATCACAGTGTGCTTCACAGGCTTACGTGGGGTGCAGGTGTATGTGCTGTTGCTATTATCCTTAACCTGGACATCCACAGAATTGACTTCACCATCCTGTGCAGAAGACAAGGGATTATAGTTCAATCAGATTTAACACACTGTATTTTTCGGACCATAAGGCGCACTGTCGATGAACAGGTCTGGTTTCATACATGAGGCGCACTGGACTATAAAACGCATTAAGCGAAACAAAACAGCCAGATAAGTCAAACTTTACTCAACTCTTTCTTCTTGCTTCCTCCACTTCCGTACCATTGATTCATTCATGTTGAAATCTCTCGCAGCTGCTCTATTCTCATGTTCTACTGCGTGACTGACAGCCTTGAGTTTGAAATCCGCTTCCTCAGCATGTCTCTTAACAGGTGGCATTTTGGGGTCATGATCCACACACAATACAGTAATATTATGTTGCAGCACAGTACGTATCACTCCGCCAGGCTCCTGACTACGTAGCCGTAATGCTCCGACAATCCATCAAGCGGTGCGACTTCGTAGCTTACCAAAGTCGTACTAAAACATTTTTTGACAGATTTTTAAGCGCCGTGTATTACATAAAATCGGTTCAAGGTCAATAAGCACAACCAGAATTCATACATAAGGCGCACTGTCGATTTTTGAGATAATTAAAGGATTTTAAGTGCGACTCATAGTCCGAAAAATACGGTACATACAATATATTTAACATATTTGTGATCATATACAAAGCCAGATATACCTGGGCTATAATTTTCAGAGGAGCTTTTCCTCCTTGCTTGGCATCAACTGTGAGTTCACTGGGTTTTCCAACAGCCAGACCACTGCTCTGTAGGCCTGGACCGTACGCCTTAACCTAGAGAAAACTATTTTAAACAAACAATTAAAAAAGGAACAAGTCAAAGATCTACTATAGCCAAAAGATCATTTACAGACTATAGCGCTGTGAAAAAATATTTGCCTCCTTTCTCATTTCGTATCTTGTTCCATATTTGTCACACTTACACGTTTCAGATCAATAAATGTTAATATTAGACAAGAATGTCTAATATTAAACGGCAGTTTTCAAGGGGAAAAAGCTATCCAAACATACTTGGTCCTATATGAAAAAGTAATTGCACCGAATTAAATAAATTCTAACAACAGCTTATCAAGTTTAAAGGCGCTTCTGCTGTTTAACACGACCTCTGCTAGTTTCCTCTTTCTGGCGCAAAGCGGGAGATAAACAAGCAAGAGAGACGGGACTTGTGGCAGAAATGCCGATCAGCTGATCATTGATCAGTTTCATGATTGAAGTAGCAGCAGGAGAGGGAGAACGAGAGAAGAAGAGGCAGCTGTGCAGCAAAGACACAGAATAACTCCAGCTTTTTGTCTTTTTTTATTGTAGCTGAAGTACAGGACAAATCGCTTTTATTTTCAGCTCAATACAAAACGCATAATATTAACTCTGAATACCAGAGGATTCCGTTTTTTATGGCACGGTTGGCAACTCTACTAACTAACCATATGAATAAAATAAAGTTCACCAGTAACATCATAGCACCCACCCAACTGTACAGAAACTCCATCATGCTAGCTAGTACACAGTACGAGTTACTGTAACTGACTGTAAAAAGTTAGCACAAGGAAAATAAACTCCACCTAAACTTGGTTTGACCCAGATAGACTGCAGGTCATAACTTCTTACCTGAAGCTCATTTCACCTGACAGTCGGACTGGCGGCCGCCTTGCGTCTCTCCACCTCCAGTCCTTTCCCCCATCCACCTGCTGGCCTCCACCACTTGCTAATTTGACTGAATGTGTGAAAGCTCCACCATAGCCACTACCAAACAACTGAGTTATTTTTACACGTCTGCCAGCATCTGTCCAATCCGCCACCTTTCACTGTTTACACAGTTAGGAAAAAAAGACAACAACAACAAGAAAACATTGGGCCATTTAAAAGGCAAAATGAGCATCGGCCCACCGGGCAAATGGCCGGTATACCCGATGCCCCACAGACAGACTGAGGCCCCGCCGCTATTTTTGAGTGCAAAAATGTGTGGTCTCCAGCTAATGGAAAAGGCTGATCGCACGATGTGCGCGTAGTGCTCTTTAAATAGAACAATTTGCCCCATTCTCTTCGCCCGTCATGTGGCCACATGTGGCGGGCTAGCAGGCTAGCAACATACAGGCCCGGGTTCGAGCCCTCGGCTCACTTCCCTCTGTATGTTCACCTGCTAGGGGGAGGTCCAGGCGGGCGATCTTGGAGTGAAAATTCCAAGGGATGACCCCTCGTAGCCTGGGCTTCCCCTGACTTTTTTTCATTTACCTGCCAGCAACAAACACACCTCCTTGTTGTCATGGCTACCAACGACCACTCTTCTTGTGTTTTAGACAAAAAGAAAAGAAAAAGATCTACAGATTCAGGCTTTTCTTTACCTGTGGTAGTCGGGTAGAATGACGTCACTGACACTATTTAATATGAAAACAAACTTTCTCAAACAAAAAACAAAAACAAAAAAGGAGTGGGTCGGTGTGTCATCTTTACCGAGCACCATACATGTTTTGCTTCACATTCAAATTATTATTTTTCCTTTTCAAAAATAATTCAGAGAGAAAAAAACAGAGAAGTCAAATATATCAAATTTGCACGAATTCCACGGGCCGGCAGGTGGCGCAGAGCATTTGCCGGTGTTGTGCCTAAAAGTGATTGTCTGCCAGAAAGTGATTGCCGTCCGCGGGAGCGTGCGCAGCCTACTTGCACTAACACTTCCGCGTTCTATGTAGTCCTGCCCCAGTGCTTCCGGTGCGGTTAAACCATGGCGACGTTCTACACTCGATGCCTACAAGAGCTCCCAAAATTGAACATCACCGATGTTCATCGGACTTGCAGAGTGACGACTACCCCCGCCAGCAAATTAGATAAAGGTAGTGATGGGCAGATGAAGCCCCATGAAGCACTGGAGCTTTTCATCCAATTGGTTCACCCCAACGCGAAGCTTCATGAAGCTTCATTTGCTCTAGCAGGACACCTACTGGACGTAAAAATAATAGCTGGCATGAATTTGAAGAGTGTGGCATTTTGCACACAGTCTGTAAATGTCAACAACAAAAGGAGTGTGTAAAACATGTATATTGTAGTGATGGCAGTATACTGTGTATATTTATGCTGGCAGTATGGAAAATGATTATTTGCGGCAAAGTTCGAACCGCTTCATGAACCAGTCACGTGGTACAGCCGGGCAGCGAGGCTTCGGACGTCATCATTTTCAGCTCCTCCCATAAATGAAGCAAGCCTCGATACGCGCTTCGCGGAAACGCCCCCTCCATTACTCGACACACGCTCCGAAGCCTCGATACAGAACGTCCCATCACTAGATAAAGGATTTAAGTTATATGCTGCATCATATATACACAACTACGAAGGTAAGAAAACGTAAATTAACCGACAAAGAAACGCTAGCTAACGTCAAATGCAAACACTACGTTACTCCGCTATGTCCTTCATTTGATGTCAGTTCTCTACATTACATGTTTTCTTAAACGGTGTTTTATGTCGTCCTAAACTATAGTTGAGGTTTTCTTAACTAATGTCACTTTTGTTGTTAGACACTGTTATATTAGCGTTAGGTAGTTGGCTAACTATGGAGGTAGTTAACTACCTAATGCTACTCTTGCTAAGTGTAAAATATATATGTTTAAGACATGCTGAAATGAGTAATACAGAAATAATGCTAATGGTACTTGTATCTTTATTCAGTGTCCAATAAAACTGCGGTCAAGTGAGCCCTCACTTACGAAGTCGCAGTCAAGCTAGCCGCCCCGCCAGCCGCACCGAAAATGTGGTTGCACTACTCTTACGTATATTACGGTATGGGTGAAGACCGGCTTAGAAACGCAGTGTTTTCTGTCCTGACACTATTTTACTTCACAATCCACTCCCATTTTTAGTGTATCTCCACTTTCCCCCCTGTGATCCACAGCCCAAATTACTGTATGATTCAGAGAAAATTAACAATAAAATTTACCCAATTTACTCAACTATACTTTTAATGTCCTCATCTTTGACCTCAGATTACAGGAAAACTGTAAGAGGTGACGCAGATATTTCACTGGATTATGACTCTGGGTGACCCCCACTCTGCACCCTGTGATCCACAGCCAAAATTACTGTACGGATTTTGAGAAAATTCATAGCAAAATCTTCCCATTGTGCTTTACTGTACTCCACATATTAACATCTTTGAGCTCCGATTACAGGAAAACTATAAGAGGTGACGCAGATATTTCACTGGATTCTGACTCTAGGCTGTCGCCACTCTGCACCCTGTGATCCACAGCCAAAATTACTGTATGGATTTTGAGAAAATTCATAGCAAAATCTTCCCATTATGCTTTACTGTACTCCACATATTGACATCTTTGAGCTCTGATTACAGGAAAACTGTAAGAGGTGACACAGATATTTCACTGGATTCTGACTCTGGGGGACCCCCACTCTGCACCCTGTGATCCACAGCCAAAATTACTGTACGGGTTTTGAGAAAATTGATAGTAAACTTTGCACAATTTACTCTACTGTACTCTATATATTCTCATCTTTGAGCTTAGATTACAGGAAAACTGTAAGAGGTGACGCAGATATCTCACTGGATTATGACTCTGGGTGACCCCCACTCTGCACCCTGTGATCCACAGCCAAAATTACTGTACGGATTTTGAGAAAATTGATAGTAAACTTTGCACAATTTACTCTACTGTACTCTATATATTCTCATCTTTGAGCTTAGATTACAGGAAAACTGTAAGAGGTGACGCAGATATTTCACTGGATTCTGAATCTAGGCTGTCGCCACTCTTCACCCTGTCATCCACAGCCAAAATTACTGTATGGATTTTGAGAAAATTGATAGTAAACTTTGCACAATTTACTCTACTGTACTCTATATATTCTCATCTTTGAGCTTAGATTAAAGGAAAACTGTAAGAGGTGACGCAGATATCTCACTGGATTATGACTCTGGGTGACCCCCACTCTGCACCCTGTGATCCACAGCAAAAATTACTGTATGGATTTTGAGAAAATTCATAGCAAAATCTTCCCATTTTGCTTTACTGTACTTTATACATTGACATCTTTGAGCTCCGATTACAGGAAAACTGTAAGAGGTGACGCAGATATTTCACTGGATTATGAATCTAGGCTGTCGCCACTCTGCACCCTGTCATCCACAGCCAAAATTACTGTACAGTTTTTGAGAAAATTGATAGTAAACTTTGCACAATTTACTGTACTATACTCTATATATTCTCATCTTTAAACTCAGATTACAGAAAAACTGTAAGAGGTGATGCAGATATTTCACTGGATTATGAATCTAGGCCATCTCCACTCTGCACCCTGTGATCCACAGCCAAAATTACTGTACGGTTTTTGGGAAAATTGATAGTAAACTATGCACAATTTACTCTACTGTACTTTTAATATCCTCGTCTTTAACCTCAGATTACAGGAAAACTGTAAGAGGTGACGCAGATATTTCACTGGATTATGACTCTGGGTGACCCCCACTCTGCACCCTGTGATCCACAGCAAAAATTACTGTACGGATTTTGAGAAAATTGATAGTAAACTTTGCACAATTTACTGTACTATACTCTATATATTCTCATTTTTGAGCTCAGATTACAGGAAAACTATAAGAGGTGACGCAGATATCTCACTGGATTCTGACTCTGGGTGACCCCCACTCTGCACCCTGTCATCCACAGCAAAAATTACTGTATGGATTTTGAGAAAATTCATAGCAAAATCTTCCCATTTTGCTTTACTGTACTCTACATATTGACATCTTTGGCCTCAGATTACAGGAAAACTATAAGAGGTGACACAGATATTTCACTGGATTCTGACTCTAGGCTGTCTCCACTCTGCACCCTGTGATCCACAGCCAAAATTACTGTACGGATTTTGAGAAAATTGATAGTAAACTTTGCACAATTTACTGTACTGTACTCTATATATTCTCATCTTTGAGCTTAGATTACAGGAAAACTATAAGAGGTGACGCAGATATTTCACTGGATTATGAATCTAGGCTGTCGCCACTCTGCACCCTGTCATCCACAGCCAAAATTACTGTACGGTTTTTGAGAAAATTGATAGTAAAATCTTCCCATTTTGCTTTACTGTACTCTACATATTGACATCTTTGAGCTCAGATTACAGGAAAACTATAAGAGGTGACACAGATATTTCACTGGATTCTGACTCTAGGCTGTCTCCACTCTGCACCCTGTGATCCACAGCCAAAATTACTGTACGGATTTTGAGAAAATTGATAGTAAACTTTGCACAATTTACTGTACTGTACTTTATATATTGACATCTTTGAGCTCAGATTACAGGAAAACTGTAAGAGGTGACGCAGATATCTCACTGGATTCTGACTCTAGGCTGTCGCCACTCTTCACCCTGTGATCCACAGAAAAAATTACTGTACGGTTTTTGAGAAAATTGATAGTAAACTTTGCACAATTTACTCTACTGTACTTTTAATATTCTCATCTTTGACCTCAGATTACAGGAAAACTATAAGAGGTGACGCAGATATCTCACTGGATTATGACTCTGGGTGACCCCCACTCTGCACCCTGTGATCCACAGCCAAAATTACTGTACGGATTTCTGATAAAATTAAATCCTATTCCATTACCAAACAAAATGAGTTCATTGAAGTATTTGCTTAACTACAAGAAATGTCTTTCCACACACAATTTAAATTTTTCAAAATGTCATTCACACACCACCTCAAGTATCAACTTCAGTTTTAGACATTATTTATTCAGTGCTTAATCACAACAATAGTCAACTTAAGGCACTTACATAATAAGTTAAACCTTACAATAATACATACAGAGAAAAACCCAACAATCATATGACCCCCTATGAGCAACAGTGGGAAGGAAAAACTCCCTTTTAACAGGAAGAAACCTCCGGCAGAACCAGGCTCAGGGAGGGGCGGCCATCTGCCTCAACCGGTCAGGGTGAGAAATTACATTTCTCAGATTACTGATTTCTCATATTACTACTACACAGTTTAGATACACTCAACAAAAATATAAACGCAACACCTTTGTTACTGCTCCCATTCCCCATGGGATGGACGTAGAGACCGAAAATTCATTCCAGATACACAATATAACCATCCCTCCCAAACAGTGGTCACAAATCAGTCCAAATGTGTGGTAGTGGGCACATCTGCTATATTGAGATAATCCATCCCACCTCACAGGTGTGCCACATCAGGATGCTGATCTGACATCATGAGTAGTGCACAGGTGTACCTCAGACTGCCCACAACAAAAGGCCACCCTGGAATGTGCAGTTTTGTCTCACAGCAAAATGCCACAGATGCCACAAGCAATGAGGGAGCGTGCAATTGGCATGCTGACAGCAGGAATGTCAACCAGATCTGTCGCCCGTGCATTGAATGTTCATTTTTCAACCATAAGCCGTCTCCACAGGCGTTTCAGAGAATGTGGCAGCACATCCAACCGGCCGCACAACCGCAGACCTCGTGTAACCACACCAGCCCAGGACCTCCACATCCAGCAGGTTCACCTCCAAGATCGTCTGAGACCAGCCACCCAGACAGCTGCTGGAACAATTGGTTTGCACAACCAAACAATTTCTGCACAAACTGTCAGAAACCGTCTCAGGGAAGCTCAACTGCATGCCCGTCGTCCTCATCGGGGTCTTGACCTGACTCCAGCTCGTCGCCGTAACAGACTTGTGTGGGCAAATGCTCACATTCGATGGCGTCTGGCACGTTGGAGAGGTGTGCGCTTCACGGATGAATCATGGTTCACATTGTTCAGGGCAGATGGCAGCTGAGAATGTCCCAGTTCTTGCATGGCCAGCATACTCACCGGACATGTCACCCATTGAGCATGTTCGGGATGTGCTTGACCGGCGTATACGACAGCGTGTACCAGTTCCCACGAATATCCAACAACCTCGCACAGCCATTGAAGTGGAGTGGACCAACATTCCAAAGGCCACAATTGACAATCTGATAGACTCCATGCGACGATGTGTTGCACTGCATGAGGCAAATGGTGGTCACACCAGATACTGACCGGTTCTGGGTCCCCAGACCCCCAATAGCGCAAAAAAACTGCACATTCCAGGGTGGCCTTTTGTTGTGGGCAGTCTGAGGTACACCTGTGCACTACTCATGATGTCAGATCAGCATCCTGATGTGGCACACCTGTGAGGTGGGATGGATTATCTCAATATAGCAGATGTGCCCACTACCACACATTTGGACTGATTTGTGACCACTGTTTGGGAGGGATGGTTATATTGTGTATCTGGAATGAATTTTCGGTCTCTACGTCCATCCCATGGGGAATGGGAGCAGTAACAAAGGTGTTGCGTTTATATTTTTGTTGAGTGTATCTAAACTGTGTAGTAGTAATATGAGAAATCAGTAATCTGAGAAATGTAATTTCTCACCCTGACCGGTTGAGGCAGATGGCCGCCCCTCCCTGAGCCTGGTTCTGCCGGAGGTTTCTTCCTGTTAAAAGGGAGTTTTTCCTTCCCACTGTTGCTCATAGGGGGTCATATGATTGTTGGGTTTTTCTCTGTATGTATTATTGTAAGGTTTAACTTATTATGTAAGTGCCTTAAGTTGACTATTGTTGTGATTAAGCACTGAATAAATAATGTCTAAAACTGAAGTTGATACTTGAGGTGGTGTGTGAATGACATTTTGAAAAATTTAAATTGTGTGTGGAAAGACATTTCTTGTAGTTAAGCAAATACTTCAATGAACTCATTTTGTTTGGTAATGGAATAGGATTTAATTTTATCAGAAATCCGTACAGTAATTTTGGCTGTGGATCACAGGGTGCAGAGTGGGGGTCACCCAGAGTCATAATCCAGTGAGATATCTGCGTCACCTCTTATAGTTTTCCTGTAATCTGAGGTCAAAGATGAGAATATTAAAAGTACAGTAGAGTAAATTGTGCAAAGTTTACTATCAATTTTCTCAAAAACCGTACAGTAATTTTTTCTGTGGATCACAGGGTGAAGAGTGGCGACAGCCTAGAGTCAGAATCCAGTGAGATATCTGCGTCACCTCTTACAGTTTTCCTGTAATCTGAGCTCAAAGATGTCAATATATAAAGTACAGTACAGTAAATTGTGCAAAGTTTACTATCAATTTTCTCAAAATCCGTACAGTAATTTTGGCTGTGGATCACAGGGTGCAGAGTGGAGACAGCCTAGAGTCAGAATCCAGTGAAATATCTGTGTCACCTCTTATAGTTTTCCTGTAATCTGAGCTCAAAGATGTCAATATGTAGAGTACAGTAAAGCAAAATGGGAAGATTTTGCTATGAATTTTCTCAAAATCCATACAGTAATTTTTGCTGTGGATCACAGCATGCAGAGTGGGGGTCACCCAGAGTCAGAATCCAGTGAGATATCTGCGTCACCTCTTACAGTTTTCCTGTAATCTGAGCTCAAAGATGTCAATATGTAGAGTACAGTAAAGCAAAATGGGAAGATTTTACTATCAATTTTCTCAAAAACCGTACAGTAATTTTGGCTGTGGATCACAGGGTGCAGAGTGGCGACAGCCTAGAGTCAGAATCCAGTGAAATATCTGCGTCACCTCTTATAGTTTTCCTGTAATCTAAGCTCAAAGATGAGAATATATAGAGTACAGTAGAGTAAATTGTGCAAAGTTTACTATCAATTTTCTCAAAATCCGTACAGTAATTTTGGCTGTGGATCACAGGGTGAAGAGTGGAGATGGCCTAGATTCATAATCCAGTGAAATATCTGCGTCACCTCTTATAGTTTTCCTGTAATCTGAGCTCAAAGATGTCAATATGTAGAGTACAGTAAAGCAAAATGGGAAGATTTTAATATCAATTTTCTCAAAAACTGTACAGTAATTTTGGCTGTGGATCACAGCATGCAGAGTGGGGGTCACCCAGAGTCAGAATCCAGTGAGATATCTGCGTCACCTCTTACAGTTTTCCTGTAATCTAAGCTCAAAGATGAGAATATATAGAGTACAGTAGAGTAAATTGTGCAAAGTTTACTATCAATTTTCTCAAAATCCGTACAGTAATTTTGGCTGTGGATCACAGGGTGAAGAGTGGAGACAGCCTAGAGTCAGAATCCAGTGAAATATCTGCGTCACCTCTTACAGTTTTCCTGTAATCGGAGATCAAAGATGTCAATATGTAGAGTACAGTAAAGCAAAATGGGAAGATTTTACTATCAATTTTCTCAAAAACTGTACAGTAATTTTGGCTGTGGATCACAGCATGCAGAGTGGGGGTCACCCAGAGTCAGAATCCAGTGAGATATCTGCGTCACCTCTTTCAGTTTCCTGTAATCTGAGCTCAAAGATGAGGACATTAAAAGTATAGTTGAGTAAATTGGGTAAATTTTATTGTTAATTTTCTCTGAATCATACAGTAATTTGGGCTGTGGATCACAGGGGTGAAAGTGGAGATTAACCAAAACTGGGAGTGGATTGTGAAGTAAAATAGTGTCAGGACAGAAAACACTG
Organism: Copadichromis virginalis; assembly: GCF_057382275.1. Taxonomy (NCBI): domain Eukaryota; kingdom Metazoa; phylum Chordata; class Actinopteri; order Cichliformes; family Cichlidae; genus Copadichromis; species Copadichromis virginalis. Next base: position 22,879,408 of record NC_140630.1, read on the forward strand.
CGTTTCTAAGCCAGTCGGCACCTATACCGTAATATGCGTAAGAGTAGTGCAACAACATTTTAGGTGCGGCTGGCGGGGCGGCTAGCTTGACTGCGACTTCGTAAGTGAGGGCTCACTTGACCGCAGTCCAATAAAGACAGGTTGTCAGGGGAGGTCGGTGTGAGAGCCCTGTGCTACAGGTCGATGAGGAAGAGTGAGGCACCACACAGACTAAGTGTAGGCAGGAAGCTGTGTAAAGTTGTTAATCCCCGTTCTGTGGGGTTCAGTTCATTTAAGCATTAGTTAAGTTCATTCCTAAAGGCCCATCAACTTGAATGTTTTCCTTGTCTCCCTGCTTTATCACTCCTAATTTGACTAGTCAGATAGTTAAATCAACGTGTGTTTGGGTGATCAGAAACATTTGACAACAAGTTAATACTGCAAATATACACAATCTAAGTTATTACAGTTATCAAGCATGGTTAAGTTGTTTTAATAGGGAGAGAAGGAAACACTAAGCATTCAGGAGGGTACGTAACCATAACACTGAACTATGTTCCTGTTCAGCTCTTCCATGAAGATGTTACATTTTTAATTTTCGTTCTTTCTTCTTAGATTAAGCTTCTGGATTCATCGCCGGTGATACTGACACATAGCCAGTGCTCCTGTGTGGCAGGCGCTGTTATGTGCAATCACACAGTGGCATTGCTCTTCCAAACAGCACACTACTCACAACTCAGAGTGCCGGTTGTCCCCCCTGTGCATAGCTGCACGGAATCTGAACAGCAATGGCACAAGCCACGGACAGTGGTAATTTAAATGAGGTTAAAGTTTTTGAATTAGTCCATGTTTACATATGAACAGCAACACCATCCATAGTAAATGTGTCTTCTGTTAGGGTGTGAGGCCAGGACCCATCAACTCCATGGTCTTCACTAAGCCGGTACCAAATAGGATGGCCCAGACTGGAGTACGGTAATTACATTTGTAAAATTTGGTTTCATGTGTTACAAATGTATGTTGCTATTTTTTTCATACATACATGTGTCAGAATAGGTATTAATTTACATACAACATTACACTTTCTGAAGACGGCTAACTCAGTCATGTACATATACATCCCAGTCTCTAACTTATGCACCACTGTTTTACACCTTTTAGTTTTTAGTTTAGTTGTTGTTCAGTATAATAACCTTCTCCCTTACATTATTGTCATTGATGTTTTCTTTAGGAGTGGCTTCTACAGAGGCATGGTGGGTCCGTTACCAGATCCCTGCTTGTTCAGAATAACGGAAGCATATGCAAAATTTAATATTGAGGACAGGCCACTTGTGACCACAATGAACATGAGACCTGACAAGCCCCTTGTGGAAAGTGCCTTTGGGCTGGTGCAGGAGGGCAGTGTTCTGTCATATCAGCAGCCGGTTTTGACAACCTGGTACATCACACTACACCGCGATGCACCACCAACACCGCACTTGCCTCTGGAGGGGTATGACATCTTGCCATCAGATTGTGTGTTTGTGTGCTCAGAAGAAGAGCTTCTGCATCTGAAAAGCTTGTCTGTAACTCTGGAAATGGCTCACAAAATAGAGGAAGCTACACGTGAGCAAAGCTCTTCGTCTGAGTGGCATCAGCTCCGCAGGCCCAGAGTGACTGCCTCTAGGTTTCGGGAGGTGTGTCACGTCAGAGGCCAGAGCTCGGCCGAGTCACTAGCAGAGCGTATATTGAAGGGAACAAGGCAGACAGCAGACATGAGGAGAGGAACTGAGATGGAGCCTGCAATAGCAGCAGAGTATAGTAGGCTAATGAATGTTAACTACTCACCCTGTGGTCTGGTCATTCACCCCATTGCTTGCTGCATCTCCTGATGGTGTTGTTTTTGACCCCAATGAATACCCCTAGTTTGGCTTCGTCGAATTCAAATGTCCCAATGTACAAAACTTTATTGACTGCAAATATGTGCAGATGGAATGTGGTACCCCTAAACTAAAAAAGAGCCACGCATATTACTGGCAAGTGCAAGGACAACTGCTCATCAGTGGGATGCAGTGGTGTGACTTTGTTGTGTGGGCACAAGAGGACTACCTAGTGCAAAGAATATACATGGATATAGATGTGCACAATGCAATCAGAGAAAAGGCAGACTATTTCTTTTTTTACATATATATGCCAAGATACCTGTGTTTGGAAAAAATGAACAGTGAAAACAGCAAAAAGAAAAACAGATCCTTCAGGCTGGCTGGAACAAAATAACTGATGTTTTATTTTCAATATATTTCATGAATTATTTTGTTGTTACATGTTACTTCTATGTGACATCAATAAACTGTTATTTAAGCAATGGCATCAATTTAATTTTTAAAAACACACATTAAAACATTGAATTTGTGCAGAACTTATTTACATGGTAAGTATTTAAAACTCCATGCCTAGCATACTGATATACATTTAGACAATAACACAACTGAACTGTAGAAAATGACAAATGGTATTTTTGATGTTACAAAAGTTCAATGTCACTTATGGTTTTAAAACGATTTAGTGATTTACTTTATAATTTTGATAAATAGTTTTGTTGAATCTGAATAGTAATAATAGTAGTATAATTAAACAGTATTATTAACATTAAACATTTGCAATGAATTTGAATTATCAATAACTGAAACTCAACTATCGGCACTCAAGTACCAGTTCTGTAATCAAGTATTGTCAGCTGAGAAGGAAGAAATTCAACTGTAGTGGCCTCAGCTGCAGGTCATTTTCCATAAGTTACTTGTACTGGCACTGGTGTCTTGGGAAAAATCCATCTTGTCTCACTTAACCCATTTAACTAATGCTGTGTTCTGGTAATTTGACAGCATACATGCCACTGCAAACAGTTGGTTGATATTATAAACATGTGACATGGTAATGATGCTATCAAAAAGTTTGTTCTGTTTGATCCTCCTAATGACTCGCTCCACATGTACCCTGAGTCTGGCTATGGCCTGCGTCTCCTTAACCTGGTATGCTGGCATCTGCTTCTGCTTAGATAGAAAAGGTGGGCAGTACACTTTGCATTTACAACAATCAGTGATTAGGAAGCCCTTATCTACCATCACTGCCATGTCTTCAGTCAACTTCTCAGCAATGCCTGATTGTTTGAATAGTTCCTTGTCACTAACCGAACCAGCATACAGATTAGAGATGAATGTCACTGGACCATGTGGAGCTATGCCAACCAGGGCTTTCATCGTACAGTGGGATTTGTACGAAGAGTACATTTCACTTTGGAGAAGTGGTGAGGATGGTGTCTGACACCTCAGCTCTGTACAGTCAAGGATCATCTGGGTGTCTGAGAAATCTTTGAATTCCTCAGGGAGGTAAGCTTGCACTTCTTCACGTGTAAGCCAGATGCACTGAGACCCCAGTGCAGTGGCAAGAAAATTTGTCCATGTTGCAATAATGCGGCTCACTGTGGACTGGTGTATGTTAAATCGGTGTGCCAGGTCCCTCTCCTTCAAACCAACTGACAGGAAAACCAGGAAAAGAAAAAACTCATCAATTGGCTGTAGCAGCTGCCTCTGGAAGGTGAAAACAAAAGGGAAAATGTTACTTCTTAAGCTATGAACTAGTAAAATTATTCTTTTCTTGGCTAAATGTTTTGTAATGGTTAGGCATACCATACTGTACCATGGGGTAAACAATGGGTTTGCCTTTTCTTCTCACTGAAAAGTCTCTTGAGTTTTGGTGTTTGTGCCCACAGATGAATATCAGAGCAGGCTGTCATCCAAACAAGGTGAAGGTCTCTGACCCTGGAGTGGCAAAGACGGGCCTGAAAGCCTTCCAGCCAACATACTTCACTGAAGGCGGGCTCTGCTGCAGATATTCCACTGGACATAGGCGAGCTTGACCTCAGCCAGCTGACAGCCCCTCTTACAACACCCTCAGGCCCAGAGGAGCCCTGCCTGCTGAAGATGCTGCGTAACGCTCACATTGGTGAGTGTCCATCTGATAAGTGAGAAGTTTGCTAAACAATGAGACTCATCAGAATCCAAATACTTTATTAACCCTTAAGTAAAAGACAGAGGGGGAAAGTAATAAAAGTTAAAGCGTGGAGAAAGAAGCAGGAGCAACTGAAACGGGCTGCATGCACACACAAGAATAAGCGTTGTTAACATCTGTTTTGTCGGTCTGTCTTAGGAATCTCGTTTGTTCCCAGGGAGATTGGTGAGCACCTTGTTAACATCAAGAAGAACGCCCGTCATGTTCCCAGCAGCCCAATTGCTGTTATGATCAAGCAGTCAGGGATTGGTGACGTGTGCGTGGACCGTGGCTGACCAAAGCCAGGACTTTTCAGCCTTGAGAGTTTATCATTGATGCAGGTATATGCTCAGTGAAAGCATAAATACTGTGATATTTTTCTTTTTAAACATTCAAATAGAATATAATATGAGAATTTCGATGTGAAATTTAACCTTTAAGTGACTAGTACTTTGAGAACTGCCATCAATTACACAATGAAGTTCATTTACATATAGGTTATTGTATTAGTAATGCTATATTGTACATAGAGACAGAATATGACATGAAGGGCTACTGACCACAGAAAAGTAAAAGGTAACTGGGCCTAAAGACTAACGGGAGAGAAACACGCTTTCTGTGATTCTATTTGTGTTTTTGTGCTAATCTTGGATATCTTAGGTTGTCTCATTACTGTCATATATGTCCTGTCATTAAAACACTGGCTTCTAACAACTAACAGTGTCTCGAAAATAATTTAATAAATAAACAAATAATATGGATGCATGACTTTTAACTTGTCTATTTTTTAGGCTGAACACTGCTGCTAATGTGACTTAGGTAAATGGTTTCAGGCTCTCCCCTCCTGAGTTTGACAAACGTTCAGGATCAGAAAATGTGTGACTCACAGGTGCTGTAGCGTATGGCCACAGCTTCACTCTGAGCTCCATCTCCATAGAGTGCAGACAGTGATATCTCATACTCCTTAAGACACAGGACAACAGTTTATTGAGATATTGTATTTTTTTTACTTCATAATATGTACCCCAACAATCCAATAGTTCTTCCCCACCTGTCTCAGGTCGCCTCCACTTAGTGAGGTAAGAAACATCATCATCAGCTGCAGCTTCCCAGCGCACTGTCATGTCACTGTCTGAGAAATTAGTTACCCTAAGGTCAGAAGGAGGAGGCACCTTCACTAGAAGATTCGTGCAAATTTGATATATTTGACTTCTCTGTTTTTTTTCTCTCTGAATTATTTTTGAAAAGGAAAAATAATAATTTGAATGTGAAGCAAAACATGTATGGTGCTCGGTAAAGATGACACACCGACCCACTCCTTTTTTGTTTTTGTTTTTTGTTTGAGAAAGTTTGTTTTCATATTAAAGCAGTGTCAGTGACGTCATTCTACCCGACTACCACAGGTAAAGAAAAGCCTGAATCTGTAGATCTTTTTCTTTTGTTTTTGTCTAAAACACAAGAAATAAAAAAGGCAAAAAAGCCAGGGAAACATAGGAAATAATGTTTTGTCAGGCAATGACTTGTTGGCACAAGAAGAGTGGTCGTTGGTAGCCATGACAACAAGGAGGTGTGTTTGTTGCTGGCAGGTAAATGAAAAAAAGCAAAGCAAAGAAAAAAAGTGAGGGGAAGCCCAGGCTACGAGGGGTCATCCCTTGGAATTTTCACTCCAAGATCGCCCGCCTGGACCTCCCCCTAGCAGGTGAACATACAGAGGGAAGTGAGCCGAGGGCTCGAACCCGGGCCTGTATGTTGCTAGCCTGCTAGCCCGCCACATGTGGCCACATGACGGGCGAAGAGAATGGGGCAAATTGTTCTATTTAAAGAGCACTACGCGCACATCGTGCGATCAGCCTTTTCCATTAGCTGGAGACCACACATTTTTGCACTCAAAAATAGCGGCGGGGCCTCAGTCTGTCTGTGGGGCATCGGGTATACCGGCCATTTGCCCGGTGGGCCGATGCTAATTTTGCCTTTTAAATGGCCCAATGTTTTGTTGTTGTTGTTGTCTTTTTTTCCTAACTGTGTAAACAGTGAAAGGTGGCGGATTGGACAGATGCTGGCAGACGTGTAAAAAGAACTCAGTTGTTTGGTAGTGGCTATGGTGGAGCTTTCACACATTCAGTCAAATTAGCAAGTGGTGGAGGCCAGCAGGTGGATGGGGGAAAGGACTGGAGGTGGAGAGACGCAAGGCGGCCGCCAGTCCGACTGTCAGGTGAAATGAGCTTCAGGTAAGAAGTTATGACCTGCAGTCTATCTGGGTCAAACCAAGTTTAGGTGGAGTTTATTTTCCTTGTGCTAACTTTTTACAGTCAGTTACAATAACTCGTACTGTGTACTAGCTAGCATGATGGAGTTTCTGTACAGTTGGGTGGGTGCTATGATGTTACTGGTGAACTTTATTTTATTCATATGGTTAGTTAGTAGAGCCAACCGTGCCATAAAAAACGGAATCCTCTGGTATTCAGAGTTAATATTATGCGTTTTGTATTGAGCTGAAAATAAAAGCGATTTGTCCTGTACTTCAGCTACAATAAAAAAAAGACAAAAAGCTGGAGTTATTCTGTGTCTTTGCTGCACAGCTGCCTCTTCTTCTCTCGTTCTCCCTCTCCTGCTGCTACTTCAATCATGAAACTGATCAATGATCAGCTGATCGGCGTTTCTGCCACAAGTCCCGTCTCTCTTGCTTGTTTATCTCCCGCTTTGCGCCAGAAAGAGGAAACTAGCAGAGGTCGTGTTAAACAGCAGAAGCGCCTTTAAACTTGATAAGCTGTTGTTAGAATTTATTTAATTCGGTGCAATTACTTTTTCATATAGGACCAAGTATGTTTGGATAGCTTTTTCCCCTTGAAAACTGCCGTTTAATATTAGACATTCTTGTCTAATATTAAAATTTATTGATCTGAAACGTGTAAGTGTGACAAATATGGAATAAGATACGAAATGAGAAAGGAGGCAAATATTTTTTCACAGCGCTATAGTCTGTAAATGATCTTTTGGCTATAGTAGATCTTTGACTTGTTCCTTTTTTAATTGTTTGTTTAAAATAGTTTTCTCTAGGTTAAGGCGTACGGTCCAGGCCTACAGAGCAGTGGTCTGGCTGTTGGAAAACCCAGTGAACTCACAGTTGATGCCAAGCAAGGAGGAAAAGCTCCTCTGAAAATTATAGCCCAGGTATATCTGGCTTTGTATATGATCACAAATATGTTAAATATATTGTATGTACCGTATTTTTCGGACTATGAGTCGCACTTAAAATCCTTTAATTATCTCAAAAATCGACAGTGCGCCTTATGTATGAATTGTGGTTGTGCTTACTGACCTTGAACCGATTTTATGTAATACACGGCGCTTAAAAATCTGTCAAAAAATGTTTTAGTACGACTTTGGTAAGCTATGAAGTCGCACCGCTTGATGGATTGTCGGAGCATTACGGCTACGTAGTCAGGAGCCTGGCGGAGTGATACGTACTGTGCTGCAACATAATATTACTGTATTGTGTGTGGATCATGACCCCAAAATGCCACCTGTTAAGAGACATGCTGACGAAGCGGATTTCAAACTCAAGGCTGTCAGTCACGCAGTAGAACATGAGAATAGAGCAGCTGCGAGAGATTTCAACATGAATGAATCAATGGTACGGAAGTGGAGGAAGCAAGAAGAAAGAGTTGAGTAAAGTTTGACTTATCTGGCTGTTTTGTTTCGCTTAATGCGTTTTATAGTCCAGTGCGCCTCATGTATGAAACCAGACCTGTTCATCGACAGTGCGCCTTATGGTCCGAAAAATACAGTGTGTTAAATCTGATTGAACTATAATCCCTTGTCTTCTGCACAGGATGGTGAAGTCAATTCTGTGGATGTCCAGGTTAAGGATAATAGCAACAGCACATACACCTGCACCCCACGTAAGCCTGTGAAGCACACTGTGATGGTCTCCTGGGGAGACGCTAACATCCCTGAGAGTCCATTCAGGGTGAGTATGCACTCACACACTCTCACTTTCACTCTGGCATGCAAGGTTTGCCTTTTCTTCTCACTGAAAAGTCTCTTGAGTTTTGGTGTTTGTGCCCACAGATGAATATCAGAGCAGGCTGTCATCCAAACAAGGTGAAGGTCTCTGACCCTGGAGTGGCAAAGACGGGCCTGAAAGCCTTCCAGCCAACATACTTCACTGAAGGCGGGCTCTGCTGCAGATATTCCACTGGACATAGGCGAGCTTGACCTCAGCCAGCTGACAGCCCCTCTTACAACACCCTCAGGCCCAGAGGAGCCCTGCCTGCTGAAGATGCTGCGTAACGCTCACATTGGTGAGTGTCCGTCTGATAAGTGAGAAGTTTGCTAAACAATGAGACTCATCAGAATCCAAATACTTTATTAACCCTTAAGTAAAAGACAGAGGGGGAAAGTAATAAAAGTTAAAGCGTGGAGAAAGAAGCAGGAGCAACTGAAACGGGCTGCATGCACACACAAGAATAAGCGTTGTTAACATCTGTTTTGTCGGTCTGTCTTAGGAATCTCGTTTGTTCCCAGGGAGATTGGTGAGCACCTTGTTAACATCAAGAAGAACGCCCGTCATGTTCCCAGCAGCCCAATTGCTGTTATGATCAAGCAGTCAGGGATTGGTGACGTGTGCGTGGACCGTGGCTGACCAAAGCCAGGACTTTTCAGCCTTGAGAGTTTATCATTGATGCAGGTATATGCTCAGTGAAAGCATAAATACTGTGATATTTTTCTTTTTAAACATTCAAATAGAATATAATATGAGAATTTTGATGTGAAATTTAACCTTTAAGTGACTAGTACTTTGAGAACTGCCATCAATTACACAATGAAGTTCATTTACATATAGGTTATTGTATTAGTAATGCTATATTGTACATAGAGACAGAATATGACATGAAGGGCTACTGACCACAGAAAAGTAAAAGGTAACTGGGCCTAAAGACTAACGGGAGAGAAACACGCTTTCTGTGATTCTATTTGTGTTTTTGTGCTAATCTTGGATATCTTAGGTTGTCTCATTACTGTCATATATGTCCTGTCATTAAAACACTGGCTTCTAACAACTAACAGTGTCTCGAAAATAATTTAATAAATAAACAAATAATATGGATGCATGACTTTTAACTTGTCTATTTTTTAGGCTGAACACTGCTGCTAATGTGACTTAGGTAAATGGTTTCAGGCTCTCCCCTCCTGAGTTTGACAAACGTTCAGGATCAGAAAATGTGTGACTCACAGGTGCTGTAGCGTATGGCCACAGCTTCACTCTGAGCTCCATCTCCATAGAGTGCAGACAGTGATATCTCATACTCCTTAAGACACAGGACAACAGTTTATTGAGATATTGTATTTTTTTTTACTTCATAATATGTACCCCAACAATCCAATAGTTCTTCCCCACCTGTCTCAGGTCGCCTCCACTTAGTGAGGTAAGAAACATCATCATCAGCTGCAGCTTCCCAGCGCACTGTCATGTCACTGTCTGAGAAATTAGTTACCCTAAGGTCAGAAGGAGGAGGCACCTTCACTAGAAGATTCGTGCAAATTTGATATATTTGACTTCTCTGTTTTTTTTCTCTCTGAATTATTTTTGAAAAGGAAAAATAATAATTTGAATGTGAAGCAAAACATGTATGGTGCTCGGTAAAGATGACACACCGACCCACTCCTTTTTTGTTTTTGTTTTTTGTTTGAGAAAGTTTGTTTTCATATTAAAGCAGTGTCAGTGACGTCATTCTACCCGACTACCACAGGTAAAGAAAAGCCTGAATCTGTAGATCTTTTTCTTTTGTTTTTGTCTAAAACACAAGAAATAAAAAAGGCAAAAAAGCCAGGGAAACATAGGAAATAATGTTTTGTCAGGCAATGACTTGTTGGCACAAGAAGAGTGGTCGTTGGTAGCCATGACAACAAGGAGGTGTGTTTGTTGCTGGCAGGTAAATGAAAAAAAGCAAAGCAAAGAAAAAAAGTGAGGGGAAGCCCAGGCTACGAGGGGTCATCCCTTGGAATTTTCACTCCAAGATCGCCCGCCTGGACCTCCCCCTAGCAGGTGAACATACAGAGGGAAGTGAGCCGAGGGCTCGAACCCGGGCCTGTATGTTGCTAGCCTGCTAGCCCGCCACATGTGGCCACATGACGGGCGAAGAGAATGGGGCAAATTGTTCTATTTAAAGAGCACTACGCGCACATCGTGCGATCAGCCTTTTCCATTAGCTGGAGACCACACATTTTTGCACTCAAAAATAGCGGCGGGGCCTCAGTCTGTCTGTGGGGCATCGGGTATACCGGCCATTTGCCCGGTGGGCCGATGCTAATTTTGCCTTTTAAATGGCCCAATGTTTTGTTGTTGTTGTTGTCTTTTTTTCCTAACTGTGTAAACAGTGAAAGGTGGCGGATTGGACAGATGCTGGCAGACGTGTAAAAAGAACTCAGTTGTTTGGTAGTGGCTATGGTGGAGCTTTCACACATTCAGTCAAATTAGCAAGTGGTGGAGGCCAGCAGGTGGATGGGGGAAAGGACTGGAGGTGGAGAGACGCCAGGCGGCCGCCAGTCCGACTGTCAGGTGAAATGAGCTTCAGGTAAGAAGTTATGACCTGCAGTCTATCTGGGTCAAACCAAGTTTAGGTGGAGTTTATTTTCCTTGTGCTAACTTTTTACAGTCAGTTACAATAACTCGTACTGTGTACTAGCTAGCATGATGGAGTTTCTGTACAGTTGGGTGGGTGCTATGATGTTACTGGTGAACTTTATTTTATTCATATGGTTAGTTAGTAGAGCCAACCGTGCCATAAAAAACGGAATCCTCTGGTATTCAGAGTTAATATTATGCGTTTTGTATTGAGCTGAAAATAAAAGCGATTTGTCCCGTACTTCAGCTACAATAAAAAAAGACAAAAAGCTGGAGTTATTCTGTGTCTTTGCTGCACAGCTGCCTCTTCTTCTCTCGTTCTCCCTCTCCTGCTGCTACTTCAATCATGAAACTGATCAATGATCAGCTGATCGGCGTTTCTGCCACAAGTCCCGTCTCTCTTGCTTGTTTATCTCCCGCTTTGCGCCAGAAAGAGGAAACTAGCAGAGGTCGTGTTAAACAGCAGAAGCGCCTTTAAACTTGATAAGCTGTTGTTAGAATTTATTTAATTCGGTGCAATTACTTTTTCATATAGGACCAAGTATGTTTGGATAGCTTTTTCCCCTTGAAAACTGCCGTTTAATATTAGACATTCTTGTCTAATATTAACATTTATTGATCTGAAACGTGTAAGTGTGACAAATATGGAATAAGATACGAAATCAGAAAGGAGGCAAATATTTTTTCACAGCGCTATAGTCTGTAAATGATCTTTTGGCTATAGTAGATCTTTGACTTGTTCCTTTTTTAATTGTTTGTTTAAAATAGTTTTCTCTAGGTTAAGGCGCACGGTCCAGGCCTACAGAGCAGTGGTCTGGCTGTTGGAAAACCCAGTGAACTCACAGTTGATGCCAAGCAAGGAGGAAAAGCTCCTCTGAAAATTATAGCCCAGGTATATCTGGCTTTGTATATGATCACAAATATGTTAAATATATTGTATGTACCGTATTTTTCGGACTATGAGTCGCACTTAAAATCCTTTAATTATCTCTCAAAAATCGACAGTGCGCCTTATGTATGAATTCTGGTTGTGCTTATTGACCTTGAACCGATTTTATGTAATACACGGCGCTTAAAAATCTGTCAAAAAATGTTTTAGTACGACTTTGGTAAGCTATGAAGTCGCACCGCTTGATGGATTGTCGGAGCATTACGGCTACGTAGTCAGGAGCCTGGCGGAGTGATACGTACTGTGCTGCAACATAATATTACTGTATTGTGTGTGGATCATGACCCCAAAATGCCACCTGTTAAGAGACATGCTGACGAAGCGGATTTCAAACTCAAGGCTGTCAGTCACGCAGTAGAACATGAGAATAGAGCAGCTGCGAGAGATTTCAACATGAATGAATCAATGGTACGGAAGTGGAGGAAGCAAGAAGAAAGAGTTGAGTAAAGTTTGACTTATCTGGCTGTTTTGTTTCGCTTAATGCGTTTTATAGTCCAGTGCGCCTCATGTATGAAACCAGACCTGTTCATCGACAGTGCGCCTTATGGTCCGAAAAATACAGTGTGTTAAATCTGATTGAACTATAATCCCTTGTCTTCTGCACAGGATGGTGAAGTCAATTCTGTGGATGTCCAGGTTAAGGATAATAGCAACAGCACATACACCTGCACCCCACGTAAGCCTGTGAAGCACACTGTGATGGTCTCCTGGGGAGACGCTAACATCCCTGAGAGTCCATTCAGGGTGAGTATGCACTCACACACTCTCTCACTTTCACTCTGGCATGCAAGGTTTGCCTTTTCTTCTCACTGAAAAGTCTCTTGAGTTTTGGTGTTTGTGCCCACAGATGAATATCAGAGCAGGCTGTCATCCAAACAAGGTGAAGGTCTCTGACCCTGGAGTGGCAAAGACGGGCCTGAAAGCCTTCCAGCCAACATACTTCACTGAAGGCGGGCTCTGCTGCAGATATTCCACTGGACATAGGCGAGCTTGACCTCAGCCAGCTGACAGCCCCTCTTACAACACCCTCAGGCCCAGAGGAGCCCTGCCTGCTGAAGATGCTGCGTAACGCTCACATTGGTGAGTGTCCGTCTGATAAGTGAGAAGTTTGCTAAACAATGAGACTCATCAGAATCCAAATACTTTATTAACCCTTAAGTAAAAGACAGAGGGGGAAAGTAATAAAAGTTAAAGCGTGGAGAAAGAAGCAGGAGCAACTGAAACGGGCTGCATGCACACACAAGAATAAGCGTTGTTAACATCTGTTTTGTCGGTCTGTCTTAGGAATCTCGTTTGTTCCCAGGGAGATTGGTGAGCACCTTGTTAACATCAAGAAGAACGCCCGTCATGTTCCCAGCAGCCCAATTGCTGTTATGATCAAGCAGTCAGGGATTGGTGACGTGTGCGTGGACCGTGGCTGACCAAAGCCAGGACTTTTCAGCCTTGAGAGTTTATCATTGATGCAGGTATATGCTCAGTGAAAGCATAAATACTGTGATATTTTTCTTTTTAAACATTCAAATAGAATATAATATGAGAATTTTGATGTGAAATTTAACCTTTAAGTGACTAGTACTTTGAGAACTGCCATCAATTACACAATGAAGTTCATTTACATATAGGTTATTGTATTAGTAATGCTATATTGTACATAGAGACAGAATATGACATGAAGGGCTACTGACCACAGAAAAGTAAAAGGTAACTGGGCCTAAAGACTAACGGGAGAGAAACACGCTTTCTGTGATTCTATTTGTGTTTTTGTGCTAATCTTGGATATCTTAGGTTGTCTCATTACTGTCATATATGTCCTGTCATTAAAACACTGGCTTCTAACAACTAACAGTGTCTCGAAAATAATTTAATAAATAAACAAATAATATGGATGCATGACTTTTAACTTGTCTATTTTTTAGGCTGAACACTGCTGCTAATGTGACTTAGGTAAATGGTTTCAGGCTCTCCCCTCCTGAGTTTGACAAACGTTCAGGATCAGAAAATGTGTGACTCACAGGTGCTGTAGCGTATGGCCACAGCTTCACTCTGAGCTCCATCTCCATAGAGTGCAGACAGTGATATCTCATACTCCTTAAGACACAGGACAACAGTTTATTGAGATATTGTATTTTTTTTTACTTCATAATATGTACCCCAACAATCCAATAGTTCTTCCCCACCTGTCTCAGGTCGCCTCCACTTAGTGAGGTAAGAAACATCATCATCAGCTGCAGCTTCCAGCGCACTGTCATGTCACTGTCTGAGAAATTAGTTACCCTAAGGTCAGAAGGAGGAGGCACCTTCACTAGAAGATTCGTGCAAATTTGATATATTTGACTTCTCTGTTTTTTTTCTCTCTGAATTATTTTTGAAAAGGAAAAATAATAATTTGAATGTGAAGCAAAACATGTATGGTGCTCGGTAAAGATGACACACCGACCCACTCCTTTTTTGTTTTTGTTTTTTGTTTGAGAAAGTTTGTTTTCATATTAAAGCAGTGTCAGTGACGTCATTCTACCCGACTACCACAGGTAAAGAAAAGCCTGAATCTGTAGATCTTTTTCTTTTGTTTTTGTCTAAAACACAAGAAATAAAAAAGGCAAAAAAGCCAGGGAAACATAGGAAATAATGTTTTGTCAGGCAATGACTTGTTGGCACAAGAAGAGTGGTCGTTGGTAGCCATGACAACAAGGAGGTGTGTTTGTTGCTGGCAGGTAAATGAAAAAAAGCAAAGCAAAGAAAAAAAGTGAGGGGAAGCCCAGGCTACGAGGGGTCATCCCTTGGAATTTTCACTCCAAGATCGCCCGCCTGGACCTCCCCCTAGCAGGTGAACATACAGAGGGAAGTGAGCCGAGGGCTCGAACCCGGGCCTGTATGTTGCTAGCCTGCTAGCCCGCCACATGTGGCCACATGACGGGCGAAGAGAATGGGGCAAATTGTTCTATTTAAAGAGCACTACGCGATCAGCCTTTTCCATTAGCTGGAGACCACACATTTTTGCACTCAAAAATAGCGGCGGGGCCTCAGTCTGTCTGTGGGGCATCGGGTATACCGGCCATTTGCCCGGTGGGCCGATGCTAATTTTGCCTTTTAAATGGCCCAATGTTTTGTTGTTGTATTTGTTGTTGTCTTTTTTTCCTAACTGTGTAAACAGTGAAAGGTGGCGGATTGGACAGATGCTGGCAGACGTGTAAAAATAACTCAGTTGTTTGGTAGTGGCTATGGTGGAGCTTTCACACATTCAGTCAAATTAGCAAGTGGTGGAGGCCAGCAGGTGGATGGGGGAAAGGACTGGAGGTGGAGAGACGCAAGGCGGCCGCCAGTCCGACTGTCAGGTGAAATGAGCTTCAGGTAAGAAGTTATGACCTGCAGTCTATCTGGGTCAAACCAAGTTTAGGTGGAGTTTATTTTCCTTGTGCTAACTTTTTACAGTCAGTTACAATAACTCGTACTGTGTACTAGCTAGCATGATGGAGTTTCTGTACAGTTGGGTGGGTGCTATGATGTTACTGGTGAACTTTATTTTATTCATATGGTTAGTTAGTAGAGCCAACCGTGCCATAAAAAACGGAATCCTCTGGTATTCAGAGTTAATATTATGCGTTTTGTATTGCGCTGAAAATAAAAGCGATTTGTCCCATACTTCAGCTACAATAAAAAAAAGACAAAAAGCTGGAGTTATTCTGTGTCTTTGCTGCACAGCTGCCTCTTCTTCTCTCGTTCTCCCTCTCCTGCTGCTACTTCAATCATGAAACTGATCAATGATCAGCTGATCGGCGTTTCTGCCACAAGTCCCGTCTCTCTTGCTTGTTTATCTCCCGCTTTGCGCCAGAAAGAGGAAACTAGCAGAGGTCGTGTTAAACAGCAGAAGCGCCTTTAAACTTGATAAGCTGTTGTTAGAATTTATTTAATTCGGTGCAATTACTTTTTCATATAGGACCAAGTATGTTTGGATAGCTTTTTCCCCTTGAAAACTGCCGTTTAATATTAGACATTCTTGTCTAATATTAACATTTATTGATCTGAAACGTGTAAGTGTGACAAATATGGAATAAGATACGAAATGAGAAAGGAGGCAAATATTTTTTCACAGCGCTATAGTCTGTAAATGATCTTTTGGCTATAGTAGATCTTTGACTTGTTCCTTTTTTAATTGTTTGTTTAAAATAGTTTTCTCTAGGTTAAGGCGTACGGTCCAGGCCTACAGAGCAGTGGTCTGGCTGTTGGAAAACCCAGTGAACTCACAGTTGATGCCAAGCAAGGAGGAAAAGCTCCTCTGAAAATTATAGCCCAGGTATATCTGGCTTTGTATATGATCACAAATATGTTAAATATATTGTATGTACCGTATTTTTCGGACTATGAGTCGCACTTAAAATCCTTTAATTATCTCTCAAAAATCGACAGTGCGCCTTATGTATGAATTGTGGTTGTGCTTACTGACCTTGAACCGATTTTATGTAATACACGGCGCTTAAAAATCTGTCAAAAAATGTTTTAGTACGACTTTGGTAAGCTACGAAGTCGCACCGCTTGATGGATTGTCGGAGCATTACGGCTACGTAGTCAGGAGCCTGGCGGAGTGATACGTACTGTGCTGCAACATAATATTACTGTATTGTGTGTGGATCATGACCCCAAAATGCCACCTGTTAAGAGACATGCTGACGAAGCGGATTTCAAACTCAAGGCTGTCAGTCACGCAGTAGAACATGAGAATAGAGCAGCTGCGAGAGATTTCAACATGAATGAATCAATGGTACGGAAGTGGAGGAAGCAAGAAGAAAGAGTTGAGTAAAGTTTGACTTATCTGGCTGTTTTGTTTCGCTTAATGCGTTTTATAGTCCAGTGCGCCTCATGTATGAAACCAGACCTGTTCATCGACAGTGCGCCTTATGGTCCGAAAAATACAGTGTGTTAAATCTGATTGAACTATAATCCCTTGTCTTCTGCACAGGATGGTGAAGTCAATTCTGTGGATGTCCAGGTTAAGGATAATAGCAACAGCACATACACCTGCACCCCACGTAAGCCTGTGAAGCACACTGTGATGGTCTCCTGGGGAGACGCTAACATCCCTGAGAGTCCATTCAGGGTGAGTATGCACTCACACACTCTCACTTTCACTCTGGCATGCAAGGTTTGCCTTTTCTTCTCACTGAAAAGTCTCTTGAGTTTTGGTGTTTGTGCCCACAGATGAATATCAGAGCAGGCTGTCATCCAAACAAGGTGAAGGTCTCTGACCCTGGAGTGGCAAAGACGGGCCTGAAAGCCTTCCAGCCAACATACTTCACTGAAGGCGGGCTCTGCTGCAGATATTCCACTGGACATAGGCGAGCTTGACCTCAGCCAGCTGACAGCCCCTCTTACAACACCCTCAGGCCCAGAGGAGCCCTGCCTGCTGAAGATGCTGCGTAACGCTCACATTGGTGAGTGTCCGTCTGATAAGTGAGAAGTTTGCTAAACAATGAGACTCATCAGAATCCAAATACTTTATTAACCCTTAAGTAAAAGACAGAGGGGGAAAGTAATAAAAGTTAAAGCGTGGAGAAAGAAGCAGGAGCAACTGAAACGGGCTGCATGCACACACAAGAATAAGCGTTGTTAACATCTGTTTTGTCGGTCTGTCTTAGGAATCTCGTTTGTTCCCAGGGAGATTGGTGAGCACCTTGTTAACATCAAGAAGAACGCCCGTCATGTTCCCAGCAGCCCAATTGCTGTTATGATCAAGCAGTCAGGGATTGGTGACGTGTGCGTGTGCGTGGACCGTGGCTGACCAAAGCCAGGACTTTTCAGCCTTGAGAGTTCATCATTGATGCAGGTATATGCTCAGTGAAAGCATAAATACTGTGATATTTTTCTTTTTAAACATTCAAATAGAATATTTGTCAGTCTCATCTTGTTATATTAGCCTTCATCTGCTTGAGCCTTTCCACTGAAGGGCCCAGTTAAGTGGGCATTAACACTGAGGACCAGGAGGATGGCACGATGTGTTGCTTTTTGAGGTCTTTTAGCCTGTTTCACTTTGTCACACAGGTTCTATTTAACGGATTTCTTGATTCACAAGTCTGCAATTAATCAGGCCTGAGTGTGTTTAGTAACACTGAACTGAGGTTTCCAAAATTGGTTAATCACAGTTAACCCTTGATTTAACAAGAGGGGCAATTTGTTTTTACACAGGACCAGGGAGGTTTGGATAATCTTTCTCCCTAATCTATGAAATCATCATTTAAAAACTGCATTTTGTATTAACTTGTCTTATCTGTGTCTAATATTAAAATTAGTTTGATGATCTGAAACATGTAAGTGTGATAAATATGCAAAACACTAGGAAATTAGGAAGGGGGCAAACACCTTTTCACATCACTGTAGACGTGATTACAGAATACCTTTTACATCCTGGATTACAATAGGATATCCATCAACGGCAGATACTGGTCTCCATGACACACAGATACTGGAGTGGTCTGACCTGACCACACTCGCACTGCTGTTTTGTCGGTCTGTCTTAGGAATCTCGTTTGTTCCCAGGGAGATTGGTGAGCACCTTGTTAACATCAAGAAGAACGCCCGTCATGTTCCCAGCAGCCCAATTGCTGTTATGATCAAGCAGTCAGGGATTGGTGACGTGTGCGTGGACCGTGGCTGACCAAAGCCAGGACTTTTCAGCCTTGAGAGTTTATCATTGATGCAGGTATATGCTCAGTGAAAGCATAAATACTGTGATATTTTTCTTTTTAAACATTCAAATAGAATATAATATGAGAATTTCGATGTGAAATTTAACCTTTAAGTGACTAGTACTTTGAGAACTGCCATCAATTACACAATGAAGTTCATTTACATATAGGTTATTGTATTAGTAATGCTATATTGTACATAGAGACAGAATATGACATGAAGGGCTACTGACCACAGAAAAGTAAAAGGTAACTGGGCCTAAAGACTAACGGGAGAGAAACACGCTTTCTGTGATTCTATTTGTGTTTTTGTGCTAATCTTGGATATCTTAGGTTGTCTCATTACTGTCATATATGTCCTGTCATTAAAACACTGGCTTCTAACAACTAACAGTGTCTCGAAAATAATTTAATAAATAAACAAATAATATGGATGCATGACTTTTAACTTGTCTATTTTTTAGGCTGAACACTGCTGCTAATGTGACTTAGGTAAATGGTTTCAGGCTCTCCCCTCCTGAGTTTGACAAACGTTCAGGATCAGAAAATGTGTGACTCACAGGTGCTGTAGCGTATGGCCACAGCTTCACTCTGAGCTCCATCTCCATAGAGTGCAGACAGTGATATCTCATACTCCTTAAGACACAGGACAACAGTTTATTGAGATATTGTATTTTTTTTACTTCATAATATGTACCCCAACAATCCAATAGTTCTTCCCCACCTGTCTCAGGTCGCCTCCACTTAGTGAGGTAAGAAACATCATCATCAGCTGCAGCTTCCCAGCGCACTGTCATGTCACTGTCTGAGAAATTAGTTACCCTAAGGTCAGAAGGAGGAGGCACCTTCACTAGAAGATTCGTGCAACTTTGATATATTTGACTTCTCTGTTTTTTTTCTCTCTGAATTATTTTTGAAAAGGAAAAATAATAATTTGAATGTGAAGCAAAACATGTATGGTGCTCGGTAAAGATGACACACCGACCCACTCCTTTTTTGTTTTTGTTTTTTGTTTGAGAAAGTTTGTTTTCATATTAAATAGTGTCAGTGACGTCATTCTACCCGACTACCACAGGTAAAGAAAAGCCTGAATCTGTAGATCTTTTTCTTTTGTTTTTGTCTAAAACACAAGAAATAAAAAAGGCAAAAAAGCCAGGGAAACATAGGAAATAATGTTTTGTCAGGCAATGACTTGTTGGCACAAGAAGAGTGGTCGTTGGTAGCCATGACAACAAGGAGGTGTGTTTGTTGCTGGCAGGTAAATGAAAAAAAGCAAAGCAAAGCAAAGCAAAAAAGTCAGGGGAAGCCCAGGCTACGAGGGGTCATCCCTTGGAATTTTCACTCCAAGATCGCCCGCCTGGACCTCCCCCTAGCAGGTGAACATACAGAGGGAAGTGAGCCGAGGGCTCGAACCCGGGCCTGTATGTTGCTAGCCTGCTAGCCCGCCACATGTGGCCACATGACGGGCGAAGAGAATGGGGAAAATTGTTCTATTTAAAGAGCACTACGCGATCAGCCTTTTCCATTAGCTGGAGACCACACATTTTTGCACTCAAAAATAGCGGCGGGGCCTCAGTCTGTCTGTGGGGCATCGGGTATACCGGCCATTTGCCCGGTGGGCCGATGCTCATTTTGCCTTTTAAATGGCCCAATGTTTTGTTGTTGTTGTTGTTGTTGTCTTTTTTTCCTAACTGTGTAAACAGTGAAAGGTGGGCGGATTGGACAGATGCTGGCAGACGTGTAAAAATAACTCAGTTGTTTGGTAGTGGCTATGGTGGAGCTTTCACACATTCAGTCAAATTAGCAAGTGGTGGAGGCCAGCAGGTGGATGGGGGAAAGGACTGGAGGTGGAGAGACGCCAGGCGGCCGCCAGTCCGACTGTCAGGTGAAATGAGCTTCAGGTAAGAAGTTATGACCTGCAGTCTATCTGGGTCAAACCAAGTTTAGGTGGAGTTTATTTTCCTTGTGCTAACTTTTTACAGTCAGTTACAATAACTCGTACTGTGTACTAGCTAGCATGATGGAGTTTCTGTACAGTTGGGTGGGTGCTATGATGTTACTGGTGAACTTTATTTTATTCATATGGTTAGTTAGTAGAGCCAACCGTGCCATAAAAAACGGAATCCTCTGGTATTCAGAGTTAATATTATGCGTTTTGTATTGAGCTGAAAATAAAAGCGATTTGTCCCATACTTCAGCTACAATAAAAAAAAAGACAAAAAGCTGGAGTTATTCTGTGTCTTTGCTGCACAGCTGCCTCTTCTTCTCTCGTTCTCCCTCTCCTGCTGCTACTTCAATCATGAAACTGATCAATGATCAGCTGATCGGCGTTTCTGCCACAAGTCCCGTCTCTCTTGCTTGTTTATCTCCCGCTTTGCGCCAGAAAGAGGAAACTAGCAGAGGTCGTGTTAAACAGCAGAAGCGCCTTTAAACTTGATAAGCTGTTGTTAGAATTTATTTAATTCGGTGCAATTACTTTTTCATATAGGACCAAGTATGTTTGGATAGCTTTTTCCCCTTGAAAACTGCCGTTTAATATTAGACATTCTTGTCTAATATTAACATTTATTGATCTGAAACGTGTAAGTGTGACAAATATGGAATAAGATACGAAATCAGAAAGGAGGCAAATATTTTTTCACAGCGCTATAGTCTGTAAATGATCTTTTGGCTATAGTAGATCTTTGACTTGTTCCTTTTTTAATTGTTTGTTTAAAATAGTTTTCTCTAGGTTAAGGCGTACGGTCCAGGCCTACAGAGCAGTGGTCTGGCTGTTGGAAAACCCAGTGAACTCACAGTTGATGCCAAGCAAGGAGGAAAAGCTCCTCTGAAAATTATAGCCCAGGTATATCTGGCTTTGTATATGATCACAAATATGTTAAATATATTGTATGTACCGTATTTTTCGGACTATGAGTCGCACTTAAAATCCTTTAATTATCTCTCAAAAATCGACAGTGCGCCTTATGTATGAATTGTGGTTGTGCTTACTGACCTTGAACCGATTTTATGTAATACACGGCGCTTAAAAATCTGTCAAAAAATGTTTTAGTACGACTTTGGTAAGCTACGAAGTCGCACCGCTTGATGGATTGTCGGAGCATTACGGCTACGTAGTCAGGAGCCTGGCGGAGTGATACGTACTGTGCTGCAACATAATATTACTGTATTGTGTGTGGATCATGACCCCAAAATGCCACCTGTTAAGAGACATGCTGACGAAGCGGATTTCAAACTCAAGGCTGTCAGTCACGCAGTAGAACATGAGAATAGAGCAGCTGCGAGAGATTTCAACATGAATGAATCAATGGTACGGAAGTGGAAGAAGCAAGAAGAAAGAGTTGAGTAAAGTTTGACTTATCTGGCTGTTTTGTTTCGCTTAATGCGTTTTATAGTCCAGTGCGCCTCATGTATGAAACCAGACCTGTTCATCGACAGTGCGCCTTATGGTCCGAAAAATACAGTGTGTTAAATCTGATTGAACTATAATCCCTTGTCTTCTGCACAGGATGGTGAAGTCAATTCTGTGGATGTCCAGGTTAAGGATAATAGCAACAGCACATACACCTGCACCCCACGTAAGCCTGTGAAGCACACTGTGATGGTCTCCTGGGGAGACGCTAACATCCCTGAGAGTCCATTCAGGGTGAGTATGCACTCACACACTCTCTCACTTTCACTCTGGCATGCAAGGTTTGCCTTTTCTTCTCACTGAAAAGTCTCTTGAGTTTTGGTGTTTGTGCCCACAGATGAATATCAGAGCAGGCTGTCATCCAAACAAGGTGAAGGTCTCTGACCCTGGAGTGGCAAAGACGGGCCTGAAAGCCTTCCAGCCAACATACTTCACTGAAGGCGGGCTCTGCTGCAGATATTCCACTGGACATAGGCGAGCTTGACCTCAGCCAGCTGACAGCCCCTCTTACAACACCCTCAGGCCCAGAGGAGCCCTGCCTGCTGAAGATGCTGCGTAACGCTCACATTGGTGAGTGTCCGTCTGATAAGTGAGAAGTTTGCTAAACAATGAGACTCATCAGAATCCAAATACTTTATTAACCCTTAAGTAAAAGACAGAGGGGGAAAGTAATAAAAGTTAAAGCGTGGAGAAAGAAGCAGGAGCAACTGAAACGGGCTGCATGCACACACAAGAATAAGCGTTGTTAACATCTGTTTTGTCGGTCTGTCTTAGGAATCTCGTTTGTTCCCAGGGAGATTGGTGAGCACCTTGTTAACATCAAGAAGAACGCCCGTCATGTTCCCAGCAGCCCAATTGCTGTTATGATCAAGCAGTCAGGGATTGGTGACGTGTGCGTGGACCGTGGCTGACCAAAGCCAGGACTTTTCAGCCTTGAGAGTTCATCATTGATGCAGGTATATGCTCAGTGAAAGCATAAATACTGTGATATTTTTCTTTTTAAACATTCAAATAGAATATAATATGAGAATTTCGATGTGAAATTTAACCTTTAAGTGACTAGTACTTTGAGAACTGCCATCAATTACACAATGAAGTTCATTTACATATAGGTTATTGTATTAGTAATGCTATATTGTACATAGAGACAGAATATGACATGAAGGGCTACTGACCACAGAAAAGTAAAAGGTAACTGGGCCTAAAGACTAACGGGAGAGAAACACGCTTTCTGTGATTCTATTTGTGTTTTTGTGCTAATCTTGGATATCTTAGGTTGTCTCATTACTGTCATATATGTCCTGTCATTAAAACACTGGCTTCTAACAACTAACAGTGTCTCGAAAATAATTTAATAAATAAACAAATAATATGGATGCATGACTTTTAACTTGTCTATTTTTTAGGCTGAACACTGCTGCTAATGTGACTTAGGTAAATGGTTTCAGGCTCTCCCCTCCTGAGTTTGACAAACGTTCAGGATCAGAAAATGTGTGACTCACAGGTGCTGTAGCGTATGGCCACAGCTTCACTCTGAGCTCCATCTCCATAGAGTGCAGACAGTGATATCTCATACTCCTTAAGACACAGGACAACAGTTTATTGAGATATTGTATTTTTTTTACTTCATAATATGTACCCCAACAATCCAATAGTTCTTCCCCACCTGTCTCAGGTCGCCTCCACTTAGTGAGGTAAGAAACATCATCATCAGCTGCAGCTTCCCAGCGCACTGTCATGTCACTGTCTGAGAAATTAGTTACCCTAAGGTCAGAAGGAGGAGGCACCTTCACTAGAAGATTCGTGCAAATTTGATATATTTGACTTCTCTGTTTTTTTTCTCTCTGAATTATTTTTGAAAAGGAAAAATAATAATTTGAATGTGAAGCAAAACATGTATGGTGCTCGGTAAAGATGACACACCGACCCACTCCTTTTTTGTTTTTGTTTTTTGTTTGAGAAAGTTTGTTTTCATATTAAAGCAGTGTCAGTGACGTCATTCTACCCGACTACCACAGGTAAAGAAAAGCCTGAATCTGTAGATCTTTTTCTTTTGTTTTTGTCTAAAACACAAGAAATAAAAAAGGCAAAAAAGCCAGGGAAACATAGGAAATAATGTTTTGTCAGGCAATGACTTGTTGGCACAAGAAGAGTGGTCGTTGGTAGCCATGACAACAAGGAGGTGTGTTTGTTGCTGGCAGGTAAATGAAAAAAAGCAAAGCAAAGAAAAAAAGTCAGGGGAAGCCCAGGCTACGAGGGGTCATCCCTTGGAATTTTCACTCCAAGATCGCCCGCCTGGACCTCCCCCTAGCAGGTGAACATACAGAGGGAAGTGAGCCGAGGGCTCGAACCCGGGCCTGTATGTTGCTAGCCTGCTAGCCCGCCACATGTGGCCACATGACGGGCGAAGAGAATGGGGCAAATTGTTCTATTTAAAGAGCACTACGCGCACATCGTGCGATCAGCCTTTTCCATTAGCTGGAGACCACACATTTTTGCACTCAAAAATAGCGGCGGGGCCTCAGTCTGTCTGTGGGGCATCGGGTATACCGGCCATTTGCCCGGTGGGCCGATGCTCATTTTGCCTTTTAAATGGCCCAATGTTTTGTTGTTGTATTTGTTGTTGTCTTTTTTTCCTAACTGTGTAAACAGTGAAAGGTGGCGGATTGGACAGATGCTGGCAGACGTGTAAAAATAACTCAGTTGTTTGGTAGTGGCTATGGTGGAGCTTTCACACATTCAGTCAAATTAGCAAGTGGTGGAGGCCAGCAGGTGGATGGGGGAAAGGACTGGAGGTGGAGAGACGCAAGGCGGCCGCCAGTCCGACTGTCAGGTGAAATGAGCTTCAGGTAAGAAGTTATGACCTGCAGTCTATCTGGGTCAAACCAAGTTTAGGTGGAGTTTATTTTCCTTGTGCTAACTTTTTACAGTCAGTTACAGTAACTCGTACTGTGTACTAGCTAGCATGATGGAGTTTCTGTACAGTTGGGTGGGTGCTATGATGTTACTGGTGAACTTTATTTTATTCATATGGTTAGTTAGTAGAGCCAACCGTGCCATAAAAAACGGAATCCTCTGGTATTCAGAGTTAATATTATGCGTTTTGTATTGAGCTGAAAATAAAAGCGATTTGTCCCGTACTTCAGCTACAATAAAAAAAGACAAAAAGCTGGAGTTATTCTGTGTCTTTGCTGCACAGCTGCCTCTTCTTCTCTCGTTCTCCCTCTCCTGCTGCTACTTCAATCATGAAACTGATCAATGATCAGCTGATCGGCGTTTCTGCCACAAGTCCCGTCTCTCTTGCTTGTTTATCTCCCGCTTTGCGCCAGAAAGAGGAAACTAGCAGAGGTCGTGTTAAACAGCAGAAGCGCCTTTAAACTTGATAAGCTGTTGTTAGAATTTATTTAATTCGGTGCAATTACTTTTTCATATAGGACCAAGTATGTTTGGATAGCTTTTTCCCCTTGAAAACTGCCGTTTAATATTAGACATTCTTGTCTAATATTAACATTTATTGATCTGAAACGTGTAAGTGTGACAAATATGGAATAAGATACGAAATCAGAAAGGAGGCAAATATTTTTTCACAGCGCTATAGTCTGTAAATGATCTTTTGGCTATAGTAGATCTTTGACTTGTTCCTTTTTTAATTGTTTGTTTAAAATAGTTTTCTCTAGGTTAAGGCGTACGGTCCAGGCCTACAGAGCAGTGGTCTGGCTGTTGGAAAACCCAGTGAACTCACAGTTGATGCCAAGCAAGGAGGAAAAGCTCCTCTGAAAATTATAGCCCAGGTATATCTGGCTTTGTATATGATCACAAATATGTTAAATATATTGTATGTACCGTATTTTTCGGACTATGAGTCGCACTTAAAATCCTTTAATTATCTCTCAAAAATCGACAGTGCGCCTTATGTATGAATTGTGGTTGTGCTTACTGACCTTGAACCGATTTTATGTAATACACGGCGCTTAAAAATCTGTCAAAAAATGTTTTAGTACGACTTTGGTAAGCTACGAAGTCGCACCGCTTGATGGATTGTCGGAGCATTACGGCTACGTAGTCAGGAGCCTGGCGGAGTGATACGTACTGTGCTGCAACATAATATTACTGTATTGTGTGTGGATCATGACCCCAAAATGCCACCTGTTAAGAGACATGCTGACGAAGCGGATTTCAAACTCAAGGCTGTCAGTCACGCAGTAGAACATGAGAATAGAGCAGCTGCGAGAGATTTCAACATGAATGAATCAATGGTACGGAAGTGGAAGAAGCAAGAAGAAAGAGTTGAGTAAAGTTTGACTTATCTGGCTGTTTTGTTTCGCTTAATGCGTTTTATAGTCCAGTGCGCCTCATGTATGAAACCAGACCTGTTCATCGACAGTGCGCCTTATGGTCCGAAAAATACAGTGTGTTAAATCTGATTGAACTATAATCCCTTGTCTTCTGCACAGGATGGTGAAGTCAATTCTGTGGATGTCCAGGTTAAGGATAATAGCAACAGCACATACACCTGCACCCCACGTAAGCCTGTGAAGCACACTGTGATGGTCTCCTGGGGAGACGCTAACATCCCTGAGAGTCCATTCAGGGTGAGTATGCACTCACACACTCTCTCACTTTCACTCTGGCATGCAAGGTTTGCCTTTTCTTCTCACTGAAAAGTCTCTTGAGTTTTGGTGTTTGTGCCCACAGATGAATATCAGAGCAGGCTGTCATCCAAACAAGGTGAAGGTCTCTGACCCTGGAGTGGCAAAGACGGGCCTGAAAGCCTTCCAGCCAACATACTTCACTGAAGGCGGGCTCTGCTGCAGATATTCCACTGGACATAGGCGAGCTTGACCTCAGCCAGCTGACAGCCCCTCTTACAACACCCTCAGGCCCAGAGGAGCCCTGCCTGCTGAAGATGCTGCGTAACGCTCACATTGGTGAGTGTCCGTCTGATAAGTGAGAAGTTTGCTAAACAATGAGACTCATCAGAATCCAAATACTTTATTAACCCTTAAGTAAAAGACAGAGGGGGAAAGTAATAAAAGTTAAAGCGTGGAGAAAGAAGCAGGAGCAACTGAAACGGGCTGCATGCACACACAAGAATAAGCGTTGTTAACATCTGTTTTGTCGGTCTGTCTTAGGAATCTCGTTTGTTCCCAGGGAGATTGGTGAGCACCTTGTTAACATCAAGAAGAACGCCCGTCATGTTCCCAGCAGCCCAATTGCTGTTATGATCAAGCAGTCAGGGATTGGTGACGTGTGCGTGTGCGTGGACCGTGGCTGACCAAAGCCAGGACTTTTCAGCCTTGAGAGTTTATCATTGATGCAGGTATATGCTCAGTGAAAGCATAAATACTGTGATATTTTTCTTTTTAAACATTCAAATAGAATATAATATGAGAATTTTGATGTGAAATTTAACCTTTAAGTGACTAGTACTTTGAGAACTGCCATCAATTACACAATGAAGTTCATTTACATATAGGTTATTGTATTAGTAATGCTATATTGTACATAGAGACAGAATATGACATGAAGGGCTACTGACCACAGAAAAGTAAAAGGTAACTGGGCCTAAAGACTAACGGGAGAGAAACACGCTTTCTGTGATTCTATTTGTGTTTTTGTGCTAATCTTGGATATCTTAGGTTGTCTCATTACTGTCATATATGTCCTGTCATTAAAACACTGGCTTCTAACAACTAACAGTGTCTCGAAAATAATTTAATAAATAAACAAATAATATGGATGCATGACTTTTAACTTGTCTATTTTTTAGGCTGAACACTGCTGCTAATGTGACTTAGGTAAATGGTTTCAGGCTCTCCCCTCCTGAGTTTGACAAACGTTCAGGATCAGAAAATGTGTGACTCACAGGTGCTGTAGCGTATGGCCACAGCTTCACTCTGAGCTCCATCTCCATAGAGTGCAGACAGTGATATCTCATACTCCTTAAGACACAGGACAACAGTTTATTGAGATATTGTATTTTTTTTACTTCATAATATGTACCCCAACAATCCAATAGTTCTTCCCCACCTGTCTCAGGTCGCCTCCACTTAGTGAGGTAAGAAACATCATCATCAGCTGCAGCTTCCCAGCGCACTGTCATGTCACTGTCTGAGAAATTAGTTACCCTAAGGTCAGAAGGAGGAGGCACCTTCACTAGAAGATTCGTGCAAATTTGATATATTTGACTTCTCTGTTTTTTTTCTCTCTGAATTATTTTTGAAAAGGAAAAATAATAATTTGAATGTGAAGCAAAACATGTATGGTGCTCGGTAAAGATGACACACCGACCCACTCCTTTTTTGTTTTTGTTTTTTGTTTGAGAAAGTTTGTTTTCATATTAAAGCAGTGTCAGTGACGTCATTCTACCCGACTACCACAGGTAAAGAAAAGCCTGAATCTGTAGATCTTTTTCTTTTGTTTTTGTCTAAAACACAAGAAATAAAAAAGGCAAAAAAGCCAGGGAAACATAGGAAATAATGTTTTGTCAGGCAATGACTTGTTGGCACAAGAAGAGTGGTCGTTGGTAGCCATGACAACAAGGAGGTGTGTTTGTTGCTGGCAGGTAAATGAAAAAAAGCAAAGCAAAGAAAAAAAGTCAGGGGAAGCCCAGGCTACGAGGGGTCATCCCTTGGAATTTTCACTCCAAGATCGCCCGCCTGGACCTCCCCCTAGCAGGTGAACATACAGAGGGAAGTGAGCCGAGGGCTCGAACCCGGGCCTGTATGTTGCTAGCCTGCTAGCCCGCCACATGTGGCCACATGACGGGCGAAGAGAATGGGGCAAATTGTTCTATTTAAAGAGCACTACGCGATCAGCCTTTTCCATTAGCTGGAGACCACACATTTTTGCACTCAAAAATAGCGGCGGGGCCTCAGTCTGTCTGTGGGGCATCGGGTATACCGGCCATTTGCCCGGTGGGCCGATGCTCATTTTGCCTTTTAAATGGCCCAATGTTTTGTTGTTGTTGTTGTCTTTTTTTCCTAACTGTGTAAACAGTGAAAGGTGGGCGGATTGGACAGATGCTGGCAGACGTGTAAAAATAACTCAGTTGTTTGGTAGTGGCTATGGTGGAGCTTTCACACATTCAGTCAAATTAGCAAGTGGTGGAGGCCAGCAGGTGGATGGGGGAAAGGACTGGAGGTGGAGAGACGCAAGGCGGCCGCCAGTCCGACTGTCAGGTGAAATGAGCTTCAGGTAAGAAGTTATGACCTGCAGTCTATCTGGGTCAAACCAAGTTTAGGTGGAGTTTATTTTCCTTGTGCTAACTTTTTACAGTCAGTTACAGTAACTCGTACTGTGTACTAGCTAGCATGATGGAGTTTCTGTACAGTTGGGTGGGTGCTATGATGTTACTGGTGAACTTTATTTTATTCATATGGTTAGTTAGTAGAGCCAACCGTGCCATAAAAAACGGAATCCTCTGGTATTCAGAGTTAATATTATGCGTTTTGTATTGAGCTGAAAATAAAAGCGATTTGTCCCATACTTCAGCTACAATAAAAAAAAAAGACAAAAAGCTGGAGTTATTCTGTGTCTTTGCTGCACAGCTGCCTCTTCTTCTCTCGTTCTCCCTCTCCTGCTGCTACTTCAATCATGAAACTGATCAATGATCAGCTGATCGGCGTTTCTGCCACAAGTCCCGTCTCTCTTGCTTGTTTATCTCCCGCTTTGCGCCAGAAAGAGGAAACTAGCAGAGGTCGTGTTAAACAGCAGAAGCGCCTTTAAACTTGATAAGCTGTTGTTAGAATTTATTTAATTCGGTGCAATTACTTTTTCATATAGGACCAAGTATGTTTGGATAGCTTTTTCCCCTTGAAAACTGCCGTTTAATATTAGACATTCTTGTCTAATATTAACATTTATTGATCTGAAACGTGTAAGTGTGACAAATATGGAATAAGATACGAAATCAGAAAGGAGGCAAATATTTTTTCACAGCGCTATAGTCTGTAAATGATCTTTTGGCTATAGTAGATCTTTGACTTGTTCCTTTTTTAATTGTTTGTTTAAAATAGTTTTCTCTAGGTTAAGGCGTACGGTCCAGGCCTACAGAGCAGTGGTCTGGCTGTTGGAAAACCCAGTGAACTCACAGTTGATGCCAAGCAAGGAGGAAAAGCTCCTCTGAAAATTATAGCCCAGGTATATCTGGCTTTGTATATGATCACAAATATGTTAAATATATTGTATGTACCGTATTTTTCGGACTATGAGTCGCACTTAAAATCCTTTAATTATCTCTCAAAAATCGACAGTGCGCCTTATGTATGAATTGTGGTTGTGCTTACTGACCTTGAACCGATTTTATGTAATACACGGCGCTTAAAAATCTGTCAAAAAATGTTTTAGTACGACTTTGGTAAGCTACGAAGTCGCACCGCTTGATGGATTGTCGGAGCATTACGGCTACGTAGTCAGGAGCCTGGCGGAGTGATACGTACTGTGCTGCAACATAATATTACTGTATTGTGTGTGGATCATGACCCCAAAATGCCACCTGTTAAGAGACATGCTGACGAAGCGGATTTCAAACTCAAGGCTGTCAGTCACGCAGTAGAACATGAGAATAGAGCAGCTGCGAGAGATTTCAACATGAATGAATCAATGGTACGGAAGTGGAAGAAGCAAGAAGAAAGAGTTGAGTAAAGTTTGACTTATCTGGCTGTTTTGTTTCGCTTAATGCGTTTTATAGTCCAGTGCGCCTCATGTATGAAACCAGACCTGTTCATCGACAGTGCGCCTTATGGTCCGAAAAATACAGTGTGTTAAATCTGATTGAACTATAATCCCTTGTCTTCTGCACAGGATGGTGAAGTCAATTCTGTGGATGTCCAGGTTAAGGATAATAGCAACAGCACATACACCTGCACCCCACGTAAGCCTGTGAAGCACACTGTGATGGTCTCCTGGGGAGACGCTAACATCCCTGAGAGTCCATTCAGGGTGAGTATGCACTCACACACTCTCTCACTTTCACTCTGGCATGCAAGGTTTGCCTTTTCTTCTCACTGAAAAGTCTCTTGAGTTTTGGTGTTTGTGCCCACAGATGAATATCAGAGCAGGCTGTCATCCAAACAAGGTGAAGGTCTCTGACCCTGGAGTGGCAAAGACGGGCCTGAAAGCCTTCCAGCCAACATACTTCACTGAAGGCGGGCTCTGCTGCAGATATTCCACTGGACATAGGCGAGCTTGACCTCAGCCAGCTGACAGCCCCTCTTACAACACCCTCAGGCCCAGAGGAGCCCTGCCTGCTGAAGATGCTGCGTAACGCTCACATTGGTGAGTGTCCGTCTGATAAGTGAGAAGTTTGCTAAACAATGAGACTCATCAGAATCCAAATACTTTATTAACCCTTAAGTAAAAGACAGAGGGGGAAAGTAATAAAAGTTAAAGCGTGGAGAAAGAAGCAGGAGCAACTGAAACGGGCTGCATGCACACACAAGAATAAGCGTTGTTAACATCTGTTTTGTCGGTCTGTCTTAGGAATCTCGTTTGTTCCCAGGGAGATTGGTGAGCACCTTGTTAACATCAAGAAGAACGCCCGTCATGTTCCCAGCAGCCCAATTGCTGTTATGATCAAGCAGTCAGGGATTGGTGACGTGTGCGTGTGCGTGGACCGTGGCTGACCAAAGCCAGGACTTTTCAGCCTTGAGAGTTTATCATTGATGCAGGTATATGCTCAGTGAAAGCATAAATACTGTGATATTTTTCTTTTTAAACATTCAAATAGAATATAATATGAGAATTTTGATGTGAAATTTAACCTTTAAGTGACTAGTACTTTGAGAACTGCCATCAATTACACAATGAAGTTCATTTACATACAGGTTATTGTATTAGTAATGCTATATTGTACATAGAGACAGAATATGACATGAAGGGCTACTGACCACAGAAAAGTAAAAGGTAACTGGGCCTAAAGACTAACGGGAGAGAAACACGCTTTCTGTGATTCTATTTGTGTTTTTGTGCTAATCTTGGATATCTTAGGTTGTCTCATTACTGTCATATATGTCCTGTCATTAAAACACTGGCTTCTAACAACTAACAGTGTCTCCAAAATAATTTAATAAATAAACAAATAATATGGATGCATGACTTTTAACTTGTCTATTTTTTAGGCTGAACACTGCTGCTAATGTGACTTAGGTAAATGGTTTCAGGCTCTCCCCTCCTGAGTTTGACAAACGTTCAGGATCAGAAAATGTGTGACTCACAGGTGCTGTAGCGTATGGCCACAGCTTCACTCTGAGCTCCATCTCCATAGAGTGCAGACAGTGATATCTCATACTCCTTAAGACACAGGACAACAGTTTATTGAGATATTGTATTTTTTTTACTTCATAATATGTACCCCAACAATCCAATAGTTCTTCCCCACCTGTCTCAGGTCGCCTCCACTTAGTGAGGTAAGAAACATCATCATCAGCTGCAGCTTCCCAGCGCACTGTCATGTCACTGTCTGAGAAATTAGTTACCCTAAGGTCAGAAGGAGGAGGCACCTTCACTAGAAGATTCGTGCAAATTTGATATATTTGACTTCTCTGTTTTTTTTCTCTCTGAATTATTTTTGAAAAGGAAAAATAATAATTTGAATGTGAAGCAAAACATGTATGGTGCTCGGTAAAGATGACACACCGACCCACTCCTTTTTTGTTTTTGTTTTTTGTTTGAGAAAGTTTGTTTTCATATTAAAGCAGTGTCAGTGACGTCATTCTACCCGACTACCACAGGTAAAGAAAAGCCTGAATCTGTAGATCTTTTTCTTTTGTTTTTGTCTAAAACACAAGAAATAAAAAAGGCAAAAAAGCCAGGGAAACATAGGAAATAATGTTTTGTCAGGCAATGACTTGTTGGCACAAGAAGAGTGGTCGTTGGTAGCCATGACAACAAGGAGGTGTGTTTGTTGCTGGCAGGTAAATGAAAAAAAGCAAAGCAAAGCAAAAAAGTCAGGGGAAGCCCAGGCTACGAGGGGTCATCCCTTGGAATTTTCACTCCAAGATCGCCCGCCTGGACCTCCCCCTAGCAGGTGAACATACAGAGGGAAGTGAGCCGAGGGCTCGAACCCGGGCCTGTATGTTGCTAGCCTGCTAGCCCGCCACATGTGGCCACATGACGGGCGAAGAGAATGGGGCAAATTGTTCTATTTAAAGAGCACTACGCGATCAGCCTTTTCCATTAGCTGGAGACCACACATTTTTGCACTCAAAAATAGCGGCGGGGCCTCAGTCTGTCTGTGGGGCATCGGGTATACCGGCCATTTGCCCGGTGGGCCGATGCTCATTTTGCCTTTTAAATGGCCCAATGTTTTGTTGTTGTTGTTGTTGTTGTCTTTTTTTCCTAACTGTGTAAACAGTGAAAGGTGGGCGGATTGGACAGATGCTGGCAGACGTGTAAAAATAACTCAGTTGTTTGGTAGTGGCTATGGTGGAGCTTTCACACATTCAGTCAAATTAGCAAGTGGTGGAGGCCAGCAGGTGGATGGGGGAAAGGACTGGAGGTGGAGAGACGCCAGGCGGCCGCCAGTCCGACTGTCAGGTGAAATGAGCTTCAGGTAAGAAGTTATGACCTGCAGTCTATCTGGGTCAAACCAAGTTTAGGTGGAGTTTATTTTCCTTGTGCTAACTTTTTACAGTCAGTTACAATAACTCGTACTGTGTACTAGCTAGCATGATGGAGTTTCTGTACAGTTGGGTGGGTGCTATGATGTTACTGGTGAACTTTATTTTATTCATATGGTTAGTTAGTA
This sequence comes from Copadichromis virginalis, assembly GCF_057382275.1. Classification (NCBI taxonomy): domain Eukaryota; kingdom Metazoa; phylum Chordata; class Actinopteri; order Cichliformes; family Cichlidae; genus Copadichromis; species Copadichromis virginalis. The sequence goes on from NC_140630.1 coordinate 22,912,828, forward strand.
GAGCCAACCGTGCCATAAAAAACGGAATCCTCTGGTATTCAGAGTTAATATTATGCGTTTTGTATTGAGCTGAAATAAAAGCGATTTGTCCTGTACTTCAGCTACAATAAAAAAAAGACAAAAAGCTGGAGTTATTCTGTGTCTTTGCTGCACAGCTGCCTCTTCTTCTCTCGTTCTCCCTCTCCTGCTGCTACTTCAATCATGAAACTGATCAATGATCAGCTGATCGGCGTTTCTGCCACAAGTCCCGTCTCTCTTGCTTGTTTATCTCCCGCTTTGCGCCAGAAAGAGGAAACTAGCAGAGGTCGTGTTAAACAGCAGAAGCGCCTTTAAACTTGATAAGCTGTTGTTAGAATTTATTTAATTCGGTGCAATTACTTTTTCATATAGGACCAAGTATGTTTGGATAGCTTTTTCCCCTTGAAAACTGCCGTTTAATATTAGACATTCTTGTCTAATATTAACATTTATTGATCTGAAACGTGTAAGTGTGACAAATATGGAATAAGATACGAAATCAGAAAGGAGGCAAATATTTTTTCACAGCGCTATAGTCTGTAAATGATCTTTTGGCTATAGTAGATCTTTGACTTGTTCCTTTTTTAATTGTTTGTTTAAAATAGTTTTCTCTAGGTTAAGGCGTACGGTCCAGGCCTACAGAGCAGTGGTCTGGCTGTTGGAAAACCCAGTGAACTCACAGTTGATGCCAAGCAAGGAGGAAAAGCTCCTCTGAAAATTATAGCCCAGGTATATCTGGCTTTGTATATGATCACAAATATGTTAAATATATTGTATGTACCGTATTTTTCGGACTATGAGTCGCACTTAAAATCCTTTAATTATCTCTCAAAAATCGACAGTGCGCCTTATGTATGAATTGTGGTTGTGCTTACTGACCTTGAACCGATTTTATGTAATACACGGCGCTTAAAAATCTGTCAAAAAATGTTTTAGTAGGACTTTGGTAAGCTACGAAGTCGCACCGCTTGATGGATTGTCGGAGCATTACGGCTACGTAGTCAGGAGCCTGGCGGAGTGATACGTACTGTGCTGCAACATAATATTACTGTATTGTGTGTGGATCATGACCCCAAAATGCCACCTGTTAAGAGACATGCTGACGAAGCGGATTTCAAACTCAAGGCTGTCAGTCACGCAGTAGAACATGAGAATAGAGCAGCTGCGAGAGATTTCAACATGAATGAATCAATGGTACGGAAGTGGAAGAAGCAAGAAGAAAGAGTTGAGTAAAGTTTGACTTATCTGGCTGTTTTGTTTCGCTTAATGCGTTTTATAGTCCAGTGCGCCTCATGTATGAAACCAGACCTGTTCATCGACAGTGCGCCTTATGGTCCGAAAAATACAGTGTGTTAAATCTGATTGAACTATAATCCCTTGTCTTCTGCACAGGATGGTGAAGTCAATTCTGTGGATGTCCAGGTTAAGGATAATAGCAACAGCACATACACCTGCACCCCACGTAAGCCTGTGAAGCACACTGTGATGGTCTCCTGGGGAGACGCTAACATCCCTGAGAGTCCATTCAGGGTGAGTATGCACTCACACACTCTCTCACTTTCACTCTGGCATGCAAGGTTTGCCTTTTCTTCTCACTGAAAAGTCTCTTGAGTTTTGGTGTTTGTGCCCACAGATGAATATCAGAGCAGGCTGTCATCCAAACAAGGTGAAGGTCTCTGACCCTGGAGTGGCAAAGACGGGCCTGAAAGCCTTCCAGCCAACATACTTCACTGAAGGCGGGCTCTGCTGCAGATATTCCACTGGACATAGGCGAGCTTGACCTCAGCCAGCTGACAGCCCCTCTTACAACACCCTCAGGCCCAGAGGAGCCCTGCCTGCTGAAGATGCTGCGTAACGCTCACATTGGTGAGTGTCCGTCTGATAAGTGAGAAGTTTGCTAAACAATGAGACTCATCAGAATCCAAATACTTTATTAACCCTTAAGTAAAAGACAGAGGGGGAAAGTAATAAAAGTTAAAGCGTGGAGAAAGAAGCAGGAGCAACTGAAACGGGCTGCATGCACACACAAGAATAAGCGTTGTTAACATCTGTTTTGTCGGTCTGTCTTAGGAATCTCGTTTGTTCCCAGGGAGATTGGTGAGCACCTTGTTAACATCAAGAAGAACGCCCGTCATGTTCCCAGCAGCCCAATTGCTGTTATGATCAAGCAGTCAGGGATTGGTGACGTGTGCGTGGACCGTGGCTGACCAAAGCCAGGACTTTTCAGCCTTGAGAGTTTATCATTGATGCAGGTATATGCTCAGTGAAAGCATAAATACTGTGATATTTTTCTTTTTAAACATTCAAATAGAATATAATATGAGAATTTTGATGTGAAATTTAACCTTTAAGTGACTAGTACTTTGAGAACTGCCATCAATTACACAATGAAGTTCATTTACATACAGGTTATTGTATTAGTAATGCTATATTGTACATAGAGACAGAATATGACATGAAGGGCTACTGACCACAGAAAAGTAAAAGGTAACTGGGCCTAAAGACTAACGGGAGAGAAACACGCTTTCTGTGATTCTATTTGTGTTTTTGTGCTAATCTTGGATATCTTAGGTTGTCTCATTACTGTCATATATGTCCTGTCATTAAAACACTGGCTTCTAACAACTAACAGTGTCTCGAAAATAATTTAATAAATAAACAAATAATATGGATGCATGACTTTTAACTTGTCTATTTTTTAGGCTGAACACTGCTGCTAATGTGACTTAGGTAAATGGTTTCAGGCTCTCCCCTCCTGAGTTTGACAAACGTTCAGGATCAGAAAATGTGTGACTCACAGGTGCTGTAGCGTATGGCCACAGCTTCACTCTGAGCTCCATCTCCATAGAGTGCAGACAGTGATATCTCATACTCCTTAAGACACAGGACAACAGTTTATTGAGATATTGTATTTTTTTTACTTCATAATATGTACCCCAACAATCCAATAGTTCTTCCCCACCTGTCTCAGGTCGCCTCCACTTAGTGAGGTAAGAAACATCATCATCAGCTGCAGCTTCCCAGCGCACTGTCATGTCACTGTCTGAGAAATTAGTTACCCTAAGGTCAGAAGGAGGAGGCACCTTCACTAGAAGATTCGTGCAAATTTGATATATTTGACTTCTCTGTTTTTTTTCTCTCTGAATTATTTTTGAAAAGGAAAAATAATAATTTGAATGTGAAGCAAAACATGTATGGTGCTCGGTAAAGATGACACACCGACCCACTCCTTTTTTGTTTTTGTTTTTTGTTTGAGAAAGTTTGTTTTCATATTAAAGCAGTGTCAGTGACGTCATTCTACCCGACTACCACAGGTAAAGAAAAGCCTGAATCTGTAGATCTTTTTCTTTTGTTTTTGTCTAAAACACAAGAAATAAAAAAGGCAAAAAAGCCAGGGAAACATAGGAAATAATGTTTTGTCAGGCAATGACTTGTTGGCACAAGAAGAGTGGTCGTTGGTAGCCATGACAACAAGGAGGTGTGTTTGTTGCTGGCAGGTAAATGAAAAAAAGCAAAGCAAAGAAAAAAAGTCAGGGGAAGCCCAGGCTACGAGGGGTCATCCCTTGGAATTTTCACTCCAAGATCGCCCGCCTGGACCTCCCCCTAGCAGGTGAACATACAGAGGGAAGTGAGCCGAGGGCTCGAACCCGGGCCTGTATGTTGCTAGCCTGCTAGCCCGCCACATGTGGCCACATGACGGGCGAAGAGAATGGGGCAAATTGTTCTATTTAAAGAGCACTACGCGATCAGCCTTTTCCATTAGCTGGAGACCACACATTTTTGCACTCAAAAATAGCGGCGGGGCCTCAGTCTGTCTGTGGGGCATCGGGTATACCGGCCATTTGCCCGGTGGGCCGATGCTCATTTTGCCTTTTAAATGGCCCAATGTTTTGTTGTTGTTGTTGTCTTTTTTTCCTAACTGTGTAAACAGTGAAAGGTGGCGGATTGGACAGATGCTGGCAGACGTGTAAAAATAACTCAGTTGTTTGGTAGTGGCTATGGTGGAGCTTTCACACATTCAGTCAAATTAGCAAGTGGTGGAGGCCAGCAGGTGGATGGGGGAAAGGACTGGAGGTGGAGAGACGCAAGGCGGCCGCCAGTCCGACTGTCAGGTGAAATGAGCTTCAGGTAAGAAGTTATGACCTGCAGTCTATCTGGGTCAAACCAAGTTTAGGTGGAGTTTATTTTCCTTGTGCTAACTTTTTACAGTCAGTTACAGTAACTCGTACTGTGTACTAGCTAGCATGATGGAGTTTCTGTACAGTTGGGTGGGTGCTATGATGTTACTGGTGAACTTTATTTTATTCATATGGTTAGTTAGTAGAGTTGCCAACCGTGCCATAAAAAACGGAATCCTCTGGTATTCAGAGTTAATATTATGCGTTTTGTATTGAGCTGAAAATAAAAGCGATTTGTCCCATACTTCAGCTACAATAAAAAAAAGACAAAAAGCTGGAGTTATTCTGTGTCTTTGCTGCACAGCTGCCTCTTCTTCTCTCGTTCTCCCTCTCCTGCTGCTACTTCAATCATGAAACTGATCAATGATCAGCTGATCGGCGTTTCTGCCACAAGTCCCGTCTCTCTTGCTTGTTTATCTCCCGCTTTGCGCCAGAAAGAGGAAACTAGCAGAGGTCGTGTTAAACAGCAGAAGCGCCTTTAAACTTGATAAGCTGTTGTTAGAATTTATTTAATTCGGTGCAATTACTTTTTCATATAGGACCAAGTATGTTTGGATAGCTTTTTCCCCTTGAAAACTGCCGTTTAATATTAGACATTCTTGTCTAATATTAACATTTATTGATCTGAAACGTGTAAGTGTGACAAATATGGAATAAGATACGAAATGAGAAAGGAGGCAAATATTTTTTCACAGCGCTATAGTCTGTAAATGATCTTTTGGCTATAGTAGATCTTTGACTTGTTCCTTTTTTAATTGTTTGTTTAAAATAGTTTTCTCTAGGTTAAGGCGTACGGTCCAGGCCTACAGAGCAGTGGTCTGGCTGTTGGAAAACCCAGTGAACTCACAGTTGATGCCAAGCAAGGAGGAAAAGCTCCTCTGAAAATTATAGCCCAGGTATATCTGGCTTTGTATATGATCACAAATATGTTAAATATATTGTATGTACCGTATTTTTCGGACTATGAGTCGCACTTAAAATCCTTTAATTATCTCTCAAAAATCGACAGTGCGCCTTATGTATGAATTGTGGTTGTGCTTACTGACCTTGAACCGATTTTATGTAATACACGGCGCTTAAAAATCTGTCAAAAAATGTTTTAGTAGGACTTTGGTAAGCTACGAAGTCGCACCGCTTGATGGATTGTCGGAGCATTACGGCTACGTAGTCAGGAGCCTGGCGGAGTGATACGTACTGTGCTGCAACATAATATTACTGTATTGTGTGTGGATCATGACCCCAAAATGCCACCTGTTAAGAGACATGCTGACGAAGCGGATTTCAAACTCAAGGCTGTCAGTCACGCAGTAGAACATGAGAATAGAGCAGCTGCGAGAGATTTCAACATGAATGAATCAATGGTACGGAAGTGGAGGAAGCAAGAAGAAAGAGTTGAGTAAAGTTTGACTTATCTGGCTGTTTTGTTTCGCTTAATGCGTTTTATAGTCCAGTGCGCCTCATGTATGAAACCAGACCTGTTCATTGACAGTGCGCCTTATGGTCCGAAAAATACAGTGTGTTAAATCTGATTGAACTATAATCCCTTGTCTTCTGCACAGGATGGTGAAGTCAATTCTGTGGATGTCCAGGTTAAGGATAATAGCAACAGCACATACACCTGCACCCCACGTAAGCCTGTGAAGCACACTGTGATGGTCTCCTGGGGAGACGCTAACATCCCTGAGAGTCCATTCAGGGTGAGTATGCACTCACACACTCTCTCACTTTCACTCTGGCATGCAAGGTTTGCCTTTTCTTCTCACTGAAAAGTCTCTTGAGTTTTGGTGTTTGTGCCCACAGATGAATATCAGAGCAGGCTGTCATCCAAACAAGGTGAAGGTCTCTGACCCTGGAGTGGCAAAGACGGGCCTGAAAGCCTTCCAGCCAACATACTTCACTGAAGGCGGGCTCTGCTGCAGATATTCCACTGGACATAGGCGAGCTTGACCTCAGCCAGCTGACAGCCCCTCTTACAACACCCTCAGGCCCAGAGGAGCCCTGCCTGCTGAAGATGCTGCGTAACGCTCACATTGGTGAGTGTCCGTCTGATAAGTGAGAAGTTTGCTAAACAATGAGACTCATCAGAATCCAAATACTTTATTAACCCTTAAGTAAAAGACAGAGGGGGAAAGTAATAAAAGTTAAAGCGTGGAGAAAGAAGCAGGAGCAACTGAAACGGGCTGCATGCACACACAAGAATAAGCGTTGTTAACATCTGTTTTGTCGGTCTGTCTTAGGAATCTCGTTTGTTCCCAGGGAGATTGGTGAGCACCTTGTTAACATCAAGAAGAACGCCCGTCATGTTCCCAGCAGCCCAATTGCTGTTATGATCAAGCAGTCAGGGATTGGTGACGTGTGCGTGTGCGTGGACCGTGGCTGACCAAAGCCAGGACTTTTCAGCCTTGAGAGTTCATCATTGATGCAGGTATATGCTCAGTGAAAGCATAAATACTGTGATATTTTTCTTTTTAAACATTCAAATAGAATATTTGTCAGTCTCATCTTGTTATATTAGCCTTCATCTGCTTGAGCCTTTCCACTGAAGGGCCCAGTTAAGTGGGCATTAACACTGAGGACCAGGAGGATGGCACGATGTGTTGCTTTTTGAGGTCTTTTAGCCTGTTTCACTTTGTCACACAGGTTCTATTTAACGGATTTCTTGATTCACAAGTCTGCAATTAATCAGGCCTGAGTGTGTTTAGTAACACTGAACTGAGGTTTCCAAAATTGGTTAATCACAGTTAACCCTTGATTTAACAAGAGGGGCAATTTGTTTTTACACAGGACCAGGGAGGTTTGGATAATCTTTCTCCCTAATCTATGAAATCATCATTTAAAAACTGCATTTTGTATTAACTTGTCTTATCTGTGTCTAATATTAAAATTAGTTTGATGATCTGAAACATGTAAGTGTGATAAATATGCAAAACACTAGGAAATTAGGAAGGGGGCAAACACCTTTTCACATCACTGTAGACGTGATTACAGAATACCTTTTACATCCTGGATTACAATAGGATATCCATCAACGGCAGATACTGGTCTCCATGACACACAGATACTGGAGTGGTCTGACCTGACCACACTCGCACTGCTGTTTTGTCGGTCTGTCTTAGGAATCTCGTTTGTTCCCAGGGAGATTGGTGAGCACCTTGTTAACATCAAGAAGAACGCCCGTCATGTTCCCAGCAGCCCAATTGCTGTTATGATCAAGCAGTCAGGGATTGGTGACGTGTGCGTGGACCGTGGCTGACCAAAGCCAGGACTTTTCAGCCTTGAGAGTTTATCATTGATGCAGGTATATGCTCAGTGAAAGCATAAATACTGTGATATTTTTCTTTTTAAACATTCAAATAGAATATAATATGAGAATTTCGATGTGAAATTTAACCTTTAAGTGACTAGTACTTTGAGAACTGCCATCAATTACACAATGAAGTTCATTTACATATAGGTTATTGTATTAGTAATGCTATATTGTACATAGAGACAGAATATGACATGAAGGGCTACTGACCACAGAAAAGTAAAAGGTAACTGGGCCTAAAGACTAACGGGAGAGAAACACGCTTTCTGTGATTCTATTTGTGTTTTTGTGCTAATCTTGGATATCTTAGGTTGTCTCATTACTGTCATATATGTCCTGTCATTAAAACACTGGCTTCTAACAACTAACAGTGTCTCGAAAATAATTTAATAAATAAACAAATAATATGGATGCATGACTTTTAACTTGTCTATTTTTTAGGCTGAACACTGCTGCTAATGTGACTTAGGTAAATGGTTTCAGGCTCTCCCCTCCTGAGTTTGACAAACGTTCAGGATCAGAAAATGTGTGACTCACAGGTGCTGTAGCGTATGGCCACAGCTTCACTCTGAGCTCCATCTCCATAGAGTGCAGACAGTGATATCTCATACTCCTTAAGACACAGGACAACAGTTTATTGAGATATTGTATTTTTTTTACTTCATAATATGTACCCCAACAATCCAATAGTTCTTCCCCACCTGTCTCAGGTCGCCTCCACTTAGTGAGGTAAGAAACATCATCATCAGCTGCAGCTTCCCAGCGCACTGTCATGTCACTGTCTGAGAAATTAGTTACCCTAAGGTCAGAAGGAGGAGGCACCTTCACTAGAAGATTCGTGCAAATTTGATATATTTGACTTCTCTGTTTTTTTTCTCTCTGAATTATTTTTGAAAAGGAAAAATAATAATTTGAATGTGAAGCAAAACATGTATGGTGCTCGGTAAAGATGACACACCGACCCACTCCTTTTTTGTTTTTGTTTTTTGTTTGAGAAAGTTTGTTTTCATATTAAAGCAGTGTCAGTGACGTCATTCTACCCGACTACCACAGGTAAAGAAAAGCCTGAATCTGTAGATCTTTTTCTTTTGTTTTTGTCTAAAACACAAGAAATAAAAAAGGCAAAAAAGCCAGGGAAACATAGGAAATAATGTTTTGTCAGGCAATGACTTGTTGGCACAAGAAGAGTGGTCGTTGGTAGCCATGACAACAAGGAGGTGTGTTTGTTGCTGGCAGGTAAATGAAAAAAAGCAAAGCAAAGAAAAAAAGTCAGGGGAAGCCCAGGCTACGAGGGGTCATCCCTTGGAATTTTCACTCCAAGATCGCCCGCCTGGACCTCCCCCTAGCAGGTGAACATACAGAGGGAAGTGAGCCGAGGGCTCGAACCCGGGCCTGTATGTTGCTAGCCTGCTAGCCCGCCACATGTGGCCACATGACGGGCGAAGAGAATGGGGCAAATTGTTCTATTTAAAGAGCACTACGCGATCAGCCTTTTCCATTAGCTGGAGACCACACATTTTTGCACTCAAAAATAGCGGCGGGGCCTCAGTCTGTCTGTGGGGCATCGGGTATACCGGCCATTTGCCCGGTGGGCCGATGCTCATTTTGCCTTTTAAATGGCCCAATGTTTTGTTGTTGTTGTTGTCTTTTTTTCCTAACTGTGTAAACAGTGAAAGGTGGCGGATTGGACAGATGCTGGCAGACGTGTAAAAATAACTCAGTTGTTTGGTAGTGGCTATGGTGGAGCTTTCACACATTCAGTCAAATTAGCAAGTGGTGGAGGCCAGCAGGTGGATGGGGGAAAGGACTGGAGGTGGAGAGACGCAAGGCGGCCGCCAGTCCGACTGTCAGGTGAAATGAGCTTCAGGTAAGAAGTTATGACCTGCAGTCTATCTGGGTCAAACCAAGTTTAGGTGGAGTTTATTTTCCTTGTGCTAACTTTTTACAGTCAGTTACAGTAACTCGTACTGTGTACTAGCTAGCATGATGGAGTTTCTGTACAGTTGGGTGGGTGCTATGATGTTACTGGTGAACTTTATTTTATTCATATGGTTAGTTAGTAGAGCCAACCGTGCCATAAAAAACGGAATCCTCTGGTATTCAGAGTTAATATTATGCGTTTTGTATTGAGCTGAAAATAAAAGCGATTTGTCCCGTACTTCAGCTACAATAAAAAAAAGACAAAAAGCTGGAGTTATTCTGTGTCTTTGCTGCACAGCTGCCTCTTCTTCTCTCGTTCTCCCTCTCCTGCTGCTACTTCAATCATGAAACTGATCAATGATCAGCTGATCGGCGTTTCTGCCACAAGTCCCGTCTCTCTTGCTTGTTTATCTCCCGCTTTGCGCCAGAAAGAGGAAACTAGCAGAGGTCGTGTTAAACAGCAGAAGCGCCTTTAAACTTGATAAGCTGTTGTTAGAATTTATTTAATTCGGTGCAATTACTTTTTCATATAGGACCAAGTATGTTTGGATAGCTTTTTCCCCTTGAAAACTGCCGTTTAATATTAGACATTCTTGTCTAATATTAACATTTATTGATCTGAAACGTGTAAGTGTGACAAATATGGAATAAGATACGAAATGAGAAAGGAGGCAAATATTTTTTCACAGCGCTATAGTCTGTAAATGATCTTTTGGCTATAGTAGATCTTTGACTTGTTCCTTTTTTAATTGTTTGTTTAAAATAGTTTTCTCTAGGTTAAGGCGTACGGTCCAGGCCTACAGAGCAGTGGTCTGGCTGTTGGAAAACCCAGTGAACTCACAGTTGATGCCAAGCAAGGAGGAAAAGCTCCTCTGAAAATTATAGCCCAGGTATATCTGGCTTTGTATATGATCACAAATATGTTAAATATATTGTATGTACCGTATTTTTCGGACTATGAGTCGCACTTAAAATCCTTTAATTATCTCTCAAAAATCGACAGTGCGCCTTATGTATGAATTGTGGTTGTGCTTACTGACCTTGAACCGATTTTATGTAATACACGGCGCTTAAAAATCTGTCAAAAAATGTTTTAGTAGGACTTTGGTAAGCTACGAAGTCGCACCGCTTGATGGATTGTCGGAGCATTACGGCTACGTAGTCAGGAGCCTGGCGGAGTGATACGTACTGTGCTGCAACATAATATTACTGTATTGTGTGTGGATCATGACCCCAAAATGCCACCTGTTAAGAGACATGCTGACGAAGCGGATTTCAAACTCAAGGCTGTCAGTCACGCAGTAGAACATGAGAATAGAGCAGCTGCGAGAGATTTCAACATGAATGAATCAATGGTACGGAAGTGGAGGAAGCAAGAAGAAAGAGTTGAGTAAAGTTTGACTTATCTGGCTGTTTTGTTTCGCTTAATGCGTTTTATAGTCCAGTGCGCCTCATGTATGAAACCAGACCTGTTCATTGACAGTGCGCCTTATGGTCCGAAAAATACAGTGTGTTAAATCTGATTGAACTATAATCCCTTGTCTTCTGCACAGGATGGTGAAGTCAATTCTGTGGATGTCCAGGTTAAGGATAATAGCAACAGCACATACACCTGCACCCCACGTAAGCCTGTGAAGCACACTGTGATGGTCTCCTGGGGAGACGCTAACATCCCTGAGAGTCCATTCAGGGTGAGTATGCACTCACACACTCTCTCACTTTCACTCTGGCATGCAAGGTTTGCCTTTTCTTCTCACTGAAAAGTCTCTTGAGTTTTGGTGTTTGTGCCCACAGATGAATATCAGAGCAGGCTGTCATCCAAACAAGGTGAAGGTCTCTGACCCTGGAGTGGCAAAGACGGGCCTGAAAGCCTTCCAGCCAACATACTTCACTGAAGGCGGGCTCTGCTGCAGATATTCCACTGGACATAGGCGAGCTTGACCTCAGCCAGCTGACAGCCCCTCTTACAACACCCTCAGGCCCAGAGGAGCCCTGCCTGCTGAAGATGCTGCGTAACGCTCACATTGGTGAGTGTCCGTCTGATAAGTGAGAAGTTTGCTAAACAATGAGACTCATCAGAATCCAAATACTTTATTAACCCTTAAGTAAAAGACAGAGGGGGAAAGTAATAAAAGTTAAAGCGTGGAGAAAGAAGCAGGAGCAACTGAAACGGGCTGCATGCACACACAAGAATAAGCGTTGTTAACATCTGTTTTGTCGGTCTGTCTTAGGAATCTCGTTTGTTCCCAGGGAGATTGGTGAGCACCTTGTTAACATCAAGAAGAACGCCCGTCATGTTCCCAGCAGCCCAATTGCTGTTATGATCAAGCAGTCAGGGATTGGTGACGTGTGCGTGTGCGTGGACCGTGGCTGACCAAAGCCAGGACTTTTCAGCCTTGAGAGTTCATCATTGATGCAGGTATATGCTCAGTGAAAGCATAAATACTGTGATATTTTTCTTTTTAAACATTCAAATAGAATATTTGTCAGTCTCATCTTGTTATATTAGCCTTCATCTGCTTGAGCCTTTCCACTGAAGGGCCCAGTTAAGTGGGCATTAACACTGAGGACCAGGAGGATGGCACGATGTGTTGCTTTTTGAGGTCTTTTAGCCTGTTTCACTTTGTCACACAGGTTCTATTTAACGGATTTCTTGATTCACAAGTCTGCAATTAATCAGGCCTGAGTGTGTTTAGTAACACTGAACTGAGGTTTCCAAAATTGGTTAATCACAGTTAACCCTTGATTTAACAAGAGGGGCAATTTGTTTTTACACAGGACCAGGGAGGTTTGGATAATCTTTCTCCCTAATCTATGAAATCATCATTTAAAAACTGCATTTTGTATTAACTTGTCTTATCTGTGTCTAATATTAAAATTAGTTTGATGATCTGAAACATGTAAGTGTGATAAATATGCAAAACACTAGGAAATTAGGAAGGGGGCAAACACCTTTTCACATCACTGTAGACGTGATTACAGAATACCTTTTACATCCTGGATTACAATAGGATATCCATCAACGGCAGATACTGGTCTCCATGACACACAGATACTGGAGTGGTCTGACCTGACCACACTCGCACTGCTGTTTTGTCGGTCTGTCTTAGGAATCTCGTTTGTTCCCAGGGAGATTGGTGAGCACCTTGTTAACATCAAGAAGAACGCCCGTCATGTTCCCAGCAGCCCAATTGCTGTTATGATCAAGCAGTCAGGGATTGGTGACGTGTGCGTGGACCGTGGCTGACCAAAGCCAGGACTTTTCAGCCTTGAGAGTTTATCATTGATGCAGGTATATGCTCAGTGAAAGCATAAATACTGTGATATTTTTCTTTTTAAACATTCAAATAGAATATAATATGAGAATTTCGATGTGAAATTTAACCTTTAAGTGACTAGTACTTTGAGAACTGCCATCAATTACACAATGAAGTTCATTTACATATAGGTTATTGTATTAGTAATGCTATATTGTACATAGAGACAGAATATGACATGAAGGGCTACTGACCACAGAAAAGTAAAAGGTAACTGGGCCTAAAGACTAACGGGAGAGAAACACGCTTTCTGTGATTCTATTTGTGTTTTTGTGCTAATCTTGGATATCTTAGGTTGTCTCATTACTGTCATATATGTCCTGTCATTAAAACACTGGCTTCTAACAACTAACAGTGTCTCGAAAATAATTTAATAAATAAACAAATAATATGGATGCATGACTTTTAACTTGTCTATTTTTTAGGCTGAACACTGCTGCTAATGTGACTTAGGTAAATGGTTTCAGGCTCTCCCCTCCTGAGTTTGACAAACGTTCAGGATCAGAAAATGTGTGACTCACAGGTGCTGTAGCGTATGGCCACAGCTTCACTCTGAGCTCCATCTCCATAGAGTGCAGACAGTGATATCTCATACTCCTTAAGACACAGGACAACAGTTTATTGAGATATTGTATTTTTTTTACTTCATAATATGTACCCCAACAATCCAATAGTTCTTCCCCACCTGTCTCAGGTCGCCTCCACTTAGTGAGGTAAGAAACATCATCATCAGCTGCAGCTTCCCAGCGCACTGTCATGTCACTGTCTGAGAAATTAGTTACCCTAAGGTCAGAAGGAGGAGGCACCTTCACTAGAAGATTCGTGCAAATTTGATATATTTGACTTCTCTGTTTTTTTTCTCTCTGAATTATTTTTGAAAAGGAAAAATAATAATTTGAATGTGAAGCAAAACATGTATGGTGCTCGGTAAAGATGACACACCGACCCACTCCTTTTTTGTTTTTGTTTTTTGTTTGAGAAAGTTTGTTTTCATATTAAAGCAGTGTCAGTGACGTCATTCTACCCGACTACCACAGGTAAAGAAAAGCCTGAATCTGTAGATCTTTTTCTTTTGTTTTTGTCTAAAACACAAGAAATAAAAAAGGCAAAAAAGCCAGGGAAACATAGGAAATAATGTTTTGTCAGGCAATGACTTGTTGGCACAAGAAGAGTGGTCGTTGGTAGCCATGACAACAAGGAGGTGTGTTTGTTGCTGGCAGGTAAATGAAAAAAAGCAAAGCAAAGAAAAAAAGTCAGGGGAAGCCCAGGCTACGAGGGGTCATCCCTTGGAATTTTCACTCCAAGATCGCCCGCCTGGACCTCCCCCTAGCAGGTGAACATACAGAGGGAAGTGAGCCGAGGGCTCGAACCCGGGCCTGTATGTTGCTAGCCTGCTAGCCCGCCACATGTGGCCACATGACGGGCGAAGAGAATGGGGCAAATTGTTCTATTTAAAGAGCACTACGCGCACATCGTGCGATCAGCCTTTTCCATTAGCTGGAGACCACACATTTTTGCACTCAAAAATAGCGGCGGGGCCTCAGTCTGTCTGTGGGGCATCGGGTATACCGGCCATTTGCCCGGTGGGCCGATGCTCATTTTGCCTTTTAAATGGCCCAATGTTTTGTTGTTGTTGTTGTCTTTTTTTCCTAACTGTGTAAACAGTGAAAGGTGGCGGATTGGACAGATGCTGGCAGACGTGTAAAAATAACTCAGTTGTTTGGTAGTGGCTATGGTGGAGCTTTCACACATTCAGTCAAATTAGCAAGTGGTGGAGGCCAGCAGGTGGATGGGGGAAAGGACTGGAGGTGGAGAGACGCAAGGCGGCCGCCAGTCCGACTGTCAGGTGAAATGAGCTTCAGGTAAGAAGTTATGACCTGCAGTCTATCTGGGTCAAACCAAGTTTAGGTGGAGTTTATTTTCCTTGTGCTAACTTTTTACAGTCAGTTACAATAACTCGTACTGTGTACTAGCTAGCATGATGGAGTTTCTGTACAGTTGGGTGGGTGCTATGATGTTACTGGTGAACTTTATTTTATTCATATGGTTAGTTAGTAGAGCCAACCGTGCCATAAAAAACGGAATCCTCTGGTATTCAGAGTTAATATTATGCGTTTTGTATTGAGCTGAAAATAAAAGCGATTTGTCCTGTACTTCAGCTACAATAAAAAAAAGACAAAAAGCTGGAGTTATTCTGTGTCTTTGCTGCACAGCTGCCTCTTCTTCTCTCGTTCTCCCTCTCCTGCTGCTACTTCAATCATGAAACTGATCAATGATCAGCTGATCGGCGTTTCTGCCACAAGTCCCGTCTCTCTTGCTTGTTTATCTCCCGCTTTGCGCCAGAAAGAGGAAACTAGCAGAGGTCGTGTTAAACAGCAGAAGCGCCTTTAAACTTGATAAGCTGTTGTTAGAATTTATTTAATTCGGTGCAATTACTTTTTCATATAGGACCAAGTATGTTTGGATAGCTTTTTCCCCTTGAAAACTGCCGTTTAATATTAGACATTCTTGTCTAATATTAAAATTTATTGATCTGAAACGTGTAAGTGTGACAAATATGGAATAAGATACGAAATGAGAAAGGAGGCAAATATTTTTTCACAGCGCTATAGTCTGTAAATGATCTTTTGGCTATAGTAGATCTTTGACTTGTTCCTTTTTTAATTGTTTGTTTAAAATAGTTTTCTCTAGGTTAAGGCGTACGGTCCAGGCCTACAGAGCAGTGGTCTGGCTGTTGGAAAACCCAGTGAACTCACAGTTGATGCCAAGCAAGGAGGAAAAGCTCCTCTGAAAATTATAGCCCAGGTATATCTGGCTTTGTATATGATCACAAATATGTTAAATATATTGTATGTACCGTATTTTTCGGACTATGAGTCGCACTTAAAATCCTTTAATTATCTCAAAAATCGACAGTGCGCCTTATGTATGAATTCTGGTTGTGCTTACTGACCTTGAACCGATTTTATGTAATACACGGCGCTTAAAAATCTGTCAAAAAATGTTTTAGTACGACTTTGGTAAGCTACGAAGTCGCACTGCTTGATGGATTGTCGGAGCATTACGGCTACGTAGTCAGGAGCCTGGCGGAGTGATACGTACTGTGCTGCAACATAATATTACTGTATTGTGTGTGGATCATGACCCCAAAATGCCACCTGTTAAGAGACATGCTGACGAAGCGGATTTCAAACTCAAGGCTGTCAGTCACGCAGTAGAACATGAGAATAGAGCAGCTGCGAGAGATTTCAACATGAATGAATCAATGGTACGGAAGTGGAGGAAGCAAGAAGAAAGAGTTGAGTAAAGTTTGACTTATCTGGCTGTTTTGTTTCGCTTAATGCGTTTTATAGTCCAGTGCGCCTCATGTATGAAACCAGACCTGTTCATCGACAGTGCGCCTTATGGTCCGAAAAATACAGTGTGTTAAATCTGATTGAACTATAATCCCTTGTCTTCTGCACAGGATGGTGAAGTCAATTCTGTGGATGTCCAGGTTAAGGATAATAGCAACAGCACATACACCTGCACCCCACGTAAGCCTGTGAAGCACACTGTGATGGTCTCCTGGGGAGACGCTAACATCCCTGAGAGTCCATTCAGGGTGAGTATGCACTCACACACTCTCACTTTCACTCTGGCATGCAAGGTTTGCCTTTTCTTCTCACTGAAAAGTCTCTTGAGTTTTGGTGTTTGTGCCCACAGATGAATATCAGAGCAGGCTGTCATCCAAACAAGGTGAAGGTCTCTGACCCTGGAGTGGCAAAGACGGGCCTGAAAGCCTTCCAGCCAACATACTTCACTGAAGGCGGGCTCTGCTGCAGATATTCCACTGGACATAGGCGAGCTTGACCTCAGCCAGCTGACAGCCCCTCTTACAACACCCTCAGGCCCAGAGGAGCCCTGCCTGCTGAAGATGCTGCGTAACGCTCACATTGGTGAGTGTCCGTCTGATAAGTGAGAAGTTTGCTAAACAATGAGACTCATCAGAATCCAAATACTTTATTAACCCTTAAGTAAAAGACAGAGGGGGAAAGTAATAAAAGTTAAAGCGTGGAGAAAGAAGCAGGAGCAACTGAAACGGGCTGCATGCACACACAAGAATAAGCGTTGTTAACATCTGTTTTGTCGGTCTGTCTTAGGAATCTCGTTTGTTCCCAGGGAGATTGGTGAGCACCTTGTTAACATCAAGAAGAACGCCCGTCATGTTCCCAGCAGCCCAATTGCTGTTATGATCAAGCAGTCAGGGATTGGTGACGTGTGCGTGGACCGTGGCTGACCAAAGCCAGGACTTTTCAGCCTTGAGAGTTTATCATTGATGCAGGTATATGCTCAGTGAAAGCATAAATACTGTGATATTTTTCTTTTTAAACATTCAAATAGAATATAATATGAGAATTTTGATGTGAAATTTAACCTTTAAGTGACTAGTACTTTGAGAACTGCCATCAATTACACAATGAAGTTCATTTACATATAGGTTATTGTATTAGTAATGCTATATTGTACATAGAGACAGAATATGACATGAAGGGCTACTGACCACAGAAAAGTAAAAGGTAACTGGGCCTAAAGACTAACGGGAGAGAAACACGCTTTCTGTGATTCTATTTGTGTTTTTGTGCTAATCTTGGATATCTTAGGTTGTCTCATTACTGTCATATATGTCCTGTCATTAAAACACTGGCTTCTAACAACTAACAGTGTCTCGAAAATAATTTAATAAATAAACAAATAATATGGATGCATGACTTTTAACTTGTCTATTTTTTAGGCTGAACACTGCTGCTAATGTGACTTAGGTAAATGGTTTCAGGCTCTCCCCTCCTGAGTTTGACAAACGTTCAGGATCAGAAAATGTGTGACTCACAGGTGCTGTAGCGTATGGCCACAGCTTCACTCTGAGCTCCATCTCCATAGAGTGCAGACAGTGATATCTCATACTCCTTAAGACACAGGACAACAGTTTATTGAGATATTGTATTTTTTTTACTTCATAATATGTACCCCAACAATCCAATAGTTCTTCCCCACCTGTCTCAGGTCGCCTCCACTTAGTGAGGTAAGAAACATCATCATCAGCTGCAGCTTCCCAGCGCACTGTCATGTCACTGTCTGAGAAATTAGTTACCCTAAGGTCAGAAGGAGGAGGCACCTTCACTAGAAGATTCGTGCAAATTTGATATATTTGACTTCTCTGTTTTTTTTCTCTCTGAATTATTTTTGAAAAGGAAAAATAATAATTTGAATGTGAAGCAAAACATGTATGGTGCTCGGTAAAGATGACACACCGACCCACTCCTTTTTTGTTTTTGTTTTTTGTTTGAGAAAGTTTGTTTTCATATTAAAGCAGTGTCAGTGACGTCATTCTACCCGACTACCACAGGTAAAGAAAAGCCTGAATCTGTAGATCTTTTTCTTTTGTTTTTGTCTAAAACACAAGAAATAAAAAAGGCAAAAAAGCCAGGGAAACATAGGAAATAATGTTTTGTCAGGCAATGACTTGTTGGCACAAGAAGAGTGGTCGTTGGTAGCCATGACAACAAGGAGGTGTGTTTGTTGCTGGCAGGTAAATGAAAAAAAGCAAAGCAAAGAAAAAAAGTGAGGGGAAGCCCAGGCTACGAGGGGTCATCCCTTGGAATTTTCACTCCAAGATCGCCCGCCTGGACCTCCCCCTAGCAGGTGAACATACAGAGGGAAGTGAGCCGAGGGCTCGAACCCGGGCCTGTATGTTGCTAGCCTGCTAGCCCGCCACATGTGGCCACATGACGGGCGAAGAGAATGGGGCAAATTGTTCTATTTAAAGAGCACTACGCGATCAGCCTTTTCCATTAGCTGGAGACCACACATTTTTGCACTCAAAAATAGCGGCGGGGCCTCAGTCTGTCTGTGGGGCATCGGGTATACCGGCCATTTGCCCGGTGGGCCGATGCTCATTTTGCCTTTTAAATGGCCCAATGTTTTCTTGTTGTTGTTGTCTTTTTTTCCTAACTGTGTAAACAGTGAAAGGTGGCGGATTGGACAGATGCTGGCAGACGTGTAAAAATAACTCAGTTGTTTGGTAGTGGCTATGGTGGAGCTTTCACACATTCAGTCAAATTAGCAAGTGGTGGAGGCCAGCAGGTGGATGGGGGAAAGGACTGGAGGTGGAGAGACGCAAGGCGGCCGCCAGTCCGACTGTCAGGTGAAATGAGCTTCAGGTAAGAAGTTATGACCTGCAGTCTATCTGGGTCAAACCAAGTTTAGGTGGAGTTTATTTTCCTTGTGCTAACTTTTTACAGTCAGTTACAGTAACTCGTACTGTGTACTAGCTAGCATGATGGAGTTTCTGTACAGTTGGGTGGGTGCTATGATGTTACTGGTGAACTTTATTTTATTCATATGGTTAGTTAGTAGAGCCAACCGTGCCATAAAAAACGGAATCCTCTGGTATTCAGAGTTAATATTATGCGTTTTGTATTGAGCTGAAAATAAAAGCGATTTGTCCCATACTTCAGCTACAATAAAAAAAAAGACAAAAAGCTGGAGTTATTCTGTGTCTTTGCTGCACAGCTGCCTCTTCTTCTCTCGTTCTCCCTCTCCTGCTGCTACTTCAATCATGAAACTGATCAATGATCAGCTGATCGGCGTTTCTGCCACAAGTCCCGTCTCTCTTGCTTGTTTATCTCCCGCTTTGCGCCAGAAAGAGGAAACTAGCAGAGGTCGTGTTAAACAGCAGAAGCGCCTTTAAACTTGATAAGCTGTTGTTAGAATTTATTTAATTCGGTGCAATTACTTTTTCATATAGGACCAAGTATGTTTGGATAGCTTTTTCCCCTTGAAAACTGCCGTTTAATATTAGACATTCTTGTCTAATATTAACATTTATTGATCTGAAACGTGTAAGTGTGACAAATATGGAATAAGATACGAAATGAGAAAGGAGGCAAATATTTTTTCACAGCGCTATAGTCTGTAAATGATCTTTTGGCTATAGTAGATCTTTGACTTGTTCCTTTTTTAATTGTTTGTTTAAAATAGTTTTCTCTAGGTTAAGGCGTACGGTCCAGGCCTACAGAGCAGTGGTCTGGCTGTTGGAAAACCCAGTGAACTCACAGTTGATGCCAAGCAAGGAGGAAAAGCTCCTCTGAAAATTATAGCCCAGGTATATCTGGCTTTGTATATGATCACAAATATGTTAAATATATTGTATGTACCGTATTTTTCGGACTATGAGTCGCACTTAAAATCCTTTAATTATCTCTCAAAAATCGACAGTGCGCCTTATGTATGAATTGTGGTTGTGCTTACTGACCTTGAACCGATTTTATGTAATACACGGCGCTTAAAAATCTGTCAAAAAATGTTTTAGTACGACTTTGGTAAGCTACGAAGTCGCACCGCTTGATGGATTGTCGGAGCATTACGGCTACGTAGTCAGGAGCCTGGCGGAGTGATACGTACTGTGCTGCAACATAATATTACTGTATTGTGTGTGGATCATGACCCCAAAATGCCACCTGTTAAGAGACATGCTGACGAAGCGGATTTCAAACTCAAGGCTGTCAGTCACGCAGTAGAACATGAGAATAGAGCAGCTGCGAGAGATTTCAACATGAATGAATCAATGGTACGGAAGTGGAAGAAGCAAGAAGAAAGAGTTGAGTAAAGTTTGACTTATCTGGCTGTTTTGTTTCGCTTAATGCGTTTTATAGTCCAGTGCGCCTCATGTATGAAACCAGACCTGTTCATCGACAGTGCGCCTTATGGTCCGAAAAATACAGTGTGTTAAATCTGATTGAACTATAATCCCTTGTCTTCTGCACAGGATGGTGAAGTCAATTCTGTGGATGTCCAGGTTAAGGATAATAGCAACAGCACATACACCTGCACCCCACGTAAGCCTGTGAAGCACACTGTGATGGTCTCCTGGGGAGACGCTAACATCCCTGAGAGTCCATTCAGGGGGAGTATGCACTCACACACTCTCACTTTCACTCTGGCATGCAAGGTTTGCCTTTTCTTCTCACTGAAAAGTCTCTTGAGTTTTGGTGTTTGTGCCCACAGATGAATATCAGAGCAGGCTGTCATCCAAACAAGGTGAAGGTCTCTGACCCTGGAGTGGCAAAGACGGGCCTGAAAGCCTTCCAGCCAACATACTTCACTGAAGGCGGGCTCTGCTGCAGATATTCCACTGGACATAGGCGAGCTTGACCTCAGCCAGCTGACAGCCCCTCTTACAACACCCTCAGGCCCAGAGGAGCCCTGCCTGCTGAAGATGCTGCGTAACGCTCACATTGGTGAGTGTCCGTCTGATAAGGGAGAAGTTTGCTAAACAATGAGACTCATCAGAATCCAAATACTTTATTAACCCTTAAGTAAAAGACAGAGGGGGAAAGTAATAAAAGTTAAAGCGTGGAGAAAGAAGCAGGAGCAACTGAAACGGGCTGCATGCACACACAAGAATAAGCGTTGTTAACATCTGTTTTGTCGGTCTGTCTTAGGAATCTCGTTTGTTCCCAGGGAGATTGGTGAGCACCTTGTTAACATCAAGAAGAACGCCCGTCATGTTCCCAGCAGCCCAATTGCTGTTATGATCAAGCAGTCAGGGATTGGTGACGTGTGCGTGTGCGTGGACCGTGGCTGACCAAAGCCAGGACTTTTCAGCCTTGAGAGTTCATCATTGATGCAGGTATATGCTCAGTGAAAGCATAAATACTGTGATATTTTTCTTTTTAAACATTCAAATAGAATATAATATGAGAATTTCGATGTGAAATTTAACCTTTAAGTGACTAGTACTTTGAGAACTGCCATCAATTACACAATGAAGTTCATTTACATACAGGTTATTGTATTAGTAATGCTATATTGTACATAGAGACAGAATATGACATGAAGGGCTACTGACCACAGAAAAGTAAAAGGTAACTGGGCCTAAAGACTAACGGGAGAGAAACACGCTTTCTGTGATTCTATTTGTGTTTTTGTGCTAATCTTGGATATCTTAGGTTGTCTCATTACTGTCATATATGTCCTGTCATTAAAACACTGGCTTCTAACAACTAACAGTGTCTCGAAAATAATTTAATAAATAAACAAATAATATGGATGCATGACTTTTAACTTGTCTATTTTTTAGGCTGAACACTGCTGCTAATGTGACTTAGGTAAATGGTTTCAGGCTCTCCCCTCCTGAGTTTGACAAACGTTCAGGATCAGAAAATGTGTGACTCACAGGTGCTGTAGCGTATGGCCACAGCTTCACTCTGAGCTCCATCTCCATAGAGTGCAGACAGTGATATCTCATACTCCTTAAGACACAGGACAACAGTTTATTGAGATATTGTATTTTTTTTACTTCATAATATGTACCCCAACAATCCAATAGTTCTTCCCCACCTGTCTCAGGTCGCCTCCACTTAGTGAGGTAAGAAACATCATCATCAGCTGCAGCTTCCCAGCGCACTGTCATGTCACTGTCTGAGAAATTAGTTACCCTAAGGTCAGAAGGAGGAGGCACCTTCACTAGAAGATTCGTGCAAATTTGATATATTTGACTTCTCTGTTTTTTTTCTCTCTGAATTATTTTTGAAAAGGAAAAATAATAATTTGAATGTGAAGCAAAACATGTATGGTGCTCGGTAAAGATGACACACCGACCCACTCCTTTTTTGTTTTTGTTTTTTGTTTGAGAAAGTTTGTTTTCATATTAAAGCAGTGTCAGTGACGTCATTCTACCCGACTACCACAGGTAAAGAAAAGCCTGAATCTGTAGATCTTTTTCTTTTGTTTTTGTCTAAAACACAAGAAATAAAAAAGGCAAAAAAGCCAGGGAAACATAGGAAATAATGTTTTGTCAGGCAATGACTTGTTGGCACAAGAAGAGTGGTCGTTGGTAGCCATGACAACAAGGAGGTGTGTTTGTTGCTGGCAGGTAAATGAAAAAAAGCAAAGCAAAGAAAAAAAGTGAGGGGAAGCCCAGGCTACGAGGGGTCATCCCTTGGAATTTTCACTCCAAGATCGCCCGCCTGGACCTCCCCCTAGCAGGTGAACATACAGAGGGAAGTGAGCCGAGGGCTCGAACCCGGGCCTGTATGTTGCTAGCCTGCTAGCCCGCCACATGTGGCCACATGACGGGCGAAGAGAATGGGGCAAATTGTTCTATTTAAAGAGCACTACGCGATCAGCCTTTTCCATTAGCTGGAGACCACACATTTTTGCACTCAAAAATAGCGGCGGGGCCTCAGTCTGTCTGTGGGGCATCGGGTATACCGGCCATTTGCCCGGTGGGCCGATGCTCATTTTGCCTTTTAAATGGCCCAATGTTTTCTTGTTGTTGTTGTCTTTTTTTCCTAACTGTGTAAACAGTGAAAGGTGGCGGATTGGACAGATGCTGGCAGACGTGTAAAAATAACTCAGTTGTTTGGTAGTGGCTATGGTGGAGCTTTCACACATTCAGTCAAATTAGCAAGTGGTGGAGGCCAGCAGGTGGATGGGGGAAAGGACTGGAGGTGGAGAGACGCAAGGCGGCCGCCAGTCCGACTGTCAGGTGAAATGAGCTTCAGGTAAGAAGTTATGACCTGCAGTCTATCTGGGTCAAACCAAGTTTAGGTGGAGTTTATTTTCCTTGTGCTAACTTTTTACAGTCAGTTACAGTAACTCGTACTGTGTACTAGCTAGCATGATGGAGTTTCTGTACAGTTGGGTGGGTGCTATGATGTTACTGGTGAACTTTATTTTATTCATATGGTTAGTTAGTAGAGTTGCCAACCGTGCCATAAAAAACGGAATCCTCTGGTATTCAGAGTTAATATTATGCGTTTTGTATTGAGCTGAAAATAAAAGCGATTTGTCCCATACTTCAGCTACAATAAAAAAAAGACAAAAAGCTGGAGTTATTCTGTGTCTTTGCTGCACAGCTGCCTCTTCTTCTCTCGTTCTCCCTCTCCTGCTGCTACTTCAATCATGAAACTGATCAATGATCAGCTGATCGGCGTTTCTGCCACAAGTCCCGTCTCTCTTGCTTGTTTATCTCCCGCTTTGCGCCAGAAAGAGGAAACTAGCAGAGGTCGTGTTAAACAGCAGAAGCGCCTTTAAACTTGATAAGCTGTTGTTAGAATTTATTTAATTCGGTGCAATTACTTTTTCATATAGGACCAAGTATGTTTGGATAGCTTTTTCCCCTTGAAAACTGCCGTTTAATATTAGACATTCTTGTCTAATATTAACATTTATTGATCTGAAACGTGTAAGTGTGACAAATATGGAATAAGATACGAAATGAGAAAGGAGGCAAATATTTTTTCACAGCGCTATAGTCTGTAAATGATCTTTTGGCTATAGTAGATCTTTGACTTGTTCCTTTTTTAATTGTTTGTTTAAAATAGTTTTCTCTAGGTTAAGGCGTACGGTCCAGGCCTACAGAGCAGTGGTCTGGCTGTTGGAAAACCCAGTGAACTCACAGTTGATGCCAAGCAAGGAGGAAAAGCTCCTCTGAAAATTATAGCCCAGGTATATCTGGCTTTGTATATGATCACAAATATGTTAAATATATTGTATGTACCGTATTTTTCGGACTATGAGTCGCACTTAAAATCCTTTAATTATCTCTCAAAAATCGACAGTGCGCCTTATGTATGAATTGTGGTTGTGCTTACTGACCTTGAACCGATTTTATGTAATACACGGCGCTTAAAAATCTGTCAAAAAATGTTTTAGTACGACTTTGGTAAGCTATGAAGTCGCACGGCTTGATGGATTGTCGGAGCATTACGGCTACGTAGTCAGGAGCCTGGCGGAGTGATACGTACTGTGCTGCAACATAATATTACTGTATTGTGTGTGGATCATGACCCCAAAATGCCACCTGTTAAGAGACATGCTGAGGAAGCGGATTTCAAACTCAAGGCTGTCAGTCACGCAGTAGAACATGAGAATAGAGCAGCTGCGAGAGATTTCAACATGAATGAATCAATGGTACGGAAGTGGAGGAAGCAAGAAGAAAGAGTTGAGTAAAGTTTGACTTATCTGGCTGTTTTGTTTCGCTTAATGCGTTTTATAGTCCAGTGCGCCTCATGTATGAAACCAGACCTGTTCATCGACAGTGCGCCTTATGGTCCGAAAAATACAGTGTGTTAAATCTGATTGAACTATAATCCCTTGTCTTCTGCACAGGATGGTGAAGTCAATTCTGTGGATGTCCAGGTTAAGGATAATAGCAACAGCACATACACCTGCACCCCACGTAAGCCTGTGAAGCACACTGTGATGGTCTCCTGGGGAGACGCTAACATCCCTGAGAGTCCATTCAGGGTGAGTATGCACTCACACTCTCTCACTTTCACTCTGGCATGCAAGGTTTGCCTTTTCTTCTCACTGAAAAGTCTCTTGAGTTTTGGTGTTTGTGCCCACAGATGAATATCAGAGCAGGCTGTCATCCAAACAAGGTGAAGGTCTCTGACCCTGGAGTGGCAAAGACGGGCCTGAAAGCCTTCCAGCCAACATACTTCACTGAAGGCGGGCTCTGCTGCAGATATTCCACTGGACATAGGCGAGCTTGACCTCAGCCAGCTGACAGCCCCTCTTACAACACCCTCAGGCCCAGAGGAGCCCTGCCTGCTGAAGATGCTGCGTAACGCTCACATTGGTGAGTGTCCGTCTGATAAGTGAGAAGTTTGCTAAACAATGAGACTCATCAGAATCCAAATACTTTATTAACCCTTAAGTAAAAGACAGAGGGGGAAAGTAATAAAAGTTAAAGCGTGGAGAAAGAAGCAGGAGCAACTGAAACGGGCTGCATGCACACACAAGAATAAGCGTTGTTAACATCTGTTTTGTCGGTCTGTCTTAGGAATCTCGTTTGTTCCCAGGGAGATTGGTGAGCACCTTGTTAACATCAAGAAGAACGCCCGTCATGTTCCCAGCAGCCCAATTGCTGTTATGATCAAGCAGTCAGGGATTGGTGACGTGTGCGTGGACCGTGGCTGACCAAAGCCAGGACTTTTCAGCCTTGAGAGTTTATCATTGATGCAGGTATATGCTCAGTGAAAGCATAAATACTGTGATATTTTTCTTTTTAAACATTCAAATAGAATATAATATGAGAATTTCGATGTGAAATTTAACCTTTAAGTGACTAGTACTTTGAGAACTGCCATCAATTACACAATGAAGTTCATTTACATATAGGTTATTGTATTAGTAATGCTATATTGTACATAGAGACAGAATATGACATGAAGGGCTACTGACCACAGAAAAGTAAAAGGTAACTGGGCCTAAAGACTAACGGGAGAGAAACACGCTTTCTGTGATTCTATTTGTGTTTTTGTGCTAATCTTGGATATCTTAGGTTGTCTCATTACTGTCATATATGTCCTGTCATTAAAACACTGGCTTCTAACAACTAACAGTGTCTCGAAAATAATTTAATAAATAAACAAATAATATGGATGCATGACTTTTAACTTGTCTATTTTTTAGGCTGAACACTGCTGCTAATGTGACTTAGGTAAATGGTTTCAGGCTCTCCCCTCCTGAGTTTGACAAACGTTCAGGATCAGAAAATGTGTGACTCACAGGTGCTGTAGCGTATGGCCACAGCTTCACTCTGAGCTCCATCTCCATAGAGTGCAGACAGTGATATCTCATACTCCTTAAGACACAGGACAACAGTTTATTGAGATATTGTATTTTTTTTACTTCATAATATGTACCCCAACAATCCAATAGTTCTTCCCCACCTGTCTCAGGTCGCCTCCACTTAGTGAGGTAAGAAACATCATCATCAGCTGCAGCTTCCCAGCGCACTGTCATGTCACTGTCTGAGAAATTAGTTACCCTAAGGTCAGAAGGAGGAGGCACCTTCACTAGAAGATTCGTGCAAATTTGATATATTTGACTTCTCTGTTTTTTTTCTCTCTGAATTATTTTTGAAAAGGAAAAATAATAATTTGAATGTGAAGCAAAACATGTATGGTGCTCGGTAAAGATGACACACCGACCCACTCCTTTTTTGTTTTTGTTTTTTGTTTGAGAAAGTTTGTTTTCATATTAAAGCAGTGTCAGTGACGTCATTCTACCCGACTACCACAGGTAAAGAAAAGCCTGAATCTGTAGATCTTTTTCTTTTGTTTTTGTCTAAAACACAAGAAATAAAAAAGGCAAAAAAGCCAGGGAAACATAGGAAATAATGTTTTGTCAGGCAATGACTTGTTGGCACAAGAAGAGTGGTCGTTGGTAGCCATGACAACAAGGAGGTGTGTTTGTTGCTGGCAGGTAAATGAAAAAAAGCAAAGCAAAGAAAAAAAGTGAGGGGAAGCCCAGGCTACGAGGGGTCATCCCTTGGAATTTTCACTCCAAGATCGCCCGCCTGGACCTCCCCCTAGCAGGTGAACATACAGAGGGAAGTGAGCCGAGGGCTCGAACCCGGGCCTGTATGTTGCTAGCCTGCTAGCCCGCCACATGTGGCCACATGACGGGCGAAGAGAATGGGGCAAATTGTTCTATTTAAAGAGCACTACGCGATCAGCCTTTTCCATTAGCTGGAGACCACACATTTTTGCACTCAAAAATAGCGGCGGGGCCTCAGTCTGTCTGTGGGGCATCGGGTATACCGGCCATTTGCCCGGTGGGCCGATGCTCATTTTGCCTTTTAAATGGCCCAATGTTTTCTTGTTGTTGTTGTCTTTTTTTCCTAACTGTGTAAACAGTGAAAGGTGGCGGATTGGACAGATGCTGGCAGACGTGTAAAAATAACTCAGTTGTTTGGTAGTGGCTATGGTGGAGCTTTCACACATTCAGTCAAATTAGCAAGTGGTGGAGGCCAGCAGGTGGATGGGGGAAAGGACTGGAGGTGGAGAGACGCAAGGCGGCCGCCAGTCCGACTGTCAGGTGAAATGAGCTTCAGGTAAGAAGTTATGACCTGCAGTCTATCTGGGTCAAACCAAGTTTAGGTGGAGTTTATTTTCCTTGTGCTAACTTTTTACAGTCAGTTACAGTAACTCGTACTGTGTACTAGCTAGCATGATGGAGTTTCTGTACAGTTGGGTGGGTGCTATGATGTTACTGGTGAACTTTATTTTATTCATATGGTTAGTTAGTAGAGTTGCCAACCGTGCCATAAAAAACGGAATCCTCTGGTATTCAGAGTTAATATTATGCGTTTTGTATTGAGCTGAAAATAAAAGCGATTTGTCCCATACTTCAGCTACAATAAAAAAAAGACAAAAAGCTGGAGTTATTCTGTGTCTTTGCTGCACAGCTGCCTCTTCTTCTCTCGTTCTCCCTCTCCTGCTGCTACTTCAATCATGAAACTGATCAATGATCAGCTGATCGGCGTTTCTGCCACAAGTCCCGTCTCTCTTGCTTGTTTATCTCCCGCTTTGCGCCAGAAAGAGGAAACTAGCAGAGGTCGTGTTAAACAGCAGAAGCGCCTTTAAACTTGATAAGCTGTTGTTAGAATTTATTTAATTCGGTGCAATTACTTTTTCATATAGGACCAAGTATGTTTGGATAGCTTTTTCCCCTTGAAAACTGCCGTTTAATATTAGACATTCTTGTCTAATATTAACATTTATTGATCTGAAACGTGTAAGTGTGACAAATATGGAATAAGATACGAAATGAGAAAGGAGGCAAATATTTTTTCACAGCGCTATAGTCTGTAAATGATCTTTTGGCTATAGTAGATCTTTGACTTGTTCCTTTTTTAATTGTTTGTTTAAAATAGTTTTCTCTAGGTTAAGGCGTACGGTCCAGGCCTACAGAGCAGTGGTCTGGCTGTTGGAAAACCCAGTGAACTCACAGTTGATGCCAAGCAAGGAGGAAAAGCTCCTCTGAAAATTATAGCCCAGGTATATCTGGCTTTGTATATGATCACAAATATGTTAAATATATTGTATGTACCGTATTTTTCGGACTATGAGTCGCACTTAAAATCCTTTAATTATCTCTCAAAAATCGACAGTGCGCCTTATGTATGAATTGTGGTTGTGCTTACTGACCTTGAACCGATTTTATGTAATACACGGCGCTTAAAAATCTGTCAAAAAATGTTTTAGTAGGACTTTGGTAAGCTACGAAGTCGCACCGCTTGATGGATTGTCGGAGCATTACGGCTACGTAGTCAGGAGCCTGGCGGAGTGATACGTACTGTGCTGCAACATAATATTACTGTATTGTGTGTGGATCATGACCCCAAAATGCCACCTGTTAAGAGACATGCTGACGAAGCGGATTTCAAACTCAAGGCTGTCAGTCACGCAGTAGAACATGAGAATAGAGCAGCTGCGAGAGATTTCAACATGAATGAATCAATGGTACGGAAGTGGAAGAAGCAAGAAGAAAGAGTTGAGTAAAGTTTGACTTATCTGGCTGTTTTGTTTCGCTTAATGCGTTTTATAGTCCAGTGCGCCTCATGTATGAAACCAGACCTGTTCATCGACAGTGCGCCTTATGGTCCGAAAAATACAGTGTGTTAAATCTGATTGAACTATAATCCCTTGTCTTCTGCACAGGATGGTGAAGTCAATTCTGTGGATGTCCAGGTTAAGGATAATAGCAACAGCACATACACCTGCACCCCACGTAAGCCTGTGAAGCACACTGTGATGGTCTCCTGGGGAGACGCTAACATCCCTGAGAGTCCATTCAGGGGGAGTATGCACTCACACACTCTCACTTTCACTCTGGCATGCAAGGTTTGCCTTTTCTTCTCACTGAAAAGTCTCTTGAGTTTTGGTGTTTGTGCCCACAGATGAATATCAGAGCAGGCTGTCATCCAAACAAGGTGAAGGTCTCTGACCCTGGAGTGGCAAAGACGGGCCTGAAAGCCTTCCAGCCAACATACTTCACTGAAGGCGGGCTCTGCTGCAGATATTCCACTGGACATAGGCGAGCTTGACCTCAGCCAGCTGACAGCCCCTCTTACAACACCCTCAGGCCCAGAGGAGCCCTGCCTGCTGAAGATGCTGCGTAACGCTCACATTGGTGAGTGTCCGTCTGATAAGTGAGAAGTTTGCTAAACAATGAGACTCATCAGAATCCAAATACTTTATTAACCCTTAAGTAAAAGACAGAGGGGGAAAGTAATAAAAGTTAAAGCGTGGAGAAAGAAGCAGGAGCAACTGAAACGGGCTGCATGCACACACAAGAATAAGCGTTGTTAACATCTGTTTTGTCGGTCTGTCTTAGGAATCTCGTTTGTTCCCAGGGAGATTGGTGAGCACCTTGTTAACATCAAGAAGAACGCCCGTCATGTTCCCAGCAGCCCAATTGCTGTTATGATCAAGCAGTCAGGGATTGGTGACGTGTGCGTGTGCGTGGACCGTGGCTGACCAAAGCCAGGACTTTTCAGCCTTGAGAGTTCATCATTGATGCAGGTATATGCTCAGTGAAAGCATAAATACTGTGATATTTTTCTTTTTAAACATTCAAATAGAATATAATATGAGAATTTCGATGTGAAATTTAACCTTTAAGTGACTAGTACTTTGAGAACTGCCATCAATTACACAATGAAGTTCATTTACATACAGGTTATTGTATTAGTAATGCTATATTGTACATAGAGACAGAATATGACATGAAGGGCTACTGACCACAGAAAAGTAAAAGGTAACTGGGCCTAAAGACTAACGGGAGAGAAACACGCTTTCTGTGATTCTATTTGTGTTTTTGTGCTAATCTTGGATATCTTAGGTTGTCTCATTACTGTCATATATGTCCTGTCATTAAAACACTGGCTTCTAACAACTAACAGTGTCTCGAAAATAATTTAATAAATAAACAAATAATATGGATGCATGACTTTTAACTTGTCTATTTTTTAGGCTGAACACTGCTGCTAATGTGACTTAGGTAAATGGTTTCAGGCTCTCCCCTCCTGAGTTTGACAAACGTTCAGGATCAGAAAATGTGTGACTCACAGGTGCTGTAGCGTATGGCCACAGCTTCACTCTGAGCTCCATCTCCATAGAGTGCAGACAGTGATATCTCATACTCCTTAAGACACAGGACAACAGTTTATTGAGATATTGTATTTTTTTTACTTCATAATATGTACCCCAACAATCCAATAGTTCTTCCCCACCTGTCTCAGGTCGCCTCCACTTAGTGAGGTAAGAAACATCATCATCAGCTGCAGCTTCCCAGCGCACTGTCATGTCACTGTCTGAGAAATTAGTTACCCTAAGGTCAGAAGGAGGAGGCACCTTCACTAGAAGATTCGTGCAAATTTGATATATTTGACTTCTCTGTTTTTTTTCTCTCTGAATTATTTTTGAAAAGGAAAAATAATAATTTGAATGTGAAGCAAAACATGTATGGTGCTCGGTAAAGATGACACACCGACCCACTCCTTTTTTGTTTTTGTTTTTTGTTTGAGAAAGTTTGTTTTCATATTAAAGCAGTGTCAGTGACGTCATTCTACCCGACTACCACAGGTAAAGAAAAGCCTGAATCTGTAGATCTTTTTCTTTTGTTTTTGTCTAAAACACAAGAAATAAAAAAGGCAAAAAAGCCAGGGAAACATAGGAAATAATGTTTTGTCAGGCAATGACTTGTTGGCACAAGAAGAGTGGTCGTTGGTAGCCATGACAACAAGGAGGTGTGTTTGTTGCTGGCAGGTAAATGAAAAAAAGCAAAGCAAAGAAAAAAAGTCAGGGGAAGCCCAGGCTACGAGGGGTCATCCCTTGGAATTTTCACTCCAAGATCGCCCGCCTGGACCTCCCCCTAGCAGGTGAACATACAGAGGGAAGTGAGCCGAGGGCTCGAACCCGGGCCTGTATGTTGCTAGCCTGCTAGCCCGCCACATGTGGCCACATGACGGGCGAAGAGAATGGGGCAAATTGTTCTATTTAAAGAGCACTACGCGATCAGCCTTTTCCATTAGCTGGAGACCACACATTTTTGCACTCAAAAATAGCGGCGGGGCCTCAGTCTGTCTGTGGGGCATCGGGTATACCGGCCATTTGCCCGGTGGGCCGATGCTAATTTTGCCTTTTAAATGGCCCAATGTTTTGTTGTTGTTGTTGTCTTTTTTTCCTAACTGTGTAAACAGTGAAAGGTGGCGGATTGGACAGATGCTGGCAGACGTGTAAAAATAACTCAGTTGTTTGGTAGTGGCTATGGTGGAGCTTTCACACATTCAGTCAAATTAGCAAGTGGTGGAGGCCAGCAGGTGGATGGGGGAAAGGACTGGAGGTGGAGAGACGCAAGGCGGCCGCCAGTCCGACTGTCAGGTGAAATGAGCTTCAGGTAAGAAGTTATGACCTGCAGTCTATCTGGGTCAAACCAAGTTTAGGTGGAGTTTATTTTCCTTGTGCTAACTTTTTACAGTCAGTTACAGTAACTCGTACTGTGTACTAGCTAGCATGATGGAGTTTCTGTACAGTTGGGTGGGTGCTATGATGTTACTGGTGAACTTTATTTTATTCATATGGTTAGTTAGTAGAGTTGCCAACCGTGCCATAAAAAACGGAATCCTCTGGTATTCAGAGTTAATATTATGCGTTTTGTATTGAGCTGAAAATAAAAGCGATTTGTCCCGTACTTCAGCTACAATAAAAAAAAGACAAAAAGCTGGAGTTATTCTGTGTCTTTGCTGCACAGCTGCCTCTTCTTCTCTCGTTCTCCCTCTCCTGCTGCTACTTCAATCATGAAACTGATCAATGATCAGCTGATCGGCGTTTCTGCCACAAGTCCCGTCTCTCTTGCTTGTTTATCTCCCGCTTTGCGCCAGAAAGAGGAAACTAGCAGAGGTCGTGTTAAACAGCAGAAGCGCCTTTAAACTTGATAAGCTGTTGTTAGAATTTATTTAATTCGGTGCAATTACTTTTTCATATAGGACCAAGTATGTTTGGATAGCTTTTTCCCCTTGAAAACTGCCGTTTAATATTAGACATTCTTGTCTAATATTAACATTTATTGATCTGAAACGTGTAAGTGTGACAAATATGGAATAAGATACGAAATCAGAAAGGAGGCAAATATTTTTTCACAGCGCTATAGTCTGTAAATGATCTTTTGGCTATAGTAGATCTTTGACTTGTTCCTTTTTTAATTGTTTGTTTAAAATAGTTTTCTCTAGGTTAAGGCGTACGGTCCAGGCCTACAGAGCAGTGGTCTGGCTGTTGGAAAACCCAGTGAACTCACAGTTGATGCCAAGCAAGGAGGAAAAGCTCCTCTGAAAATTATAGCCCAGGTATATCTGGCTTTGTATATGATCACAAATATGTTAAATATATTGTATGTACCGTATTTTTCGGACTATGAGTCGCACTTAAAATCCTTTAATTATCTCTCAAAAATCGACAGTGCGCCTTATGTATGAATTGTGGTTGTGCTTACTGACCTTGAACCGATTTTATGTAATACACGGCGCTTAAAAATCTGTCAAAAAATGTTTTAGTACGACTTTGGTAAGCTACGAAGTCGCACCGCTTGATGGATTGTCGGAGCATTACGGCTACGTAGTCAGGAGCCTGGCGGAGTGATACGTACTGTGCTGCAACATAATATTACTGTATTGTGTGTGGATCATGACCCCAAAATGCCACCTGTTAAGAGACATGCTGACGAAGCGGATTTCAAACTCAAGGCTGTCAGTCACGCAGTAGAACATGAGAATAGAGCAGCTGCGAGAGATTTCAACATGAATGAATCAATGGTACGGAAGTGGAGGAAGCAAGAAGAAAGAGTTGAGTAAAGTTTGACTTATCTGGCTGTTTTGTTTCGCTTAATGCGTTTTATAGTCCAGTGCGCCTCATGTATGAAACCAGACCTGTTCATCGACAGTGCGCCTTATGGTCCGAAAAATACAGTGTGTTAAATCTGATTGAACTATAATCCCTTGTCTTCTGCACAGGATGGTGAAGTCAATTCTGTGGATGTCCAGGTTAAGGATAATAGCAACAGCACATACACCTGCACCCCACGTAAGCCTGTGAAGCACACTGTGATGGTCTCCTGGGGAGACGCTAACATCCCTGAGAGTCCATTCAGGGTGAGTATGCACTCACACACTCTCACTTTCACTCTGGCATGCAAGGTTTGCCTTTTCTTCTCACTGAAAAGTCTCTTGAGTTTTGGTGTTTGTGCCCACAGATGAATATCAGAGCAGGCTGTCATCCAAACAAGGTGAAGGTCTCTGACCCTGGAGTGGCAAAGACGGGCCTGAAAGCCTTCCAGCCAACATACTTCACTGAAGGCGGGCTCTGCTGCAGATATTCCACTGGACATAGGCGAGCTTGACCTCAGCCAGCTGACAGCCCCTCTTACAACACCCTCAGGCCCAGAGGAGCCCTGCCTGCTGAAGATGCTGCGTAACGCTCACATTGGTGAGTGTCCGTCTGATAAGTGAGAAGTTTGCTAAACAATGAGACTCATCAGAATCCAAATACTTTATTAACCCTTAAGTAAAAGACAGAGGGGGAAAGTAATAAAAGTTAAAGCGTGGAGAAAGAAGCAGGAGCAACTGAAACGGGCTGCATGCACACACAAGAATAAGCGTTGTTAACATCTGTTTTGTCGGTCTGTCTTAGGAATCTCGTTTGTTCCCAGGGAGATTGGTGAGCACCTTGTTAACATCAAGAAGAACGCCCGTCATGTTCCCAGCAGCCCAATTGCTGTTATGATCAAGCAGTCAGGGATTGGTGACGTGTGCGTGTGCGTGGACCGTGGCTGACCAAAGCCAGGACTTTTCAGCCTTGAGAGTTCATCATTGATGCAGGTATATGCTCAGTGAAAGCATAAATACTGTGATATTTTTCTTTTTAAACATTCAAATAGAATATAATATGAGAATTTCGATGTGAAATTTAACCTTTAAGTGACTAGTACTTTGAGAACTGCCATCAATTACACAATGAAGTTCATTTACATATAGGTTATTGTATTAGTAATGCTATATTGTACATAGAGACAGAATATGACATGAAGGGCTACTGACCACAGAAAAGTAAAAGGTAACTGGGCCTAAAGACTAACGGGAGAGAAACACGCTTTCTGTGATTCTATTTGTGTTTTTGTGCTAATCTTGGATATCTTAGGTTGTCTCATTACTGTCATATATGTCCTGTCATTAAAACACTGGCTTCTAACAACTAACAGTGTCTCGAAAATAATTTAATAAATAAACAAATAATATGGATGCATGACTTTTAACTTGTCTATTTTTTAGGCTGAACACTGCTGCTAATGTGACTTAGGTAAATGGTTTCAGGCTCTCCCCTCCTGAGTTTGACAAACGTTCAGGATCAGAAAATGTGTGACTCACAGGTGCTGTAGCGTATGGCCACAGCTTCACTCTGAGCTCCATCTCCATAGAGTGCAGACAGTGATATCTCATACTCCTTAAGACACAGGACAACAGTTTATTGAGATATTGTATTTTTTTTACTTCATAATATGTACCCCAACAATCCAATAGTTCTTCCCCACCTGTCTCAGGTCGCCTCCACTTAGTGAGGTAAGAAACATCATCATCAGCTGCAGCTTCCCAGCGCACTGTCATGTCACTGTCTGAGAAATTAGTTACCCTAAGGTCAGAAGGAGGAGGCACCTTCACTAGAAGATTCGTGCAAATTTGATATATTTGACTTCTCTGTTTTTTTTCTCTCTGAATTATTTTTGAAAAGGAAAAATAATAATTTGAATGTGAAGCAAAACATGTATGGTGCTCGGTAAAGATGACACACCGACCCACTCCTTTTTTGTTTTTGTTTTTTGTTTGAGAAAGTTTGTTTTCATATTAAAGCAGTGTCAGTGACGTCATTCTACCCGACTACCACAGGTAAAGAAAAGCCTGAATCTGTAGATCTTTTTCTTTTGTTTTTGTCTAAAACACAAGAAATAAAAAAGGCAAAAAAGCCAGGGAAACATAGGAAATAATGTTTTGTCAGGCAATGACTTGTTGGCACAAGAAGAGTGGTCGTTGGTAGCCATGACAACAAGGAGGTGTGTTTGTTGCTGGCAGGTAAATGAAAAAAAGCAAAGCAAAGAAAAAAAGTGAGGGGAAGCCCAGGCTACGAGGGGTCATCCCTTGGAATTTTCACTCCAAGATCGCCCGCCTGGACCTCCCCCTAGCAGGTGAACATACAGAGGGAAGTGAGCCGAGGGCTCGAACCCGGGCCTGTATGTTGCTAGCCTGCTAGCCCGCCACATGTGGCCACATGACGGGCGAAGAGAATGGGGCAAATTGTTCTATTTAAAGAGCACTACGCGCACATCGTGCGATCAGCCTTTTCCATTAGCTGGAGACCACACATTTTTGCACTCAAAAATAGCGGCGGGGCCTCAGTCTGTCTGTGGGGCATCGGGTATACCGGCCATTTGCCCGGTGGGCCGATGCTAATTTTGCCTTTTAAATGGCCCAATGTTTTGTTGTTGTTGTTGTCTTTTTTTCCTAACTGTGTAAACAGTGAAAGGTGGCGGATTGGACAGATGCTGGCAGACGTGTAAAAAGAACTCAGTTGTTTGGTAGTGGCTATGGTGGAGCTTTCACACATTCAGTCAAATTAGCAAGTGGTGGAGGCCAGCAGGTGGATGGGGGAAAGGACTGGAGGTGGAGAGACGCAAGGCGGCCGCCAGTCCGACTGTCAGGTGAAATGAGCTTCAGGTAAGAAGTTATGACCTGCAGTCTATCTGGGTCAAACCAAGTTTAGGTGGAGTTTATTTTCCTTGTGCTAACTTTTTACAGTCAGTTACAATAACTCGTACTGTGTACTAGCTAGCATGATGGAGTTTCTGTACAGTTGGGTGGGTGCTATGATGTTACTGGTGAACTTTATTTTATTCATATGGTTAGTTAGTAGAGCCAACCGTGCCATAAAAAACGGAATCCTCTGGTATTCAGAGTTAATATTATGCGTTTTGTATTGAGCTGAAAATAAAAGCGATTTGTCCCGTACTTCAGCTACAATAAAAAAAGACAAAAAGCTGGAGTTATTCTGTGTCTTTGCTGCACAGCTGCCTCTTCTTCTCTCGTTCTCCCTCTCCTGCTGCTACTTCAATCATGAAACTGATCAATGATCAGCTGATCGGCGTTTCTGCCACAAGTCCCGTCTCTCTTGCTTGTTTATCTCCCGCTTTGCGCCAGAAAGAGGAAACTAGCAGAGGTCGTGTTAAACAGCAGAAGCGCCTTTAAACTTGATAAGCTGTTGTTAGAATTTATTTAATTCGGTGCAATTACTTTTTCATATAGGACCAAGTATGTTTGGA
Source organism: Copadichromis virginalis (assembly GCF_057382275.1). NCBI lineage: Eukaryota > Metazoa > Chordata > Actinopteri > Cichliformes > Cichlidae > Copadichromis > Copadichromis virginalis. The sequence goes on from NC_140630.1 coordinate 22,949,769, forward strand.
TAGCTTTTTCCCCTTGAAAACTGCCGTTTAATATTAGACATTCTTGTCTAATATTAACATTTATTGATCTGAAACGTGTAAGTGTGACAAATATGGAATAAGATACGAAATGAGAAAGGAGGCAAATATTTTTTCACAGCGCTATAGTCTGTAAATGATCTTTTGGCTATAGTAGATCTTTGACTTGTTCCTTTTTTAATTGTTTGTTTAAAATAGTTTTCTCTAGGTTAAGGCGTACGGTCCAGGCCTACAGAGCAGTGGTCTGGCTGTTGGAAAACCCAGTGAACTCACAGTTGATGCCAAGCAAGGAGGAAAAGCTCCTCTGAAAATTATAGCCCAGGTATATCTGGCTTTGTATATGATCACAAATATGTTAAATATATTGTATGTACCGTATTTTTCGGACTATGAGTCGCACTTAAAATCCTTTAATTATCTCAAAAATCGACAGTGCGCCTTATGTATGAATTCTGGTTGTGCTTACTGACCTTGAACCGATTTTATGTAATACACGGCGCTTAAAAATCTGTCAAAAAATGTTTTAGTACGACTTTGGTAAGCTATGAAGTCGCACCGCTTGATGGATTGTCGGAGCATTACGGCTACGTAGTCAGGAGCCTGGCGGAGTGATACGTACTGTGCTGCAACATAATATTACTGTATTGTGTGTGGATCATGACCCCAAAATGCCACCTGTTAAGAGACATGCTGACGAAGCGGATTTCAAACTCAAGGCTGTCAGTCACGCAGTAGAACATGAGAATAGAGCAGCTGCGAGAGATTTCAACATGAATGAATCAATGGTACGGAAGTGGAGGAAGCAAGAAGAAAGAGTTGAGTAAAGTTTGACTTATCTGGCTGTTTTGTTTCGCTTAATGCGTTTTATAGTCCAGTGCGCCTCATGTATGAAACCAGACCTGTTCATCGACAGTGCGCCTTATGGTCCGAAAAATACAGTGTGTTAAATCTGATTGAACTATAATCCCTTGTCTTCTGCACAGGATGGTGAAGTCAATTCTGTGGATGTCCAGGTTAAGGATAATAGCAACAGCACATACACCTGCACCCCACGTAAGCCTGTGAAGCACACTGTGATGGTCTCCTGGGGAGACGCTAACATCCCTGAGAGTCCATTCAGGGTGAGTATGCACTCACACACTCTCTCACTTTCACTCTGGCATGCAAGGTTTGCCTTTTCTTCTCACTGAAAAGTCTCTTGAGTTTTGGTGTTTGTGCCCACAGATGAATATCAGAGCAGGCTGTCATCCAAACAAGGTGAAGGTCTCTGACCCTGGAGTGGCAAAGACGGGCCTGAAAGCCTTCCAGCCAACATACTTCACTGAAGGCGGGCTCTGCTGCAGATATTCCACTGGACATAGGCGAGCTTGACCTCAGCCAGCTGACAGCCCCTCTTACAACACCCTCAGGCCCAGAGGAGCCCTGCCTGCTGAAGATGCTGCGTAACGCTCACATTGGTGAGTGTCCGTCTGATAAGGGAGAAGTTTGCTAAACAATGAGACTCATCAGAATCCAAATACTTTATTAACCCTTAAGTAAAAGACAGAGGGGGAAAGTAATAAAAGTTAAAGCGTGGAGAAAGAAGCAGGAGCAACTGAAACGGGCTGCATGCACACACAAGAATAAGCGTTGTTAACATCTGTTTTGTCGGTCTGTCTTAGGAATCTCGTTTGTTCCCAGGGAGATTGGTGAGCACCTTGTTAACATCAAGAAGAACGCCCGTCATGTTCCCAGCAGCCCAATTGCTGTTATGATCAAGCAGTCAGGGATTGGTGACGTGTGCGTGTGCGTGGACCGTGGCTGACCAAAGCCAGGACTTTTCAGCCTTGAGAGTTCATCATTGATGCAGGTATATGCTCAGTGAAAGCATAAATACTGTGATATTTTTCTTTTTAAACATTCAAATAGAATATAATATGAGAATTTCGATGTGAAATTTAACCTTTAAGTGACTAGTACTTTGAGAACTGCCATCAATTACACAATGAAGTTCATTTACATATAGGTTATTGTATTAGTAATGCTATATTGTACATAGAGACAGAATATGACATGAAGGGCTACTGACCACAGAAAAGTAAAAGGTAACTGGGCCTAAAGACTAACGGGAGAGAAACACGCTTTCTGTGATTCTATTTGTGTTTTTGTGCTAATCTTGGATATCTTAGGTTGTCTCATTACTGTCATATATGTCCTGTCATTAAAACACTGGCTTCTAACAACTAACAGTGTCTCGAAAATAATTTAATAAATAAACAAATAATATGGATGCATGACTTTTAACTTGTCTATTTTTTAGGCTGAACACTGCTGCTAATGTGACTTAGGTAAATGGTTTCAGGCTCTCCCCTCCTGAGTTTGACAAACGTTCAGGATCAGAAAATGTGTGACTCACAGGTGCTGTAGCGTATGGCCACAGCTTCACTCTGAGCTCCATCTCCATAGAGTGCAGACAGTGATATCTCATACTCCTTAAGACACAGGACAACAGTTTATTGAGATATTGTATTTTTTTTACTTCATAATATGTACCCCAACAATCCAATAGTTCTTCCCCACCTGTCTCAGGTCGCCTCCACTTAGTGAGGTAAGAAACATCATCATCAGCTGCAGCTTCCCAGCGCACTGTCATGTCACTGTCTGAGAAATTAGTTACCCTAAGGTCAGAAGGAGGAGGCACCTTCACTAGAAGATTCGTGCAAATTTGATATATTTGACTTCTCTGTTTTTTTTCTCTCTGAATTATTTTTGAAAAGGAAAAATAATAATTTGAATGTGAAGCAAAACATGTATGGTGCTCGGTAAAGATGACACACCGACCCACTCCTTTTTTGTTTTTGTTTTTTGTTTGAGAAAGTTTGTTTTCATATTAAAGCAGTGTCAGTGACGTCATTCTACCCGACTACCACAGGTAAAGAAAAGCCTGAATCTGTAGATCTTTTTCTTTTGTTTTTGTCTAAAACACAAGAAATAAAAAAGGCAAAAAAGCCAGGGAAACATAGGAAATAATGTTTTGTCAGGCAATGACTTGTTGGCACAAGAAGAGTGGTCGTTGGTAGCCATGACAACAAGGAGGTGTGTTTGTTGCTGGCAGGTAAATGAAAAAAAGCAAAGCAAAGAAAAAAAGTGAGGGGAAGCCCAGGCTACGAGGGGTCATCCCTTGGAATTTTCACTCCAAGATCGCCCGCCTGGACCTCCCCCTAGCAGGTGAACATACAGAGGGAAGTGAGCCGAGGGCTCGAACCCGGGCCTGTATGTTGCTAGCCTGCTAGCCCGCCACATGTGGCCACATGACGGGCGAAGAGAATGGGGCAAATTGTTCTATTTAAAGAGCACTACGCGATCAGCCTTTTCCATTAGCTGGAGACCACACATTTTTGCACTCAAAAATAGCGGCGGGGCCTCAGTCTGTCTGTGGGGCATCGGGTATACCGGCCATTTGCCCGGTGGGCCGATGCTCATTTTGCCTTTTAAATGGCCCAATGTTTTCTTGTTGTTGTTGTCTTTTTTTCCTAACTGTGTAAACAGTGAAAGGTGGCGGATTGGACAGATGCTGGCAGACGTGTAAAAATAACTCAGTTGTTTGGTAGTGGCTATGGTGGAGCTTTCACACATTCAGTCAAATTAGCAAGTGGTGGAGGCCAGCAGGTGGATGGGGGAAAGGACTGGAGGTGGAGAGACGCAAGGCGGCCGCCAGTCCGACTGTCAGGTGAAATGAGCTTCAGGTAAGAAGTTATGACCTGCAGTCTATCTGGGTCAAACCAAGTTTAGGTGGAGTTTATTTTCCTTGTGCTAACTTTTTACAGTCAGTTACAATAACTCGTACTGTGTACTAGCTAGCATGATGGAGTTTCTGTACAGTTGGGTGGGTGCTATGATGTTACTGGTGAACTTTATTTTATTCATATGGTTAGTTAGTAGAGCCAACCGTGCCATAAAAAACGGAATCCTCTGGTATTCAGAGTTAATATTATGCGTTTTGTATTGAGCTGAAAATAAAAGCGATTTGTCCCGTACTTCAGCTACAATAAAAAAAGACAAAAAGCTGGAGTTATTCTGTGTCTTTGCTGCACAGCTGCCTCTTCTTCTCTCGTTCTCCCTCTCCTGCTGCTACTTCAATCATGAAACTGATCAATGATCAGCTGATCGGCGTTTCTGCCACAAGTCCCGTCTCTCTTGCTTGTTTATCTCCCGCTTTGCGCCAGAAAGAGGAAACTAGCAGAGGTCGTGTTAAACAGCAGAAGCGCCTTTAAACTTGATAAGCTGTTGTTAGAATTTATTTAATTCGGTGCAATTACTTTTTCATATAGGACCAAGTATGTTTGGATAGCTTTTTCCCCTTGAAAACTGCCGTTTAATATTAGACATTCTTGTCTAATATTAACATTTATTGATCTGAAACGTGTAAGTGTGACAAATATGGAATAAGATACGAAATGAGAAAGGAGGCAAATATTTTTTCACAGCGCTATAGTCTGTAAATGATCTTTTGGCTATAGTAGATCTTTGACTTGTTCCTTTTTTAATTGTTTGTTTAAAATAGTTTTCTCTAGGTTAAGGCGTACGGTCCAGGCCTACAGAGCAGTGGTCTGGCTGTTGGAAAACCCAGTGAACTCACAGTTGATGCCAAGCAAGGAGGAAAAGCTCCTCTGAAAATTATAGCCCAGGTATATCTGGCTTTGTATATGATCACAAATATGTTAAATATATTGTATGTACCGTATTTTTCGGACTATGAGTCGCACTTAAAATCCTTTAATTATCTCTCAAAAATCGACAGTGCGCCTTATGTATGAATTCTGGTTGTGCTTACTGACCTTGAACCGATTTTATGTAATACACGGCGCTTAAAAATCTGTCAAAAAATGTTTTAGTACGACTTTGGTAAGCTATGAAGTCGCACCGCTTGATGGATTGTCGGAGCATTACGGCTACGTAGTCAGGAGCCTGGCGGAGTGATACGTACTGTGCTGCAACATAATATTACTGTATTGTGTGTGGATCATGACCCCAAAATGCCACCTGTTAAGAGACATGCTGACGAAGCGGATTTCAAACTCAAGGCTGTCAGTCACGCAGTAGAACATGAGAATAGAGCAGCTGCGAGAGATTTCAACATGAATGAATCAATGGTACGGAAGTGGAGGAAGCAAGAAGAAAGAGTTGAGTAAAGTTTGACTTATCTGGCTGTTTTGTTTCGCTTAATGCGTTTTATAGTCCAGTGCGCCTCATGTATGAAACCAGACCTGTTCATCGACAGTGCGCCTTATGGTCCGAAAAATACAGTGTGTTAAATCTGATTGAACTATAATCCCTTGTCTTCTGCACAGGATGGTGAAGTCAATTCTGTGGATGTCCAGGTTAAGGATAATAGCAACAGCACATACACCTGCACCCCACGTAAGCCTGTGAAGCACACTGTGATGGTCTCCTGGGGAGACGCTAACATCCCTGAGAGTCCATTCAGGGTGAGTATGCACTCACACACTCTCTCACTTTCACTCTGGCATGCAAGGTTTGCCTTTTCTTCTCACTGAAAAGTCTCTTGAGTTTTGGTGTTTGTGCCCACAGATGAATATCAGAGCAGGCTGTCATCCAAACAAGGTGAAGGTCTCTGACCCTGGAGTGGCAAAGACGGGCCTGAAAGCCTTCCAGCCAACATACTTCACTGAAGGCGGGCTCTGCTGCAGATATTCCACTGGACATAGGCGAGCTTGACCTCAGCCAGCTGACAGCCCCTCTTACAACACCCTCAGGCCCAGAGGAGCCCTGCCTGCTGAAGATGCTGCGTAACGCTCACATTGGTGAGTGTCCGTCTGATAAGGGAGAAGTTTGCTAAACAATGAGACTCATCAGAATCCAAATACTTTATTAACCCTTAAGTAAAAGACAGAGGGGGAAAGTAATAAAAGTTAAAGCGTGGAGAAAGAAGCAGGAGCAACTGAAACGGGCTGCATGCACACACAAGAATAAGCGTTGTTAACATCTGTTTTGTCGGTCTGTCTTAGGAATCTCGTTTGTTCCCAGGGAGATTGGTGAGCACCTTGTTAACATCAAGAAGAACGCCCGTCATGTTCCCAGCAGCCCAATTGCTGTTATGATCAAGCAGTCAGGGATTGGTGACGTGTGCGTGTGCGTGGACCGTGGCTGACCAAAGCCAGGACTTTTCAGCCTTGAGAGTTCATCATTGATGCAGGTATATGCTCAGTGAAAGCATAAATACTGTGATATTTTTCTTTTTAAACATTCAAATAGAATATAATATGAGAATTTCGATGTGAAATTTAACCTTTAAGTGACTAGTACTTTGAGAACTGCCATCAATTACACAATGAAGTTCATTTACATACAGGTTATTGTATTAGTAATGCTATATTGTACATAGAGACAGAATATGACATGAAGGGCTACTGACCACAGAAAAGTAAAAGGTAACTGGGCCTAAAGACTAACGGGAGAGAAACACGCTTTCTGTGATTCTATTTGTGTTTTTGTGCTAATCTTGGATATCTTAGGTTGTCTCATTACTGTCATATATGTCCTGTCATTAAAACACTGGCTTCTAACAACTAACAGTGTCTCGAAAATAATTTAATAAATAAACAAATAATATGGATGCATGACTTTTAACTTGTCTATTTTTTAGGCTGAACACTGCTGCTAATGTGACTTAGGTAAATGGTTTCAGGCTCTCCCCTCCTGAGTTTGACAAACGTTCAGGATCAGAAAATGTGTGACTCACAGGTGCTGTAGCGTATGGCCACAGCTTCACTCTGAGCTCCATCTCCATAGAGTGCAGACAGTGATATCTCATACTCCTTAAGACACAGGACAACAGTTTATTGAGATATTGTATTTTTTTTACTTCATAATATGTACCCCAACAATCCAATAGTTCTTCCCCACCTGTCTCAGGTCGCCTCCACTTAGTGAGGTAAGAAACATCATCATCAGCTGCAGCTTCCCAGCGCACTGTCATGTCACTGTCTGAGAAATTAGTTACCCTAAGGTCAGAAGGAGGAGGCACCTTCACTAGAAGATTCGTGCAAATTTGATATATTTGACTTCTCTGTTTTTTTTCTCTCTGAATTATTTTTGAAAAGGAAAAATAATAATTTGAATGTGAAGCAAAACATGTATGGTGCTCGGTAAAGATGACACACCGACCCACTCCTTTTTTGTTTTTGTTTTTTGTTTGAGAAAGTTTGTTTTCATATTAAAGCAGTGTCAGTGACGTCATTCTACCCGACTACCACAGGTAAAGAAAAGCCTGAATCTGTAGATCTTTTTCTTTTGTTTTTGTCTAAAACACAAGAAATAAAAAAGGCAAAAAAGCCAGGGAAACATAGGAAATAATGTTTTGTCAGGCAATGACTTGTTGGCACAAGAAGAGTGGTCGTTGGTAGCCATGACAACAAGGAGGTGTGTTTGTTGCTGGCAGGTAAATGAAAAAAAGCAAAGCAAAGAAAAAAAGTCAGGGGAAGCCCAGGCTACGAGGGGTCATCCCTTGGAATTTTCACTCCAAGATCGCCCGCCTGGACCTCCCCCTAGCAGGTGAACATACAGAGGGAAGTGAGCCGAGGGCTCGAACCCGGGCCTGTATGTTGCTAGCCTGCTAGCCCGCCACATGTGGCCACATGACGGGCGAAGAGAATGGGGCAAATTGTTCTATTTAAAGAGCACTACGCGATCAGCCTTTTCCATTAGCTGGAGACCACACATTTTTGCACTCAAAAATAGCGGCGGGGCCTCAGTCTGTCTGTGGGGCATCGGGTATACCGGCCATTTGCCCGGTGGGCCGATGCTAATTTTGCCTTTTAAATGGCCCAATGTTTTGTTGTTGTTGTTGTTGTTGTCTTTTTTTCCTAACTGTGTAAACAGTGAAAGGTGGCGGATTGGACAGATGCTGGCAGACGTGTAAAAAGAACTCAGTTGTTTGGTAGTGGCTATGGTGGAGCTTTCACACATTCAGTCAAATTAGCAAGTGGTGGAGGCCAGCAGGTGGATGGGGGAAAGGACTGGAGGTGGAGAGACGCAAGGCGGCCGCCAGTCCGACTGTCAGGTGAAATGAGCTTCAGGTAAGAAGTTATGACCTGCAGTCTATCTGGGTCAAACCAAGTTTAGGTGGAGTTTATTTTCCTTGTGCTAACTTTTTACAGTCAGTTACAATAACTCGTACTGTGTACTAGCTAGCATGATGGAGTTTCTGTACAGTTGGGTGGGTGCTATGATGTTACTGGTGAACTTTATTTTATTCATATGGTTAGTTAGTAGAGCCAACCGTGCCATAAAAAACGGAATCCTCTGGTATTCACAGTTAATATTATGCGTTTTGTATTGAGCTGAAAATAAAAGCGATTTGTCCCGTACTTCAGCTACAATAAAAAAAAGACAAAAAGCTGGAGTTATTCTGTGTCTTTGCTGCACAGCTGCCTCTTCTTCTCTCGTTCTCCCTCTCCTGCTGCTACTTCAATCATGAAACTGATCAATGATCAGCTGATCGGCGTTTCTGCCACAAGTCCCGTCTCTCTTGCTTGTTTATCTCCCGCTTTGCGCCAGAAAGAGGAAACTAGCAGAGGTCGTGTTAAACAGCAGAAGCGCCTTTAAACTTGATAAGCTGTTGTTAGAATTTATTTAATTCGGTGCAATTACTTTTTCATATAGGACCAAGTATGTTTGGATAGCTTTTTCCCCTTGAAAACTGCCGTTTAATATTAGACATTCTTGTCTAATATTAACATTTATTGATCTGAAACGTGTAAGTGTGACAAATATGGAATAAGATACGAAATCAGAAAGGAGGCAAATATTTTTTCACAGCGCTATAGTCTGTAAATGATCTTTTGGCTATAGTAGATCTTTGACTTGTTCCTTTTTTAATTGTTTGTTTAAAATAGTTTTCTCTAGGTTAAGGCGCACGGTCCAGGCCTACAGAGCAGTGGTCTGGCTGTTGGAAAACCCAGTGAACTCACAGTTGATGCCAAGCAAGGAGGAAAAGCTCCTCTGAAAATTATAGCCCAGGTATATCTGGCTTTGTATATGATCACAAATATGTTAAATATATTGTATGTACCGTATTTTTCGGACTATGAGTCGCACTTAAAATCCTTTAATTATCTCTCAAAAATCGACAGTGCGCCTTATGTATGAATTGTGGTTGTGCTTACTGACCTTGAACCGATTTTATGTAATACACGGCGCTTAAAAATCTGTCAAAAAATGTTTTAGTACGACTTTGGTAAGCTACGAAGTCGCACCGCTTGATGGATTGTCGGAGCATTACGGCTACGTAGTCAGGAGCCTGGCGGAGTGATACGTACTGTGCTGCAACATAATATTACTGTATTGTGTGTGGATCATGACCCCAAAATGCCACCTGTTAAGAGACATGCTGACGAAGCGGATTTCAAACTCAAGGCTGTCAGTCACGCAGTAGAACATGAGAATAGAGCAGCTGCGAGAGATTTCAACATGAATGAATCAATGGTACGGAAGTGGAGGAAGCAAGAAGAAAGAGTTGAGTAAAGTTTGACTTATCTGGCTGTTTTGTTTCGCTTAATGCGTTTTATAGTCCAGTGCGCCTCATGTATGAAACCAGACCTGTTCATCGACAGTGCGCCTTATGGTCCGAAAAATACAGTGTGTTAAATCTGATTGAACTATAATCCCTTGTCTTCTGCACAGGATGGTGAAGTCAATTCTGTGGATGTCCAGGTTAAGGATAATAGCAACAGCACATACACCTGCACCCCACGTAAGCCTGTGAAGCACACTGTGATGGTCTCCTGGGGAGACGCTAACATCCCTGAGAGTCCATTCAGGGTGAGTATGCACTCACACACTCTCACTTTCACTCTGGCATGCAAGGTTTGCCTTTTCTTCTCACTGAAAAGTCTCTTGAGTTTTGGTGTTTGTGCCCACAGATGAATATCAGAGCAGGCTGTCATCCAAACAAGGTGAAGGTCTCTGACCCTGGAGTGGCAAAGACGGGCCTGAAAGCCTTCCAGCCAACATACTTCACTGAAGGCGGGCTCTGCTGCAGATATTCCACTGGACATAGGCGAGCTTGACCTCAGCCAGCTGACAGCCCCTCTTACAACACCCTCAGGCCCAGAGGAGCCCTGCCTGCTGAAGATGCTGCGTAACGCTCACATTGGTGAGTGTCCGTCTGATAAGTGAGAAGTTTGCTAAACAATGAGACTCATCAGAATCCAAATACTTTATTAACCCTTAAGTAAAAGACAGAGGGGGAAAGTAATAAAAGTTAAAGCGTGGAGAAAGAAGCAGGAGCAACTGAAACGGGCTGCATGCACACACAAGAATAAGCGTTGTTAACATCTGTTTTGTCGGTCTGTCTTAGGAATCTCGTTTGTTCCCAGGGAGATTGGTGAGCACCTTGTTAACATCAAGAAGAACGCCCGTCATGTTCCCAGCAGCCCAATTGCTGTTATGATCAAGCAGTCAGGGATTGGTGACGTGTGCGTGTGCGTGGACCGTGGCTGACCAAAGCCAGGACTTTTCAGCCTTGAGAGTTTATCATTGATGCAGGTATATGCTCAGTGAAAGCATAAATACTGTGATATTTTTCTTTTTAAACATTCAAATAGAATATAATATGAGAATTTTGATGTGAAATTTAACCTTTAAGTGACTAGTACTTTGAGAACTGCCATCAATTACACAATGAAGTTCATTTACATACAGGTTATTGTATTAGTAATGCTATATTGTACATAGAGACAGAATATGACATGAAGGGCTACTGACCACAGAAAAGTAAAAGGTAACTGGGCCTAAAGACTAACGGGAGAGAAACACGCTTTCTGTGATTCTATTTGTGTTTTTGTGCTAATCTTGGATATCTTAGGTTGTCTCATTACTGTCATATATGTCCTGTCATTAAAACACTGGCTTCTAACAACTAACAGTGTCTCGAAAATAATTTAATAAATAAACAAATAATATGGATGCATGACTTTTAACTTGTCTATTTTTTAGGCTGAACACTGCTGCTAATGTGACTTAGGTAAATGGTTTCAGGCTCTCCCCTCCTGAGTTTGACAAACGTTCAGGATCAGAAAATGTGTGACTCACAGGTGCTGTAGCGTATGGCCACAGCTTCACTCTGAGCTCCATCTCCATAGAGTGCAGACAGTGATATCTCATACTCCTTAAGACACAGGACAACAGTTTATTGAGATATTGTATTTTTTTTACTTCATAATATGTACCCCAACAATCCAATAGTTCTTCCCCACCTGTCTCAGGTCGCCTCCACTTAGTGAGGTAAGAAACATCATCATCAGCTGCAGCTTCCCAGCGCACTGTCATGTCACTGTCTGAGAAATTAGTTACCCTAAGGTCAGAAGGAGGAGGCACCTTCACTAGAAGATTCGTGCAAATTTGATATATTTGACTTCTCTGTTTTTTTTCTCTCTGAATTATTTTTGAAAAGGAAAAATAATAATTTGAATGTGAAGCAAAACATGTATGGTGCTCGGTAAAGATGACACACCGACCCACTCCTTTTTTGTTTTTGTTTTTTGTTTGAGAAAGTTTGTTTTCATATTAAAGCAGTGTCAGTGACGTCATTCTACCCGACTACCACAGGTAAAGAAAAGCCTGAATCTGTAGATCTTTTTCTTTTGTTTTTGTCTAAAACACAAGAAATAAAAAAGGCAAAAAAGCCAGGGAAACATAGGAAATAATGTTTTGTCAGGCAATGACTTGTTGGCACAAGAAGAGTGGTCGTTGGTAGCCATGACAACAAGGAGGTGTGTTTGTTGCTGGCAGGTAAATGAAAAAAAGCAAAGCAAAGAAAAAAAGTGAGGGGAAGCCCAGGCTACGAGGGGTCATCCCTTGGAATTTTCACTCCAAGATCGCCCGCCTGGACCTCCCCCTAGCAGGTGAACATACAGAGGGAAGTGAGCCGAGGGCTCGAACCCGGGCCTGTATGTTGCTAGCCTGCTAGCCCGCCACATGTGGCCACATGACGGGCGAAGAGAATGGGGCAAATTGTTCTATTTAAAGAGCACTACGCGCACATCGTGCGATCAGCCTTTTCCATTAGCTGGAGACCACACATTTTTGCACTCAAAAATAGCGGCGGGGCCTCAGTCTGTCTGTGGGGCATCGGGTATACCGGCCATTTGCCCGGTGGGCCGATGCTCATTTTGCCTTTTAAATGGCCCAATGTTTTGTTGTTGTTGTTGTCTTTTTTTCCTAACTGTGTAAACAGTGAAAGGTGGCGGATTGGACAGATGCTGGCAGACGTGTAAAAATAACTCAGTTGTTTGGTAGTGGCTATGGTGGAGCTTTCACACATTCAGTCAAATTAGCAAGTGGTGGAGGCCAGCAGGTGGATGGGGGAAAGGACTGGAGGTGGAGAGACGCAAGGCGGCCGCCAGTCCGACTGTCAGGTGAAATGAGCTTCAGGTAAGAAGTTATGACCTGCAGTCTATCTGGGTCAAACCAAGTTTAGGTGGAGTTTATTTTCCTTGTGCTAACTTTTTACAGTCAGTTACAATAACTCGTACTGTGTACTAGCTAGCATGATGGAGTTTCTGTACAGTTGGGTGGGTGCTATGATGTTACTGGTGAACTTTATTTTATTCATATGGTTAGTTAGTAGAGTTGCCAACCGTGCCATAAAAAACGGAATCCTCTGGTATTCAGAGTTAATATTATGCGTTTTGTATTGAGCTGAAAATAAAAGCGATTTGTCCCATACTTCAGCTACAATAAAAAAAAGACAAAAAGCTGGAGTTATTCTGTGTCTTTGCTGCACAGCTGCCTCTTCTTCTCTCGTTCTCCCTCTCCTGCTGCTACTTCAATCATGAAACTGATCAATGATCAGCTGATCGGCGTTTCTGCCACAAGTCCCGTCTCTCTTGCTTGTTTATCTCCCGCTTTGCGCCAGAAAGAGGAAACTAGCAGAGGTCGTGTTAAACAGCAGAAGCGCCTTTAAACTTGATAAGCTGTTGTTAGAATTTATTTAATTCGGTGCAATTACTTTTTCATATAGGACCAAGTATGTTTGGATAGCTTTTTCCCCTTGAAAACTGCCGTTTAATATTAGACATTCTTGTCTAATATTAACATTTATTGATCTGAAACGTGTAAGTGTGACAAATATGGAACAAGATACGAAATCAGAAAGGAGGCAAATATTTTTTCACAGCGCTATAGTCTGTAAATGATCTTTTGGCTATAGTAGATCTTTGACTTGTTCCTTTTTTAATTGTTTGTTTAAAATAGTTTTCTCTAGGTTAAGGCGTACGGTCCAGGCCTACAGAGCAGTGGTCTGGCTGTTGGAAAACCCAGTGAACTCACAGTTGATGCCAAGCAAGGAGGAAAAGCTCCTCTGAAAATTATAGCCCAGGTATATCTGGCTTTGTATATGATCACAAATATGTTAAATATATTGTATGTACCGTATTTTTCGGACTATGAGTCGCACTTAAAATCCTTTAATTATCTCTCAAAAATCGACAGTGCGCCTTATGTATGAATTGTGGTTGTGCTTACTGACCTTGAACCGATTTTATGTAATACACGGCGCTTAAAAATCTGTCAAAAAATGTTTTAGTACGACTTTGGTAAGCTACGAAGTCGCACCGCTTGATGGATTGTCGGAGCATTACGGCTACGTAGTCAGGAGCCTGGCGGAGTGATACGTACTGTGCTGCAACATAATATTACTGTATTGTGTGTGGATCATGACCCCAAAATGCCACCTGTTAAGAGACATGCTGACGAAGCGGATTTCAAACTCAAGGCTGTCAGTCACGCAGTAGAACATGAGAATAGAGCAGCTGCGAGAGATTTCAACATGAATGAATCAATGGTACGGAAGTGGAGGAAGCAAGAAGAAAGAGTTGAGTAAAGTTTGACTTATCTGGCTGTTTTGTTTCGCTTAATGCGTTTTATAGTCCAGTGCGCCTCATGTATGAAACCAGACCTGTTCATCGACAGTGCGCCTTATGGTCCGAAAAATACAGTGTGTTAAATCTGATTGAACTATAATCCCTTGTCTTCTGCACAGGATGGTGAAGTCAATTCTGTGGATGTCCAGGTTAAGGATAATAGCAACAGCACATACACCTGCACCCCACGTAAGCCTGTGAAGCACACTGTGATGGTCTCCTGGGGAGACGCTAACATCCCTGAGAGTCCATTCAGGGGGAGTATGCACTCACACACTCTCACTTTCACTCTGGCATGCAAGGTTTGCCTTTTCTTCTCACTGAAAAGTCTCTTGAGTTTTGGTGTTTGTGCCCACAGATGAATATCAGAGCAGGCTGTCATCCAAACAAGGTGAAGGTCTCTGACCCTGGAGTGGCAAAGACGGGCCTGAAAGCCTTCCAGCCAACATACTTCACTGAAGGCGGGCTCTGCTGCAGATATTCCACTGGACATAGGCGAGCTTGACCTCAGCCAGCTGACAGCCCCTCTTACAACACCCTCAGGCCCAGAGGAGCCCTGCCTGCTGAAGATGCTGCGTAACGCTCACATTGGTGAGTGTCCGTCTGATAAGTGAGAAGTTTGCTAAACAATGAGACTCATCAGAATCCAAATACTTTATTAACCCTTAAGTAAAAGACAGAGGGGGAAAGTAATAAAAGTTAAAGCGTGGAGAAAGAAGCAGGAGCAACTGAAACGGGCTGCATGCACACACAAGAATAAGCGTTGTTAACATCTGTTTTGTCGGTCTGTCTTAGGAATCTCGTTTGTTCCCAGGGAGATTGGTGAGCACCTTGTTAACATCAAGAAGAACGCCCGTCATGTTCCCAGCAGCCCAATTGCTGTTATGATCAAGCAGTCAGGGATTGGTGACGTGTGCGTGTGCGTGGACCGTGGCTGACCAAAGCCAGGACTTTTCAGCCTTGAGAGTTCATCATTGATGCAGGTATATGCTCAGTGAAAGCATAAATACTGTGATATTTTTCTTTTTAAACATTCAAATAGAATATAATATGAGAATTTTGATGTGAAATTTAACCTTTAAGTGACTAGTACTTTGAGAACTGCCATTAATTACACAATGAAGTTCATTTACATATAGGTTATTGTATTAGTAATGCTATATTGTACATAGAGACAGAATATGACATGAAGGGCTACTGACCACAGAAAAGTAAAAGGTAACTGGGCCTAAAGACTAACGGGAGAGAAACACGCTTTCTGTGATTCTATTTGTGTTTTTGTGCTAATCTTGGATATCTTAGGTTGTCTCATTACTGTCATATATGTCCTGTCATTAAAACACTGGCTTCTAACAACTAACAGTGTCTCGAAAATAATTTAATAAATAAACAAATAATATGGATGCATGACTTTTAACTTGTCTATTTTTTAGGCTGAACACTGCTGCTAATGTGACTTAGGTAAATGGTTTCAGGCTCTCCCCTCCTGAGTTTGACAAACGTTCAGGATCAGAAAATGTGTGACTCACGGGTGCTGTAGCGTATGGCCACAGCTTCACTCTGAGCTCCATCTCCATAGAGTGCAGACAGTGATATCTCATACTCCTTAAGACACAGGACAACAGTTTATTGAGATATTGTATTTTTTTTACTTCATAATATGTACCCCAACAATCCAATAGTTCTTCCCCACCTGTCTCAGGTCGCCTCCACTTAGTGAGGTAAGAAACATCATCATCAGCTGCAGCTTCCCAGCGCACTGTCATGTCACTGTCTGAGAAATTAGTTACCCTAAGGTCAGAAGGAGGAGGCACCTTCACTAGAAGATTCGTGCAAATTTGATATATTTGACTTCTCTGTTTTTTTTCTCTCTGAATTATTTTTGAAAAGGAAAAATAATAATTTGAATGTGAAGCAAAACATGTATGGTGCTCGGTAAAGATGACACACCGACCCACTCCTTTTTTGTTTTTGTTTTTTGTTTGAGAAAGTTTGTTTTCATATTAAATAGTGTCAGTGACGTCATTCTACCCGACTACCACAGGTAAAGAAAAGCCTGAATGTGTAGATCTTTTTCTTTTGTTTTTGTCTAAAACACAAGAAATAAAAAAGGCAAAAAAGCCAGGGAAACATAGGAAATAATGTTTTGTCAGGCAATGACTTGTTGGCACAAGAAGAGTGGTCGTTGGTAGCCATGACAACAAGGAGGTGTGTTTGTTGCTGGCAGGTAAAAGAAAAAAAGCAAAGCAAAGAAAAAAAGTCAGGGGAAGCCCAGGCTACGAGGGGTCATCCCTTGGAATTTTCACTCCAAGATCGCCCGCCTGGACCTCCCCCTAGCAGGTGAACATACAGAGGGAAGTGAGCCGAGGGCTCGAACCCGGGCCTGTATGTTGCTAGCCTGCTAGCCCGCCACATGTGGCCACATGACGGGCGAAGAGAATGGGGCAAATTGTTCTATTTAAAGAGCACTACGCGCACATCGTGCGATCAGCCTTTTCCATTAGCTGGAGACCACACATTTTTGCACTCAAAAATAGCGGCGGGGCCTCAGTCTGTCTGTGGGGCATCGGGTATACCGGCCATTTGCCCGGTGGGCCGATGCTCATTTTGCCTTTTAAATGGCCCAATGTTTTCTTGTTGTTGTTGTCTTTTTTTCCTAACTGTGTAAACAGTGAAAGGTGGCGGATTGGACAGATGCTGGCAGACGTGTAAAAAGAACTCAGTTGTTTGGTAGTGGCTATGGTGGAGCTTTCACACATTCAGTCAAATTAGCAAGTGGTGGAGGCCAGCAGGTGGATGGGGGAAAGGACTGGAGGTGGAGAGACGCAAGGCGGCCGCCAGTCCGACTGTCAGGTGAAATGAGCTTCAGGTAAGAAGTTATGACCTGCAGTCTATCTGGGTCAAACCAAGTTTAGGTGGAGTTTATTTTCCTTGTGCTAACTTTTTACAGTCAGTTACAATAACTCGTACTGTGTACTAGCTAGCATGATGGAGTTTCTGTACAGTTGGGTGGGTGCTATGATGTTACTGGTGAACTTTATTTTATTCATATGGTTAGTTAGTAGAGTTGCCAACCGTGCCATAAAAAACGGAATCCTCTGGTATTCACAGTTAATATTATGCGTTTTGTATTGAGCTGAAAATAAAAGCGATTTGTCCCGTACTTCAGCTACAATAAAAAAAAGACAAAAAGCTGGAGTTATTCTGTGTCTTTGCTGCACAGCTGCCTCTTCTTCTCTCGTTCTCCCTCTCCTGCTGCTACTTCAATCATGAAACTGATCAATGATCAGCTGATCGGCGTTTCTGCCACAAGTCCCGTCTCTCTTGCTTGTTTATCTCCCGCTTTGCGCCAGAAAGAGGAAACTAGCAGAGGTCGTGTTAAACAGCAGAAGCGCCTTTAAACTTGATAAGCTGTTGTTAGAATTTATTTAATTCGGTGCAATTACTTTTTCATATAGGACCAAGTATGTTTGGATAGCTTTTTCCCCTTGAAAACTGCCGTTTAATATTAGACATTCTTGTCTAATATTAACATTTATTGATCTGAAACGTGTAAGTGTGACAAATATGGAATAAGATACGAAATGAGAAAGGAGGCAAATATTTTTTCACAGCGCTATAGTCTGTAAATGATCTTTTGGCTATAGTAGATCTTTGACTTGTTCCTTTTTTAATTGTTTGTTTAAAATAGTTTTCTCTAGGTTAAGGCGTACGGTCCAGGCCTACAGAGCAGTGGTCTGGCTGTTGGAAAACCCAGTGAACTCACAGTTGATGCCAAGCAAGGAGGAAAAGCTCCTCTGAAAATTATAGCCCAGGTATATCTGGCTTTGTATATGATCACAAATATGTTAAATATATTGTATGTACCGTATTTTTCGGACTATGAGTCGCACTTAAAATCCTTTAATTATCTCTCAAAAATCGACAGTGCGCCTTATGTATGAATTCTGGTTGTGCTTATTGACCTTGAACCGATTTTATGTAATACACGGCGCTTAAAAATCTGTCAAAAAATGTTTTAGTACGACTTTGGTAAGCTATGAAGTCGCACCGCTTGATGGATTGTCGGAGCATTACGGCTACGTAGTCAGGAGCCTGGCGGAGTGATACGTACTGTGCTGCAACATAATATTACTGTATTGTGTGTGGATCATGACCCCAAAATGCCACCTGTTAAGAGACATGCTGACGAAGCGGATTTCAAACTCAAGGCTGTCAGTCACGCAGTAGAACATGAGAATAGAGCAGCTGCGAGAGATTTCAACATGAATGAATCAATGGTACGGAAGTGGAGGAAGCAAGAAGAAAGAGTTGAGTAAAGTTTGACTTATCTGGCTGTTTTGTTTCGCTTAATGCGTTTTATAGTCCAGTGCGCCTCATGTATGAAACCAGACCTGTTCATCGACAGTGCGCCTTATGGTCCGAAAAATACAGTGTGTTAAATCTGATTGAACTATAATCCCTTGTCTTCTGCACAGGATGGTGAAGTCAATTCTGTGGATGTCCAGGTTAAGGATAATAGCAACAGCACATACACCTGCACCCCACGTAAGCCTGTGAAGCACACTGTGATGGTCTCCTGGGGAGACGCTAACATCCCTGAGAGTCCATTCAGGGGGAGTATGCACTCACACACACTCTCACTTTCACTCTGGCATGCAAGGTTTGCCTTTTCTTCTCACTGAAAAGTCTCTTGAGTTTTGGTGTTTGTGCCCACAGATGAATATCAGAGCAGGCTGTCATCCAAACAAGGTGAAGGTCTCTGACCCTGGAGTGGCAAAGACGGGCCTGAAAGCCTTCCAGCCAACATACTTCACTGAAGGCGGGCTCTGCTGCAGATATTCCACTGGACATAGGCGAGCTTGACCTCAGCCAGCTGACAGCCCCTCTTACAACACCCTCAGGCCCAGAGGAGCCCTGCCTGCTGAAGATGCTGCGTAACGCTCACATTGGTGAGTGTCCGTCTGATAAGTGAGAAGTTTGCTAAACAATGAGACTCATCAGAATCCAAATACTTTATTAACCCTTAAGTAAAAGACAGAGGGGGAAAGTAATAAAAGTTAAAGCGTGGAGAAAGAAGCAGGAGCAACTGAAACGGGCTGCATGCACACACAAGAATAAGCGTTGTTAACATCTGTTTTGTCGGTCTGTCTTAGGAATCTCGTTTGTTCCCAGGGAGATTGGTGAGCACCTTGTTAACATCAAGAAGAACGCCCGTCATGTTCCCAGCAGCCCAATTGCTGTTATGATCAAGCAGTCAGGGATTGGTGACGTGTGCGTGTGCGTGGACCGTGGCTGACCAAAGCCAGGACTTTTCAGCCTTGAGAGTTCATCATTGATGCAGGTATATGCTCAGTGAAAGCATAAATACTGTGATATTTTTCTTTTTAAACATTCAAATAGAATATAATATGAGAATTTTGATGTGAAATTTAACCTTTAAGTGACTAGTACTTTGAGAACTGCCATTAATTACACAATGAAGTTCATTTACATATAGGTT
Source organism: Copadichromis virginalis (assembly GCF_057382275.1). Taxonomy (NCBI): domain Eukaryota; kingdom Metazoa; phylum Chordata; class Actinopteri; order Cichliformes; family Cichlidae; genus Copadichromis; species Copadichromis virginalis. Next base: position 22,969,215 of record NC_140630.1, read on the forward strand.
ATTGTATTAGTAATGCTATATTGTACATAGAGACAGAATATGACATGAAGGGCTACTGACCACAGAAAAGTAAAAGGTAACTGGGCCTAAAGACTAACGGGAGAGAAACACGCTTTCTGTGATTCTATTTGTGTTTTTGTGCTAATCTTGGATATCTTAGGTTGTCTCATTACTGTCATATATGTCCTGTCATTAAAACACTGGCTTCTAACAACTAACAGTGTCTCGAAAATAATTTAATAAATAAACAAATAATATGGATGCATGACTTTTAACTTGTCTATTTTTTAGGCTGAACACTGCTGCTAATGTGACTTAGGTAAATGGTTTCAGGCTCTCCCCTCCTGAGTTTGACAAACGTTCAGGATCAGAAAATGTGTGACTCACGGGTGCTGTAGCGTATGGCCACAGCTTCACTCTGAGCTCCATCTCCATAGAGTGCAGACAGTGATATCTCATACTCCTTAAGACACAGGACAACAGTTTATTGAGATATTGTATTTTTTTTACTTCATAATATGTACCCCAACAATCCAATAGTTCTTCCCCACCTGTCTCAGGTCGCCTCCACTTAGTGAGGTAAGAAACATCATCATCAGCTGCAGCTTCCCAGCGCACTGTCATGTCACTGTCTGAGAAATTAGTTACCCTAAGGTCAGAAGGAGGAGGCACCTTCACTAGAAGATTCGTGCAAATTTGATATATTTGACTTCTCTGTTTTTTTTCTCTCTGAATTATTTTTGAAAAGGAAAAATAATAATTTGAATGTGAAGCAAAACATGTATGGTGCTCGGTAAAGATGACACACCGACCCACTCCTTTTTTGTTTTTGTTTTTTGTTTGAGAAAGTTTGTTTTCATATTAAATAGTGTCAGTGACGTCATTCTACCCGACTACCACAGGTAAAGAAAAGCCTGAATGTGTAGATCTTTTTCTTTTGTTTTTGTCTAAAACACAAGAAATAAAAAAGGCAAAAAAGCCAGGGAAACATAGGAAATAATGTTTTGTCAGGCAATGACTTGTTGGCACAAGAAGAGTGGTCGTTGGTAGCCATGACAACAAGGAGGTGTGTTTGTTGCTGGCAGGTAAAAGAAAAAAAGCAAAGCAAAGAAAAAAAGTCAGGGGAAGCCCAGGCTACGAGGGGTCATCCCTTGGAATTTTCACTCCAAGATCGCCCGCCTGGACCTCCCCCTAGCAGGTGAACATACAGAGGGAAGTGAGCCGAGGGCTCGAACCCGGGCCTGTATGTTGCTAGCCTGCTAGCCCGCCACATGTGGCCACATGACGGGCGAAGAGAATGGGGCAAATTGTTCTATTTAAAGAGCACTACGCGCACATCGTGCGATCAGCCTTTTCCATTAGCTGGAGACCACACATTTTTGCACTCAAAAATAGCGGCGGGGCCTCAGTCTGTCTGTGGGGCATCGGGTATACCGGCCATTTGCCCGGTGGGCCGATGCTCATTTTGCCTTTTAAATGGCCCAATGTTTTGTTGTTGTTGTTGTCTTTTTTTCCTAACTGTGTAAACAGTGAAAGGTGGCGGATTGGACAGATGCTGGCAGACGTGTAAAAAGAACTCAGTTGTTTGGTAGTGGCTATGGTGGAGCTTTCACACATTCAGTCAAATTAGCAAGTGGTGGAGGCCAGCAGGTGGATGGGGGAAAGGACTGGAGGTGGAGAGACGCAAGGCGGCCGCCAGTCCGACTGTCAGGTGAAATGAGCTTCAGGTAAGAAGTTATGACCTGCAGTCTATCTGGGTCAAACCAAGTTTAGGTGGAGTTTATTTTCCTTGTGCTAACTTTTTACAGTCAGTTACAATAACTCGTACTGTGTACTAGCTAGCATGATGGAGTTTCTGTACAGTTGGGTGGGTGCTATGATGTTACTGGTGAACTTTATTTTATTCATATGGTTAGTTAGTAGAGTTGCCAACCGTGCCATAAAAAACGGAATCCTCTGGTATTCACAGTTAATATTATGCGTTTTGTATTGAGCTGAAAATAAAAGCGATTTGTCCCGTACTTCAGCTACAATAAAAAAAAGACAAAAAGCTGGAGTTATTCTGTGTCTTTGCTGCACAGCTGCCTCTTCTTCTCTCGTTCTCCCTCTCCTGCTGCTACTTCAATCATGAAACTGATCAATGATCAGCTGATCGGCGTTTCTGCCACAAGTCCCGTCTCTCTTGCTTGTTTATCTCCCGCTTTGCGCCAGAAAGAGGAAACTAGCAGAGGTCGTGTTAAACAGCAGAAGCGCCTTTAAACTTGATAAGCTGTTGTTAGAATTTATTTAATTCGGTGCAATTACTTTTTCATATAGGACCAAGTATGTTTGGATAGCTTTTTCCCCTTGAAAACTGCCGTTTAATATTAGACATTCTTGTCTAATATTAACATTTATTGATCTGAAACGTGTAAGTGTGACAAATATGGAATAAGATACGAAATGAGAAAGGAGGCAAATATTTTTTCACAGCGCTATAGTCTGTAAATGATCTTTTGGCTATAGTAGATCTTTGACTTGTTCCTTTTTTAATTGTTTGTTTAAAATAGTTTTCTCTAGGTTAAGGCGTACGGTCCAGGCCTACAGAGCAGTGGTCTGGCTGTTGGAAAACCCAGTGAACTCACAGTTGATGCCAAGCAAGGAGGAAAAGCTCCTCTGAAAATTATAGCCCAGGTATATCTGGCTTTGTATATGATCACAAATATGTTAAATATATTGTATGTACCGTATTTTTCGGACTATGAGTCGCACTTAAAATCCTTTAATTATCTCTCAAAAATCGACAGTGCGCCTTATGTATGAATTCTGGTTGTGCTTATTGACCTTGAACCGATTTTATGTAATACACGGCGCTTAAAAATCTGTCAAAAAATGTTTTAGTACGACTTTGGTAAGCTATGAAGTCGCACCGCTTGATGGATTGTCGGAGCATTACGGCTACGTAGTCAGGAGCCTGGCGGAGTGATACGTACTGTGCTGCAACATAATATTACTGTATTGTGTGTGGATCATGACCCCAAAATGCCACCTGTTAAGAGACATGCTGACGAAGCGGATTTCAAACTCAAGGCTGTCAGTCACGCAGTAGAACATGAGAATAGAGCAGCTGCGAGAGATTTCAACATGAATGAATCAATGGTACGGAAGTGGAGGAAGCAAGAAGAAAGAGTTGAGTAAAGTTTGACTTATCTGGCTGTTTTGTTTCGCTTAATGCGTTTTATAGTCCAGTGCGCCTCATGTATGAAACCAGACCTGTTCATCGACAGTGCGCCTTATGGTCCGAAAAATACAGTGTGTTAAATCTGATTGAACTATAATCCCTTGTCTTCTGCACAGGATGGTGAAGTCAATTCTGTGGATGTCCAGGTTAAGGATAATAGCAACAGCACATACACCTGCACCCCACGTAAGCCTGTGAAGCACACTGTGATGGTCTCCTGGGGAGACGCTAACATCCCTGAGAGTCCATTCAGGGGGAGTATGCACTCACACACACTCTCACTTTCACTCTGGCATGCAAGGTTTGCCTTTTCTTCTCACTGAAAAGTCTCTTGAGTTTTGGTGTTTGTGCCCACAGATGAATATCAGAGCAGGCTGTCATCCAAACAAGGTGAAGGTCTCTGACCCTGGAGTGGCAAAGACGGGCCTGAAAGCCTTCCAGCCAACATACTTCACTGAAGGCGGGCTCTGCTGCAGATATTCCACTGGACATAGGCGAGCTTGACCTCAGCCAGCTGACAGCCCCTCTTACAACACCCTCAGGCCCAGAGGAGCCCTGCCTGCTGAAGATGCTGCGTAACGCTCACATTGGTGAGTGTCCGTCTGATAAGTGAGAAGTTTGCTAAACAATGAGACTCATCAGAATCCAAATACTTTATTAACCCTTAAGTAAAAGACAGAGGGGGAAAGTAATAAAAGTTAAAGCGTGGAGAAAGAAGCAGGAGCAACTGAAACGGGCTGCATGCACACACAAGAATAAGCGTTGTTAACATCTGTTTTGTCGGTCTGTCTTAGGAATCTCGTTTGTTCCCAGGGAGATTGGTGAGCACCTTGTTAACATCAAGAAGAACGCCCGTCATGTTCCCAGCAGCCCAATTGCTGTTATGATCAAGCAGTCAGGGATTGGTGACGTGTGCGTGTGCGTGGACCGTGGCTGACCAAAGCCAGGACTTTTCAGCCTTGAGAGTTCATCATTGATGCAGGTATATGCTCAGTGAAAGCATAAATACTGTGATATTTTTCTTTTTAAACATTCAAATAGAATATAATATGAGAATTTTGATGTGAAATTTAACCTTTAAGTGACTAGTACTTTGAGAACTGCCATTAATTACACAATGAAGTTCATTTACATATAGGTTATTGTATTAGTAATGCTATATTGTACATAGAGACAGAATATGACATGAAGGGCTACTGACCACAGAAAAGTAAAAGGTAACTGGGCCTAAAGACTAACGGGAGAGAAACACGCTTTCTGTGATTCTATTTGTGTTTTTGTGCTAATCTTGGATATCTTAGGTTGTCTCATTACTGTCATATATGTCCTGTCATTAAAACACTGGCTTCTAACAACTAACAGTGTCTCGAAAATAATTTAATAAATAAACAAATAATATGGATGCATGACTTTTAACTTGTCTATTTTTTAGGCTGAACACTGCTGCTAATGTGACTTAGGTAAATGGTTTCAGGCTCTCCCCTCCTGAGTTTGACAAACGTTCAGGATCAGAAAATGTGTGACTCACGGGTGCTGTAGCGTATGGCCACAGCTTCACTCTGAGCTCCATCTCCATAGAGTGCAGACAGTGATATCTCATACTCCTTAAGACACAGGACAACAGTTTATTGAGATATTGTATTTTTTTTACTTCATAATATGTACCCCAACAATCCAATAGTTCTTCCCCACCTGTCTCAGGTCGCCTCCACTTAGTGAGGTAAGAAACATCATCATCAGCTGCAGCTTCCCAGCGCACTGTCATGTCACTGTCTGAGAAATTAGTTACCCTAAGGTCAGAAGGAGGAGGCACCTTCACTAGAAGATTCGTGCAAATTTGATATATTTGACTTCTCTGTTTTTTTTCTCTCTGAATTATTTTTGAAAAGGAAAAATAATAATTTGAATGTGAAGCAAAACATGTATGGTGCTCGGTAAAGATGACACACCGACCCACTCCTTTTTTGTTTTTGTTTTTTGTTTGAGAAAGTTTGTTTTCATATTAAATAGTGTCAGTGACGTCATTCTACCCGACTACCACAGGTAAAGAAAAGCCTGAATGTGTAGATCTTTTTCTTTTGTTTTTGTCTAAAACACAAGAAATAAAAAAGGCAAAAAAGCCAGGGAAACATAGGAAATAATGTTTTGTCAGGCAATGACTTGTTGGCACAAGAAGAGTGGTCGTTGGTAGCCATGACAACAAGGAGGTGTGTTTGTTGCTGGCAGGTAAAAGAAAAAAAGCAAAGCAAAGAAAAAAAGTCAGGGGAAGCCCAGGCTACGAGGGGTCATCCCTTGGAATTTTCACTCCAAGATCGCCCGCCTGGACCTCCCCCTAGCAGGTGAACATACAGAGGGAAGTGAGCCGAGGGCTCGAACCCGGGCCTGTATGTTGCTAGCCTGCTAGCCCGCCACATGTGGCCACATGACGGGCGAAGAGAATGGGGCAAATTGTTCTATTTAAAGAGCACTACGCGCACATCGTGCGATCAGCCTTTTCCATTAGCTGGAGACCACACATTTTTGCACTCAAAAATAGCGGCGGGGCCTCAGTCTGTCTGTGGGGCATCGGGTATACCGGCCATTTGCCCGGTGGGCCGATGCTCATTTTGCCTTTTAAATGGCCCAATGTTTTCTTGTTGTTGTTGTCTTTTTTTCCTAACTGTGTAAACAGTGAAAGGTGGCGGATTGGACAGATGCTGGCAGACGTGTAAAAATAACTCAGTTGTTTGGTAGTGGCTATGGTGGAGCTTTCACACATTCAGTCAAATTAGCAAGTGGTGGAGGCCAGCAGGTGGATGGGGGAAAGGACTGGAGGTGGAGAGACGCAAGGCGGCCGCCAGTCCGACTGTCAGGTGAAATGAGCTTCAGGTAAGAAGTTATGACCTGCAGTCTATCTGGGTCAAACCAAGTTTAGGTGGAGTTTATTTTCCTTGTGCTAACTTTTTACAGTCAGTTACAATAACTCGTACTGTGTACTAGCTAGCATGATGGAGTTTCTGTACAGTTGGGTGGGTGCTATGATGTTACTGGTGAACTTTATTTTATTCATATGGTTAGTTAGTAGAGTTGCCAACCGTGCCATAAAAAACGGAATCCTCTGGTATTCAGAGTTAATATTATGCGTTTTGTATTGAGCTGAAAATAAAAGCGATTTGTCCCATACTTCAGCTACAATAAAAAAAAGACAAAAAGCTGGAGTTATTCTGTGTCTTTGCTGCACAGCTGCCTCTTCTTCTCTCGTTCTCCCTCTCCTGCTGCTACTTCAATCATGAAACTGATCAATGATCAGCTGATCGGCGTTTCTGCCACAAGTCCCGTCTCTCTTGCTTGTTTATCTCCCGCTTTGCGCCAGAAAGAGGAAACTAGCAGAGGTCGTGTTAAACAGCAGAAGCGCCTTTAAACTTGATAAGCTGTTGTTAGAATTTATTTAATTCGGTGCAATTACTTTTTCATATAGGACCAAGTATGTTTGGATAGCTTTTTCCCCTTGAAAACTGCCGTTTAATATTAGACATTCTTGTCTAATATTAACATTTATTGATCTGAAACGTGTAAGTGTGACAAATATGGAATAAGATACGAAATGAGAAAGGAGGCAAATATTTTTTCACAGCGCTATAGTCTGTAAATGATCTTTTGGCTATAGTAGATCTTTGACTTGTTCCTTTTTTAATTGTTTGTTTAAAATAGTTTTCTCTAGGTTAAGGCGTACGGTCCAGGCCTACAGAGCAGTGGTCTGGCTGTTGGAAAACCCAGTGAACTCACAGTTGATGCCAAGCAAGGAGGAAAAGCTCCTCTGAAAATTATAGCCCAGGTATATCTGGCTTTGTATATGATCACAAATATGTTAAATATATTGTATGTACCGTATTTTTCGGACTATGAGTCGCACTTAAAATCCTTTAATTATCTCTCAAAAATCGACAGTGCGCCTTATGTATGAATTCTGGTTGTGCTTATTGACCTTGAACCGATTTTATGTAATACACGGCGCTTAAAAATCTGTCAAAAAATGTTTTAGTACGACTTTGGTAAGCTATGAAGTCGCACCGCTTGATGGATTGTCGGAGCATTACGGCTACGTAGTCAGGAGCCTGGCGGAGTGATACGTACTGTGCTGCAACATAATATTACTGTATTGTGTGTGGATCATGACCCCAAAATGCCACCTGTTAAGAGACATGCTGACGAAGCGGATTTCAAACTCAAGGCTGTCAGTCACGCAGTAGAACATGAGAATAGAGCAGCTGCGAGAGATTTCAACATGAATGAATCAATGGTACGGAAGTGGAGAAAGCAAGAAGAAAGAGTTGAGTAAAGTTTGACTTATCTGGCTGTTTTGTTTCGCTTAATGCGTTTTATAGTCCAGTGCGCCTCATGTATGAAACCAGACCTGTTCATCGACAGTGCGCCTTATGGTCCGAAAAATACAGTGTGTTAAATCTGATTGAACTATAATCCCTTGTCTTCTGCACAGGATGGTGAAGTCAATTCTGTGGATGTCCAGGTTAAGGATAATAGCAGCAGCACATAGACCTGCACCCCACGTAAGCCTGTGAAGCACACTGTGATGGTCTCCTGGGGAGACGCTAACATCCCTGAGAGTCCATTCAGGGTGAGTATGCACTCACACACACTCTCACTTTCACTCTGGCATGCAAGGTTTGCCTTTTCTTCTCACTGAAAAGTCTCTTGAGTTTTGGTGTTTGTGCCCACAGATGAATATCAGAGCAGGCTGTCATCCAAACAAGGTGAAGGTCTCTGACCCTGGAGTGGCAAAGACGGGCCTGAAAGCCTTCCAGCCAACATACTTCACTGAAGGCGGGCTCTGCTGCAGATATTCCACTGGACATAGGCGAGCTTGACCTCAGCCAGCTGACAGCCCCTCTTACAACACCCTCAGGCCCAGAGGAGCCCTGCCTGCTGAAGATGCTGCGTAACGCTCACATTGGTGAGTGTCCGTCTGATAAGTGAGAAGTTTGCTAAACAATGAGACTCATCAGAATCCAAATACTTTATTAACCCTTAAGTAAAAGACAGAGGGGGAAAGTAATAAAAGTTAAAGCGTGGAGAAAGAAGCAGGAGCAACTGAAACGGGCTGCATGCACACACAAGAATAAGCGTTGTTAACATCTGTTTTGTCGGTCTGTCTTAGGAATCTCGTTTGTTCCCAGGGAGATTGGTGAGCACCTTGTTAACATCAAGAAGAACGCCCGTCATGTTCCCAGCAGCCCAATTGCTGTTATGATCAAGCAGTCAGGGATTGGTGACGTGTGCGTGTGCGTGGACCGTGGCTGACCAAAGCCAGGACTTTTCAGCCTTGAGAGTTCATCATTGATGCAGGTATATGCTCAGTGAAAGCATAAATACTGTGATATTTTTCTTTTTAAACATTCAAATAGAATATAATATGAGAATTTCGATGTGAAATTTAACCTTTAAGTGACTAGTACTTTGAGAACTGCCATCAATTACACAATGAAGTTCATTTACATACAGGTTCTTGTATTAGTAATGCTATATTGTACATAGAGACAGAATATGACATGAAGGGCTACTGACCACAGAAAAGTAAAAGGTAACTGGGCCTAAAGACTAACGGGAGAGAAACACGCTTTCTGTGATTCTATTTGTGTTTTTGTGCTAATCTTGGATATCTTAGGTTGTCTCATTACTGTCATATATGTCCTGTCATTAAAACACTGGCTTCTAACAACTAACAGTGTCTCCAAAATAATTTAATAAATAAACAAATAATATGGATGCATGACTTTTAACTTGTCTATTTTTTAGGCTGAACACTGCTGCTAATGTGACTTAGGTAAATGGTTTCAGGCTCTCCCCTCCTGAGTTTGACAAACGTTCAGGATCAGAAAATGTGTGACTCACAGGTGCTGTAGCGTATGGCCACAGCTTCACTCTGAGCTCCATCTCCATAGAGTGCAGACAGTGATATCTCATACTCCTTAAGACACAGGACAACAGTTTATTGAGATATTGTATTTTTTTTACTTCATAATATGTACCCCAACAATCCAATAGTTCTTCCCCACCTGTCTCAGGTCGCCTCCACTTAGTGAGGTAAGAAAGATCATCATCAGCTGCAGCTTCCCAGCGCACTGTCATGTCACTGTCTGAGAAATTAGTTACCCTAAGGTCAGAAGGAGGAGGCACCTTCACTAGAAGATTCGTGCAAATTTGATATATTTGACTTCTCTGTTTTTTTTCTCTCTGAATTATTTTTGAAAAGGAAAAATAATAATTTGAATGTGAAGCAAAACATGTATGGTGCTCGGTAAAGATGACACACCGACCCACTCCTTTTTTGTTTTTGTTTTTTGTTTGAGAAAGTTTGTTTTCATATTAAATAGTGTCAGTGACGTGATTCTACCCGACTACCACAGGTAAAGAAAAGCCTGAATGTGTAGATCTTTTTCTTTTCTTTTTGTCTAAAACACAAGAAATAAAAAAGGCAAAAAAGCCAGGGAAACATAGGAAATAATGTTTTGTCAGGCAATGACTTGTTGGCACAAGAAGAGTGGTCGTTGGTAGCCATGACAACAAGGAGGTGTGTTTGTTGCTGGCAGGTAAAAGAAAAAAAGCAAAGCAAAGAAAAAAAGTCAGGGGAAGCCCAGGCTACGAGGGGTCATCCCTTGGAATTTTCACTCCAAGATCGCCCGCCTGGACCTCCCCCTAGCAGGTGAACATACAGAGGGAAGTGAGCCGAGGGCTCGAACCCGGGCCTGTATGTTGCTAGCCTGCTAGCCCGCCACATGTGGCCACATGACGGGCGAAGAGAATGGGGCAAATTGTTCTATTTAAAGAGCACTACGCGCACATCGTGCGATCAGCCTTTTCCATTAGCTGGAGACCACACATTTTTGCACTCAAAAATAGCGGCGGGGCCTCAGTCTGTCTGTGGGGCATCGGGTATACCGGCCATTTGCCCGGTGGGCCGATGCTAATTTTGCCTTTTAAATGGCCCAATCTTTTGTTGTTGTTGTTGTTGTTGTCTTTTTTTCCTAACTGTGTAAACAGTGAAAGGTGGCGGATTGGACAGATGCTGGCAGACGTGTAAAAAGAACTCAGTTGTTTGGTAGTGGCTATGGTGGAGCTTTCACACATTCAGTCAAATTAGCAAGTGGTGGAGGCCAGCAGGTGGATGGGGGAAAGGACTGGAGGTGGAGAGACGCAAGGCGGCCGCCAGTCCGACTGTCAGGTGAAATGAGCTTCAGGTAAGAAGTTATGACCTGCAGTCTATCTGGGTCAAACCAAGTTTAGGTGGAGTTTATTTTCCTTGTGCTAACTTTTTACAGTCAGTTACAATAACTCGTACTGTGTACTAGCTAGCATGATGGAGTTTCTGTACAGTTGGGTGGGTGCTATGATGTTACTGGTGAACTTTATTTTATTCATATGGTTAGTTAGTAGAGCCAACCGTGCCATAAAAAACGGAATCCTCTGGTATTCAGAGTTAATATTATGCGTTTTGTATTGAGCTGAAAATAAACGCGATTTGTCCCGTACTTCAGCTACAATAAAAAAAAAGACAAAAAGCTGGAGTTATTCTGTGTCTTTGCTGCACAGCTGCCTCTTCTTCTCTCGTTCTCCCTCTCCTGCTGCTACTTCAATCATGAAACTGATCAATGATCAGCTGATCGGCGTTTCTGCCACAAGTCCCGTCTCTCTTGCTTGTTTATCTCCCGCTTTGCGCCAGAAAGAGGAAACTAGCAGAGGTCGTGTTAAACAGCAGAAGCGCCTTTAAACTTGATAAGCTGTTGTTAGAATTTATTTAATTCGGTGCAATTACTTTTTCATATAGGACCAAGTATGTTTGGATAGCTTTTTCCCCTTGAAAACTGCCGTTTAATATTAGACATTCTTGTCTAATATTAACATTTATTGATCTGAAACGTGTAAGTGTGACAAATATGGAACAAGATACGAAATCAGAAAGGAGGCAAATATTTTTTCACAGCGCTATAGTCTGTAAATGATCTTTTGGCTATAGTAGATCTTTGACTTGTTCCTTTTTTAATTGTTTGTTTAAAATAGTTTTCTCTAGGTTAAGGCGTACGGTCCAGGCCTACAGAGCAGTGGTCTGGCTGTTGGAAAACCCAGTGAACTCACAGTTGATGCCAAGCAAGGAGGAAAAGCTCCTCTGAAAATTATAGCCCAGGTATATCTGGCTTTGTATATGATCACAAATATGTTAAATATATTGTATGTACCGTATTTTTCGGACTATGAGTCGCACTTAAAATCCTTTAATTATCTCAAAAATCGACAGTGCGCCTTATGTATGAATTCTGGTTGTGCTTATTGACCTTGAACCGATTTTATGTAATACACGGCGCTTAAAAATCTGTCAAAAAATGTTTTAGTACGACTTTGGTAAGCTATGAAGTCGCACCGCTTGATGGATTGTCGGAGCATTACGGCTACGTAGTCAGGAGCCTGGCGGAGTGATATGTACTGTGCTGCAACATAATATTACTGTATTGTGTGTGGATCATGACCCCAAAATGCCACCTGTTAAGAGACATGCTGACGAAGCGGATTTCAAACTCAAGGCTGTCAGTCACGCAGTAGAACATGAGAATAGAGCAGCTGCGAGAGATTTCAACATGAATGAATCAATGGTACGGAAGTGGAGGAAGCAAGAAGAAAGAGTTGAGTAAAGTTTGACTTATCTGGCTGTTTTGTTTCGCTTAATGCGTTTTATAGTCCAGTGCGCCTCATGTATGAAACCAGACCTGTTCATCGACAGTGCGCCTTATGGTCCGAAAAATACAGTGTGTTAAATCTGATTGAACTATAATCCCTTGTCTTCTGCACAGGATGGTGAAGTCAATTCTGTGGATGTCCAGGTTAAGGATAATAGCAACAGCACATACACCTGCACCCCACGTAAGCCTGTGAAGCACACTGTGATGGTCTCCTGGGGAGACGCTAACATCCCTGAGAGTCCATTCAGGGTGAGTATGCACTCACACACACTCTCACTTTCACTCTGGCATGCAAGGTTTGCCTTTTCTTCTCACTGAAAAGTCTCTTGAGTTTTGGTGTTTGTGCCCACAGATGAATATCAGAGCAGGCTGTCATCCAAACAAGGTGAAGGTCTCTGACCCTGGAGTGGCAAAGACGGGCCTGAAAGCCTTCCAGCCAACATACTTCACTGAAGGCGGGCTCTGCTGCAGATATTCCACTGGACATAGGCGAGCTTGACCTCAGCCAGCTGACAGCCCCTCTTACAACACCCTCAGGCCCAGAGGAGCCCTGCCTGCTGAAGATGCTGCGTAACGCTCACATTGGTGAGTGTCCGTCTGATAAGTGAGAAGTTTGCTAAACAATGAGACTCATCAGAATCCAAATACTTTATTAACCCTTAAGTAAAAGACAGAGGGGGAAAGTAATAAAAGTTAAAGCGTGGAGAAAGAAGCAGGAGCAACTGAAACGGGCTGCATGCACACACAAGAATAAGCGTTGTTAACATCTGTTTTGTCGGTCTGTCTTAGGAATCTCGTTTGTTCCCAGGGAGATTGGTGAGCACCTTGTTAACATCAAGAAGAACGCCCGTCATGTTCCCAGCAGCCCAATTGCTGTTATGATCAAGCAGTCAGGGATTGGTGACGTGTGCGTGGACCGTGGCTGACCAAAGCCAGGACTTTTCAGCCTTGAGAGTTCATCATTGATGCAGGTATATGCTCAGTGAAAGCATAAATACTGTGATATTTTTCTTTTTAAACATTCAAATAGAATATAATATGAGAATTTCGATGTGAAATTTAACCTTTAAGTGACTAGTACTTTGAGAACTGCCATCAATTACACAATGAAGTTCATTTACATATAGGTTCTTGTATTAGTAATGCTATATTGTACATAGAGACAGAATATGACATGAAGGGCTACTGACCACAGAAAAGTAAAAGGTAACTGGGCCTAAAGACTAACGGGAGAGAAACACGCTTTCTGTGATTCTATTTGTGTTTTTGTGCTAATCTTGGATATCTTAGGTTGTCTCATTACTGTCATATATGTCCTGTCATTAAAACACTGGCTTCTAACAACTAACAGTGTCTCGAAAATAATTTAATAAATAAACAAATAATATGGATGCATGACTTTTAACTTGTCTATTTTTTAGGCTGAACACTGCTGCTAATGTGACTTAGGTAAATGGTTTCAGGCTCTCCCCTCCTGAGTTTGACAAACGTTCAGGATCAGAAAATGTGTGACTCACAGGTGCTGTAGCGTATGGCCACAGCTTCACTCTGAGCTCCATCTCCATAGAGTGCAGACAGTGATATCTCATACTCCTTAAGACACAGGACAACAGTTTATTGAGATATTGTATTTTTTTTACTTCATAATATGTACCCCAACAATCCAATAGTTCTTCCCCACCTGTCTCAGGTCGCCTCCACTTAGTGAGGTAAGAAAGATCATCATCAGCTGCAGCTTCCCAGCGCACTGTCATGTCACTGTCTGAGAAATTAGTTACCCTAAGGTCAGAAGGAGGAGGCACCTTCACTAGAAGATTTGTGCAAATTTGATATATTTGACTTCTCTGTGTTTTTTTTCTCTCTGAATTATTTTTGAAAAGGAAAAATAATAATTTGAATGTGAAGCAAAACATGTATGGTGCTCGGTAAAGATGACACACCGACCCACTCCTTTTTTGTTTTTGTTTTTTGTTTGAGAAAGTTTGTTTTCATATTAAATAGTGTCAGTGACGTCATTCTACCCGACTACCACAGGTAAAGAAAAGCCTGAATGTGTAGATCTTTTTTTTTTCTTTTTGTCTAAAACACAAGAAATAAAAAAGGCAGGGAAACATAGGAAATAATGTTTTGTCAGGCAATGACTTGTTGGCACAAGAAGAGTGGTCGTTGGTAGCCATGACAACAAGGAGGTGTGTTTGTTGCTGGCAGGTAAAAGAAAAAAAGCAAAGCAAAGAAAAAAAGTCAGGGGAAGCCCAGGCTACGAGGGGTCATCCCTTGGAATTTTCACTCCAAGATCGCCCGCCTGGACCTCCCCCTAGCAGGTGAACATACAGAGGGAAGTGAGCCGAGGGCTCGAACCCGGGCCTGTATGTTGCTAGCCTGCTAGCCCGCCACATGTGGCCACATGACGGGCGAAGAGAATGGGGCAAATTGTTCTATTTAAAGAGCACTACGCGCACATCGTGCGATCAGCCTTTTCCATTAGCTGGAGACCACACTTTTTTGCACTCAAAAATAGCGGCGGGGCCTCAGTCTGTCTGTGGGGCATCGGGTATACCGGCCATTTGCCCGGTGGGCCGATGCTCATTTTGCCTTTTAAATGGCCCAATGTTTTCTTGTTGTTGTTGTTGTTGTCTTTTTTTCCTAACTGTGTAAACAGTGAAAGGTGGGCGGATTGGACAGATGCTGGCAGACGTGTAAAAAGAACTCAGTTGTTTGGTAGTGGCTATGGTGGAGCTTTCACACATTCAGTCAAATTAGCAAGTGGTGGAGGCCAGCAGGTGGATGGGGGAAAGGACTGGAGGTGGAGAGACGCAAGGCGGCCGCCAGTCCGACTGTCAGGTGAAATGAGCTTCAGGTAAGAAGTTATGACCTGCAGTCTATCTGGGTCAAACCAAGTTTAGGTGGAGTTTATTTTCCTTGTGCTAACTTTTTACAGTCAGTTACAATAACTCGTACTGTGTACTAGCTAGCATGATGGAGTTTCTGTACAGTTGGGTGGGTGCTATGATGTTACTGGTGAACTTTATTTTATTCATATGGTTAGTTAGTAGAGCCAACCGTGCCATAAAAAAACGGAATCCTCTGGTATTCAGAGTTAATATTATGCGTTTTGTATTGAGCTGAAAATAAAAGCGATTTGTCCCGTACTTCAGCTACAATAAAAAAAGACAAAAAGCTGGAGTTATTCTGTGTCTTTGCTGCACAGCTGCCTCTTCTTCTCTCGTTCTCCCTCTCCTGCTGCTACTTCAATCATGAAACTGATCAATGATCAGCTGATCGGCGTTTCTGCCACAAGTCCCGTCTCTCTTGCTTGTTTATCTCCCGCTTTGCGCCAGAAAGAGGAAACTAGCGGAGGTCGCGTTAAACAGCAGAAGCGCCTTTAAACCTGATAAGCTGTTGTTAGAATTTATTTAATATCACTTTCTAGTAACAGCTGATGTTTGTTGGAGCCACAGCTGTAAAAGCTGCTGGCCATGATATCGGTTTGGTTATCTGGTGAGAGGGAAACATGAAGATGAAACCAGGAGATGTCCTTACTGAATCATCAGCGCTGAACAGGTGATGGAGAAACAGGTTTACCTTTTAGGTGACATGAATGGGTTGAAGGAAAGCCATGAACTGTTTCTGAGAGACAACTTACACCTTTTCTATGTAGCTGACAGCTGGTAACTGTGCAGGGGTGGGTCTAGCAAAGTTTTGCCATGGGGCCATGTAGAGCATTAACAGGGAAAGGGGGCACAAAGAAATACTTTTCTTTCTTATTCTCATTTAAAATTTCTAGCTTTCAACAAATAATTATCCGAATCTTACAACCAAAGTTTTCATCTGATGTCAAATTTATAGAAATCCATTATTGTACATAGTAAGTTTTTTTCAGGGTCCCAACATAATTTCTTCAGAAGAAAGTACTGTACATGATGCCAGTATTTTCCCACATTTTCTAGATACTGTACTAGTACTTTGTGTAAAATGCCATCGAAAAGTCAGTTAAGTTTTATTCTTTCTCACCTGTCTTTCTGTCTCCTTTCACTTTTAAAAGGTTGCCATGTTAGAAAAAATATTTTGCCCTGCCATGCTGTTTATTGATGTGGTAAATAAATAGTTTATGAAAATATCACTAAATCTGTCATTTATTATTTTTAATATTCAGTAATGGTCATGTCTCACCTCTAGTCTTCTCTGTCTTAATTTCAGGTTTCCACCATATGTTGTAGATAGTTCAGGAAGTTAACTCAACCAAGCAGTCTTTGGGTTTCGGCTAAGTACTGCTTAGAATACCAGAATAGGGAGGATGGTGTAGGTTTAAGTTTATTAGATTGATACATATGTACCAACAAGACAGTGTACATCACTGTCACAACGACGTTTGTTTTCATTCAAAGGCTTTATGGTTTTTCCTATAATACCTGGTGGGCCGGTCTCTAGTCAAAATGCCCGGGCTGATTTTTTGTCCCAGTCCAGCCCTGCCTAAAATTAATGTATATTTATTAGGGAAAAAAACATAGATTTTTCCATGTGACAGTGAGAACATTGAGCTTAACAAGTAAGGTCCAGTTATTTGTTTTAACAAACATTTCTGGCACATCCTCCACATCCTAACACCAAGACTTTAATATTTGAGACTGCTGTTAAGCAGGTCAAGTCAGAAATGAAATTTCATGCTCATCTGAGGCTACAGATATACAAAACCCAATTTACTTCACACCAGCTCATTTCTCATATGTAGGAAAAGGTAAGTTCATTAAATGAAACTTAAAGGCTCTTTGGCTCACGTCTTCATCTGGATGGTACAGCATAACCAGGTTAAGACAAATGCATCATCTCTACAAAATATATTTGTGAGTGTTTTTCAGTGTTTTCAATTATTTGTTTTAATTTTATTTTTCATTGTTCACTGTGGCCTGGTAAACATTTTATCAATATATATTTCACAAGGCCATCGTTAAATATTTACAAGAAATCAGGCATTATACAGTGTGTAAACCTCAATCCAGTGTGATTTGGATGCTCACCAGAAAATGTAGCCAGATATCAGCTGGGTTTAGATACATTTCAGATAAGATAACCTTTGTTAGTCCCAGAGTTGGGGAAATTCAAATTATTACTGCAGCAGAGTACACAAGGCAGGAACAAATGAACACATGCAGCATACCTGACATCAATAATGCTATGCAAAAATAGAAGAAATATAGACTAAGAAATAGATATGTACTTATATATTTAAGTCTATATATCTATATCCATCTATCTATATATATCTGTATCATTGATCTGTATACATACATGTACATATATATGATGCAATAATACAGATTACTATTAGAAGAAGAATGAAACATTTCATAGTGCAGTGTTTGGGTGTTAATAGTAGCAGGTATTTAGTATTGCACACTGATATATGTAAAGAGCCCAGTGTGTGTGCATATGTGGTGTACATTCACTGCTGTTGTGCAGTGTACAATTTGACAACAGCTAGAGGGAAAGGCCTCCAAAATGTCCCCTTTGCACACCGTGGGTGCAGCAGCCTGTCACTGAAGGGACTGCTTAGTGTTGTCAGAGTGACCTGTATGGGGTGGGAGCTGTTATCTGACAGAGATAACTACCTCCACTGGGTCAAGAGGGCATCCCAGAACAGAGCTAGTTTTCTTGATCAACCTTTTCAGTTTCTTCCTGTCCCCAGCAGACCACACTATAAAACATGGACAATACCACCAAAGAGTCCTAGAAGGTCTTCAGGAGCTCTCCCTGCTCCCTTCCAAAAGACTTCTCTGTTGCAAATACAACCGTCTCGTCTCTATCCTTTTGTGTACATGGACTCTCTGTTGTTACTCCAGATCAGTTTATTGGTCAGATCACTTATATGAGTCAGCTATCTTAATGCCCATTCTCTGGATGTTCACTGGTGTAGGTGGAGTCCACTACCTGCTCCTTGGTTTTCGGAGTGTTGATCTGGAAGTGGTTCTGCTGGCACCAGTTGGAAAAAGTCCTCAGTCAGTTTCTCTGTATTCCCTGTTGTCCTGTTGTCAGTAAAGTACACAATGAGGAGATGCTGTCATTGCCCACTCATTGTTTCAAAATAGAGATAGCCTACATAGTTCATACATATGAGAGACTGTTATGAGTCAATTAGGAGAAAGCGTTAAATGAGCTGTGGGCCACTGCTGACACTGTCATCACATTGGAGGGTCACTTTAGTTTTCAAGTAGTATAAAAACAAACAAGAAAAACCCCACAAATATTTCAGAAAATGTAGTGTTTTGTTTGTTTGTCACTGAATAGTGTTGGAATAAAGTGTGAAAATTGTGAAGGATTAAAATATTCCAAGAGCTCAAATTACTTCACCAAAACATGTTTCAATCATATTTTATCAACACAAATTTCACAGGTTTATTGAATATGAATAACTCGTGTAATTCAACTCAATTGTTCGAGCTCGTGCCAAAGCAAAACATCTGTGTGCAACCAATGTCGACTATTAACGGTTGGCGCCGCTTTGGAAGCAGAAACTGTTGGTTTGAAAGCCTTTAGTGTCTCCTTGTGGCGGGACTCTTATACTGCACTGCAAGATGTCGAGCAGTGTCAGCCGTATGCTAGAAAGTGATACATTAAAATTTCTGGGGTCACCATGAAGAGCTTACGTCCTTTCTTGGTCAGTGTGTAAAATGTGGCACAGCAGAATGAAGAATACTGATGGGCAGGGCTGGACTGGGACAAAAAATCAGCCCGGGCATTTTGACTAGAGACCGGCCCACCAGGTATTATAGGAAAAACCATAAAGCCTTTGAATGAAAACAAACGTCGTTGTGACAGTGATGTACACTGTCTTGTTGGTACATATGTATCAATCTAATAAACTTAAACCTACACCATCCTCCCTATTCTGGTATTCTAAGCAGTACTTAGCCGAAACCCAAAGACTGCTTGGTTGAGTTAACTTCCTGAACTATCTACAACATATGGTGGAAACCTGAAATTAAGACAGAGAAGACTAGAGGTGAGACATGACCATTACTGAATATTAAAAATAATAAATGACAGATTTAGTGATATTTTCATAAACTATTTATTTACCACATCAATAAACAGCATGGCAGGGCAAAATATTTTTTCTAACATGGCAACCTTTTAAAAGTGAAAGGAGACAGAAAGACAGGTGAGAAAGAATAAAACTTAACTGACTTTTCGATGGCATTTTACACAAAGTACTAGTACAGTATCTAGAAAATGTGGGAAAATACTGGCATCATGTACAGTACTTTCTTCTGAAGAAATTATGTTGGGACCCTGAAAAAAACTTACTATGTACAATAATGGATTTCTATAAATTTGACATCGGATGAAAACTTTGGTTGTAAGATTCAAATAATTATTTGTTGAAAGCTAGAAATTTTAAATGAGAATAATCTGTTCAGCGCTGATGATTCAGTAAGGACATCTCCTGGTTTCATCTTCATGTTTCCCTCTCACCAGATAACCAAACCGATATCATGACCAGCAGCTTTTACAGCTGTGGCTCCAACAAACATCAGCTGTTACTAGAAAGTGATATTAAATAAATTCTAACAACAGCTTATCAAGTTTAAAGGCGCTTCTGCTGTTTAACACGACCTCTGCTAGTTTCCTCTTTCTGGCGCAAAGCGGGAGATAAACAAGCAAGAGAGACGGGACTTGTGGCAGAAACGCCGATCAGCTGATCATTGATCAGTTTCATGATTGAAGTAGCAGCAGGAGAGGGAGGGGGGAGAGTGAGAGAAGAAGAGGCAGCTGACAGAGTAAAGACACAGAATAACTCCAGCTTTGTGTCTTTTTTTTATTGTAGCTGAAGTACCCAAAGTGTCGGCTGTAGCCCCCTGGGTGGGGTCACGTAATAATAGAAATTCTGTTTGAAATTACTTACAAGTTTGCACAGATACATGTTTAAATAAATGTATTTTATTTATATAAAAAGTGAGTTAAAAATTTAAAAAATGGAGATGGTTAAGATTGTGATGTTTCTCTTTACTCTGACCTACATTTACTGCTCTTGTAGTAAAATATGTGTCTCAATGATTGGACTTAACACTTTGCACATGACTCGGTAGCATTAGCGCTTTATACCGACCAGCCTGTGTTGTTTGCTTTTTGAATAAATTTTCAAGGAAAAGCATCAGTCTCTCTTGTATTGATTGCAGATTTGGTAGGTCCTTGCAGATTCTCTGGTTTTTAAGTGGACTTTTTATGTTTTAAAAATGGAGTTCATCATTTGGTTTTCTCTTACATATTTACACTGACCTGCTTACTATTGCTCAGGTTATCTGTTGGGAAAATCTGCTAAAAGACTGGTTGTCTTTTAAAAGATCCTGGGAACTTCTGCAACTTCATGTAACGGTAAAAAGTGTGACAACCAACCCCAGTCTACCCCATACAAATGTGTTTTTTTTTAAAGATATGTAATTAATTAATTATTGGGATGTTTTTACTTTTTTTTTTTTTAATGCACAAGAGTCCATGAAATGCTTTTAGCTAATGCAGCATTACATGTCATTATTAAAAACCAAAATGCAGGTGAATAATATAACAATGGGTAGTCTGCTAGAGATTCAATAAAATAAGACAGGCGCACACATTTATAGCTTGGTATGTGAACGCAGAACAAAGAGGAAGTGGCACCTACCTGGCAAACTAGAAAGAATGAGTCTTGTTAAGGATAACCTTTTGCTCAGGGGGAAATTAGTATTTTATGACAGCACCCAATCCAAAATTCCTTCTGGGATGTTTATTCAAACTGTGGTGTATTTACCACAGAATATAAAAATCTCCTATATTCTTCAAAATCAAAAAGTCCAGGTTACAACTCACAAATAAAAAATTAAAAACTAAATAAGTCAACATGTATAAAGACAATAAAAAGTTCAAAATCGAATCTTACCCAACCCAGCACTGCTGGATGAGCGCATGAACAGCAGGCATGTAACTTGAATAGCTCTAATGTATTTCTACTTGATCTAAGTAGGTCTAGGTCATGCTATTTTCAGTTTTGGCTGTATTTTGTTGAAAAAATTGTTCTTTTCACTCCATACTAATTATTTGAGCTTTCTTTACTTGTTATTTTGCAGATAAACTGCATTGTCATACATACAGCGACGCAGGGATATATAATCATTTAAACTCATCAAAAGCAAACAGCAACAGCAAATTCAAAAGCCCATGAGCCACGCATCCGAGTCCCAGTTATATATAGTTTAGCATTTTAAAAGCTTTCTCTTTTGATAAACATGGTGGTGATTTTAGTTTGTGGCAGCAGCTAAAGCTTGGCTGAAGCAGACAGTGAGACTGGAAAAGAAAAAAAAAATCAAGACGTTGCAGTGATCCAGGGAAAGTAAACCTGAATGAAACGCTCTGGTGGGATCCTAAGTGAGCTGTGCATAAATAAATCCCTGTAAACCTCAACAGACTGACCCTTTTTTAAATCCATGCTTGACTGCAAGCGTTTATTTAACACGTTCCCGTCTGCTTAAATAAAGTTGGGTTTTTTTGTTTATTATTCGGCCTGTCATTGCTCACAGTTGAGGTAAAGACGGTTAATGAAATACCGACTGTTATTTGTCCGCGAGGAAGTAGCTAATCCCCTGCTGACCTCTCTGTGCTGCAGACCGTGCGGAAGCGCTGCTCGGTGTAGCACCTGTGAGCCTCAGGACCTCCGTATCTGGCATCCATTAATTTAGCTTTTTAGTTTTAGGATGGAGGAGCTGAGGTGCAGCTCCCCTGTGCTTAAGTTGGACCTGAACAACTTCGACTCTCCCGGAGCAGAGAGCAACCGACACGTCTTAACGAACTCTCGCTCGCTTGAGTCTTGCGCTCGGCTGGGTGTAAAACCGGTTCAGCTTTTAATTAAATCTCTAAACGACTTCACTGCTGAGCAACAGGACACGCCGTTTGAGACAATGAGAGTCATGCATGAATCTTATGAAAAGGAGAGGCTGAAGACTTTACAAAAGTGCGGCCAGGAACGGCGGAGGATTATCCAGGCGGCCGGGGACAGGCGGCCATGCAGCAGTAAAGCCTCGGGCTTGGAGGTGTTGCCTGACACCAGACTGGAAGAGCGCTCAACAGAAATGCCCTATGCAGATCTCTGCTCTGAAGAGAAGGCTGTTAGCAGGTCCTCCTGCTCTGCTCCTAGTAAAAGGGATCCAGAGAGGAGCACATTGTGCAGCTTCAACCTGGGAGACCTCATACACTCCCCAGCTACCGAGAAGAAGCTGAAGAGGCTCACCAAGAGCATCCAAAAGCAGATGTGTGTCACAGTATCGGAGAGAGACCAGAAGATAGCTGCTCTGATGCTGGTGAAGCATGAGGAGGAACAGGCTCGTTTGAAGCTCAGCCAGCAGGAGGAATGGGAGCGACAGGAGGCCCGCAGGCAGGAGGAGGCCCAGCAAGTTCAGGCAGAAAAAAAGAGGAGGAAGAAGCTGAAACGGAGTATGAAACGCTGGAACGAGGAGCTGGAGGCCCGCAGGAGGCTGAGGGAGCATCGAGAAAAAGAGAAAGCAGAACAGCTTAAGCAGGAGGTGCTGCTGCAAGAAGACCGATGGAGAAGGCTAAAAGAGGAGGTGGAAGTGTACCGCAGGGCAAAGATGGAGGGTACACAGGAGGAGGCGGAAGAGCGCAAACGCTACCAGGAGAAGCTGCTGACCGAGAAGGAGGAGGCGGGGAAGAGGGAGCGAGAGAGGGAGAGACAGGTGGCAGCGGAGAAGGAGGAGAAGGTCCTGAGGAGCAAGATGCTGAAGGAGAAGGAGGAGCGGAAGAGGCTGCAGGAGGAAAACCATAAAGAGCTGCTGAGACACATCTTGCTGAAACACCAGGTTGAGCTGCAGGGGGAGGAAGAGGAGGCGCAGAGGAGGAGCACACTGGAGAAGAAGTTGCAGCGCTCCTGCCAAAGGCGTGCCAAGTCTGTAGAGGCACGACTCGAAGAGCTTCGGGAGCGGGCTGCCCGGGAGGAGGAGATGAGTCAAAGAGTGCAGCTGAGGGCCGAGCTGCAGAGCGTCCAGCAGCTCACACACAAGCAGATCCTGGTCCAGCTGAGCCAGAGACGCATGGAGAGAGCCGCCCTGCACGCCTCAGCGCAGCACAGACGCAGAGCTCAGAAAACCCGGCAGAACAACAAACACAGGCAGCTCTGCCACCAGAGGCTCAGAGAGGAACTACAGAGAGAGGAGGAGGCGGCGAGGAGAGTCAGAGAGAGCCGCATTTCCACAAAGGAGCAGAAGAGGGAGCAGCTGAGAAGGCAGCGAGAGCAGATACAGGAGGAGGCACAGAGGCTGGCTCGGGCCTCCTTTCACATGAGGGAGAGAGTGAGGCAGCAGACGCACAGCCGGACCTTTGATCAGATGGCGCTTGAGGCTCAGCTGACTGCGTCTTTAAACCGCATGAATCTGTGAACTCTATTCAGACTCTGTTTTGCACCTGTACACTCACCCAGAGCTGCTTAGAAAAGGATCTGAAGTCAAATAATAGCTCCAGAGACTTGCAGAAATACTGAGACACATCACTGTTCTCTGCACTTTGAATGTAAATAAATTTAAATTCATTATAAATGGTCCCCGAGATGCAAGGGCCCTTGAACATCATATCAGAGCTGTTCTTAAAAATCATTTTTGGCCATTGTAATGACAGACACATGAACATTTGGTGATTTTAATAATCCAAAAAGTCAACTTTTTATTTGATAGAGTGCAGTAGCTGGGATACAGTTTCAAAGACTTCCAAACGGTTTCATTTCATTTTATTTAGTTGAGGTTAACTGCTTAGATCAGCAAGACCTCTGAGTGACCTCCTGTCAGGGTAAACTTTACAGGCACCATTGTTTCCTCAACCATTTGTGTTCAGTACTTCACAGCAGTGTATTCATTTATATTTGACCCCTGGCTAGTTCTTAAGCCTGAGATGAGATTGATTGTGTAGCAACACATTATATGCAACCCACATTCAACTAGTGACAACAAATATAACCATCCGGCACTTAAAGATTGATGGCTAGAGCGTTTAGCTGTTAGTAGACTGCAAATAAGAGGGGAGGGGATAGTCTGCAGAGGTTGGAAAGGAATCAAAGTGCAGTCCTACTGCAATGCTCTGAATGAGCTATGAGGACACGAGGCAAGAGTTAATGTTTGCTAGACCACGGTGTTGCCTGTTTTCCTGTTAGTCTGACTACTGTGTGTTATAAAATCTTTATACCACTTGAAGATTTTTATTACGTGCAAGATTCAAACAGAACAACGCTGTATCACTTTAATGCTAGGCCATAACAGATGTTTGATTTCACCATTAGCAGCGTGATCATGTGTGGCACATTTTTAATAATTACATGAACTGTAAACGGGAGCACTTCCTGTATTCAAATTGGGGTCACATGTAGGACAAATCATCAAAGAACTCCAAGGAACTCTCTTTTCAGACAATAGTAAAGAAATCTTTATTCTCATGGCATGGTGTTCAACTTAAAAAAAAAAAAAACTCCAGCAAATGAGCCCTGATCAGGGAGTTCATAAAAACACTGGATTTTATTCTAGTGGTGTTCCACCAATGGCAAGCTTCCACCGAGGGTCAGAGTGGAATTTTCCACCAGTAGGAGGAAACAGGAGTCATCAATATTTATCAGACAAACAAAAATTTAATAAGCAACACTAGACAGCATCAACCACAGACAGTGATTTAAGGCATTCTTGAAGACAAAGTTTTTTTTAAAGTAGTTAAAATCCAAGTCCTCGGTTGAATCAGGGTATTTGGTGGCCTGTCATTTATAAACCCAAAAACCTTCCTTTTGGCTAATACTCCTTTGTCATGTCTTCTGTGGTCACTTCCAAAGGTTTGTAGAGCAGATGGGTTACATTGATGCAAACCTAATTGGTCTCTAACCTGTGCATGTGTTTTCATATGGGTTCATACATGAACTGTGTTTAGAGCTTAATGAATAAAGGACAAATTTAAGTGTAAAATATCTTAACTTTGGTTTACAATACAAAAACTATGAAATTAAAATTCAATCTCAAGATATTTAGTGTAGCTGTTAAAAGGGGAATTCTGCTCCACACGTTAAACATAAGTAAACAAGCTTTAGGTCAGTCGATGCAGCAATGTACAGCGTTGTGTGACGAAAACAAAAAAGAATCAAGTATAAAGTAAATAAATAAGCCATTATAAAACCAGAAGACATTTCACGTGTTTCAATATTTCACATGTTGCACACACTAAAGGAGCTGAAAGAAGGAAAGTAAAGGTAAAAATTGCTCTAACTGGCAGTGAGTCAATAAAACATCTGTAACCTCCAGAATCTGCTTGATAGTTCTTGATACGTACCTCACCTGCTGCCAGGAACCCGTCTCCGTCTAACGTATCACCTAACATGAGAGTTGCTGGACCAGTTTACCGGTTGGTCTTCTCATTTGGCTGCAGTTATTATCACTTCACATTGAGAGGTTCAAACCTTTGCCCCTTTTCTGTGTTTGGATGTTCTCCGCGTGTCCCTGGTTTTGTCCCAGCCTTATTCCACACTGCACAAGCATGAATGCTCAGTCAGAGAGATGATTCTAAATTAGCGTTAGCTGCAGCTGTGAGTGCGAACAGTTGGCCCGCGCCTCTGTGATAGCAGACAGACGGTAACCTGTCCAGGCTGCCTCTCACTCAACACGATCCCCACCATAAACCAACTCAGACAAACAACATTATAAAAAAAAAACTTTGTAGTTTGTATTATTGCACATTTATAATCTGAAAATCCGGCCATATTTTCAAACTCTTAGCCGTAAAATATAATAATATAAAGTGTACGCCCTAGAGACCTTATTTTCTAGGTGAGAGAGTATCGAATTATTTGGTTGTTCCTGTAAATCTATTCACCTTTCAGGATATTTAATACCTCAACATACCTTCAGCGGACCGTGGCAACAAATGAGAACTGTTTCTGCTTCCTCTGAATGGAAACTCAATTCAGCTATGAAACTATAGTTACCCGATTCTTTATCACCTCCCGGAAAGCTTTTTGACACCCAAACAATAGCCTGACACAAATCCAAGTTACACTGAAATAAGAGGACCAAGGTAGACTCTGTCAAAGCCTGTTTTGTCCTCTGATCATTGTGGCATACAGTACAGGTCCTCAGAGTTTTCCTTTCACCCCCTTTTAAAATAAATTGCCCTCATGTTTTCTTTTAGTCATCGTGCAGTCCGAGGGCCAGCAACATCGGAAGCCCCACACCGATGATGAGGGTGAGGCTCTCCAGGAGCCCCAAGTGTCTCTGCTGGTGGGCTTCGGCTCCAGACTGCTGCTCGGAGTCCAAGGGCAGCTCATCAGTCCTGCTGCTGCTGATCTCAGGGAGAACATGCACCGTGGCCACATAGAGAAACGTCCCCGCTGAGAAGAGCATTCCCACTCCCGTTGCACTGAGCTGATTCTCAGATGAGCTTCCAGACTGCAGACACAGCACACATCAAGTTAAATAACTCAGACCCAGCAACCGTCTAGTCACTGGGATTTAATGCATCTCCTTTCAAGCAGACACGACAGTCAGATTGTGCTTTCTTACTGCATATAATATGAAGTAAGTGGCAATAGCAACTATAGGCGCTGCAGCTGAAAAGGCCAGTAAGTGTCCCTGAATGAACTTCTTCTCGAGGCCTCCGTGCATCAGAAAGGAGACCAAGCCAAAAGCGGCGGGCGCCTAAACAGGAGACGGGAAAGACGGTCAATGGCATCGTGCTCGTCACCCAGACATCTGTTCATTTCAATGAGCCGTTCTCTCACCTTGTGCAGAATCACAGCAAAAAACACTACAACTTGTACTGTCACTTGACCTGTAGCCACAGCAGCACCCAGAGCAAATCCATCAGCTAAAAGCAAACAAAGAGATTATTACTCTATGGTACAGCTACTTCTTTTATGTGGATTTGTATAGGTCTCCGGTCTTTAAGATCTGCATCATGGATGATTGTTGTTTGATTTGTGACTGCTGTCAAGCTTGGTTGTCCCCGTTTAAATAACTGTAAAGTTAGATCCTGCAGGCTGTGCTGCAGAATCACATGCTGAGTCACACGGGGGCATAAGGAACGTTTCCTTATAAACTTTCCACCCCTGTGACCTCGAAGCCAGTGAAACAGTGCGTCTCAAGCAAAAGCAAGAGAATAAATATGCAGAGGAGAGGTTTGGCTGTGTCACGTACCTGCAGCGTGAATAACCAGGCCCAACGTGGCTGTGAAGTGGACGCTGTTGGACAAACAAGTCGTCTGGTCTGAAATTAGACATCGCACACGCTGAGGTGGTTAACAAATCTGTGGCGGCAACACTCTGCAATGTAAAGCTGGCGTGAGAGTTCTGATAACTTGCCGCGTGTGGAAAGGTAGCTTCCTATCTGATCGACGACAAACATGAAGGTGAACCCGAGCGTCAAAGCCACCCCAATGAGGAACCGAGGTGGGCCTCTCTCTGCCACGGTCCCATTTTCTTTACTGGAATTTAGACCGGATGACACATCAGAGGATGACGCTGGAGACGGAAGATGAAGAACAGAAAGAGCTTTTGATGAGCTTGTTTTTGTTGTTTTTACAGAGAGCAGCTTTTTCATCTGCCACCTGCCTACAATCAAACACATGCAAATTTGGTGGGTTAGCACACCCACATAAACACAAAGCTTGCACAGCAACCATTCTGCTTCGTTGTCATGTGCATGTTTGAGCTTTCCTGCTCACCTTTCCACGAGTCTTCCAGCAAACCCACTCCCTCTGGGATGGTGATGGCCAGCGCTGTCCCACACAGCAGACCTGCCCCCAGGATGGAAACGAACTGCAGGCTTTTCTAGGGTTAAGACACGTGATTTCAGCAGATGACTGAGATTCCCCTCACAAGTTCTAGTTGTTCAGCAAGTTTCCAAAACAACAGCCTTGCACATTATGAAGGCACAACAAATAAGACAAGATGAAGTAGATCCAGACAGTCCGCTATAAACAAAGACTGTGGGAAATCACTTACCTCAGACAGTCTGAACAACAGTGGGATGAATCCGAGGAGAAAGGAGCCTACAAACATCGCCACAGATATAAATGTAATAATCAGCCCTCCGTCCATGGCGACGACTTCTTCCTAACACAAGTATTTACCCGGTTCGCCCCTTTGCTTTCATTTCAGCGTTAGCTCCTACTGAGATCCGGGACGGTGTGCGTTCTCATTGGGTCGCTGGAGTTTAATCTCTACCATCAGACAACACCAGAATGCTGTTCTGCCTTTCCACGTCGCACCGCCGTGGCCGCCCCCCTCGTTTGCTACACAGCTGCTTCCCAAGCAGCAGCACCAAGTGTCCGACAGCGAGAACTGCAACCTGAGTGGAAGCAAAACTCCATTCCTCTGTGCCCCAGTTAAACATAACCCAGGCCGGTTTTGACAGGGTGGGTTAAAAGGTATTTTCTGGAGAGGTTTTACGCGCCCATCCTACACTGTAGGACAACAAAGGCGTTAATTGCATCTTTTAGGGCTTCGATTGCGCAATTGTTCACCACCCGTTTTCAGTTTGGAGTAAAATCTCAATCTCAACAAAGTACTCCCAGACCACACTAAGTGGACACTATAAAGAGCACAGTGAGTGTGTTAAAGACGAATTCCTTCACAACGCGAGGCTCCTGATGGAAGAAGAGGGAGTGTAGGTCACTGGCAGGACAGGTTACATAAGAAGTCGATACACTCCTTTTTGCATACCACTAATATAGTTTAGTACGTAAGTAAAGTTTGTAAGTTTTATGTCAATTGCTATTAAAATAAAGCACTGTGCAACAATTAAAACACGCTATCAAAAGAGAGAGTAAAACACAAGAAAATGTATAGAGGGCCACAAGTGCCAAAATAAATTACATACAAATTAAAGAATTAAATTTCATTTATTCATTGAAATTGGAAATAATTCTTATAAATGAAATGAACAGATGTTTAATTATTTAAATATTTATTCATTTTCAATTTAAATTAATTCACTACACATTTAATTAATATGTTATTTTCTGTATTGGCCTGCCATACAGTTCAAAAGTGAGAAACAGATTGAGACAGAAAGGTGCTTTAGTTTGAGTGTTTCAGAAATGGCTGAATAACCATCTCTGGGGTTTACAGAAAATGGTCAGAAAACGAGAAGTGAGCAGCAGTTCTCTAAATGAAAATGTTTTGTTGATGTCTGAGCTCAAAAGGAGAATGACCAGGCTGCTTCGAGCTGACAGGAAAGCAGTAGCAGCTAAAATAACCACACGTTACAGCAAGCACAAGACCAAAGTGGGCGTCACTTCTGTCGGCTAAGAACAGGAAACTGAGGCTACAGTTTGCACAGGCTCACCAAAATTGGACAATAAAAGAAGGAAAAAAAAAAAAAAAAAAGGTTGCCCGCTGGCGAGTCTTGATTTCTGCTGAAACATTTGGATGGTAGAGTTAGAATTTGGCATAAACAACGTGAATGCATGGACCCATCCCGTCTCATATCAAAGGCTCAGAGGTGGTGGTGGTGTATTTTTTTGGGCACACTCTGGTACCAACTAATCCATTTAAACAGCACTATCACGTCAACACGGACCAAAACCTTTGAGTAATGTTTCCAGCACCTTGCCGAATCTGTGCTACGAAGAATTAAAGCAATTCTGAAGGCAAAAGGGGGTCCAACCCAGTACCAGTGAGGTATAACTAATGAAGCTGCTGCTAATTGACCAAATAAACCTGCAACAGCAAAACCCCGATTGTATAGAACTGAACACAAATTCAGCTTTCATGTGCAACTGAATAAAATAAAATTATAATATCAGAAAGATATTACTTTAAATTCCTCTACCACTGGACGATTGAACAGAAACTCTTATCATCAACTAAGCTGATTAAACACATTTATTGTTGAATGAACTCAGGGGAAGTACAGAATATGTCTGTACAGACAGACCAATGGAAAGAATGATAAACGAGTAAGTCGAATGTTGAGATATGCCATTGTTACTCTCAATATCTAGAATGATCTAAACCTAAAAAAGGCAAAGCACAAACAGAACAAACAAAACATTGTGACTGTGCACTTTTTGAGATGCAGAGACAAACAAGCCCACAACCTCCGTTAGAGATCTGCTGTTTAAAAAAAAAAATTACAACCCCATTATTTGCATTAAGTTTATACAGATCTTACAAAGATAGTACAAAAGAAAAATCCATCATTACAGAAATCACTGAAACCATGAGACTAACAAACGTAGATCTATAAGCAAATTAAATACAAGAGCACTGGGCTGGACAGCAGTAAGGTTGAATACAGTATAAAACATCTGGCTTAGTGAGAGAACCGTCCCATTAAAGTTGCTTAAATACAGAACCACTCGTATCCTACCTTTATCTCACCAAATACGATATATTTAACTACATCCAGTGCTTAGTGGAGACATGGAAATGTTAGTTGAACTGAGATTAGAGTTACTGGAAAAGATGTGTTACCTGTGCTGACACATTCAGACAGTTCAAGCCAGCTCAGAGGTATATTTAAAAAACAAACAAACAAAAACCAAACGAAATCACCTAATCGTGATGCAAAGAGCACAGGAATCAGCGGTGTCATACAATTGTCTTGTTAGTACCATGATGATGAACCTATACGTGGTACAAATACACCAAGATGTGCCCTTCTCCATCAGTCATACAAGTGGAAGATCAGTTAGCGCACATTTATTTTGTCTATGGTTCCAAAAGCTGGTACAAAACGTGTTTTAATATGATCCCATATCATTAAGTCAACAGACAGCAGTTGTGCTTTGCCTTTTATCATAAATGTTCTTCATTTTTTAAATATTTCATAGGGTAGCTCGTAGTGTTGCAATGTTGTTAAAGTATTCTGATTAGAGTTGCTGCGTTTCTTGATCAAATGTGGTCTTTTAGAGCATGTCTATATGCTCACAGACACTTCTGGGTCAAACTCGATTCCTTCACAATCCCCTCTTTCCTATTAAAGACAAGTACGACACAAAAAAAAAAAAAATCTGTAACTGTTATAGTTAAATCTTGCCCATTATTTAGTGTTATCGAAGAAAAAAAAAAAAAAAAAAAAAGAACAGTCTACACCCCTAATCTCTCCTCATTGACTACAGAAACTTAAAATAAGCTATCGGCATGATAAAGTGTCTACATAAACATTGACATTAAAGAGGGCCTGACAGGACAAAAGAAGAAAAATGGCAGCCACCTGAACTAAATCTTAATTTCAAGCAACTTACAGGAAAACGTAAACAAAAAGGAAACGAGAACAACGCGTACAGAAGCACAGTCAGCATCATCTAAAACTGACCCGGGGAAGGGGGAACCAAAAAGGCCTTTCTCTCCTTCCTCATAGCTAGACCTTCCACAGGCTCTCAGCTCTGGTCCTTCTGCAGCAACCGTGCAAAGGTTTCCCCCCTTTTTATTTGGAGGCAGCATTAGTAGCAGCATTCCAACTGCAGTCCCAACAAAAGGTTCAGACCCAGAAACTAAGATCATTATCAGTGTAGTGTGCTGAGACATGAATTATCTTCTTCCACAGCTTAAAGGGTGTGTAAAGCATGACAGCGTTAAAAACTCCATGCCTACCAATAAATACATGTCGAAAAAAAGGCTATTTTACAAATCCAGAGATTTTTTTTTTAATAGCTGTACAGTGTCAAAGCTTCCTGGAGTGTTAAGTAGCATTTTTTTCCCCAGTTTTTCAAGGCTTCTATGGAACTGGAAGAATCATGTGAGACCATCTCATCTGGACTGATAGCACTATCTGGCATAAAGGCTGCTCCCATCATCTCATGCGCTCATCTCTCCTAATCTTCTTATTTTCTGAAAACATCTAGTGCAGTTAGCAATTATGGGAGAAATCTCTCCACGTTTTTGAAGCTGCATGCCATACTGCAGTACCTTAGTGAAAGTGGAGCGTACTGGTCCTGTCATTCGGGTGCAATACCAAGGTAACTCCCCTTACAAGACAAGGCAATGATTTCCTTATGCATTAATGTCTTCTTTCCATTGGTCCAGAGAAAGCGACTGGGGTGTGCCTCAGTTGCGTCAGGAGCACGAAGATGTTGCTACCCTTTCGATGCCAGAGTAGATTCCTTCTCCAGTAGGTACACATAGGATGCGGCCTGGCGAGGCCCAGTAAAGGAAATGTGAGAGTCTTTGTGCGACAGTCCGTTTAATTCTTAGTAGACAGGGCAGGGTGCTTATGTTAGTGGAAGGTCCCCCAAGGAGGATGAGATGTTTCGGAGAACCGTTGGTTCAGTTCCTCATTTAATTCACTCAGTCAGTGGGCTCCTAAAGTGACTTGGCTTTCTATTCCCAGGTGCAATCATTGCCGCACTTCATTATCAATTAGGCTGTCCTCACCAGACTGAAAGGCTTCATTTAAGCCATTGTCAACACTGATTATTTCCTCGTCTTGTGAGGACCCCTGGCCGTCGTCCTCACCGCTGCCAGAACCAGTCTCATCTGAATTTGGCTCTTGTAGTACCTCAGCAATGTACATTTGCTGTAGGGGACAGTCAGAAATAAAAGAGTATTACAGTTTGGTACTCATCTTTATGTTTCTCTACAAGGTTTTTTGTTTTTTTAAAGCTTGGTTCTACAGGTTCTACCATATGTGTGTGTTTTTCCTAATTTATCCTTAACTGAAATGTATTGTTAAACAAGAAGCATGCTGATTATACTCCCTTTGTCTCTTCCGTTTAACCTTGTCAGGGTTGTGGGTGGGGCTGGAGCCCATCCCAGCTACTATAGGGTGAGAGGCAGGGTACACCCTGGACAGGATGTCAGTCTGTCGCAGGGCTAACACAGACAACTATTGGCAATTTACTGTTTCCAATGAACCCATCTCCACTAACTGCATGTCTTTGGACTGTGGGAAGAAGCCAGAGTACCCAGAGAGAACCCACGCAAACAAAAAAAGACCCTTGCCTGATGGTGGAATTGAACTCAGGGCCTTCTTGCTGTGAGGCAACAGTGCTAACCACCATGCTAACACGCTGGCCTACTGATTAACTGTACCCCACTAACTGCATGTCTTTGGACATGCAGGGGACAACGGGAGTATATCTCTTTGGCAATCGTGGTCTTGGATAGGTAGGTTTCTTAACAGATTCTGTTTGATGCATGCATCTTGTCTTCATATATGGATGTGTTTTGCCATCATTAAAAATACTAGCACCTGCCACTGCCACCCTTCAGCCTCCTAACAGATATAGCTACAGTATCAATTTCAAAATCAAGCAAGTTAGATAATTTTGGTTGTACAGCCTGCTGTAGTGAAGTTCTTCACAATCTCACCCCATCCATAATTCATCTGTAAACTAACATTGCTCCACATGCACTGAAAAAGCACAATTGTGCATTAAAACTATATGTTACCCATCTTTGTCCTTTGTTTTTGACTTCAGCTACTAAAGGCTTTGGCAGAGCATCCTGCTTTTTAACAGGATGCTCTGAGGTTCATGTTGACATTGATAAACCACTGAATACATACCGCTGCCTTGTTGGCAGCAGAAGGACACGCTGAGTCTCCATTTTCCGATCCGTCCACAGCCTCTGTTTCAATCTGACAGAGAAAACACACATTGAAAGTAGTTGAGCATGAGACTAGAGTAAAACACTAGAATGGCTAATCAGCATGATTCTAAACAGCAATACGCTATAAAAAGTGACCATCTACCAACCTTGTAGTTGTGAGCGCTGAAATATTTAAAATACCCAAAGATGACGTGACAGAGGCAAATGATGATTGTGATGATCAAAACCACAAATGTAAACATGGATGTTGCGGCTGAAAACCCTGGAGGAAAGAACCGGGAGAGACATTTATTGCACTGGGATCTGTCTTTCATAAATAACACCAGGCATGTGTTAAGGACCAGAGTGGCCTCTAGGTGGAGTCGTCTTCCTACCCGAGCGAACAGTGGAGAAGAAGAGAAGCCAAAACAGGCAGAGGATAGGAGCAGCCACCACTTGGTTTACAGCTCCAGAATGGATCTTCTTGTCCAATTTAGATGGCAGATATGCATAATACATGTTGTATCTGTCTGCTAGGTGTTTTAGCAGCATGTACATCAGCCCTGCACAGGGAACAGAGGCAAGCCAATCAGTAAAGCTAATCCAATTAGGCCTGCCGATAAGCCACTGTATAAAGAACTGAATCACTGCATGCTGTCTGTCCTCTACATGTTTATCCTGCTGTAATTTAATCAGCAAACCATGTTAAAGTGAAACAGGAGCAAGCTAGCGGGGCTATTAAACAGCAGAACTCACCGAAAGGGACTATGATTGGGCAGGTTATGCTGTAGGTCATAACCACAGTGAAGACACACATCATCCAGGCATAAGCTGCCCCAAACTGGAACTCATAAGCCTGGTGCTATAAAGAGACAACAAGCCAACTTAAAACAAACATTTTAACTACCAAATGTGGCTTTTTTTTTTTTTCTTTGAGTAATAATCGACAGTTGTTATAAAAAGGTTGGATTACATAGTTTTCACCATTGTATTTCAGCACACAGTACAAACATAAAAGTGGCAGTGAAACAACCGCAATCACACCAGGCGATTTAAAATATTACTCAAACATTTGATCCAATATGAAAATTGTCAGAGAAAATTTTTCTAACTAGTCAAGTATCTCATGTCAGCAATACTCCAAAAGCCCAAGACATTTATGTAAATATCTTTTCACATTAAGAGCACTGCACATAGTGCATCTACCCTTCTGTGCCCTTATTCCCATCATATGGTCTTACTAACCCTTTTGACATTCTTTCTGTCAGCTGCAGAGCGAGCCAGACAGAGGCGGATCATGTACATCAGTAAACCAGGAATCCTCAGCAAGTCCATGGCATTACCGATGAATGCAGATGCTATGACATAGTTTACAAAGAAGGCTCCATTGTCAGGAAGGAAAACACACCTAAAAAGCAAAGAAAAAAGAAGCAATCATCAAAAATACTAAAATGAGCTTTGAAAATTATTGCAGGATTCAGTTTCATTACAGATTAATTCAAGATGTTTTTGGTATTGCTAAAGGACTGATATAAATATTAAATACATTCAAATCACATACTGCTCTATATATAATAGCATAGCACTGTGCCGTACACTACTCACTCAAATCTTATTTTAGCTTCCTGCAAGAAACTTTTGTCAAAAAGCCACCGGAAGAAAACATCCAAACTGCAAAGAAACAGGAAATGAAATTAATTATCTGAAATATTTCAGATGCTTGTACTGCTGGGCAGCGCAAAATAAAAACATACTTTACCTGGTGAGTCCAAGAGAGGGCAACAACAGGACCATAAAGATCAAGAAAGTGTAGCATTTATGCATCGTAGTCCTGTTTTCTCCTGACCTATACAACCAAATAAAAAGGTGAACACATTAATTTATGCAATACACCAAATCACTTTAAACTTAAAATAAAGACTACATAACTCAAATACTGTTGACCGCAGAGAATTTAAACCGTACCGGGTCCAGTGCCTTTCGAAGAAGGCAGAGTAGTAGACGACAGTAGGAAGTAAGGCAGAGAAAGACCACAGGAGGAGGGTGGGGAAGAACTGGGTGATGATTGGATTCTGAGGAACAGATCAGACAGACGAGGATATGTTTATGT
Source organism: Copadichromis virginalis (assembly GCF_057382275.1). Classification (NCBI taxonomy): domain Eukaryota; kingdom Metazoa; phylum Chordata; class Actinopteri; order Cichliformes; family Cichlidae; genus Copadichromis; species Copadichromis virginalis. The sequence goes on from NC_140630.1 coordinate 23,004,806, forward strand.
AACTAAACAGGTGAATTCACGTGCTTCTGTATTAGGATGCAGACTTGTTATGCCTTGAACTCAAATGCTAAGAGAAAAACATGAATATGCTTATAACTTAAAATTTAATCAAGCATTCAAATTTTGGGACGCTCACATTTAAGTACTCCACTGGTTTGGTAACATTGAACTTGTCCATGGTGGAGATGATAATGGCAGGAGTGGTGAGAAAGAAGAGGAGGATGAAGAGGATACTGTTGATTAACAAGCAGCGGAGCCACCACTTCAATCCTCCCAGTGACAGATGATCCCTGTGGGATAAAGGTTATACAGCGGTTAGACTGACACAGTCTGATGACCTGCAGTTACGGACACAGCTGGCTGGTAAACTGATACTGCAGCTTAAAAAACAATAGCTCATCTGGAGTGAGGTAGTATTTTTTTTGAAAAATGGACTCATTACATCCCAAGCAGCCCTACTGTGGTTTTGCTGTGTGGGGGTGTTGTGTAGATCTCACCCCACTAAGCAAGCCACAGTTGCTTAGTAGCAGATGTGCCTTGGCTGATTTTCTTAGAGTAGAACGGCTGATAAAATAAAACCTCAGTTTTAGTTCCCTTCCACCCACCCTGTCTTTGTGACTTCTATTTCACCCAGAAACCTTATTATTACTTCCCCACATCCCGTCGCCTTATATGGGTAAGTAATGGTACTGAATCAAATTAATCAGTTAAGAGCGTTATGAATAAACAGTTACGAACAGCAGCAGCACTTGTTACTTAAATGTGTTCTTACCAGTAAACATTTTGTGGATCAGGGGCATAGGCGATGGTCCATTTTTGTGTATGCAGTTTGCCGCTGAATATAGAGCTTCTGGGCTCACGACGGCACTGACAGCCATGACACTTGCAGGCATTGAAGTCCTTTAAAATTCTGGGAACAGAGATCGTTGGGTAATGAGCCAAAGAGCTTGTCAGTTCAAAAACAATGCAGCAGACACATATACATTTATTTTCCCATGAGGGTAAGCGTACGTACATTGCAGCTGTGCCTTCATCCTCGAAGGTGACAAAAGCCATTCCTAAAGGTTTCGAGTTGATCTTCTCCCTCTCCTTCCTGCATTGTTCTTTTAAGCTTGCCTCCAAACGGGTATAGAAGCTCACTGCCTCTTCCTATGAAAGACAAAAAAAAAAAAAAAAAAAGTGATATTTTTTAATGGTTTACTGGGATACACTGGGATTACTGTGTGAATGGGTGGATGACTGAATGTGTCAAGCGCTTTGGGGTCCTTAGGGACTAGTAAAGCGCTATACAAATACAGGCCATTTACCAATGTGAAACTGTTGCATTTAACCAGTAAAAGCCATTTAGTGTGTTAAGGGGTTACACAGTCCCATAGCTTCATGAAGGAGCAGTGGAAAAACCATGAACTTTTAACCTGATCAAAAAGATTCAGTTCATACCCATACCTATTCAACTGATCTCACTACAGAGTCCACACTTCATACATTATGTTTCGACATAAGCTACACCAGTATTAGAATGCACTGTTTTAAGGTAAAGTTATACTCACCTGTTCACACCCTTTAACGATACAACAGCACAGGTGTCCACAGGGCTTTGGGTTGACCATGGTAATCTTCCCCTGTGTCTTCAGGTCAATAAAGAATTTCTTACTGCGTTCTGTCTTTTTCCTGAAATTAACGCATCAGCAATTAGGATTACTGAAGATCTTCAAACACGCAAACACATATTTGGTTAAAACATTGTTACCTTTCAGTGCTAAGATACATCAAATTGGCTACATCGTAACAGAGACGAGTTTCCAGTACACGACAATTATATGCCTTCCTGTGAACCAAGGGCAGAGAAGGAGACAAAATGAGTCCATTTTAAAGTACAACGATTCATAACACATTCCTTATATCAGCACAGGGACTTTTCAAATATTACAATAGCATCTGCAAGTCAAAATACCGGGGACACATATACAATTGCAGTTAATACTGTTTGGTCAGGTAGGATCTGAGCCAAACCACCCCAATCTCAATCTTAAACCACTGTGGCACGTGTCTTACTTAATTCTGCTCATCTGCCTTCTATTACGGAGAATTACACATACAGTCCTGCCATTGTCTGATCCTAACCTTAAAAGCCATGACGATGCAACTCTTAACAGAAAAAGGAATGGTTCTCATCTAACTTAATAGAGTTACTGCAAAGCAGCCATGACACCAAAGTACTGTACCATTTATATACACAGATAAAGTCTCATTATAGTTAAAATTAACCGTGGAGCTGGGGGCAAAATCCTTACTCAAAGTGCTGGTTTATCTCCTTTTCTTCTGCATATTTGGAGATCCCATTTATGAATAAAGTGCGTTTAACCTACATGGAGATGAAAAAAAAAGCGACAATCACTAACACCACACAGACTGACGTGTATCCAAACATGGTTTTCTGAAACCGTGCCACCCACCAGGTCATCCTCCTTGTATTGCATTTTGGATGTGTGCCGTCTCATGCTGTACACCGTGAGTAACAAGTAAAGAAATGCAAAGATGGTGTGCAGCCACAGTAGTGCGTTACTTGAAAAACAGAATGTAAAAAGGATTTGATTAGTGGCACAAAGGGAAGACCCAATTAACTTCTTTAATAGCATTTTATGCTGTATAAAAGGGACGCTCCGTTACTCACTCTGCTCCGAGATTTCCTATAGTGGTTCGCCCAAAACTATAGGCATTGTTTTCTGTGGAAAGAAAAAGCGAAGCAAGAGAATCACTTGATTGAAAAGCAACCTCTGCACAGAACACAGCAAGGAAATGTGGAAAGTGGTTTTAATTGGGAGAAAAGTAAAAGGATCATTTTTTTTGTAGGAAAAAGAATCGTTTGACTACTGACCTTCCAAAAATCTAAAAAGTGCTTATACCCTAGTAACCAATTACCTGTTAGTTTAGCAAATGACTATCCTCGCACAAGTGAAAGAACATAACTGGTAACACACAACATTGGTCTGCAGTAACATATAACACCAACAACTGCATTGGTTCTGTGCATTATAGGTTTTCTAAAACAGTCACAGAACTGCGCAGATCTATGCAGCAGAGAAGGTTGTCAAAAGGTCAACCCCGCCCCCCAACAAAAAAAAAACCCCAACAAGAACCCCAAATCAGAATAAAGATAAAATACCAAAAACCAAAGGAAAAGAAATAAAATAAACAAAAACAGCAAACTGGTCAAACATTTAGAGAAAAACTATCGTAAATATTTAAAATAAAATGTAGCCTCTTAAATGTTACTCTTATTCACCTAGCAGATTTCCAGAAAAGTTCACTGGCAAGATGATGCCAACAGAGAGCACGCCCACCACTACTAACAAGCCAATGATGTGGCGCTGAAAGGACAAGTAATACACTGCATCGTCACCGCACTTTTCCCTTATCTCGTCTTCCCTTTAGAAAGAAAACAGGGGACACCTTGATCATTATTCAGAACAAAGAAAATTGCAACCTTTTATATAAAATAGACTTTAAAACAGGCTGACTCACTTGATCCGGAATATAGAAGTTAACCAATCGCAGAACCCCTAAAGAAGAACAGCACATATTTCACAATGTTGTACCAGTTTTCCTGTTTTATTATTGTTACTATTATTATCATCAAGATTATGCAGCAGCAATAGCACACTTACTGTGTCTCTATGATCAAAATCCACCGAGCTAGAGACTGATGTGAGGCGCTCATAGCGTTCATGCATGTCAGATGTAGTAGGAGAAACCATGCTATATGAAAAAGACAACACACAGCATTTGCATGACATTACACAACTACCCAACATCACCATATACCATACAAGGATATTAGCTCTAGCTTTCAGGACAAAGGATAAACCTTCAGTGTGGCAAAGGTAATGACACAAAGCAAACACGCTGTGAAATGATCTGAAGAGATTGACCCAAGGTAATGCTGTGTGTGGTTCACAGCAGATTTAAGGTGGTAAACCAGTAAACCTCAGAAACAATCTCTGCAGCCACATCTCATGCAGTGTTAGGAGCTAAGCGCTACAGGTTATTTGCACCGTTGCTGTCAGAATAAATGGTGCAATAAAAATGACACGGCAGAAACCATTCACAGAGGAAGAAACAGAAACAAAGCAACAATCCAGAGACAGACTTGGGGAGTTCTTCCAGCAGAGCCATAGGTTGTCCTTGCTAAATCTATTTACTTTATACGAATTTAATGCATGCCCCTGAGAGGAAATGGCAATTGATTTTACATATATCATTATGAAGAGAACTCAGACTCTGCTGGAATTATTATTTTACTTAGAGTTCAATACTACTGTAAAAGATGACGTCACCCGGGATTCTAAGAAATCTGATGGAATGAGTAAGGAGCCTGACGCTGGAAAAATCAGTCCTCTTGCACATGCCAGGTCTAGTACACAGGTTACACTGTAGGTGCTCCATGTTAGGGCCTGTCTATGAATAACCACAGATCAGGGAAGTATTACCTTTCCCCGCAAGCATCCTGTGTGTCTTGCTCATGCGGTGTGCTCACACAGAAGAAGCCCGTGCTTCATAAAGAGGTCAATACACAGATTAGCAGACAAAGATCCGATTAGGACAGTGAGAGAGGACAGGGACACCCAACGGCAAAAGCATGAGAGCGACAAAGAGAGGAGAATGAGTCGGAGCCTGGTGCTAGGAAATGCCTGAAGAAGGAAAATGCCAAACCATCAAGAGTTTAAAAAAAAAGAAAAAAAAAAAAAAACAGGAAAAACACGAAGAAACCAGTGTACCCTGAGCAGAGAGTAATTATGAGTAAGACGGTCTACAGAATGTCAAAAGGAAAGAAGAAAAGCTCAATGATAATGAGAGATAACATACAATTCCTGTTCTTCCAGACGACTGTAAAATGTATCCCTTTTTCTTCTATAATAAGAAAGAAAAAAAAAAGTAAATCAAAGCCATTCAGTTTAGTTAAGAGGAAATCACTCTGTTGGGGAAAAAAACAAGGGAACTGGTTTAGAGAAAATCTGGGTAGGCATATTACACCACAAACATACCAATGAAGGTTTCTGTTCACACTAGGATACATTATCCAGCCATACACACGTGTTCAGGACCTGGGCCCTGTTTCAGGAAGCCGGTTTAGTGGAAAAACTGAGTAAGTATACCCTGAGTTAACGAAAACTCCGGGTTTTCGGTTTCACAAAGCGAGTTCAGATGAAGCCTGAGTGAGTCACTATGACGACACACGCCGTGAAGCTAACCTGCCCCCTAGCAGGTTTACTACAACTAACCCTGACTGTCTCCGCCCCTTTGTCGGAAACCTGACAGTAGGAAGTGTCAGACATGGCGTGCCACTTCCTTGAAGAGCCAGTAGATCGTGAAGCCCAAATTCTCCGCAGAGCTCTCTGCCGGGAGAGAGTGATCAGAGTGCGTTTGGACATTTTATCATTTCCTGATGATTGTCTGTGCGAACGTTACCGTTTCTCAGCACAATCTATAATTTATTTGGATAACATCCTCAGGCCATATATTACGCATGTGACACATCGCGGACATCCTCTCAGTTCTGTACATATTATTTGTATTGCACTTCGGTTTTTTGCAAACGGGAGCTTTCTGTATAATATTGGTGACGCTGAGCACGTTTCCAAGGCTACCGTCTGTCGGGCAGTCAGGAATGTTACAGTTGCACTGAAACGTCTCCTGTACTCGTCTGTGGTGTTCCCCGGTCATAGACCCACAAGATTTATCAAAGAGGGATTCCACAAAATTGCAGGTATCAGGATGACCAAAACTTAATTTATGATGTGGTGATACTTGGACTACTACTTAAATTTTACATTTATTTTCACGGTTCCCAGGCGTGATTGGCTGTACAGATGGCACTCACATTCCAATCATTGCTCCTTCAGTAAATGAAGGAGACTATGTGAACAGGAAGTCTTTCCACAGCATTAATGTACAGGTACATAGTTCCCTGTAGCATTTCAAACTAACAAATTATTTCATCATAGTAATGGACAGCTAATTATGAGCCATAGTGCTTGGTCTGTTTGTCCCATGTAAATCAATTGCAGTTAGAGGCTACATTAATTTTCTTTCTGTAAGCACTTATTGAAATTATCTGAGCACATTACAAGTACATATTTGCTTACTCTGTATGCTCAAATGTGACCCGTTATAGCCAACAGGAAAAAAAAGCGGAGGCCCGAAAAACAGGTGGAGGTCTAACCCTAACCTAATAGATTAGGCCTGAAAACAGAGAATTGATTTGTTTGTAAAAATATTAATTATATCATTTAGCCCTACAAGGGTCTTGGAAACGTGCTCAGCGTCACCAATATTATACAGAAAGCTCCCGTTTGCAAAAAACCGAAGTGCGATACAAATAATATGTACAGAACTGAGAGAATGTCCGCGATGTGTCACATGAGCAATATATGGCCTGAAGATGTTATTCAAATAAATTATAGATTGTGCTGAAAAACTGTAACGTTCACACAGAAAATCATCAGGAAATGATAAAATGTCCAAACGCGCTCTAATCACTCTCCGGAGAGCTCTGCGGAGAATTTGGGCTTCAACATCTACTGGCTCTTCAAGGAAGGGGCATGCCATGTCTGACACTTCCTACAGTCAGGTTTCTGACAAAGAGGCGGAGAAAGTCAGGGTTAGTTGAAGTAAACCTGCTAGGGGGCAGGTTAGCTTCACAGAGTGTCGTCATAGTAACTCACTCAGAATTAATCTAAACTCGCTTTGTGAAACCGAAAACCCAGAGTTTTCGTTAACTCAGGGTAAACTTACTCAGAGTTTGCACTAAACCGGTTTCCTGAAATAGGGCCCTGGGATGTAGTAACCACTTTGTTTTTGCAGCTGTAACAAAACATTCATCATATGTAATCCCCGTTTTTGATTGTCCAACTTTCCTGGAGAGGTAACAGACTCTTTTCAAAACATGAAAAAAAGACAATGATCTGAAGTCAGCACAGTGTCGTGGGACAACAAACTACATTTCCTGTCTGTTACAAAAGTGTTCCATGCTGCCACCCCCCTCCCATCCTCCCACCATGCTGCAACCTCATCCTCTGCTCACATGCAGCTGCAAAAATAGTCTAGCTGCAACATCACACAAACACAGCAGGGGGGACATGGGTAATGGAGCACTGTGTCATGTAGTTCCCAGAGTTCACAGTCAAAGAGGTCTGAATTCAGTCTCTTAATCCGATCCATTTAATTTTATGGTGTAGCCCTAAAATCATTCTTTGTTAATAGGCATCTATTTGGCTGCTTCCAAAACTTTTCTAGTTAAGCATCCTAATTTATCTGGCAATAATACATCATCATACAATAGCATGAACTACAGTCTTCCGGGCTTAGATGTGGACATTAATGTTGATGAACTAGGGGTACATAAAGTACCAATAGTTTAATTATTTTTTGCTTCTTTGTCAATTTCAGGCTTTTTCCTTATAATGTCAAAGTGGATAAACTATGTATTGAAGTACAAACCATCACATGGCAGACTGAAAGGGTTCTTTTCAAGGAAAAAGTGCTGAAACTGACTTCCTGTCTGGGCTAAAATCTTCACGATGTCTGCTTCTGTCAGAGGAATTAGCCTCCTCTTCGGGGTCAAAAAACATCCAAAAGGAAACGATGGCAGGACTTAAATTACGACCCTTGTAGGGCTAAATGATATAATTAATATTTTTACAAACAAATCAATTCTCTGTTTTCAGGCCTAATCTATTAGGTTATTTTATTATGATTAAAATTAGTTTAAAAAAAAAAAAAAAAAAAAGCTTGAAAACTAGTTTGAAAAGTTGTAAAATGTAAAAATCAAATCAGCAATCCTGCGGAGCAGGTGTGTCAAACATAAGATCCAGGTGCTAGAATTGACACGGCCCAATGGAAGGCTGGAAATGTGAAAGATGGCAAAAGGTTTTGGACTTTTATCTCCATTTTCAAAGGTTTTGCAGCTTTTCCTATTGATAGAGACCTCCCTTTATTCACGATAAACCAAAGGGATTAAGATACACAATTATGTGACAATAAAGTTTCTGTCTATATAAATCTTTTTTAAACAGACATGCTGTTGAAATTTTACTATTTTTTCCTTATAGAACCACATTTCATGAATTGAATGTGTAGTTAAATATCTTTACACTGATAGAGTGAGCCAGACACAGTATTACACTCGGAGCTGGGCCAAATGTCTAAAGGTAAATAAACCGCAGATAAAGAAAGCTGGATACACAGCAGAGTCAAATCTCTTGCAAATTATCCAGTTAATCCGTGCCCACAAACACACATCGTCATGATTTCACTATTTAAAAAAAGGCAACATTACAATCCAACTGTGTACACGGATAACCAAAGTCTGGCAAAGTCCTAAGCTGCTCACACCTACGCTAACAAACAAGCCTTGCATGAAACTTTGGTCCAAACCCCAGCAGAAAAATCAGGCTTGCTGTTTGCCATTTGTAAAGTTACACCTAATTTAGTATAAATATTTGGTGCATAAAATATAGCATAACCATACCAGTATAAATAATTTTGTAGTTAAATAAGTGTAACACAATGAGTAGGTTAATAATTTAAAAATCTGTAGTTTAGAGAACGTGGTAACAACTCAAAGTTCAACCCTGTGAACAATGTTTTCAGTCTGTTTTATCCACCAAAAGGTAATGAATATGTTTTTCAGCTCTGAAAAACATGAATGTGAATACATGAATGTTTTCCATTATCAACTACATTAAATACTAGGGGTGCAACGATACACAAAATTCACGGTTCGGTTCGATACTTTGGTGTCACGGTTCGATATTTTTTCGATACAAAAAAATGTTCATGCATTTTTAATTTGTCATTTATTAAAATTATAAATATATATTTTAACTCAAAAGTACAGTTTTTAAATTTAACCCTAACCCTTGTGCGTGTTTTTTATTTTGACAGCGAATGCGCACCTGCGGACCACTTATGTGCAGCCCTGGTTATTTAGCTCATCATATTGCAGCCACAGAAATTCTTTTGTCCATGAAACCATAAAGCTGCACTTTCTTTTTGCCTTATAGTCTGATTTGTCATAACTTCTCCGTTTTGTGGTAAGCTTTTCTTTGGCTGTCACTTCTTCACCCTGACCTGTCTTATTTGGCTCAGCAGAACTGAAATGCTTTTACACACGCACTCACATAAGCTCAGCGATTCTCTGCGCGATCAACCTCTCACATGTTTAAGCTTGCTGTGGGAGATTTCACTTGTCATGTTTGCATAGTAAGCTAACGATTAATAAGACGATGTCAGAGGAATTGGTGCACAAATTATCATCACTCACAGATCAGTGCTGTCGCTCTCTATACACAGTTCGCACGATTGCAAAGTGAAAGCAAAAAAACAAGCGCAAATTCAAACGCAATTTCAATATGTCACATATTGACAGTGGCTCACCGATGCCAATGACATAATCAGTGTTGGTCAAGTTACTTGAAAAAAGTAATCAGTAACTAATTACTGATTACTCCCCCAAAAAAGTAATCCCGTTACTTTACTGATTACTTATTTTCAAAAGTAATTAATTACTTAGTTACTTAGTTACTTTTTAAAAACACGATTTACAACCTGAAGAGGTGATAAAGTGATAGATCTTTCAGCCCAATTCTACTTTTTCTACATAATCCATCATACAAAATGTAATCAAATGGAAAAGTCTCTTTTTTTAACTTGTTTTATCAGTTTTAATTTTTTAACTTTATGCATCAAGCAAAACATTTAATTATATGCAACATTCTCTGACTTGAATAAATTAGTTTAACATTTAAACCTATTTTCTACACATTCCAGCACATAAAATAAAATATTTTTTGTGTTTTCACTCACTCTTTCAAACAGATGCAAGTAAAACACAGCAGAAAATAAATAAATAAAGTCAAAGACTCAGCGGTCCTTTTGCTCTATTTTCACCTGTAAAGCAGGAGCAGGGTAGGCGGAGGGTTACCCTGGTGCAGGTGTGCTGCGGTCAGTTGAAGAATCCGCACGAGTGTCTCTGTGAGTTTCCCATCACGTCGTAGCTACTCGGTGCTTGCTCGGAAGTTTAGGGGTTTTTTTCGCTGTAAAAAGAAGTTTTCTTCCCACGCACGATGGACGCTAATGTTTTTGTCACTTTTTATGGAATCAAACTCAAAGTAAGGTCAGTACTTCCACACTTTAAACGCTGCACGCTCATACTCTCTCCCGCACTCGATATATTATCCATTGTTGATCTGCACACAGCTGCTGTCACCAACGTCGCACTTGCTTACGTCACTGTCATGAGACATTCTCGCAAAAAAAATCACGGTTTTAGTAACGCAGTAACGCAGCGTTCCTACGGGAAAGTAACGGTAATCTAATTACTGATTTTGCAATAGTAATCCCTTACTTTACTCGTTACTTGAAAAAAGTAATCAGATTACAGTAACGCGTTACAGCCCATCTCGGGACATAATTACCCAGCTACATTTCTGAAAGAATACAAAAGCATTGACATATATTTTTCCTACAATAGCCCGACGGGCAGGGCAGAGATAGATTTTGGTAGCCCGACTGAAAAAAATCGCTAGCTCCGGGACGTCGGGCTAGCGATATTGCAAGCTCTGTATCTGATTGAGGAATCACTCATCTTTGGAAAAGAGAGTTTATTACAGAGAAATGTCTCTTTCCAAAATAAAAGCTATACTATCCGCTTCTTCTGGGCTATATTCTCAGCAGCATAAGGAGAATCATGCTGTCTAAATGACTCGGCTAAAGTTAGTAGCATGCTTGTTGTTTTTGTCTTTGCACTAGGATGATGTCGGCGTAAATGTGCAGTCATATTCGTTGTGTTCCCACTAGTGCTTTCAGGTTAATCTCGTTGAAATAACCTTAACGCCACAACACGGCAAATCTCCGTTAACGAGCTACCGCCGATCGCTCCGTGCATGGGGCTAGACGGCCAACACGTTAACGAGCTAACTGCGCTAACACACTAGTTCCCACCCATGTAATTGAGCATTGCGTGGCACATCCAACATACTGTTTTACTTTAGTCCATGACTCGCTTACCTTCAGGGTCATACTCACATGAAAACCAAAATAATTCCAAACGCCAGATCTGAATGAGGTTCAATTTGCCTGTTGCAAGGAGAGCTTAACTTCTGTCTCGCTAGCTTGCCCTGCGCTCTTCCTTCTGACTATGCTGTCTGTGTTGAGCGCTCAGTGGATCTGCGCTGGACAGTGCAGCCTAGGCGGAGTAGTCGAACACAGATTCACTGAGCGCTCAACACAGACAGCATCGTCAGAAGGAAAATTGATAAAATAAATTACAAATGTTGTATTGTTCGATACATATGCGTACCGAACCGAAAGCACTGTATCGAACGGTTCAATATCAATACGAATATCGTTGCACCCCTAATACATACATATTTTTAGAAGACCATCGTAATACCTGGTTACGTCATCCAGAGATATGAATAACCATTACCAATCATGTTAATCCATTAAATGTACGATAAAATGAGGTTAACAGCTTTGTTGCTAGACTGGTCCAGTCTAGCAGACCAGTGTGTTCTTATTACCTTTCGGCATCAGTCACTAGAGCGAGGCGCCCATAGTCCCATGCCACTTTTCTCAAGATAGAGAACACAAACAGCAGACCCTAAAAGCACAAGAGAAAGAGCAGGTCAACACCTTCAGTACCTTTATTTACATTACAGGGACCTACTGAACTAAAGTTGCATAAGTGCTTCGGGCTATTTATAGTTTAAAAACACTTTCCTGGAACTATTTTTATTTCAGTTCTTAGAATTGTAATGACAACACAATACACAATATTAAAGAGCCCACATGTGATGATGAGGATAGCATTATGCCTTACGTAAAAAGGTGCTCATAAATAGTAATGTTATGGTCCATATGAGTGACAGAAGTACTCACCAAGAAGCACATAAAGTCAAGGGCAAGGACAGTAGGCACCCCACCAAAGGGCAAACCCTGGAGTACAGTACTCCTAATTCGAGCAGAGTAACACATTTCCGTAGATTTATTGCGGGATGGTGCCGGCGATGTTCCAATGCAGTTCACTGTCACCCCCCAGAAGGTTAGTATTAAAATCAGTACCTTGTACATCACTGCAGCATGACAAGAACCTGTAAAAAGAAAGATTAATTTTAATTTATTTATTTTTTACACAACTACATACACTGAAATCATCGGTCACGCCGTCCGTCTATGTCAGCTACTTTCAGAAGACGACATCAGTGTCTGCATACCCAGTAAATGATCAGAAATGGAAGGGGGACAACCAGAAAGGCCCTGTCACACAAGATAATGTCATTTTATTTCCCATTTTAATGACCAGCTGGTGTTTCCGTCATGTCAATAATCACATGTTGGAGAGGCAACTTCTGACCGCACAACAACTGAAATCCTGCTTTTAAAACATAGTACACTTTCTGTTCCCTCTTTACAGACACTTTTGGTGTTAATGACACATATTTAACTTTGTACTGAATTCATGGGAAACAACTGTGGTAAGCACAAATTATACTCTGCGCATCTTGGCAGTCAGCTAGCAGACATTTCCTTTTCATTCCAGCAACAGTAAAGAGACCAACACTGTAATCGCACGAGAGAATTGTTTCTAGACAACATCAAAGTCAGCGTTTACGTCATTAACATGAGTCCAGTCAGGCTTAAAAGATCTGGTCTACTGGGATAAGCCTACCAGTAGCAAAATTTCTCTAATCCATTTCAGAAGGAAACAAACAGCTGACTTAAAAATCTACTTAAAGGATAATGATGAAAAGATACTGACATGTTTAAAAGTCTGAGCGTTATAATGAATTATGGGAGAAGTATTTCAAATCCCAAAAAGGATTTTACTACAAACATTTCAAAGTGAGTTTAAGTTTAGCTTAATTTTCCTCTCTAGCACACAGAAAAATGATGGATTACTTCAGACTACTTAAGGTAAATATTTGCTGACCCAGAAAAAGGATAACATTTGTCTGGAAATAAAAGTAAATTACTACTACTGTATCAAATATTAGGGCCATCCTAATAAAACACTAGCCATCCATTCAGTGCTTTTACCCTCTGAGACTTTAACATATAGAAGCTCTGGACCCACCATGCTACAGAGTCGTCATATAAATGTAAAAGTATTACAGCATTCTGGCTGGCAGGGAGGACACAAAACATCATTTTTAAACCTAATTAAACAGGGCAACACATTTAGAAGACTGGTTATTTCACACATACTAACCAAAAAGCTGTTCTGAGAAGAGCTGGAGAGGGCGTTTTCATAGTTGGACTGCTATACTTGTGCCCTTCTACCCACTATTATCAGCAGCAACCACAATGCTGCTCATCTGCCATAACACTAAGTCATTTATCCGCTCCCTGGAATGCTGTGACTTCACTCAAGAGGGACGTAGCCGGAGCTGAACAATACGCCGATAGAGACCACAGAGTTCAACTGGACCGGTCTCAACCCAATGAGGACACAACGCACATGCCCACGGTACATTCAGCAACACTGAACCACTGCAAAAGCAGACACCAGCAACTTAAGTATATCAAGAAGAACATACTGTAAGACCTGATACACACATTATATTATATATTATTTGTGATAGTAAGCCTAACAAATCAAGTATTAATTGGATTCTAGAGTGATGTCATCCACCATAATATACAAATCCCACAACTGTATAGATTTACACATCTGACAGTTTAACCAAGTACCGAATGTATTTTGTTATGTAATGTAGTTTAAAATAATCTGAACTCATCCAGTTGTGGGTTGAATCAAATATTGTTGGAAAATGCAAAAAGTTGACAGTTTTTAAAAAAAAGCTTTGAAGTAGAAAGTTGTTGTTTTTTAACAATACAGTAAAACTGCAATAAAGAATTTTCTTTTTATGCTTATTTTTGATTATACTATACTAAAAAGGTATTTTGGGGTTAAAAAAAAAATGTTTTAATGGTGTTACTAGGGGTTCACGCCTGCCTGCCTCCCCCCACACACACACACACACAATATTTTGGTCGCTACCGTCATCTTGTCTCCTTAAACCTGCTTTCTTACCCAATTATCTGCATTCACATCACACTGAGGTGTCTGTAAACATAACTTCCCTTCCATTTAGTATTTCTTGTTAAAAAATGCATTGACTACACACTGGAATTTCATTGCATTACGTTTCTTATCAAGCAAAAAAAGACTGATGATTACGCCGATATACATATTTGAAGTGCATTTCTACATTGCCTCTAGAGACGTCAAAAGTAAAAAGAAATATTAACTTATCGACAAATGATCATCAAACATCAAGCATTTTATGTGTATTAATTGCTTTTAAATGGATTTTAATGTCTGAACGCATTGTAACAGATTTTTGGCTATAACAGTTGTGATTGATATGGAGAAAGGATGTGGCGCTCACATGTATTCCATGAGGTCATCGTCTTAATCTTTATTTTCCACCTTCCCTTTACTGTAAACAGTGTGTAACATTAGCTAACACCAGCTTAGGAATAGAGTCTGTGTACATCGACCAGCAGCTTCTTCACATTAGCACAGTGAAACTTGTGGTTGAAAGTTCAAAGGATCAGTAGCATCAGTAATAGGCTACGTTCACACTGCAGGCGAAAGCGCATCAAATCCGATTTTTTTGACCCTATGCGACCCATATCCGATCATGCTATGACAGTGTGAACGGCGCAAATCCGATATTTTCAAATCCGATCTGGGTCACTTTCGTATGTGGTACTGAATCCGATACATATCCGATGTTTTAGAAAGCGACTGCTGTTTGAACGGTCAAGTCGCATTAAATCCGCCTTTTACGTCACCGACACAAGACTGAAGCCAATTATCAGCGCCCGAGAAGACATCGCGAACGCTTCCTGGCCATCCAGTGTAGATGTCAGTGAAACTGTTGGGAAGACAACGTAAACATTTTATTTGTACTGTATAATCTGCAGATTCTGACAGAAATCTGCAGCTATCCTTTGAAGCACCGCTCCTCTCTTAAACAGCAATAAGGATCATTATTAGGTTATTTACATTATTATGTAAATAACAAAATAACTTAAAGCAAAAATTGGGAAACGTAAAGTCCGAAGTCTTTATATTAACGGCCATCAGTCAAACAATACTGTTTGTTCTTGGTCTAAACAGAGCGCGTTGTGTGTGACATCTTCTTTTGCGCATGCGGGCCGCTTTGAGCGTTCACACTAGAGCGCGTTTGCTGTCGCATTTTATTTGTAGTGTGAACGAGGAGACAAAAAAATCGGATTTGATCAAAAAATCGGAATTGAGCATTAAGACCTGCAGTGTGAACGTAGCCATAAAGTGCTTGTGTTCTGTAGAGAACATACAGTGTGGACATTTCTTACAATGATAATGCAAGGTTACTTTTTATTTCATGAAATCCAAAAAACCCCAAACAAAAACAAAACTATAACTGGCGCAATTGTTTCAAACCCAACATGTTACTTAGTAACCCAAGCCATTTTACAATCTGCATTAGGAATGTGCACTTACTCATCCTTGCAAATCACTTCAAGTCATAACCTAGCCCATCTATTCTGTTTAGGATCTATGCTCAGATATCCCATGAAGTGAAGTTCAAATATTGGGCACTGTGAGGGCCCAGTTTATGTTTGATGGTTCATGGGTGAACTACTAATACATTTTAGAGTGCAGCCTTCCTTTTAATGTCAGTATCTTCCCTAATGACACAGTATTTTCATCTGCAAAAACAGAAAATTTCCATCCCTATGATTAACAAGTACAGTACTGCTTCCTATTCTCTCTAAATATACCTTTGGCAACTGTGGCCAAAGGGCAGCATTTTAACTTATCTGTATAGAGCACTCTTTCCAGACCATCCTGTGTTGTTTACAGACATATGCGGTTTTTTTGCTCTGCCTCACAGGGATATTTTGTTTGACAGCTCTACTGCAGACATTTCCTTCAAATTTGTTACTCATATGAATGATTCAAAGAAAACAGAAGCCTAAAATTGCCTTTTTAGACCAAAACTTGCGACACCAATCAATAATAAGAGTTCCGTTTTTCCTGCATGGAGTCATTTTTGGCACAATTTGTTAGACCCAAAGCAAATCAGCTCCATTGTAATAATGTTTTAACCAGTTTTATTAATATAATGTATAGATTTCAGTCAAATAAGCAAACAATGTGTCACCACTACATGGTCCTTCCAAGCCAAACATTTAACATTGATATAATTTAAGCAGAAGACATTGACTGAAAGAATGACAGATAAATAAACTATAATGAAGATGATATACAACCTCAAACTTAATCCAAAACCTGGAGGTTTGTTTAATTTTTGTTAGTAAAAAAAACTAAAAACGAATTATACTTGGAATACACAATAAGGAACTTTAATTTGCAATATTTCCTTAACCAATAAACCAATGAAATTTTCATCAAGGGCTGATTTTTCTTGCTTTTGGATTGCAACTAACATCAAATCCAAAGAGCATTTGAATTACTTAAAATTTGAACAGCGCCATCACTGTGTGATCATAGCATGACTCAGCGTTGCATAAATATTGTACAACCTTTCCACCTGACGCTAGTTGTCATGGTACCATCAGTCTGGCTTGCTTCCTCCAACTACAAATATGAGGAGGGTGAATGTAATGGGAGGATAGTCAAAGCTTTTCCATCTGAAGCTCGATGAAAATTCACTCTAGACCATTTGTCGCAGCTTAAAAGAAAGAAAAAAATTCTTTGTTTCAATTTCTCAGATACTATAGCCATTTAATTAGTCAGCAATAATCACAGGAAAATCTCTACTGCAACAAATGAAATGAAAACAGACAAACAGACTTCCTAATTCAATTTGATGCCTTAATACAGACACATACGCACACCCTTTTTTTTTTTTTTAAAGGCCACATTCATCTTAATGCACAATGTTGCAAAACTCTCATATTTTACATGTATAATTAGCAACAGCACACATATTTATGCCATTACCGCATGCAAGTCATTTCTTCTTTAACCATCCTAAGTCAAATATTTGAACAGGCTTTTTTTTCCCCTACCTGTGCTTTAAAACACTGGGTTAGGTCGCAGATTTGCAGCTGTCAAGTAACACTGGCTTACTTTGCCAGCTAAATATAGTGAAATATAACACATGGTGGACACACATGAGGCGCTTGCAGGAAGCTGAACTGGTTTTGGTCAACTCACAATAAGTTGCTATGACATGTGACTTGAAAAAACAAAAACTGTTATTTCATTTGTATTTTTTTACGAGTGTTGGTTCAAAGCAGTCACCTTGTAAATTATTTCCTGGCGCTCATAACAGCAGCACTCAATGTATACAACCAGTGAACAAGTACTTCTTATGCATGTCATTCCAACTGACTTTCTGCCATCAGCTTTCAAACACTGCGTGATAAACTTATCAGCAATGTGAAACTGGAAAAACAAAGAATCCGTGCACACCCTGTAAGAAAACTGCCAAGGGAACCTGGCAGAGACAGCATTTCCACAACTGCTCATTTATTCAAACTCTACTTTTGAATCCACTGATACTTTTTCCTCTTTGTGATCAAAAAACCTCCTTTACATTTTAATGAATTTGTGCTCTGCATTAAGACAATTATCAGACTTCACAAGAGCTTTCCAATAACGTTGATGGCTGATAATGCAGAATTGCATCTATTTGAATTGTTAGCCAGTAAATCATTGACAAACACACAAAGGCTCAGCTTTGATTATCACAGATTTTGACAATGTCAGGCTGATTTCATAATGTCTTCAAGCATTAAGTTACAGTGAAAATGCATAAATTCAACAACAAAGATAATTTGCTATCCTAATAAAACTAGACAACAAATTGCAGCTGATGCTATATTATAGAAGACTACTACACAGTACAACCGAGCCTTAAGAGTTACATAAATCCAATGAAATGCATTATGCCTGTAAAAGTAATCCAGCTACTGTAATTTAATTCCAATTTAAATAAAAATGAAAGGAGGCACATGTTCCAATCTACTGAATTCACTGATAGGACAGAAAATCTGTTTTTAAAGTTATAGTGGTTGTAATGAGGTTTAATGCAAAGGGAAGGTTATCCATTTCAGTGTCATTATTAATTCAAGACGGGGCAGCTGGATGGAATTTAAGGCATCCATTTGCATTCAGACTGAAAGGTGCTTTTACGTATATTTTTCATATTTATGGAAGCAAGGCCTGACCAAAGAAAGGCTTGTATTTCACAAAGCAGTTAAAATAAGGCATTTAAGAAGGAGAAGAAAAATGGAAGGGCCCTTTGTTTTGCAGCTTATATGAAAACGGTATCAGTGGCAACATGTCAGAGGTATACTTTTTCAAAGGTTTTCCCCATTTATGCTTATTCATGCTATTGCACCACATTATGAGCAAACAATACGCCTGGTAGCAGCCTGTGCTTTCCCTGTATAGGCTACGCACAAGTATAGCATTTAGTTTTATATCCAAGCTACCACCAGCCATCAGTTCGTGAAGAAGACAAAGTCAGAAGAGCCAGTAGATTTTAGCTTTTTACTATGATGCAAATCCCAAGACAAAGCGATTAAAACCACCTTGATGGACATCCGAGTAATGTTCGGAATTATTGATCTTCTATTGATTAGCTAAACCCTTGTCAAACTACTGCCTTTGAACACGCAGCTTAATGTCACGACTGCAAATTAAAGCTTCATTGTCCAACGCCTCCAAGCACAAGCAGTCTCTGCGTAGCCATGAAATTATAAGGAACTCCAAATATTCTTAAAAGCTTTTATGACGAACACTCTGGTATGTCTCCATTGATCCACCAGATCGTGGAAAAAAAGAAAAAAAGATCATTAAGAAACTGGCTTGGTCTTGGGCGTGTAGTGCGAGAAGGGCAACTGAAATAAAACCAACCTTAAAGCACATTTTTTAACAAAATAATAACTATCAACGAGGTTAATTTTTGTTTCATAACTTCCATGAACTGTGTAAACAACCAGCTCTCAATACAGCTGAGGCTAGTTAGCCTGACGCTAATAGTAACTGCATGTTTACCCTTTTATTGTTTGACAGGAGCTTACGATGGGCTTTCGATACTGTAAACGACAAAGTAATATTTTTATTTTTTATTTCTGCGAACTGCTGGTATAAGTTTACTGATAAGAAAATCAACTTACCTTGATATGCTACGCAGAAGGGACAGAAACTTTAACAAATTGCTAAGGTGAGCTAGCAATCAATTCAGCTAACGTAGCAAATAACAGGTGGAGAGTGTCCAGCATTTAAAGACCGTCGACTGATTTCGACCCAGTGACTGTGTGCCCACCAACAGCCAGCTGGAAGTAGTTTGTCGAAGTGTCAGTACTAAGACAAAAGTTACTATCACCGTCTGTGAGCCGGTTAAACAACTATCGCTAACCCAACCAGTTACACTGGAGGCAGCCCGGGTTGGAGCGTGTCTTATGCAGAAGTAGATCACATAGGCATAGTCTCCATAAGGGAGCGCTTCACCGTGTAGCTTCTATTCTGTTTTATTTCTACAATTCCGCTGGCGCCTCTCTATGACGTAAATCAAATGACAAACAAGCTCCGTTTTTGTGTTTAACCTTTTCCTTTTTGTGAGGACTGTCTGTACGGAAATGAAATGGTTCGCAGTAATACGTATAAAACTAAATAAATAAAAACATATTTTCTTAAGTGCAATAAGAATTATTTAACAACAACATGATAACGCATATATCTGCTAGGTCGGTTGGTGGTCGCCTGCTGATGACGCCATACTTTTGACATTGGCATGGGGCGTAATTAAAATATAGGTAACGATTAGCGAGACATTTGTTTTAAACTTAAAGCTTCTTTCTATAATTATTATATGTGATATAGTATTTGTTGCAAAGACTATAAAGCAAGAAGTGTTCGGCTCTGTTATAAGCTTTAGTCTGGCTTCCATGTGATTGTTAGCTAATGCCTTTAGCTTACTAGCTGCTAACTACACACTATTTCTCTTTTCAGCGGACATAGTATTTGCTGTAATTATGGCTCTTCCCTGGCTCTCAAGATCCCTTTCTGGGCTACTCATGGAGACGGCGTCCCTAAATTGTCAGAGGAATTTCAGGTAAAATTCTTAGAAATGTTGTATTGTGTCCATTGTTAGACCATCTAAAGAAACCAATTCAGCAAAAATAATCCAGTTGACCAGAAAACGTAGCATTTTTATTGCAGCTTTAAATATATTGCGTAATGTGCGTATGTGACACCGCAGTGCTGTTTTTAAACTCTTATATATTTAAACTGCATTTACTGTAAATCTAAGTTTAAGACGTGGATGGAAACCCGAATAAACTTTTGAATAGTGAATGTCTAAAGTCATTAGTAGTCAAGCTGTAGTGCTGGGTTTTATGAGCTGATTATTTTCTGACATGCGGGAAAAAAGGATGTGAGGTTTGTTTGTTTTTTGTTTTTTATTATTTGAAGGGAAGGTCCTTCCATGTGTGAGTATTTTTCCCTATTCTTCTAAAGTCACATGTAAACAGTTTTCCTGAAATATATGCAAGAGCTGGTCTCATAGGACAGGCTGAACACTTTCATTTTACAGCAGTGGCGTGCCCCTCAGCCTCAATGTCCTATTATACAATTGAATTTTCTAATTCAGTTATCCGGTGCAGTTTGTGTCCTAAATTACCCCCATGAGCCAGCCCTGAATCATTTCTTTATTAAGTGCTTATGGAGCAGTATAAGAGGCAACTTGTTCAATTTACAATATCACATGATATTTAGCTTTATATTTTAGTAGAAAAGTGGATTACTTGCATACCTGCTGACTGAGAGATCTAAGTGACTGTCATGGTCAGTGATGCTTGGTAATGAGTAATGAACTTAACTCCTTAAGTTGGACAGGACTAATATACTCTTTGTCTTGTCAGTGTATCTGCTGTTGCTGCAGCCATTCAAAAAATGACAAGAGTACGTGTAGTGGACAACAGTTCTCTTGGAAATACTCCATATCACCGTCCTCCGAGAGTGATCCATGTCTACACCAAGAACGGCGTAGGAAAAGTTGGTGACAGAGTGTTACTTGCCATTAAAGGACAAAAGAAGAAGGCGCTTATCGTTGGACACAAAATGCCTGGAGAGCGGATGGCTCCACGCTTTGATTCTAACAATGTTGTACTCATTGAGGACAATGGGAACCCCACAGGAACAAGGATTAAAGTCCCTGTACCCACACATCTACGTAAACTAGAGGGAGATTACTCTAAAGTATTGGCAATTGCTAATTCATTTGTCTAACTGTGTCAAATATGTGAACATTTTGTGCTCAAGTTGTCTTCAATAAACTTTAAACGAACAGATGTTATTGCAATTGTTTTTGGTTTTTAACTTGGTACTGCAATTAGGTCAAATCTTTATAAACATGTCTTTTTTACAGAAGCATCCCAAAGCTTACAATAAATACAGGCTTTACCTTTAAAGCATAGACACTTCTTGTCCAGTAGCCAAAGAGAATGTGGGGCAAACTTGTGTTGTGGAAACAATGGAAAAATATCATGAGCCTTTGAATATTTATTGACGGCACGAAATACATTCGTAACACATGACTGGCACATTTTACTGGTTGTTCGTACCATGATTTTTTTTTTTTCTGTGTGTATAAGGCAATCATCAGTATCATGTGATTCCTGTAAAGGTCACTAAAAGTGAACGGATACATTATTAATGTGAGGCAACTTCTCAAGCAGCTTCAACTATAATGCAAGTGCAATTTAGTAAAAAAAAAAAAAAAAAAACAAAAAACCTAAGAGGTGAGTGGCTTCAATTCATCAACGTCATGTTAAACAGGTTCAACTCAGTACATATTAAATGTTTCAAGTTTGTCACTGACATCAGATTGGCTCCGTAGTGACACCTACAGGTGTAAGAGTGAAACTGCTGACTCAACACTAAAACTAAAACAAGATTTAAACAAATGAATGCACAATTACTGAGAAACTAAAGCACTTTTAGAAATAGCACAGAAACAGATTCTCAGACAGACTTCAAAGAGTGAAATTGTCAGCAGAGAGTGACATCAAAATTAAAACATGTAAAACCAACTCGCAGTAAACATTGCAGCTAGTGATTTTCTACATGCACATGGCCATGCTCTGTAAATAAAGATGACACATTTATATCATATGGTGACGGCTACATGCTGTAGCTTTGCATAGATCCTAAAATATGTCCAGGATGCACCACGTTGGCTTTGCTGGACTTTGGTTTTCTGTTACACAGTTATTTTGCAACTTTTATTTAAGCTGAGGTGGGATGTGTAAAAGGATCTGAAGGTTTCTAGGGCGAAAGGGTCTTCATAGCTCCAGCTTCACGGCAGTCTGCAGGCACTGTGCCCTTACTCGATACACCTTAACAGAAGGTTCTCTTCAACCACACATGGTCAGATAAAGCCACTAGCAAGGTAACAAAGTTAGACAAACAGAAAAGTTTGACAAAAGGATACTGGATACATTTTCTTTTTAAAACAGCACTCACCTCTGTCAGGGTCATCTCTGCCTCTCCTGATCCTGCCTCGTCAAATTTTCGGAAAGACCCTATTAATTCAAAGTTTTCATCATTTATTGCCACTGCATTAATAATGAAATATGGTGCCACTATGCTGCTTTTATTTCTAATGTGTCTGTCAACATTACTTACTAAACATGGCTTCAAGCTTAACCAAGCAGCATATGAAGCTGTCAAAGTCAATCATCTCATTCTCTGCATACCGGGCCACCAGAATCTGGTGGAGTCGATTATTCAGCTTGAAACCTACATAGAGTTTAAAACGGGTTAGTATTCACTTAGTGGTCAGTGTTACGTCCCTCTGCAGACTACTTTATAGCATAATTAGGTATGCCTTGCTACTGCCAGGTTGGATCTGCTTTTGCCTTCAGAGTTGCTTTAGTTCTTAATAGCACAGAGTCAAAATGCTTGAAACAATTCATCAGAGATTTTGGTCAAAGAACTTCTGCTCACTGGATATTTTTTTCTGTTTCTGACCATTCTCTGTAAACCTCAGAGACGCCATGTGATTGGCTGTTAACCTATACTTGGTTTAACAAGCAGGCAAGCCAGTGTGTAGCTGTGTCAATATGATGCTTTGATATGAAAAATTATACCTGCTGCTTCCACAGCAATTCGCATCTCATATGAGCTCATGGCCCCTGACTTGTCGAGGTCGAATTGTCTGAAAACGACCTGAAAGAAGGAGACGGTAACATAAATAGAAATACAGACAATCTAAGTATAATGTTCCTGTTTTAATCGCTCTTACCAGCCACTTTCGGATCTTGTTCCAGAGGATCTGAAACTCCACAAGTCCTAAACGAGCACTACCATCTTTCTAGGAAACATTTTGTCAAGGGGCCAAACAAATCACATGCTAAAGGCACAATTTAATGCCTAAAATAGTCAGTTTTGTAAGATTTAGGTGTGATAACACCAGAGGATACATCCATCAGGTTCACCATGGTCCTACAAGACTCCATACTGAAGCCATCGGTCTTCAGGTCTTTGTCTGAAATGACAAAAAAAAAAAAAAAAAGACCTTCTTCAAACCATCTGGCTAAAAAAAGACACACAGTTAAAGGTAATGGGCACTACAGTGGAATCTAATACAGTAATGGGAGATGTATTAGTAATATGTGAATTGCACCCAAAATAAAGAGAACACTCACGCCGGGCGACGACTCTGTTTAGAATAGTCCTCAGCTCATGAATAGAAATCTCCATGTCCTGCAAAACAATGAAGGACAACTAAACTTTGCAACTAAGAGCAACTTTACTGGCTTTGTTCCTATCATGAATACTGCAAACGCAACTATTACCACTACATATGGTGTTTTATCAGATAATTATATAAAAGTAGTATGTAGGTGAAAAGATGCTAAGCAGTAAGAGAGATCTTTTCAAAACCTACCTCTCCTGCAAGTTGAGCAAACATGGCCTTAAAAGAGTCATCAATGTCATCTTCAGTTATTTCTTCCTGTAGGAAAGCAAACCATGGTAGGTACAGGGTGTAAAATCAAAAAGCCTTAGCATTCTTGCAATACGTGTAATAATTTAAAATTTCCAACTGATGTATACGTACATCCTCTCCCAAATCGGCAGAGACTTCATCATCCAGCTCTCTGCAACAGACAAACTCTATTGGTACAAGGCCTCCTTTTCCACACATTGTAATGGGTGAAAATAAATAACAAAATACAAGCGTAAACATACTCGGTCTCTGACTGCTTCTCAGTGAACACCCTTAGGACAAAGTCGGCCTCTTTACCGGCCTCAAAGGTGGAGGGAACGATGAGGTACTCTCCTGGAGGCAGACGGAGCCGTGTGCTCACCTCCCGGAGGTTGATGAAGGTTTCCGAGCGAGCACAGGAGGAATGGCTCAAAAAGAAATTCTTCTTCAAATGGACATTTTGGCAGCCTCTGTACTAAAGGCAGCAGCAAGCAGAACACTGGTTCAAATACATATGCAGGCTTTTAGCTCCATTTACTGTAATCACAGACACACATGGTTCACATTACACTAAGAGTAATGGTAATGAATTTTTTTTAAAAAGTAGTAAAGTGATGCTCTGCTTACCTCTTCTGGAATCTGCAAAAACAGGGGAAAGAGTTTAAGGAAAGAGCATGAGGATCCTTTTAAACATACAAACAAGGCAAAGGGACAATACAGATTTTCTCTGTTCGCACCTCATACAGAGCAAAGCCAATGGTGTGCATGTCTTGACCTTGACGTCGATATCTGCGCCGGTCTTTCTGCATGAGGGCTACTAAAAAACTGCACGCCACCTCATCGTCCTCTGGGTCGTCGTCCTCCTCCAGCAGCGTGATCTTATACTGAGGGTTGATCCAAAACGTGTCTGCACAGACGGGA
Source organism: Copadichromis virginalis (assembly GCF_057382275.1). Taxonomy (NCBI): domain Eukaryota; kingdom Metazoa; phylum Chordata; class Actinopteri; order Cichliformes; family Cichlidae; genus Copadichromis; species Copadichromis virginalis. The sequence goes on from NC_140630.1 coordinate 23,029,753, forward strand.
CATTTATGTTAGCCTGCTTCATGGTCCAACAGTCACTCACCTGCGGAAACTGTGTACACTTGATTGTAAAAGTCATGTTTGTGGGGTATACACAGTTAGGACTCACTGGGATGGTTCCTGCAGCCCCCGGCGGTGCTCCCTCTCCTCCACGTGCCGTAGAACTTGATGGTGTTCCAGTGGCTCAGGCTGTCGTCACTCAGAGCATCTGGAGTCAAGTTGCAGATCTCTAGTCGAGAAAACTGCCTGATGAAATCACTGAAGGACATCCTGGAAGATGTAGTTGTAGCTTTCCTTAAACAGCTAGTTCAACACTGTGCTTTTTCACTCACTATAAGAGTTTGATGATTAAATTTGCAGCACTCTCATATCTGTGTGTTAATGATAAACCTGAAGCTGGGAAACAGTAAGCCTAGAACTATAATAGATCAGAAGGAAATAATTAACAGCACATTATACTCGTAATTACAGCTGTACAAACAAACCAGCTGGGTTTTTTTTTACAAGATAACACTCCAGCAGCAAGTCACTGCTTTTAAGTTGTTTTTGGATGGAATAAAATCACATTTATATCTTTACAAAATGGATTTAAAGGCAAAGATTTTCTATCTATGGTCAGAGTCAGTTTAGTGTTTACTCTTAAACTTTGATTGTTTATGCTGAGTTTTTGCTAAAAGCCTTGTTGTAGCTTATTGTTAAGACAAAGACACAATATTCTCATCCAGGCAAAAATATCTGTCTGTTTCTTTAAAATCATCTAGTACCAAAACTCGCCATCTTCCATCTGCAGATGCAAGTCTTCTCGTTCAGAAGGGTCGATCTGATCCCATTCAGGAGAACTACAAATGACAAGAAAAGCAGGCGAGAACAATTAGTGAAGATGGTGCACTGTATTTGACCCTTCCTGATTTGTTATTTCTTTTAAATATCTGTCATGTTGACATGTTTCAGATCAAACTAAGTTAAAACAAAATGCCATTTTCAAATCATGATTTCGTCCATTAAAAGAAAAAATGCTGCCTGGTCCTTTGTGAAAAATTGCCCTCCTTGTTAAATCGTGAATTAATTGTGATTATCCACTTTTTTTGGAAAGCTGAGTTCAATTTCATTAGCCACACACCGGCCTGTTTGCTGCCAAACCTGCTGAATCGAGAGACCAAATAGACTCGCTGTAAATGATAGAACCATGAATTCTGCTCTAACTGAGAATGTGTGGCCATCAGTTCATGCTCTAAAAATCAAGCATACTTGGATTATGCACCAGGACAGCAATCTGAAACACCTCTGAATGGCTAACAGAAAACAAAGTGGAGTGGCCTATTCAATGTCTGGACTTTGAATCAGAGTGAGATGCTTTGGCATGACCTTAAACAGGCTGTTTATGCTCAAAAACACTCCAACGTGCCTGAATTAAAGCAGTCATGCAAAGTAGAGTGGGCCAAAATCCTTCGCAGTGATGTGAAAGACTCATTGCCAGTTATCCCAAAGGCCTGATTGTAATTATTGCTGCCAAGGTCAGCACAACCAGTTACAGTTTAAGGGGCAATTACCTTTTTACACAAGGTCAGGTAAGTTTGAATGACAAAGTTTCAGTTTCCATAAATGAAATCATAATTTAAAACTGGATTTTGTATTTTCTCAGATTATCTTTGTCTAATACAACAAAGTGTTTGATCCAAAACATGTAAGTGTAATAAATATACAAAGAACTAAGAAATCAAGATTATTATCATTATTAATATTACTCATATTTGAACACACTCACTTGTCACTCCATGCACCAGTCCACTCCACCTGGCCCCAAGGGTTACGTATTCGGATGAGGCGTTCGGTGTTGCCATGGAAATTAACCTACATAACAGCAGAATGACAGAAAAATTAAAACCACAACTTTCACGGTCAGGCAGAGACTAAAAACGATGCCCAATCCAGCAAACAACAGCAAACAGACCTCCTTCAGCCCAGTGACTGAGTAGGCGTGGCCTTTCACAAGCTTCTTGAATGTAACAGCCTCCATGTCAAAGGCACTGGTGATCTGTATTTATATAAAACATGATTAGTGCATCTCAGTATGAGCCTTTTAGCATGGAAAGAAACAGGGGTGCTTTTAATAAAATGTGTTCAGCACTTACATCGATGGAGCAGCCCAGCAGGGAGCCTCTCTCCAGCGCTTTGCCAATTATCCTGTAGAGATCTCTTGGAGCTCGGCGGAGCTCATACATCTCAGACACACCACCAGTGAAGTCCTCAAACCCTTCAGTGGTGCTCCCTCCAGACAAAGCCTCATAGGAGCCATTCAGCCTGATAGCACATCAAGAACACACTTCACATTGATTGCCGTACACAACAGCTCTTCAAATTATGGCTTGCTGTTAAATGCTAAGCGATGTAGCGGGCAGACACCTACTTAGCATAAGCTTTCTCCAGGAGTGCACTCCAGAATTCATTACCCTCAGCTGAATGGACAAACATTAGCTCCCCATCCTTTACTGGCAACCTGTCATCAATCACGACATCTACCCATTCGCCAAACTGCCAGAACTGCAACACAGAGCAATAATCAAGAACTCCATCCAAATGAAGTGCTTGCAAAGAGAGTTTGTAGAAGATGATGTGAAATTACCTGAAAGTGGAAGATTCCTGCATAGTCGTCTTGGAAGGACTGACCGTGTGGGACAACCCGATGAAGAAGCTTCTCATTCAGCGTGAGAGAAGCAATGGCTGCTAAGAGCCAGCAGTCACCTGCAATTTAAAAAAAAAAAAAAAAAAGCTTTAGGAACCTCCATCCATCTGTGGCGTCCTGGTTTTCATGGCAGATTCAGCATTAATGACTCACCCAGTGCTCCCTGACAGATGTCTGTTCTGGTTGCACCACCAACGATGAACTGAGGGTCTTGTGTTAGTTCCTATGGAGAAAAAAAGAAAATAAGTTGTTCTGAGAAATATTTTTGGAAATCAAAAATCAAACAGTCAAAGATTTGAACATTTTTTAATCTACAGTCATTGTATAAAGAAAGCACACCCTCTTTAAATTCTGAGGTTTTTATGTATTGGGACATAATAAAAACAATACAGCCTTTAGCATGTCTGAGAACAACACAGAAGTTGACTGTGGAAAACCCTTACTGCTTCACTGAAGCAAGTGTGTTAAAGATAATGCTAAGCAAGAAAGATACAGGTGCTGTTTGTCAATCTGGGAAGTGTTAGAAGGCCATTTCCAAATGAAATGTAGGGCATCATTCAACAGTGAGAAATATTACTCTCAAGTGGCAAACATTCAAGGCAGTCACCAATCTTCCCAGGAGAGGAAATCTCGCCAAATTCACCCCAATGTCAAATCATGCAAGTTAAACTGCAAAAACAAAAAACCCCAAGAGCTACAAACTCTACTGACCTCAGTTAGCATGTAAAATGTTAACGTTCATAACAGCACAATTGGCAAAAGACTGAAAAAGTGTGGCTTATTTGGAAGGGTGGCCAGAGGAAAGTCTCTTCTCCGAAAAAACAAAACAAAGGACGTGTCAGCATGGCTTAAAATTGCAAAGTTGCATTTGAACAAATCACAAAACTTTGAAACAATATTCTTTGGACAGATGAGACCAAAGGGGAGATGTTTGGTCTTGATGCACAAACCCAAACACAGCATATCGGCACAAACACTTTGTAGCAACTGTCAAGCACGGTGGTGGAGGAGTGATGATTTGGGTTTGTTTTGCAGCTGCGGGACATGAAGCTATCTGTCTGACTGTTAATGCCTGGCCCAAACTGGATCCAGCAACAGGACAATGATCCCAAGCACAGCAGCAAACGTCCAGACCTCAACCTGACTAAAATGCTGTGGTCGGTCCTTAAAAAGCTGTGCATAAACAAATACCAGCAATGAACTGAAGCACTGCCATAAAGGAAAGTGGGACAAAATTCCTCCTCAGTGATATGAAACTAATAAAGTCATAAAGAAAGCAAAATGTTATTGCTCCTAAAGGTGGCACTACAAGCTAATGAATCATGGGCAGTGCTTAGTTTTTCAAACACTGTTTCTCCGTAACGGCGTCATCTTTACTGAAGAATAACATTGTGTAACGCATTGCGTGTTGCTGTTCATGTGAGGATGTATTTATTTAATTCCAAGAACTGGAGAGGACTAGATAATGTTTATGTCCTGATATGTAAAACCTTAGAAAAGAGGGTGTGTTTTCTCGTTATCATGACTATAATGTTTGACGCATCATATCATTTATGTGCCAACTTCCTGCACTGTAAACAAATGTCCCGGGGAGGGAGCGGTCAGAGAATGTGTTACATGCCAACAGCTGCTGTGGTCAGAGAAGTCCCTGTCTCTACTTGTCTTATTCTGTCTGAGCTGGCAGACATGAAATGAGAAACTGCCATCGATATGTTTGCTGGCAGGTCCAGTCATGTCCAGCGACAGACAAAACAGCACACAAGTTGTGAAATATCATATGAGATGGGCCAAAAGCAATAAACTTTTAATTGTCTTTATATAAATGTCTGCAAAATAAATGTTATTTTTAAATTTCAGACTCTCATATAAGACTACAGACTACGGTGCCTGTGCATCCTCTCGGTTAGCTCACCGTGGGCCTCATCCACTCCACATCCTTTGTTTTAGAGGAATAGGGGGCAAGTTCCTTAAAGCCCAGAGATGGAGGCTCGGCAGGGAAATAGGGGTCTTCAAACAGGCAGCCTGACTCCAGACATTCCTGCTTCAGTGCCTCGTAATCCTGGCCCGCAAAGTGCACAGCTTGGTCCTTGGAACCCATCCCTTCCGCCCGGAGCCTGTTGGCATATATGCTTGCAGATATCCCTCCAACTGAATACATGCTGGTGCAAGATAAAAATACAGAGTTGGTGGTTGGGTATGCACGGTGTCATCTATAAATAGCAGCAAGCTAATCTGTGACACACTCATGTCTAAGAGTTATAATACAGCAATCAAAACCTGCATTCAGCTAGCTGGGAACCCTTTGTGACGCAGAAATTCAGCATTATGATGTTAGCTTGCATCTAGCATAAAAGTGAAGGCTGTAGGCTCTGAGAACACTGAGGTCTGTCAAGTCATTTATTATTATTATTATTATTATTATTATTATTGTCCCTTATAGGTAATGTAAACAACTTAAAAAATAGGCATTTCAGATTTTTTTTTACATTTCATATGCAAAAAAATAACAATTCCTTCACTTAATAAAATGCATTTTTTCAAAATTTTTCAAAATGTTTAAGAATTGTTTTTCTGAGTGTAGTGAGGTGCAAAGTGACCAGATTTATGACCTCAGTATTTCCTCATTCCAGGTTACGGCCCCACAGAAAGCAAATCCTGCGAGTTTCCCTGGTAAAACCTGTCATAACTCAGTTTTTTCATTCTTAGTTTAGCTCCAAGTTCATTTTGTATTATCATGAAAACCAAATGATAAGTGATGGCATTAACAAAGAATAGTGACTATGGGTAACTGTGTTATAAGAATCACCACCCTGAACCCAGAGCAGCAAAAGAAGAAATGTGATACCTTGTCTGTATTTGCAAGCTGAGAGGGGGAATCAGACAAAAACAGAGAGAAAGGTCATTCACATAAGCTGCTTTTTTTTTTTCTTAAATCAGATACACAATACAAGGTAAATGCAGAGTTTAAAATTGATTGGGGGGAGGGGGTGTCTTATTTTCCAGGCTATATTCAAATCTTCAAGGAAAAGAAAAAAACCTATGCAAGGAAATCATGAGTTCAAAAGACGTAAACTTCCCTTAGACTTGAATTTGGTACCTCATGAATCAGTGCTGACTAGATCCTTTGGCTCTCTACTTGCCTCAAAAGGAATCCAAATGAGCCAAGTTAGGTAAATAATCTGGGCGCTGAAAGTTGGAAGGGTAAACTGGGCTGGAGCTGCAGTGGTGAGGGGGCCAGGACATTCGTGAGAAAAATGGTTAGGTTGGAGAATGAGCTGGTGTGCAAAAACAGGCTATGCTTTTGGTAAAAACAACCCGCAGACAGGAACATTGTTTAAAGGGCCATCGTGCCCCCGCTCTGAGGCCCCACTCCCCATTGAGCTGCGGGAATTCCTCTCTGCTCTTTCAAAGACTGCTGATCACAAGGATCTTTTTATTTCCTCCAAATAAAGTAATCAATAGGACTTCAGCAGCACCCTAACAAAAAACAACAGTCTGTCAATAAAAAAATAAAAACAAAAAACAGAGGAGCAGTATTAGTGTCTGAGTAATGCACGTTTGCTCCTTCAGTTCATTTGTGATTTCACAGGCCCCAGACTTAAAAGTGACATTATGTCATTACACAAATGGTTTAGAGCACCTGTTCAGAAGTGTGCTGCAGGCCTGTCTTTACGCGCACCCGCTTTAAAGATTTCTGGTAACAGCAGAGCACATTCACACTCTCATTTAACCCTGGATAACGCAGCTGAATTAAATCTGTGATCTCAGAATTAGACGGCTGTTATTTGTCTTGACTCTTGCGAGAGATAAAGCATGCATTAAATCAAATCAAACAAACCGCACTGTGGCCTGCACTTCACAAGGCACCGTTAACCAAGCTCTCCAAATAACAAAGAAATAAAACGCACAAAACGACACTCACCGCCGCTTTCACGCTAATTTCCAGCTCCTTGCAAATGAACTGGATACAGTAGTAAACTGTATAAATCTGGTGGAGACACTGGTTCCGTTGGATCGCAGGTCCAGGCCAAGGTCCAACCCCTCTGCACCGTCCACACTGCTGCACCGCCCACGCCCCTACAGGAGGAGGGGCCACCGCTCACACCCACCACACACTGCCGCTGGAGGCGCTAAAGATGGCAGTTAACCATGAACAAAACACTTACATTGGTCAATATCACGCTATGAAAATATGAAAGGCTGAAATTACAACTGACTGCAACATTATTCTGTAATACTGTATAACACCGTCAAATTTAGGCCTAAATAGAAATCTTCTTGATTATTGTACCTGACTATTTTGAGCTATTAGCCTAAAACCTGGTATATTGGCACAGTGTGAGGTGGGTCCTGACAACCTGAGGGCAAAAGTAGTAGTGGCAGGCCTAAAAACTATCCTTGGGAGAAGAACAGTATCTGAAAGTCATCTCTTTAAGAAATAGGAAAAGGTTAATCAAAGACCTGAGGCAGGATTCATCTGGCCCTTCAGTTAAACCATCTGTTTTCTGAAGTTTTATCAGAAAATTAAGTTTTTCCTGTCAAGAAAAAAGAAAGGAAACGGAGACAGAGGCTGAGATATGACAAATTACACAAGAACCGGACTAAAAACCATTAAGAATGGAGTGATGAATCCAAAATTTGGAGTTTCTGGTTCAACTTTTGATTGACATGTACAGACAAGGTTCAGGAGAGGTTGCAACAGAGAGCCTCTGCAGCCATCTGCGGCTCTGTCATTGTTTTCGGATATTTTTCTGCCAGTAATGTTGGAGATTATGAACACAAAAAGTGCCATCAGATTTTGATCCACCATGGAATACCATCTGGAAAGCATCTGATTAACAGTGACTTCGTATGGCAATTATCCTAAACGCAGTGCCAGCGCAGGAGAAGCATGATAAATGAACTGCAGTCAAGTCAGAGCTCTCAAGTCTCTTTAGTCAGTTTCTGTAGTTGTCATTTTTTAGGGCACATTGTCTCATATGCTGACAGTACATAACCCTCTGCCCTGCACTGACTTCAGGTTGTCTTTCTAACAATGAAGAGTTTATTTTGATCATTACATTAGTGCTTATCTTGGGTTAAGAGTAGATGAATAAAACACTAACAATCATGCTTTTCTGAAAAAGGTAACCAAATATTAACCAAATAGTAACCAAATATTAAATACCCAATAATAGCTGAACCGCACTCTTTAAGTGCGAGCTAAAGAAACACCGAAATACAAACAATGTGTAAATGCAATCATAAATGATTCTGTCTTCAGTTCTCGTGTTTATATTCAAAAGGTGTTTATAGGACCGAAAGCAAAACTACATTTGTGAGAGTTTAATATCATCGCTATAAAGGTTAATCATAAGCTTGATAACACCAAATAATTATTACCAGGGAGATAAAGTGTTATAAATGACTACAAAGATTAAGGTACAAATATAGCTGGTGTAAATATGATCTCATCCTTTGTTCAGGTTCAGGTATTTGAACTGGCCTGTTTTTAACGGAAGTTAAAAATACGCGACTATCACAGTGCCTCCAAGTGGCCAAAAAAGCTAATATTGCAGTTCAAGTCTGTGAATCGGCCGAGGCCTTTGCAGAGAACTAAAACAACATGTCATAAACACACAAGAACTGTTGTACTTATAGATGGATTCGATTTATTTAGCTGTAAGAGTGTTGGTTTGTTGTGTTCTGGTAAAGCAATGTTGCAGTAAGATCAACATTACATTTTGCTGACACAAAGACAGCAGGTGAAGTCTGTTTGTCAAAGGTAACAGACATCATGTGATTAATGTCCTGTTTTTGAGTCCGCCCCTGGAAATCTGTATTGTGCCTTCTTCCTGTTTTTGTCTCTCATGCAAAACTTTTGGTTCAAAGTAGCTGCAACAGGGAGCTCAGTGCAGTCCCACCCTGTGGTAAATAATAATGAATTATTATGTCTGAAGGCTATGCTTGTTTTTGACGCTCATTTTCCATGTTATGTTTATAAACAAGACAGTGTAAACACAGCGGTTAGGGGTTTATGATGCAACGTTCATGAGCTGCTTTTGCTCCAGTGTTGGATAAGATTTAAGATGGAAATCGTCTCTTAAAAGAAGTCGTATGTATTCAGGTGTCTGTTTTCCTGCCTTTCGCACATGAATCGTGTTCTGTTAAAAGAGAAAAAAACAACAACAACAACAACTCGTGCCAACAGCTTGCAGTCAGTGTAACTCCTGATCAAACTGACTTCAGGAAGTGTTTGACTAAAGCTTAACTTTGCTGTGCTCTGCATGGAGGATGTGATGAATAAGAGTATATGTTTACACGCAATTGGATCTGTGCATCAACCAGGCTTAGTGTTGCAGTGTCATTTAGATCCCAGTTGTTTTCAAGCTCAGTTTGATGGTTGCTTTATTCTATATGTTTTTAAGAGTCCCTTTCACAACTCTTAACTATAGTTACCACATGTAATCACGCTTGGAGAGAAAACATCTCTATTTTTTGGGTTATGGTACTTCTATAGATTATTACAGAATGTGTAAAAGTCCAAATTTAAAGTGGGAGGCATACCTATCTCCACCATACATACAGATGAGATTAAAATGTAGGATAAGAATGTCTCTTGGGTGTAGTCCGTATTTGTCTTTCAGTTGTGGTCACTGCCATATTAGTGCAGATTTGCTTAGAGCTGCTGTTGGCTGCTGTTTGCCTCACCTGTCCTAGCAGCCCCACCCTATTTGTCAGCTGACCCCGTGTTCCAAGAACCCGAGAGAGCTATAAAGAAGGCTGACACAAAGGTACTTCGGATTGTGTTCACCTGGCGAAAGATTTGTTCATCAGTGAAGCCTGAAAGAAAGGACAAAGAAGGACATTTACTGCGACCGGATTCTTGTGACGATGACATCTACAGCAAGTCGACTGGCCCGTCAGCAAGACAGGGAATTGGGCATTGGCACCAACGCACAGGCAGTGAAATTCTACAAGCAAGATTATGAGGCTCTGCGGCAGCAGTGTCTGGAGACCGGCCACCTGTTTCAGGACGATCGCTTTCCTCCTGAGCCTAAATCACTGGGCTACAACCAGCTGGGACCATACTCATCAAAGACTAAGGGCATCGTTTGGAAGAGGCCAACGGTAAGAGGCCAACAAAGCAAACAATCATTTTTAACACAAACATATCATATTTACAAGATTTTCATTATTTTATTCATTAATCTAATTATACTGTACTTCCCATTACTGAAGGATGTTTTGCTTTCATTGCAGGAGCTTTGTTCCAACCCTCAGTTCATTGATGACGGCGCTACAAGGACGGACATTCGGCAGGGAACTCTGGGTAAGTGATGACAGCTCAATAATGAGGTGAGCTGTGTTTTTTAGACATTTGTGAGTAGCACCCACATATTCTGCAATGGTTGTTTGTTGGTTGCAAAGCTGCTACGCTGTTGAGACCAGCACATGCTGCCCATGACCTCAGGGCATGTAGTCATATATCTGTCCTTACCGTGCAGGTGACTGCTGGCTCTTAGCTGCCATAGCTTCTCTGACTTTGAACCAGGACATTCTGGCTCGTGTGGTGCCTCCTGACCAAAGCTTTACTGAAGGTTATGCTGGGATATTTCACTTTCAGGTCAGGAAACTTTTGCTCCACTTGCTAATTTTCTTATCTGGTTTTGTTAATAAATTCTAAATAAAATTACACTTTTGGTAAGAAGTGACATACATATAATACTAATTAGATTACACTCTGCGGTACCTTGTGGCAGTTCAAACAGATTTGTACTGTCATTCAAAGCACTTCAGTTAACTTTTTTGACCAAAGTGCTTATTCCCACCTCTGCCAACTACTGAAGGGAAGATCAGTCCAGATGTGACTGCATCGATACAAATGCTGGTATTGGTATCAGATTGATACTAGGATCAATACTGTTTATATCCTCTTAGTTCAGTTTATAGCCAACTGTATGGTGTCAAATAAATTATGATTTACTTTTGGCTATGAAAAAAATATACCTTAGACATACACTATTAAACATGTCTGAACCTTTTTGTGCTGACTGTATATGTTATTTATAGCCTATTTAAACAACAGAGGTTGAGCCAAAGACCTTGTGAAACAAGCACATTTACATTCAGTGTCTAAAAAAATTGTTTGTGTTTTGTGGATTACTATTTGTAAAATTAACTAGTATAAATCACAAAGATTTAGTGGTCCTTAAAATGTCTTCAGAATTTGAAAACTAATGATGATTCATCTCATAACTCTCAGCACGCAGATCACCACTACAGTTCCCTTTTTAATTTGAAAGTATCAAAAATACTGGCTCCGTATTTACTTGCTATCAGATCGGCACCAAATTTTGCAATATCACACAGCACTAGTGTTTGGATAAGTTTTAACAGGCCCCAGCGCTTACTACGTGTCACAATGTTGACAGTGTTGACAACCTGAGGGCATGTCCAGGTGATGCGCTTGCTAACACCCCCCCCCCCCCCCCCCCCCACACACACACACACATACACACATATACAGTAAAAATGTATGAGAAAGCATTTAGAGAAGTTACTTATTATCTGCCTAGTTAGATGATAGAATAATCACCCCCGAGGAAAAAAGTCTCCTTGCACTTTTACAAGACGAGTGTGTATTTAATGTTTTCAGAGGTTTAGGGTGCTTTGGGTGTGCAAACAGACTAGGAAAGTGTTTTAAGAACCTGTCCGTTCACCAGATCATGTATAACCTGTCACTAAGAACCGACCAGAAGCTCGGGTAACAGTGCTAAGTTAACAGTTCAACAAACTTGATCTCAAAATCTTGTTCATTAATAAAAAAGCACTCACACTTATCAATGTTTTCTATCAGTTCTGGCAGTTTGGTGAGTGGGTGGATGTGGTGGTTGATGATCGTTTGCCCACCAAAGATGGAAAGCTGCTGTTTGTTCACTCAGCGGAGGGCTCAGAGTTTTGGAGCGCACTGCTGGAGAAGGCCTACGCTAAGTATGGATAGCTCTTCATATATTTTTTTGCTTCATCATAATGGCGTGTATGTGTACACATATACATTTACACTACCCATGTTCCTTTGTGCCTGACAGGGTGTATGGCAGCTACGAGGCTTTGACAGGAGGAAACACTATTGAGGGTTTTGAGGATTTCACCGGAGGAATTGCAGAAACATACAACCTAAAAGAGGCTCCAGCAAATCTCTTTCACATTATTCAGAGGGCCCTGAGCCTGGGTTCACTGATGGGTTGCTCTATTGATGTAAGTCTTATTTGCATCATGATTTGCATTACAGTTTGCACATAAGCATGACATCAGTCTGATAGACATTATCACACTGGATTTAAATTTCGCTGTTTTCAGATCACCAGTGCCTATGAGTCAGAGGCAGTTACATCTCTAAAGCTTGTAAAAGGACATGCATACTCTCTCACCGGTGCAGAGGAGGTACGCGGATTATATAGACTGTGAACTGGTATTCAAATTAAAAAAGAAAACAAAAAAAAAAGCGTGCACTACATTGGATTCCTATTAAATGTGCTTTATTCTTCAAGGCTAATTTTAAAGGGCAACAAGTGCAGTTGGTTCGCATCAGGAACCCGTGGGGTGAGGTGGAATGGACAGGCCCTTGGAGTGATGGGTGAATATTTATATTTTGTACATATAAAGGTTGTGTGAGGAGCTCAGAATATAGCCACTGGTTCTCTACATTGATGGAAGTCAGTGGCGGTGGTTCGGGACATGTGATTTGGATCCCACCTAGATGCTTCTTAGGTGAGATGTTTCTGGCAGACACAAGGCAACCTTGAGATATTATATCTCTCAGTTGGCCTGGGAACACCTCTGTGCACCAGGAATAAGTTAGAGCTGGATAAGTGGCATGGATGGATGCTTGGTTGGATGGATGGATGGATCATTAGCTACTATTTATTAATACTAGGATTCTTCCTAATATCAAAATTAGATCCAGTGAATGGAGCCATGTCACTGAAGATGAGAAGTTGAAGTTAAACAATGTGGCTGAAGATGGAGAGTTCTGGTAATTCTACATGCTTCTACATTATACTGACTGAAAATTACAATTTTATGATAATAGAATAATATCAAAAAGCTCTTTATGATCAAAACTGCTTTAAAAAAGCCTTCATTGAAGAATCGTGTAAAAGTTTCTAAAACAAGCCAAAACGATCAAAAGAATGACAAACCATCCAGGTATTATGTTGCAAAAGACATCATCTCAAGTTGAGTTAAAGCTGGACTGTATGTAATACCACTTTGAACAACAACATAGAAAGAAAAATATTTTAAAACTGTAATCCTGTTCAAGCTGGTCAACTACTTTCCGATAAAATGCTGCCACCTTGTGGTTTCCTTAAATCGTGCAGAGGTTTTGGACAAAAAGTACCTTTAACATTAAGACACATGCTTTAAAAAATGATCCGAATATTATCTTAAGGAGAAATTGTTCTTCTCAGGATGTCCTACTCAGACTTCATCAGGAATTTCTCCAAGCTGGAGATCTGTAATTTGACCCCAGATACACTCACTAGTGATGATGTGGGTCACTGGAACTACTGCCAGTTTGAAGGGATGTGGAGGGTCGGCTCCACTGCTGGCGGCTGCCGGAATCACACAGGTTAGAATGAAATCAAAAACCTTGTATGTCTGAATAAGAACTCCTTTCATGGTCCAGATTATAAAAATTATTATTATTTTGACTTGCTGCCCAGCCACATTCCCATCCAATCCTCAGTTCCTGTTGCGTCTAGAGGATGTGGATGATAATCCTTTGGATGGGAAGCACGGATGCACCTTTCTGGTGGGGTTGATGCAAAAGGATGGACGACGGCTGATGAAGGTTGACCCCAACCTCGAGACAATCGGTTTTGCCATTTATAAGGTAACTTAGCTTCATTTCATATTGCTCATAAAATCACATACTTTTTTTGACAGCTGACAAATTTTCTAAGATATATTTGTTTCCTTTCTTGCAGGTTCCAGATGAGGTTTGTATGTCTACTTTCCTTTAACTCTTTCCTTCTCTTTTAAGCTGAAATTTGAAAAAGAAAGTGGAAATCACAAGAATCACAAACATAGCTCGACTGATTGCATTGAGAGGAGCCTGACTTTCTGTATCTGTTCAGTACAAAGGTTGCAAAAATGTCCGCCTTGGGCCTGACGTCCTGCTGCGTCAGAAACATGTAGCCATGAGCCCCAATTTCATCAACACACGGGAAGTGTGTGGCCGATTCAATCTCCCACCGGGAGAATATGCCATAATTCCCTCAACCTTCCATCCCCACAAGAACGGCAGCTTCATTCTCAGGGTGTTCACAGAAAAAGAGGCTGCAACCAGGTATCTGTAATGTGACAAGCAGAATAATTCCTCAGATTTCAGCACTTTACTTTCTACTGCCACTGAAGTTGAAAAGCAAAGCTAAAGCTAAAAAAGTAAGCTTTTTAATCAGAAAGACTGTGCTAAAGGTGTGTTTCTCTTTCCTCAGACGACTGGAGCAGAAAATTGATGCTAAGATAAAGGAGGTAATAATGTGACACCTGACAGCTGTTCGTGCATAAAATAAAACTGCTTTTTTGAGACTTACTTTTCTTTCTTCGTTACATCTGAAACTGAAGCATATATGCCATCCTGAAACTTAAATGCTTAACATTCATGGTCCAAATTGATCAGTTCGTTGTTTTTATCTTCTCTGTTTTTCTCTCACAGGACAAGGTATCTGAAAAGGATGTAGATCCTCAATTGAAGCAACTCTTCAAGCAGCTGGCTGGAAATGTATGTTGAGGGACATAAGAACCTTTTATTACTGTCATTTGGCTCTGAAGTTAATGACTGCCACTTTTCAAACAGAACACGGAGGTGTCCGCCTTTGAACTGATCAAAATTTTAAACAATGCAGTTTCTCAGCGTGAGTACAACAAAAGTTTAAAGCACTCTTTTTTTTTTTATGAATTAATAGTTGGAGTGAGAAATATGTTGTCATTTTCCTGCAGGGTCTGACATTAAAACTGATGGATTCAGCCTTGAGACAGGTCGCCTTATGGTCAGTCTGCTGGATGTATCCTATTAAGGAGTCGACTGCAATTTTTTTTTAGGTTTAAGTAATCGTATAATCTGGAAGTTAAAGTACATAAATAACTGATGGTGAGCTTCATAGTAACCTTGACATTGTCCAGAAAGATGAAAGTGGGAAGTTGGGACTGATGGAATTCCAGTTGATTTGGAAGAAAATCCAAAAATACTTGGTGAGATTTAAATAGTTTCAAATCCATGCTGCTTATCCTTGAACACATCTGTGTATATGTTAACGCAAGGCATGGCTTCTTGGCTCATACAGGAGATCTTCAAGAGTCATGACACAGACAAATCTGGTACCATGAGCTCCCATGAGATGAGAGATGCTGCCAGTAAAGCAGGTAACTTTAACCATCCAAAAAGTCCCGCTTTTGTCCCGTCAGTCCACAGAATGTTTTCCTAAAGTCTCGGGGATCATCAAGATGTTTTTGGCAAAAGTGAAACGAGCCTTTGTGCTCTTTTTGGTCGGCAGTGGTTTTCTCCTTGGTACTCTCTCATCGATGCTATTTTTGCACAGTCTCTTTCTTATTGTTGGATCATGAAGGCTGACCTTAACTGAGACAAGTCACACCTGTAGTTTTGTTGTTCTGGGTGCTTTTGTGACCTCCTGGATGAGTCCGTGGTCACTCCTGGGAAATGTCACCGCTGTTCCAAGTCTTCTTCATTTGTGAATAATGGCTCTCACTGTGGTTCACTGGAGTCCCAAAGCCTTAGCAGTGGCTTTGACACCCTTTCCAGACTGATAGATGTCAATTACTTTGTTTCTCATCTGTTCTTGGGTTTCTTTTGACAATGGCATGATGTTTAATAATTAATAATTAACACTTATGAACATAGATTCATTTTAGTGGCCAACAGGTGCATCACCTTTTGACTGCATTAAGTCTGACCTTACAGAAGTTTGTGGATTCAAGTCTTATTTAATGGTCCCAACAGTCAAAAAGAGCATAAAGAGAATGCTTTAGGGTGTGACTACACTGTCACTCCTTGTGGCATTGTGGCTATAGGATGATATACATATTAGAAACTGCCAGGTCTGATACGCTTGTGAAAAACCAAGAAATTCACATTTCAAAAGTTGATTTTTCTGGGATTATATTGTATTTGACTACTGAGACTTACACAAACAGACAAAAGCATGTGTGTGCATATTAATGTTTATCTGTGTTTTAATTTGTGTGACATGGAAAAGAAGTGATAGAACTATATTAGCCAGTTAGGGGACTGCCGCCTTGTATGTACTATTCAGGTGTACTGTTCCACAGGAACTAAACATGCATGGCTGAGGCTGTGTAACACGACTCCTAAGCTATTGTAGAGTTTACGTATATATGAAATCTTTTCAACACTGTACTTCCCCAGCATCAGATCTTCCTCAAATATATGGAGATAAGATTACGGTTCCATGGATATGTCCACTTTTAAAGTTCTGTCCGGGGCTTCCGGGTGGATTTTTGAGATTAATGAAAATGTCCCGGTTTTTCTATGGGCCTACAGAGGACCCATATGTGTGACGTCATCGACAAGCTGCTGCTTTGTGAGTGGTTGTTCTGCCTCACAGACGGGACAGAGTGCGCCTCTTTAAAAGTTTAAAAGATGCCAAAGCGCAAGTGCAGCTTTTCAGACGAACTGCAAAAGAAATTTCCCTTGTCCCGACCCAATACTGGTAATTTTTCTTATACAGATAAGGCCTTATTTCTGTACCATTATTTAATTCCAGAGGTTTTTAAGTTATTTTTTTGCACTTGTTGACTTGTAAATGCCTACATGACATTTTTTATTTCACCATTCATTAACAGCACACAGAAGGCATCGTTTAAATATGTTTTTAAAATTTTTCTTTAAGCAAACAGTATCATTAAAGTTCTTCATGACTGGGCCAAGTGTCCTCTTTTTTGGAAATCAAAATATGGTCACCGTAGATAAGATGGAAATGTTTTTGTTTCCCAGGGTTCCAGATCAACAGTGCTATGCTGAGAGCTGTTGTGAATCGTTACGCTGATGCTCAGTATGCCATACACTTTGACAGCTTTGTAGGCTGTCTCTTTAAACTGGAAATGCTCTTTAGTAAGTGTCACTAAACACAGCAACATCACTTCTACATGTTTTATCGCTGTCTGAAATTTATTTTTGTCTTTGCTGCTTTACCAGAAGTGTTTAAGACCCTGGAAAGGGATGACTCGGGCAAGATTGAGCTGAACATGCAGCAGGTGTGTAGGAATATAACAAAGGCTGCTGGTTTTTCAGCACTTCTCATTCGGGCCGCTAGCTGCATAATGTTGTTTTTTATTGCAGTGGCTGTGCCTGGCAATCTACTAGCCCTGACAGCGACACAACAAGGACCCCTTTCAGATGTGAGCACAGAGAAAGATCAGCTGATCAACAGAGAGTTCCTTTATTTCTGATTTACTTTTCACACAGTATATTCCAAATGCTAAAGTCCCTTTGGGCTATACTATGACTGACATGTATAACATGCCATGTTAGTTGGTTTTTCTGCAAATATTTCTGTTCAGTAGGGAAAAACTTGGTAGTCTTGGTGGGTATTTTGCTTTTCATTTCTTACAACTTCTGTCAAGCTATAAAAACATGTTAAAAATAAAAAATAAAACAAACTAAGAAACTATGGCATCTGCACTCTTTTTTGTTACAAGTCAAATGTTTAAATTACTCAGCAAAATTCAGAAGGTGGTCTGTGACTGAAACTGCTGAGCTGGAACAAGTTTTCTGGCATGCAAAATAAAGGGTGTGGTGACAGGTGAACTGCACATATGACACTCTCTCACAACAAGAGAGATGCAGAACAAAGTGGCTGCACGAGCTCCTCTGAGATGCGAAATGCTGTCGAGAAGTGCAAGATTTCACCCTTTTTGTTTCTCTACCGTTGCCCTAACATTTAAGAGGCTTTCAGAGATTGGAAAGGTCTGAAAGAGTAAAGACTGAAGCAGTCAGGTATGTTTTGCCTTTGTTTTTTTCCTCAGGTTTCACAATCAAAAAACCTCTGAATTACATAATTGTGGCCACTACACTGAAGCAAATCCCACCATTGACTTTGACAACTTCCTGTGCTGCCTGGTTCGCTTGGAGTCTCTCTTCAGGGAGTTTCTGTCCTCATGATCATATTTTTGTCTCACTGACATGAGACAAAATATTTCAATGTTCACTTAACTTCAACAGACTCCTTTAAAACTTTGGACAAGGATGGGACAGGTCAAATAGAGGTGAATTTTTCAGAAGTAAGAACTCATCTGCTACAGATTTAATCATGAGTCTCTACACTGCAAAATAAAATACCAACCATCGTTGTAATTTGATGCCATATAAATAAAACTGAATTAAACTCAACTGAACTGAATGGATGGATGGATAGATAGTAACTTGTGCCTGTTTTTGTTTTTTAATCCACAGTGCATAAATGTTGTAGAGGACCTCAGCTGAAGAATTCAAGCTTGTGCTAAAAAGTCATATATATATATCTACACATTTGTTTGTTTGTGTTTCATGCAACTCAATTAGTTGATGGAAACTTTGTGTGAGAATCTGAAGATTTTAAATCTGCAAACATAGCACAGTGCATTTGCTCAAAGAATCTTTATTCGGGTAAAAACAACAACAACAGTCAGTTGTTTCTTTTTCCACTTTTTGTCCTTTAAAAACTAGCATGAAATAAATGTGATGTTTCGAGGAATATGCTTGAAATAACTTTTCAATTTCACACTTTTGCTTTTTGTTGATCAGAATTAGGCAAATTCATTTTTGATGTAAATCATTCTTTCACTGTTACTTTTGCCTGGAAATTATGTCTCAGGTCTATATGACATTCTTTCCGTTTACTTTGACAGTTTGGTTTTGATGCCAATTCCTTTTCAGCATTCACAAAGTCGTTACGCAAAGTAAAACCATTCTCATCTGCAAAAAAAAGAAATTGGATTCACCTTGGAAAAGTGCTGACCACACCCGACAGCAACAGTACAGCACACTTGAATAGACTAGAAACTTAAACCAAGGTCAGAAGAACAATGGTTTTTGACCATGCAAGTGTGGAATTACTGTTTAGAGATCAAACCAAATCCACCCAGATGAAAACAAACTCTCCTGAAAAACAAATGTAAAAATTTGGAAATGTAATTCTAAACCGCACCGTGCAGTGGGCCTGCATACATGCATCAAATAAGGCCCAGACAACTGCGACTGCAGCTTTAGAGCTGTATAGTCACTGTATATATCATATGTTCTTCAATATGTTGTAAATAATAACACTTATAGATTTTCATATAAAGTGGACCTGTTACACTTTTGCTTACTTTCAGCACCGTTACAACCATGGGTGCTAGAATTAAACTTGAGCAAAATCACAAATTACGAGGTCAGTGCACACAAAATAAATCTCTGGGTTACAAGTATGGTTTGGAGACCGTGGCAGTGACAAAAAGACCAGAGGCCTAGCCAGAGGTGGCAGAGCTAGCGATCAGGATGGACAAGACTGGAACTGAGTATATCTCAAGGACAGCTTCAGTTGAGCGGTTTGGAGAGAAAGGCTGAGATGTTTTGGACATGTGCCGTGGAGAGTATAGCGTGTGTAGCCTGGGAAACTAGTTGCCACACAGGACACAATAGCAGGAGTTCTTGAAGTGATTTAATGGCATACAGATAAGATACGAAAACAAAAAACACAAAACATCCAATGAAAAAATATGCCTGTGGCTACACACATAATCAAACTAATGCCAAACCAAAACCACGCGATCACGCGACACACTGGAGATTGCAGACTATGTCTTTCTACACATGTAAGGACATGGCGGTCTCTAGCACCTGCAGGTGCCGATCACTAATAACAACTACAAACATATAAACCATCTCATTAAAATGTTGCTTTATAACTTTTTTTATTGACACAACAAAGTCTCAACACATTCCAAGCACATTTACTAGGAACTCTGTCCGTGTCGTTGGGAGAGAAAGCCGACATCTCGCAGATTCTGATGCATTGGGTCCGCGCTTTGTGTTCACGTCTTTGTGTGGAATCAGTTTACCTGCTCTGATTTGCTGTTTTAGCTGTTTGGTGGTTGGAAAATCGATTTGAATTGGAAAATCGATTATTGAAACCCAACCCTCGTAGAAACTACTGTTCTTGGCAATTCTGCCACCTCATGGCGGAGGTTTGTAACATCAAGTAAATGTACCTAACAAACCCCAAATTAAAACCATTTTTAAAAACCAAAAACAGATTCAAAAGAACATGATGAGAGAAAATGTTTACGGGCACTCTAACATCCCAAGAGAAAACCTATATATCTCAATTATTAAATTACATTTTAACCACTCGACTACATTTGGACCGTGGAGGTTGAGGATGGAGCTGCCAGGCCGAAGGAACAAGATGAAGAACACAGAGAAGATTCATAGATATAGTGAAGGAGGACATGCAGAAGGTTGGTGTGATAAAATGTAATGCTAAGGATAGAGTGAAAAACAGGCAGATGATCGAGTGTGGTGACCCCTAAAGGGAACGGCCGAAAGAAGAAGAGGATACTGACAAATGCCATACATACAACAGAAAAGCCCAGCAGTGTCAACCATGTTAGTACCCATGATTTACCAGCAGATGTCACAGTTCTCACAGATTTGGTTACCGGCTGTTCTGACGTGGGTTGTGGCAAAACTCCAAATATGCTTGCAGCAGCATGAAATATTCAACTCACAGAGAGCTATGCAGCAGCCATTTCCTGCCCTGTGTGGTTCAGGGTTGTATTTCCTCTTTTAAAACTTTGAGAGTGGCTGCTGCTGGCTGCCTTCAGCTCTGGCAGACTGGCCTTGCAAAAAAATTAAAACCAAAAGAAAAATCTCAGGAACACTGATGAAAGAGTTTTCTGTGCTCAGTTCGATCACACCTTTTGCTAAACAGCTTCCCAACTGTGGGATAAATATAAGTCTTGTTCGAGACACAAATTCTGATGTTAGGCGTTGTACTTATTGCACACCCTGGCTTTTTGGAACAGACGTTAGTCCGGATGTGGGGCGGGACTCTTGACTCTGTAAACCACGAATCCACAGAGAGGAAGAGAGGCCACTGTGCTGCTGAAGCAGAGTATCTGCATTTAAAAATAGTGTCTGAGGTGCCATTAAAAGGACAGGCCTGACAAAAGCACCGTGCCCTTTATCTAAAAAGGATTAGAAAAGAAAAGAATGAAAAAGTTATCTACTGATACGATAAGATGCTGACAGAGAAAGTATGATTTACTACATGAGTTACTGAATGTATTGATTGGAGACTCGGGTATGATTTTAAAGTACACAAAAACAAAAACTTTCAGTAAAGTTATTCTGACAGGACTGGAAGCCTTTTCAAATTTGCATGAATCTCATTTGGATTTTGTCCTGTTATTTGTGATTAAACACTACTGGGATGAATTTATTCATTGTAATCTAAATTAATCTTAAATACCTGGCTCTGGAGAGGAGCTTGTGTACTTGAACTTCCCCCTGGAATCAATTGTCCTATCTAGATCAAGAATACTACTTATCCTAATCTAAAAAAAAAAAGTATAAAAAATAAAAAATAAATGTGAACATTACATTTGTCTCTGAATTGCAGTGGGCATGTAAGGCAGTAGGGCAAAGAAAAGTAGAGAGATACTCAGTGAAGTACACCCTGTAGCCTGGACCTGTCGTTTTAGCACATTACTTGCTCAAAGAGTCATGGCGCAGGCCTTGTAGGGGCCAGTCAGGCCCCTCCTTCCTTTTACACTTGTATGTCATGTGCATATGATTACACTTCTTTTACATGTAGGTCAATGCGACAGAGAGAAACACAGGGCTTGTGGTGCTATGACTTTAAGAGCAGCGGTGCAACTTTTCTGAGCTATAAAAACAAAACTGAGTCATCACCGAGTCACACACAAAAAAAAAACCTTTAAGAAACGAAGCCGGCAACTCAACATTTACACTAACATGCTCTTCTAAACCGGCCCTCACGAGTTGCAAATATGCATGCAGATATAAGTGTGGTTTTGGCCTGAAACAGTCATTTGTGTATCTCACAGCTCACTGTGCAGAAACAGTCTGGTTTCCACAGGTAGCTAAATAAGTTCTTTTGACACATCTCTTTGCTCATCCTACCTATTACCATATAAGGCCATAGAAATCCATCTGAGCTGCAGATGGCTTAAAAAGTGTAGACGCGGTTGTTCTCCATATATGGACGTCATGTGCCGCTCCCGTCTATAACACCTGGGAGCCTCACCTGAGAAAGATAAAAGATATCAAGCTTAACAAGACTAAAGCGCATAGAAGTAAAAGTAACAAAGAAAACAAAAAACACTCACGTTGTGTGAGGCACTTAAGCACACGCACACCTTTTTTGTGATTTAAGCTTCAAATTATAATTGTGATTAAATGCAAATGCTGAGGTTGCAGATGAAACTGTCACACCTGGGAACGGAGGGCTGGGCCGCCTTCTGGAGGTGTGCTCAATTCAACAGGGCTCCTCCTCTATGAGTCAACCTGCTCTCCTTCCTTATGACCCCTCAGCTTTTTAACTGCTGCTGCCATTTTTCTCTGCTGCCTGTTTCCGTCACACATCAGAAGCAAAATGGTGAGTACCTCTCACAAAGAATTATGCTAGGATTTTTTTTTTTTTTGCTTGAGCTGCCACTCTTGTGTGATTTGTGCGCTCTGCTAAACAATGCAGCCTTAGAAGTGATGACAGCTTTAAGCCTCCTTTTAAAACCAAATTTGGAGGGAAAAAGGAGGAAAAAAGTGAAAACTGTGTGAAATTGGTTGTCGGTAGAGCAACGGTGTAAGGCTTACATGTGATTACTGTGGAGTGGAAGGAAATAAGAAGATGGCTTGCTCTTGGTGCAGAAGGTTTGTTCATTCATGGTGTGGCTTTGCCTCCAAAATGGAGGAAGCTCCGTTCGTGCTTCAAACTTGTTGAGAGAGAATCCCTTGGGGCGGTGTTTCTTGTGCTAACTTGTTCCACAATGACTGGAATGTGACAGATTCAAGGCCTTAAACTGGGGAAAGAATAGCAACACCCTTTGGCACATTGCTGCTTAAAGAAAGTTGGTTAAATGTTTGCACATTTTAATTGCCTGAACAGCACGTCTCGCCAAAGCTGAACTCTTTTTGAAGAGCTTCCTGTTTCTTCATCTTTCATTTCTGCTTTTTCTCTCGGAACAAACTGTCGAAGTTGAGAATATCTGCAGATGTACGACCCAAAGCCCAATTTATTTTAAAGTGCTCATTTTGCATCTTGGTATTTAATACAATTACTCCCAATGCTTAACTTTATAAATCCCATTGTTTAAATGAGAGGCGTGTCACAAATCTACATGTCTGTAGTAGGAGCAGGTGTGTGTGTGTGTGTGTGTGTGTGTGTGTGTGTGTGTGTGGGGGAGGTGTTTTTTCCTTTTTATAATATCTTGTCTTTTTACCAGGCATCTGGAGTTAAAGTCACTGACGCCGTTAAGGACCTCATCAATGAAATGAAAGTAGTGAAAAATGATGCTGACCAGAATGAACGCGTAAGATTGGTGATATTCAAAATCGATGACAGTGAGGGCGCCATCGTCGTCGATAAAATCTACCGTCAGAAAGACCTGGCAGACAAGGACGATGTCTTCAAGTTCTTCATCAGCCTCCTGGATTCTAAAGTCTGTCGCTACTTGATGTATGACTGCCACTTTGAAACAAAGGAATCAAGTAGAAAAGAAGAACTGGTCGCTGTGATGTGGTAAGTCCTCAAATTTCTGCTGAGTGTTCCCTCCACTTTTACATGTTTATTTATTTATTTATTTATTTATTTATTTTATTTTATTTTTTTTTTGCCTGCACCCAACTGATCTGCAGGAAGTAATAAAAGAACTAAGCATGATGTCTGGATTCTGATGCTTTTGAGAGTCTGTCGTTCCAAGGAGACGTTTGCACGAATAGGAAAAATGTTTAAGCAGTCTGTTTTGGACACACGGATAATGGCTTCTCTTCATTAGGGCTCCTGATACGGCACCAATCAAAGAAAAAATGAAATACGCTAGCTCCAAAGATTCCCTGAAGAAGATCCAAACAGGTTTGTGTTGGTTTTTTGTGTTTTGTTTTAATTTTTTAGAAAATGTTTTAACATGCCACGTTCTTATTTACGTGTATTTACTTTGAAATTCTATGATATTGTTAACACAAGCTGGTCTTTCCCTTTTTTGTTTTATTTATCTTTTCTAACAGGAGTCAAACACATGCTGGAGATGAATGACCTTTCAGATTATGGAACCAGGGAAAGTTTTGCAGAAAGAATGGGAAAAGGTGTAGTCAAGCTTGAGGGCCACGCTGTGTGAGATCACTGAATTAAGCAATAAGGAATAAATAAATGAATGAAAAATATATATTTTTTGCTTTGTTTCCTTGTTTCAAAATGAGGTCAATTAAACAGATTTGAAATGGTACGTCAAAGGTGATTTTTGGGGGTGGGGTTGGGAGATGGTTGACAAAGCTTAAAGTAGGGGGGAGGCTTGGGCTCTGAATGGGATTTTAATAGTGTTAACACAGGGACACAAAACGATCTGGGCACACAGTCGGACTGTGAAATCAACCTTGTTCAGATGGTATTTTACTCATTTTTGGTTTTGTAGGGGGGATTTTTTTTTTTTTTTTTTTTTTTTTTTTTTGACTCTTGGTACCTTGAAATTTCTCCTTTTTCCCCCTGTGTAAATACAAACTTCATGAATCCCTGCATTTGTCAGTATATGCCACTTGTCTTCCTTTTTTAATATTTCTCCACAACAAGAAAGCAAACGTGTGCTGTAAAACAACATTAACAACCTACTGTAGTGCCAAAATGGCTGGGATTTAAGTTTGACAGAAATATTCCTAGGGGTGTTTCTTTGACGGACACCTAGAGTTATAGTACAGGGAAAAACAAATCACTGGAATTGCTGCACTGTTGATGTGTTGTCAAATAAACTCAATGCAATGTTTGTGATCTTCTTTGCCTCTTGTTTTGATTTACCGGTGCAATTATGATTTGGTATCAACTATCATATTTCAGTGTTCAGGATATGACTTATAAATATTACAGGTAGAAAAGTGGGTGCTTTTAAGAGGTGGGAGTAACTTAAAATGTATAATCAAGAGAGCTGGAGCCTGAATGTATAGCAAACCGAGCGATATTATTTGCTGATTACTAGTTGTAGCATCACATCCCTAAGAACTGCTCCTTGCATATTATGTCATGTCCTCGTAATTCAAAAATGAGTCGTCTTCGACTTTAAATTGTCGAGATTTCCCACAGAAACAACATGTGAATGTTTCTGAACGTCATGAGACTTTCGGGGATCTCGATTACAAAATATAATCCAGTTCCGGCACTTGATTTGTGAAAACAGGAAGCAGTTTTTAAAGCCGTGTGGGAGCACCGCCTGCCCCCCTCCCTGTCTACTTACCAAAAAATGCATGCACCACAGTGGACCTGAAACACAGGCAGGTGGCTCTTCGAGTATTGGGGCTAAAAGAAACCATCGCACTAGAATTTGGCGGGGTTTGATACGACACTGGATGAACAAGAGGGGCGCTCTGGTCGGTTCGTGATTGGCTGTTTTGCTTTCAGGGAACTAATGACGCACGGCGATTTAGAAAAAGTCGCGCGGCAGCGACGCCTTTTTTTTTTTTTTTCCTCTAAGTGATTTACGGCAGTTGAGTAGTTTAACAGTCCTCGGAACTTTGACATCTCTTATTGAAAGCGCAATTAGTGAGGCTTTGACTACATTTAGATTTATATTTTTCTTTTTTATTTATAAAGAAGTCGCACTTTGAGCTTTCTCACTTTACTTGAACTAAAAATGAAATTAGTCTCTTTTTCAGAGACTCTACTCTCCGTAAAGTCCTTGAAGTGGTCATAAAGGAAACAGCCAAACACTCTTGGGGGAATTCTAACAGTTTTATTGAAATTAAAGCTTTAAGAAAATACAGTGGCACCTTTTCCCCCCCTTAAAGGTGTCTTTAGTCTGAGCACTATGGCTGGATTTCACATCTGCATTCAGTCGTATGACAAATGTACACGGAGCATGTTGCTGTCTAACAGGACTTCCTGGTAGATAGCAGTAGTCTTTCTCCACATAGCAATGGTTTGGCAAACAGCTTTTAAGCCTGACACAATGATTTAGAGTGTAGTGGTCCTAAGCCAAATGTCAAAACTTATCACATTCTTCTTTCTTACCAATCTTTCCTTAAAGATAATTAGAGGAAAAACAAAGAATTGGAGTTTTCCTCTATAAAACCATAAGGTCCTTTACAGTAGTGCAATGCCAGGGACTACTGTTGTGAGAATCGGTGCAACATAAATAAAAACTCTATTGAATGCCTTAAGGTAAATGTACTGTGCAGGACACATGACTGAAGATGTGTGGTTTTTAATCACACCGGAACTAAAAATGTGCCATTATGCTTCGCTTCCTGCCAACATTGACTGCATTGCAGCAACAACACACACGCACTGAACACCATTACAGAGTGCCAACACTGTAGTTTATTCATTCATACAAATTCAGATTCAATGTGTGTTAATGGCAACCAGCTACAGAGGAAAAGCAGGCCCTGCACTGATGAACCACATTATGTTCCCATCATTCAACCACATAGAAAAGACATACAAAGTAATTGCACAGGTTGATGCACGTTTGACGTACATTCGGTTTCCCTTTTAACACTGAACTATGGGGGAATGTCAGAAATAGAAGGCAGGGGGATAAATAACTTCTGACATAGCCAGAGTTGTTGAGGGAATGTGGGTTTTAATAAAGATTGCAGCAGGATTATCTCCTCTAATCTTAGTTTGAAATGTTTTTAAAAATATCAAATACTTGATTCCTACAGCTGCAATAAATGCAATCAACTACAGTACAAGAAAAGAAATTTTTGGAATGCATAACTATGGTAATTATAAGGCATATTTGGCAGTTTTGTAGTGTCTGCAGTGAACTTCCTCTCACACAGACGTTCCTTCCTTCAGTTCCACGTATTCTCCCTTGAAAAGAAATATGAGAAATGGTAGCATGAAGATATGTAAGAACAAAAGGTTATGAGCGTACACACTGGGAGTGCATTTACTCACCTTGTTCTCCAGGTGCTCCTGTAGTGTTCTCACCGTCTCCCGCTCTTTGGTCAGCTGCTCCCGAGTAGCTTTAAGAAGCTGCTGGAGCTTAGTGGCTGCCTGGCCCAGGTCTTTGGACAGTTTCTTCTCCTTCGCCAAGCGCTCCTGTTCAAACAACCAGGAGCAAACATGACACCAATGAACTAAGGTAAAAAAAAACACTTTGAAAGAGCTTTACATGTTTTTATAAACAGATGTATTCTTTTTTTATTATATATTATACATATTTGCACATCTTGTTCTTGCTTATTCATTCCATGTTCTATATCAAGTCAAGTGACTTGACTCATGACCTCTTTATACTCTCTTTTGCTGCACTATTCTGAGCCAGGTGATGTATTTTCATTCTGCACTGTTTGGTGTGTAGACTGCATGACAATCAAGTTTCTTTTGTTAGAAGCAGGGCCACTGTCATCCTGACATACTTTGCAGGGTTAAAGATTTATAATAGACCAGCACTCATCCATCCTATACTGTAACCCTGCCACACACTCACCTATGAAATACTACAACCCTATTCATGTAATATGCTCACACTATGCTCGCTATATCTGTATGTTTATGCACAGTTTCAACCATATCAGTAGTTTTTATAATAATAATAATAATAAAAGCACTTTACGATTCCACTATTCATTCACTCTCACATTCACACACTGGTGGAGGCAAGCTACAGTTGTAGCCACAGCTGCCCTGGGGCAGACTGACAGAAGCGAGGCTGCTATATCGCGCCATCACCAGTAGGCGGTAGACCAAGACAGACAGAGCTGGAGATCGAACCGGCAATCTTCCGGTTACAGGATGAGCTTCCCAATGCCTTGAACCACGGTCGCACTTTTTGTTTAATTTAAACAAAACAAACAAACAGTGGTTGCTATTTTCTAACAAAACGCTATTGTAGCCATTGCGCACCTTCAGCTGAGCTACGTCTTCAGTGTCGGATTGTGGCGACTCTGAGGAATCCTTTAAAAGATCCAGTTGAGCCTGAAGTTCTGCTACAGTTTTTTGGGCCTGAAAGTTGACAGCACACATCTCTGTTATCCACTGCGAACTTAAGAGAAACGTAAAGGTGTAAGAAGAACATAAATACTGCACAGACTGTAGCTGATACCTTCTCATACTCTTCTGAGAGCTGCTGCCTGTGGGTCGCCTCCCCGTGCAGCTTCTCTGCCGTCTGGCTCAACTCGTTCTGGACCTGGCGGCAGACAGAGGCACACTATAAATACACACATACACACACACACTAATAAGCAGCACAGTGATGCGTAAACAAACATTCTTTTGTTAAATTGCCAGCACTGTGCACACACCAACATACATAAATCAAAAGCTGCTCAACCTGTGGACCGAGTTAGTACTTTCTCTCGCTGTTTCTAGGTGAAAGACTAAAATCAAACACGAGGTTTCTGGGCTTTTAAACATATAAACAAATATCAGGAAACAAAACAGAGGTGAGCATGCAAGTGGAGAATCAGCAGCAGTTAAGAGTTAGGCTCACTCTGTTAGTGCAAGCAGTGGTTAGCATAAACAGCTGCCCTGCTGGAGGAGTACTGGACGGACCGGAATTACAGCCCTACTATATCGGAGTCATCAGGACTTGTTTTTCATGGAAGATCCGTCATTTAGGAGAAGGAAATGACCAAATGTGTTTCTAATTCACATGACAACACACATCTGGATCCTTGCAAATTTAATTCGATGTCCTATTAAATGGAACCAAACCCAATTGTGAAGGAAATGTTAAAAAAAACAAAAAACAAAGGAGATTTATTTAAGCCGTTCATGTCACTGTCCAGTACTCTCTAACAGGAAGTGAAGGGTGACATTTGCACCCTGACCTGAGTGGGTTGAGCCTCAGCCGGGCCATTCTGTTCTTGCTGGGCCCGCAGCGTGATCTCGCTCAGCTGCTCTCTGACCTGAAAAAGGAAGCCGCCGCTCGTCACTGTTTACGTAACCTCCATCCATGAATCTCTCGCTTGGCACTCATAAGTCAGTGACAGCTTACTGAGCTGGTTCTGCATGTGAAGTCATGAGTCGCATGGATTCCTTAACGAAAATTCCCTCCTCTCAACTCAAGTACACTTTCATAAGAATGCTTTACATATTATTGGCTAGACGATGGGAAAGTGAGTCACGGCGGTGTAGTCACCTGTGCGAGCTCCTCCTTGTGTGCCTTGGCCTCCTTCCGGGCCAAATCCAGCTGGCTCTGACACTCCGACAGCTGCAGCTTCAGCTGAACGCAGAGCAGAGCACAGGCAGGAGCCAATGTTAGTGTTGTTGTTTTAAGTGGAACAAAATATGTAAATGAACACATCATTTTAAATATGAACAGATAACTCAGCAAATTTATTATTAGATATTCTCCAGCTTAACCCCTTAACTCTTGTGTATCATATTTGATAAAGGAAGCTTTTGTACGTTTTTGAGACTTCTACATCAGTGTGTTACATTTGCACTTTAATAAATGCATGGAAGTTGTTTTTTAACTAGTCAAGAAACCAGGTGTATAGCCTGAATGCAAGAATAAAGGTGAAACTATGCCAGTAATATACAAGTTTCTGTCATTTAATATAAATATAATACAATTCTAGTAAGCCTGCTAAAGATCTTAGCTGCTTGTGTACCTGCTCCATCTCCTCTGAGATTAGATGACTGTCTGTCTGCTTTTCCAGCTGGGCTTCCAGAAGCATCATCTGCTCCTTCAACTGTAGAGAAAAAAAAAAAAGACAACTTAAAACATGCCAACTTACCCCCAGGAGGTGATTTAAATAGAGTGGAGAAATCCTCACCTGTTCTATACTTTGGTTTTCTGCTTCCAGCTTACTGACTTTCTGCAAAGCCTGGCAATGTAACAAGATACCGTAAATTAGTTTTGAAAACCCCTGAAAGTGACATTGTTTTTAAAGTCAAGATAAAGAAAATTTTTAGTAGGTATTATTAGTCACCTCTTTCAGCTGTTCCTCTGAGTTAGCCATCTTGGATTTCCATACAAGCTCTTCCTCCTCCACACTCTTCTGAAGATGTTTCAGCATTCCTTCCTAAAGGAGAAAATGGAGAGATCTATAGATGGACCATATCAACTTTGTAATCCGTAATTCACCACTGGATTTTAGAAACGTACAGTTTCAGCCAGTACTGTCCTGTACTGTTCACATTCAGCCTGCAGGGAACCATGGCTTTCCTCCCCCTCCTTCAGTTTCTCAAGCAACTCCTATAACAAACCACAAACATTCAGAACCTCTTCTGCCAGGTTACTTTAAACCAGTATGTGGAAACAGTGTAAAGTGGCTTACTGAATGTGCTGTGTTTGACTGAGACTCCTGGCTCAGAGCTCCCTGAGCGTTCTGTGTAAACACTTTTAACCAGTTTAACTAAGAGGAGAAAAAGTAGGCATAAATGAGTCACAGGCACATTATCACCTGTTTTGGAATAAAAAGCTCATTCAGCAACTCTCCCAGTGAAATCCCCCTTTCTTACCTGCTCTGTCTCTACAGGTATCTGTGGGAAAAGTGTCTGGAGAGCTTCTTTGGTTTCATTTTGAAAAGCTGCCAGTTCTGCCGCAGTGTTCTGTTTAAGCAGTGAACGACATTATCAGTAAGGTGACTGGCAGCAAACTGGTTTCCGCTGATAAGCCACCAGCAGGTGAAAAGACTTACCGCGTGAGTGGCAACCTTCTCTTTTGCTACCCTCAGTTCATCTTGTAATGACGTGACCAGAGCATCCTTTTCAGTCAAACTATTAAAGCAAACAAAAGACAAAACAGATGTAAATAACTGACCTAATTTTATGCGAGGCTGATCTTTACATGTGGCAGACTTATTAACCTGTGTGTACGATTTGCCTGTTAAGGCAGAACAGCAACATTTAAGTGCATTACCTGTTCTGTAGTAGTGCAAGCTCTGCAGAGCCATCTGACTGCTGAAACAGGAACAACATGCAAATCAATTTTTTTCTTTCTGGGCAGCTCTAAAAGCAGAATCATGCACATCGACAGGAACGCTTACTTGTGTGTTCTTCAGTGTCACCATTTCTTCTTTGAGGTTTTTGAGTTCATCCTGAAGTGCTGTGACCTGACTGGCATCTTCACTAAAAGGTTACACAATTTACACAGAGGTATAAATCATAACAAAACCAACCTGCACTTTCTATTAGCCCAAGATAATTATAAAGCACCTTACCTCTTATTTCTTTGCTCAAGCTCAGCAATAGTGTTCTCCTATTGAAAGGGAACATTATTTGCCATTAGCCCATTTTTTGCGATCTATATTTATCCTGAGAAACTGAGAAGTGATACTTTTTGGTAACAAATTAAATGTCAAATGCATGCAGTGCTTACAGCAGCTTCCTTCTTTATCTGCAGTTGCTTCAGTTCCTCGTGAAGCACATTTAACTGGCTCTCTCTCTCTTGCAAGCTGTACATAAGGGCGTGATATTTAGAAAGTGAATAAACCAGCATTGGATGTGATATTGATTTATGAGAGAGGAAGAGTAAACACCTACCTGATCTTTAGACGTTCCACATCTTCAGAGTTCACCTGGAAAATGTAAAAATAACAAACATCTTTAGGTGTGACTACATACTAGTCAGCAATTTTAGGTGTGGTTACGTATTAGTCATCTCTTTCATAGAGGTCAAACTTAAAATACTTTTACCTGTTTGTTATCCTCCTCCTTTTTATTCTGACTGGCCTCCAACAGGGAGTTGATTGACGCCACCTGCTGTTCAAGCTGTCTTTTCTCTTTCTTTGTCTCCTCCAGCTGGACAGTGAAGGCATCCACCTGAGCAGAACGCTCCTTGAGCTCAGCCTCCAACTTCTTAACACGTACTTGAAACTCTGTAGAAATAAAAACTTGCAAGTTAATCTTTAGCTTTAAATACTTTGACTAAGACTTGTCTAAGATTAATTTTTCTATTTAAACTACTGACATAAAAAAATGCCAACACTTAAATATGATAGCCTTTGCTCACTGACCTGAGAGTGTGCCACTGTCCTGTTGGGCCTTGTCCAAAGTTGCCTGCAGGCTGCCATTTCTACTCTGTGTTGTTCTGAGTTCCTCACACACCTCCTCCAATTTCCTCTGCAATGCCTGTTCTTTCTCTGCGTGGCTGGTCTGAAGAAGAAATTAAGTTGTTACAAACAGCAGAGGGCAGCAAAGTATCACTAAAACTTTTCTTGTAACTGACAGCATTGAGTCATATGCATCCTTAAAAGTTCCACAAAAAGAAAGAGCCAACAGAAAATGTCACAAAAAGAAAAAATATTAACAATTACATTAAACAGACATCTTATTTCTAAGCTAAGCAGTTCTTTCTACGAGCATCACAGGAGGAGATTTGATTTGGAAATGACAGAATTTCCTTTGTCTCCATGTTGTTGATAGTCACAGTCCAAAAAAATATAACTTTCATCATGTGAGCGTGATTTGTTGCATAATATGTACAAAGACTTTAGACTGCTGGGAGGGCAGTAAGTAAATGATTAAACAAAAGGCACACTTGACTTGTGAGAAGTGCTGACTCACTTGTTCCACATTACCAGTAATAGCTCAGAGCAGCAGCATTCCATGAGTGGGACTGTGTGGGCTGATAGTGCATAAAACAAGGAAATTAACAGACCAAAACACACTGTTGTACTTCCTGCCTGAAAACTGGAAATGGTGTCACGTTTTTATGGCCGATTACAACAGGCTGGGGAGGAGCGATGCTCGGACATGAACGCATTCCAGCTGGCACCTACAGCCCCCCTCATTGTTACAGCTGCATTCCATTCTCGGCCCTAGGCTCTATGATTACAAGGCAATTAGACGTCCCTTAACATTAGAGAGTCTAGAGATTGGTGGGGAAAGGCCTAGGCTTGCATTTTGTAGATGCTCAGACACCAACTCGCTGCAGAAACAAGATTATATAAAAAAAGCTAGAATAAATGTGGTCCCATAGCAAAACAGACAGGGAAAAAAAAAAAAATCAGGTCTTATGTAGTGATAATAAAGATAATGCAGCCAACCTGAAACTGTGAGAGCTCCTTCTCAGCAGCAGAGACCTTGGCCTCCAGCCCTTTCCTTATGTTCTCATCTGCAAGCACACTCTCCGTCTTCTCTCCGAGTTCCTTGGTTAACTTTGCACATTCCTGTCGCAGCTTGGCCAGCTCTGCATTTTGTCTGAGGGCAGAGGGGAGACAGACATCAGCTCAAGAGTAAAGACACATGCCTTTCAAGCCTGAGTCAACCTTCAGACCTGTTATAAAAAGAATCTGAATCAGTACACACTGTACTGAAGTTAAAACTTAATGTATTTATAAAGAGGTAAAAATCTCTTAATGCCCCATACTAGTCAGTTACCGTGTCAGCGTTTGGTAAAAACTCACTTGCTCTCGGCTTGACTCGTAGCCTGGTTGAGCGCATCACGCAGGATGGAGTTCTCCTGCTGTAGGCGAGCAAGTTGGGCATTGGGGCCTTTTTCCAGCTGGTCCTGAAGGCTTAGGATCTGCAGTCATTTTTAAGATTTTTTTTTAATGTTGCTAAAGAAACCATTAAGCCTGGTGCTACTGCTCTTTCACAAGAGTAATGTTTAATGTGTTTCAAGAGTAAACTAAATCTTCCTTTCTAACAGGAGTCAGATTACTCAGAGAACCATAAAATAATACAACGCAAACACAAATATACCTGTTTGATTTTTAAATTCAATGTAATGTGTATTAAACTGACCTTTGCATTGAGTCTCTGCGTTTGGGCTACGTGGTCCTGGTAGCTGGCCTGCATGCGAGCCTGCAGAGCAACCATTTCTTGCTCTCTCTTACTCAGCTGAGAACTCAGCCTCGTCTCTACGCTGGCCACCTTGGCCTTCTCAGCAGACAACTCCTGATAAATGGACGGCACAATCAGAGAAAGGATTCACGTTCATTGTGTTACAACAAGTCACTTAAGAATGAAATCTCACCAACTGTCCATCAATCTCACGAGAGAGGAGAGGATTATAAATTTTGGAACATATTATTGGCTTTACCTCTCACTTAGCACCTACCAATCAGGTTTTTAAAAAATATATCATAATACGGTGTAAAACAGAGCAGTGGCTACCAAATCAAAGTGAAACTACTGCCCCTGCATCTTAAAGATTTTTTTCTCTATTGTAACCTGATAAAGTTAGCTTCCCAATAGTGCCACCCTCAGGACAAAAGAAGACTAGTGCGGCTGTCAGTGCACAGTCATGGCAACAGGATATTAGTCCTTTTAATTTAGTTTCTTTATCTGCTGCCACAATGCCAAACCACACTTTCAGGCTTAGTTATAATAAGGATTTAAATGCAGCTATGATTCTCGTCCATATTATGAGTAATAATAGTCTCACTGGGCAGACCTGCTGTTTT
The DNA here is from genome assembly GCF_057382275.1 of Copadichromis virginalis. Classification (NCBI taxonomy): domain Eukaryota; kingdom Metazoa; phylum Chordata; class Actinopteri; order Cichliformes; family Cichlidae; genus Copadichromis; species Copadichromis virginalis. The sequence continues at coordinate 23,064,012 of NC_140630.1, forward strand.
TGAGACTCTTCTATGTCTGACCTTGGTGAGCTCTCGAAGACGATTCTTTACTGCAGAAGCATCCTCTTGCTCTGCTGCCAGCTGTTTCTCTCGCTCGTCCAGCTGCTTCTTCAGCATGGCCACTGGGTCTCCTTTCTGAGTGGCCTAAACACACAAACAAACACACAGAGAGATGCAAAAGAATGAATCTTTCTTCAACTCTCAAATGTATTCAGTGAACTATGTTCTTTTGTGAGGCTTTTCCTTCACTGACTCTGCTGTTCCATACCTTGTGCCAGGTGTCCTGGATGATGCCAACTTTCTCAGACAGAATCTCGATGAGCCTGTGTGCCTCTCCCTCACTGAACACCATGCTGCTGATGGTTGATACCAGGGCCTTATAAGGCAGGTACAGCGGAGCATCGGCAGAATCCACTGCTGCAACTGCAAAGGCAAACACAGAATAATGCAGAAGAATTAAATAAACTCAGAATTAATTAATATCTAAAATAAGGTGGTCTAGACAAAGGTGACTGAATTCTCTCACACCGCCTTAGGAAAAGGACAATGCTACAACATGTCCTTTGGGTCTGGGGCCCTGGGCATTTTCAGATGGCAAAATAATGGGGCATTGTGGCACCAGGCGGAGACAAGCCTCAGGCAAGTGAGAAAGCCGACCCCACCTCTCTTCTCATTGTCAGCAGCACTGAGAGGCTTTGTAAGTTAACAAAACAGAGCAACAGTGTTTGGACAAGCTGGTGTGCTCTCTGTCCTCCAGAGCTGAGTGCCAGACGTTACCCACCACTGCCATTGGCACTATTTCCACAAGTCCACAGCTCAAGTTCATCAGTACTGACAAGTTATTCCTGACTTAGATTGTAAGTATGTGTATGCAAGCCAACTCTTAAACATTAAACTCTCACTACAACAACCAGTGTTATGGCTAATGTAGTTCCTGCCATTTCCATTGATTTAAATGAGAAGGTCTATTATAGAAACTGTAACAGTAACAGCAGATAGCTGCATAGCATAATAGCAGGCCTTTGCGTTGAGCAAACAATGTCTTGTTTACATTAAAGAATAGCTGCTTGTAGAGTTAATCAAAGAGCAAACAACCAGCTTCCCAGAAAAAAATGTCGATATCTAAAACATATGAAGGGTTACCAAGGAAGTAAAGACAGTGAGTACTTCTCATTTTGGAACATGTACAACATTAGATCTTCTGTTTTACACTGATGTGAACTCATTCCTCCTCCTCCACCACTGGAGATGGACCAGTCCCTTAAATGTGCCTCAAAAAGAGCAGGGAGGAGGCTTCGAGAGGAGCTTAGAGCAAGGAAACACGTGCATCCTAAAAAGTATTCTGTATGCACACACAGAAAATCACCAGCACTGGAACCAAGGATTCCCATTCATCTCTCCCTCACATCTCTTTGGAAGAGGTAAAAGATGCCAGAAAGACATATGTGAGGGAAATGAAGGGACATATTAGCATAATAAAAAGCAGCCAGTGCAGCACTGTGGTCATATCTGAAACTAAAGCTGCAGTTTCTGTAGAGCTATGTGCATTGTCATCTACCGTGTGTAGACTGCCTGTTTCGGAGCCATTCCTCTTTCTTTAATAACTTTAAAATTAAACCATATAAATATTAAAATAAGATTAATAATACTACATTTTGCAACATCTAGTACACAGTAATCAGAGATCTCTAAAATATAAATGCTTACCAGGCTCAGTCTTCTTCTTTGATGCCTTTTTCTTGGGTTCTTGTGCTTTTGCTGCAACAGAGGGAGCCTGCTGGGATCCCACCGGGGGCACAGCCATCACTGGGACATCTTTAGTGACAGCCTCCAGCACCGGAGCAGTTTTAGATGGAGCTGGTACAGACTTGGTTGGTGCTGGAGCAGATTTGGATGTGACAGGGGCAGGCTTAGCTGATGCAGGAGCAGCAGAAGTGGAAGATTTGGTTGAAGAGGACTTGGCTGTTGTAGAAGTTGGAGCAGGAGCAGACTTCGTTGAAGCAGGTGGAGGAGCGGACTTGGCTGAAGCAGGTGGAGGAGCGGACTTGGCTGAAGCAGGTGGAGGAGCGGCCTTGGCTGAAGCAGGTGGAGGAGTAGACTTGGCTGAAGCAGGTGGAGGAGCGGCCTTGGCTGAAGCAGGTGCAGAGGATGGAGCAGTTACCTTCGTTGGGGCAGAGACTGGAGCCTGGGTTACGGCAGAAGCTGCAGAGGACTTGATCGGTTCAGACACAACTACAGATGACTGGGTTGAAGCTGGCTCAACCTTCGCCACTTTCTGCTTCTTCTTCTTCTCTTTAGGTGAAGGTGCAGGTGAGGGCTCAGGAGCTGGGTTTGGTTCAGCAGCAGACTTGGGCTGCATCTCTGCTGCAACTTCAAAAGTGGAGACAGGCACAGAAACAGAAGGAGCTACAGTTGGCGCAGTTACACCCTCACTGACTATGTCAGCGTCAGTGTCGGCATCGCCTTCAGAAACGTCTTCAGCTTTCTCCTGCTCTGGGATCTTCCCATTGGGCTTTTCATCTTTCTTCTTTCCACGGTTCTTCTTCTCAGACACTTTGTCCTTTTTCTTTTTCTCAGTGCGAACAGACTGTGTCTTACCCAGTTCTCTGCGCTGTTTAGCCAGGGCCTCCTCATAAGAGGTCTCCTTCATGGAGAAGGTGGAGACGAGGGCAATCCCAACAGCAGAGATCACCATGAATCCACCAAAAACCATAATCCCAAGGGTCTGGGGGTCATAGATATCCATGGCTAAATTTTAGTAAACCTGGAAAATAAAAATAAAAGGGGGGGGGGGGATTCACTTTGTCATTCATACTCAGACAAAATTGTAATATTACCAAAGAAAAAAATGTAAGTAACATTAGCTGCTTTAGCAAAGCAACTGATCAGACAGAATTACCATTAATGCTCTTAGGAGAAACAATCCTAGCTTTTACATCAAACGGCCTCAAGGTGTCACTGTCAAGTCCAATAACTTGTGGCCACAGAAAGCAGAACAATAAATCTTGAACTCTGAAACCAAATAGTTGCTTACTTTCGGGTTGAATGCGTTTTTCTCACATTTATTTGCATCTCATACAGTCAGTTTAACACTGAATGCAAGAGCGATAACCTCAGACAAAGTGTCATTTAAAGCCATTCACTTTTTTAACATTAGAATTATCATTTTGATTACTGCATTTTTATAACAGAACAGGTCCATACTTTTGGGCACGATATCTTCTGAAGCAAAATCAAAAACTTTTTTGAAACAGATGCTCAAAAAATTGATCGATCATATCAAAAATGGTTACAAACCAATGTAATACACACAGAAAATGCAGAGATTTCCATAAGCTGACTTGTGGTTAAAGTAAATGCCTTCAAGAGTATTCAGCTTTTTCTTCAAGGCTCTTAAAAGTTCTTCTCACAGACCAGAACATTTCACCTGCAGGGTGAAATGTTGGCTGACTGTTTTTTTGCGGGTCACTAAAACACCTTGATTTATTCTAGCAGAATTATCATTTATATCTGGAACAGATATGTTATCTTAACAGAAAATGCATAAACACAAGAAGCCAACACATGTAGAGGTTTATTGTTTTAAAACAAAGCAACGTGACACGGAAAGGAAAAGTGCAGAATAAGAGTCCAGAGTCCCTGTTCATTGCAGGGTCTATAAGCTAGACTCAAAGGGGAAGGTACGGCCCTGCCTCCTATCTGTGATGTCACACACCAGCGCATCTTTACTCAGGCTGAACTGAAGAAGAGGACTGAAAGAAAGCCAACTCGACCCCAACTGTTATATAGAAGTGCACCTTTGTTACGAAAAACACATCCCTCAGACAGAGCCTAAGATATCTGACTTTAATTCATGGCTATAGCGGTTCTCATAGAGGGTGTACTGAAGATATTTAAACTGTCTTCAGATAAAAGGCGTGAAATTGAATAAGTCGTGAAGGTTTTAAAAAGATGTATATAATAACAGCTTACTTGTTCCCCATAATCTAATACACACACATCGACTTCAATAACTTCAAAGATAGTTTATTCAAGCTAATCCTAAAATTATCCCAAAACCACAAGTGAAAGGGATTATTCAAAGTTTACAAACCGTTATGAGCACCCTATTTCTCGTGCCGCGCATTAAAGCACAGTGATGTGCAAATGCTCCAAGTATTTCATTTATTTATTTATTTTAAATTTTATATGGTTTTAATCAATACTTACCAGCTAGCACTGCAGCTAACACTATGAATCAATGAAATTGGCTAACGTCCTGCACAATAAGCGTCGCTTACGCAACAAAAATGGACAACACAAGCTGTAATAAAAATGCAGACTAAACAGTTAGCGAGAAAAAGGTCTAAAATCATTTTAAATAACTTCCGTCTGGTCTGTTTCTATGGCAGTAGTTTTCTTAGGGGCTAACAGTTAACAGCTTTCCAAGCTAGCTAAAGATGGTTCAATGAATAAAAAAATTCCAAGAATCCCACGCTTACCCCGGCGCTGATAACGCTACGTCTGCTCGCTTCAAAGGGAATATACTGAGGTCGAGTTATAGATGAAGTGGCTTTTGAGCAAAGCTACCTATATTTCCAGCTATCTGGCTAACTTGTCTTTTTTTCCAGTGCTCTCCTCCTGACTCCGCTGGAGAATCCTCGGTCTGCTGTGAAGTCGTGGCACTTTGAGCTGGCTAGACGCGCTGGCCCCATGCCCCAGATAGCTACCATAAATCCACAAGGTTTCTGATTGGCTGGAATGTTCTCAAGACGGAAATGAGGCTGCTGGGAGTTGTAGTTTACTGCGGTCATGGAAAAAGTTCGCACAGTGAGATGGTTTTTCAGTCAAACAAAAGCGATTTGTTTGAAACGGAGAGTAAGTAAGTAAGTTTCCTGTTACTATGTCTTTTAACTGCGCTCACTCTGGAGGAGGGTATGCTTTGTAAAGTTGAGAAGAAACACTTTTTTACACTTAAAAGCGCCTTTTTTCGTTTTTGAGGACTGCCCTGTTCTGGCAAAAGGAAGTATTCAAAATATCCACATATTTAAACAAAGTGCTCTTATTTGTAAGGCCACAGCAACTTTGAAAGGAGTAGGTCTATGGGAGGTATCTTTTCTTTAATGCAAAGTACAGTGTAACCTACTGACCTCTTCTTTTGTCAAAGTATTTTTGCTGTGAGCAGGACTTCTGCTTTTCACCACTTCCATTTATATTTTTCTACACTTTCACAATTTTGTGTCAAGAGAGTTTCAGATTTTTCCAATACACAGATACACAAGTGCACATCAGGGTCTTTTCACATCCCATAATAAGCCTTTCCGAAATCCTTGACACAACCACTTCTCAAAGTCCTTTAAAAAGCAGTTTGAGACGTGGTGGCACTTGTTTGTTCAGGTAAGCTCGCAGATTGTCCTTGTCATTCTTCAGCAATTGTTTTGACTTTGAGATGACGGTGTGTTACTAATGCGAGCATAAAAGCAAACGATTCCCTGAGCAGGGCAGGGTGGATGAACCCAGAAAAGGTTTGGTCATAACACGCACCTTGCTTTGAGTCCTTTTGATGTTTTGTTAATGATGGAATTCCATTACTGAAGGACGAACATGCACTGTCCTCCAGACATTCCTTCACACTTTCACACCCAAGATGTGCCAGTCCCCTGTGCTTCTGTGTCAGGGGGCAGGCAAGGAGGCAATGTTAGATATTTATATTGCTGAGGGCCAAAATCGAAGTGCTGCTTTCTCTTCTTACTCTCAGAAGCTGAGAAGAATTTCAGAAATCTTTGCAGGACCAGGAAGAAGCATCCTAACCCGTTTCAATAAGGAAGCACAGATGATCCAGTTACGACAATAAGCCCTGCAGGTGCGGTTAAAAAAAAAAACATTCAGAGAGTACATTCTCTTTATGGGGAGGTTTTCATGCGTCATGGCTCTGAGTCCTACTGTAAGGCTTATATCAGCATTTATGATGATTTTCTGGTGACCACTGCTGAGCTCTGAGCCATGAGGCAGGTGCTTTCACAGGCTCACTCAACCATGAACAAAACCAAAGTGAAAAAAGACTATATGACACAGCAGACAAACGTACACCTGAAGCAGTGTCCCTTTTTTCTCGCGCTCTATTGTGCTTTCTTAAAAAATCCTGGGCCTGATTATGTAATAGTGCTTTGCATGCCACTGAGGATTAAAAGTGGAATATAAAGATGGTACTGAATAAATTATTACTGGCAAATCACTAACAATCTATCCAGAAGTTCTAAGAATGCACAAAACCCATTTCTTATCACAGCCTGTAAATGATCTAAGTTTGCCTAGGAGGAGATACAGAAATTCACAAAATCATCTAACTACAGTCTATCTTTGAAGCAAACACCATTTATCTTTTTTACACCGGTTTACGCAGCCAAATTTCACACAGTGCGTCCTTTTCTCCAACGGTTTTGTTTCTGAGGTGACTTATCAGATCAGTGGAGCTGCACAAAGAGAACATGAATAGACTAAATTTAGGACTGATACTTTTCTGTTTCATGTAGCTCTGTAGCTGTGGTGAAGGGACTTTAACCCCACATAAGCAAATGTCTCTTCTTTGGCAACCTTAAACACACGTCTACGGTTAACATCTATGCCTTTTTTTTTTTAATCTCATCTTGTTCCAAAGGCAGGTCTTGCTTTAACTCTTTGATGCTGCACTTCTAAATCCTGTTTGCTCTTACCACAGCTGGCAGGCTCCTTTGTTTGTACTGATTATTTGTTATAATGTCATTGGCTACAGTCAGCTGTTTTAACCAATCAGTGACTAGCGCGAACCTTACAGGTCACTGTGACTGAAAGACTGGGGCTGTCTAATATTGACAGATCCCCCACGGATGTATGAGTAGACTCTACGTGCATTATCATTGCAATTCTGCTTTTCTACAACTCCAACAGCAAAAGCTTCGTTAAAGAATCTGTATTATCCATTAGGATGTTCATCATAATAATGGCTTTAAATTTTTTGGGTTTAAAAAAAATAAATAAATATTTACTGAGTGCATTGCATACTAGCAATAAGTCCTTGACCTGTTACACAAAATATTGGTAGTTCTACCTGAGCTGTACGTTGCTTTGTGCAACTGCTAAAGTAGGTCACACAGTGAGCACGTTGGTCATGGTAATTCCCATAAGCCCCCTGGCATTTCCTCAAAGGTTACCTAATACACGATACCGTCCAATTGCAGGATCCACTGTGGTCGATGGATTTAACACAAACGTGCATACAGCTGTGTGTAACTTCAAGGACACCGTAGAAATGCTGACAGTGCCACCTAGAGGTAGTAGTGGAAGAGCTTCAGGCTCTTGGTACGTGAGTGGAGAATAGTAAGGATCGAAGTAAGAGACTGCATGTGTGGCATAAAAACAAAAAACCAAGATGAAATTTGGGAAAGTAGGGTTTATTAAACAGCCTTAATAAGAATTTTATAAAATGCTAATGTTCTGTATGAAAAAACATCATGTGAAGGAATTCACACAGCTGGAATCCATTAGAAATACATTCAATTTCTTAAAAAACTATAATGCATTTTTAACACTTCACCAAGCCTGGTCGTGATTGTAAAGTAGTTTTCAGCTTAGTGCATCTTTCATTTTTATTCCATTTTATTTTTTTCCAAACAAACTGTTGAGGGGATCAGGAAAATATAGGAGGTCTCCGTGAAACTATCAGTAACAAATCGGAAAAAGTAAATAAAGATAAAATAACCGCAAACTGAAAAGGAATAAGCAATGGACACAGCGGGAGTAAACAGGCAGGTGCAGCGACAATGAGTGTCTTTAAATGAAACCAAAACTATAAATGTATACTTTTCTATGCTCTATGCTCAAACAGCCTACTATTTGACTCCATCCCACATCTTTGATAACTGTGAGATTTCAGGCCACGTCTTACAAACCAGAATGCGGGAAACCAATCCAATTCCTGAGGAGAAGTTCAGCTATTTTCGTACACTACGATTTTCTGTCTTATCTTCTATGTGAGTCATGAGTTTTCTTACTAGAGGGTTGGTTTGGCTGTTCACTAATCTCAGAGCCCAGGAATGCAGAGCATGAGGATGTTTTTTTCCAGGCATCGGTTTTGTTTCTGTAAAACTGTTTAATTAACAAAAAATAAAAGCCCCAAAAGAGAAAACACATAAATCATAAATCAATCAATTATGTGGAAATGATTATCTAAGTATTTTAAAGTTGTGTAAAAGTATATATAAAGAAAGAGGTTAGAGTGGAGGAAATGAAGGCAGAAACATGATCGAAAGGCAAGAAATATAATATGTGTTTAAGGTAAAAAATCAAAACAAAAAACCCCCAAAATGATTTGATGCTGCAAAAAAATATGGAAGACCTTGATGTTGGGCCGCCACATTCTCTTCTGGAGCCATTCACATTGAGCTAGACTTCCTTAAATTAATGGAAAAGGTTGGACCACAGACCAGAGGACAGGGACTCTGTAAACATGAAGACACTGTGCATACAAGACACTTAATCTTGTGCAGGGTTTAAAAGTGGCATCAGATCCAGGCGAGAGCGGGCACAGAGCTGAGATTCATGTCCATGCAAGGCCCCCTCCCCCGGGGACGCCCAGTTTCCGTTCTTTGACTGGTCACTTTGTGATGGCAGCACAGGAATACTTCAGCGCATCAGTTGCTCTTGAGCAGCTCGATGCAACCCTGCAATAGAGCCACGCTGTTCTGTGGACACAAAAGCAACAGAACATTCATTGGGCTTGAGCAAAGCTTTGTATCACATGCTTGTAATGACATGTAAGCTATTTATAACTTTTTTTTTTTACTTAAATATTTGTCTTTATTAAAATTTTGCCATTTGTCTCTTGGAGCGTTGAAGGGAAAAGATGATAGTACATATGCATCTTCCTTTACTTTGCTGCTCACCTTGGCGTGCTTTATCTCAAGCTCAGCCATCTCTATGAAGTTCTTTCTGAAGGCCACGACTCGTCTGCCCTTGAAACTGGTGAGTTCTGTCAGGATAAGATTGCGGAGTTTAAAAAGAAAATGTCACTTTAGACACAAAGAAACGAGTACAGAGGCAGTCTGCATCGGTTACGCATGAACACACACACCTTTCTTCCCAGATTCTGAGAGCTTGTCAAATTTCTGCAGGCACTGCCGCTGGTGTTCCTCCGCCTGGGGAATATCCTTGCTCTTCAGTCGGGCCTTATCCAAAGCTTTGTTAGAGTTCTCGTAGTCAGCCAACGCCCGGGCTCGTCTGTACAGAAGGTCCTAAAAACCATGTTAGAAATAGTTTTACGAGATGAATAAAAGTTTGGCAGTAGACCTAAAGAAGCCGTTCAACATGCAACATTTTACAATATTCAAATTGTTACTGTTATAAAAAGGCATGGACAATATTGAGTTTAATTCACAGAAAGCAGGAAGTGCATTCCTCATCTATAGTTTCTTTCAACTCTTTCACATACTGAGGAAAGTAGTTTGCGATTACTTGTGCTTAGTGACATGGTGTGCTCTCCTGCTGAAAGTGGCCATCAGAGGATGGGTTCCCAAAGAGTACCAAGAAAATATCCCTCGCACCATTACACCACCAACAGCCTGAACCGCTGATTCAAGGCAGGACGGATCCTTGCCTTTATGTAGTTTACACCAAATTCTGACCCTACCATCTGATGGTCGCGGCAGAAATTGTGACTCATCAGACCAGCCTACTTTCCAGTCATCTATTGACCAATTCGGTGAGCCTGTGTGAACTGCAGCCTCAATTTCCTGTTCTGAGGTGACATGAGTGGCACCCACTGGAGCTTTCTGCTGCTGTTGCCCATTTGCTTTAAGGTTTGATGTGCTGTGCATTCAGAGATGCTCTTCTGCGCATCTTAATTGTAAGGAGTGACTGTTTGAGTAACTCTCTGGGTTACCAAGCCATATTCACCGGGGGAATTCCCACTTGTGGGATATTTTCTCTTTTTAGCACAGTTTTCGGTAAATGCCAAGATGGTTATTTGTTAATATTAATGAGCAGTTGAACAGCTGCACCTTATAAAGTGGCCATTAAATGTATATAGAGTGAGAGATACAGCGACTGGGCACAATGGTTATAAATCTGTCCAAGCTGTGTGAAGACAGAAGATGAACATGTCTCACCTTAGCAGCTTGGATGTCTCTCATGTAGTATCTCAGCAGCTCTGTGAGTTTTAGGTCCTGGTCAGACGCCACTCTTCCCTCCACTTTCTGCAGAGACAATATTATGTTCAAACTAAACCAGAGCAGAGTAAGTGTCACTGCTTGTTATTAGTTAAAGCTCTACTTACTCTAAACTTCTCAAACAAGTCTGACAGCTTCTCAAGATTTCTGCAGGAAAAAAGAAAAGAAATCACTACAATGTCACACAGAGCCATGCTCTACATCTGTGTAATAACACATATTTCACGTGTTGCACTCACTTCTTATTTGCTGTCATATCATCAGCTGCGAGACTGTTCAGAGTGGCAGAAATGTGAATATAATCATCTGCAATATCTGTAACAAGAGAAATATCAAAATGTAGAAAATTGCACACATAAATTAAATCATCCAAACCGAGTAAATGCTCTAAGATAAACATGACATACTTTTGTGTGCACGGGTCATTTTCTCTGCTTTGGCAGTGGAATCTTTGATCTTGCTGTAATAGTCAAGCAAGAAGGTTTTTTCCTGCTCAAAAAAGTCATCAACTTCCTGCAGGCGAAACAGAAAGACACAAAAGTCATTAAAGAAGTGGCTATAATGCTTCACGTGGGACACTATCCAACATTAACTGCAAGCAGACTGTGCATAAGTCTCACCTTTACTCCTGAGATAAGGACTTCATCAGCTGACTTTACCATGTTTTTAAAGAATCCTCCAAACATTTCCTTTGCATTTTTTCGCCTCACACTGAGCTAAAATGACAGAATTTGAACACAGTAATCAATAATTCTGTAATTTATTAATGAGAACTTTATATATGATGCTTTGAAAAATAAGGACTGAAATAAGGCTGCAATGATTCATTGAGTACCATGTAAGTAGTTTGACATGGAGCGTCTACACACGTTGAAGAACAGAAGCGGAGCTGTTATCGTTAGCGACCACTGCACTCCCCATTAAAACCTTTATTAGGAAAAAGCTGGCGGGAGTCCCTCATCAAACTGCTTGTTCAACAAAGCTCCAGTGTAAAGAAAAGAGAACTCTGTAGCTGCCCCCATTCACCGCCATTTGTTTTACACAGGATTTATTTACAGTAAAGCTACAGAAGTTAAAATAAAAGTGTATGTGTGCAGGTGAACCGTTAGCTTAGTGTGACATGATGTTTAAATTATGCAGCTGCTGAAGGCTGATGGCAGCTGTCCTACTTTCTATCACAGCGATACCTGCAGCAAGCAGGGGTGTGTCTAAGGGGGAGCATGGGGTGTACTAGACAATATTTGTTTCAGGGCTTAAATGACATTATTCTACAGACTTAGATTACCATAAATATAAAAAATTATTTATGAATTCAATTGTATTAAGTGCTATTAAAATTACAATTTCTAAAATAAAAACCAATGAGCAGTGATATTGTGATATTTCTTTTTTGATTATTTGTTATTCCTCATTAATAATGACAGAAGTATTTTTATCCAATTAATTGATGGGACAAACTACATGTTTACTTAAATAATCAATAGTTCAAGCCCAAGACTTTAGTATTATTTGTGAATCTACCAACATTTCATTACTTTGCATAGACATTTCTAAAAATTGTATACAGAATATTTAACACTTATCTGAACTCTATGGCTGCTGCTACTGACAGACCACACAGATAAGTGTGCTGATCACAGCAGGATGCAAACCATGTGTCATAAACTCTACTTCCTCTCTTTCCAACGAATAACCCGTGAAAGGAAGTCAGCACTAAGAGGAACTCACATCCTGGTCATACTCCAAGAAAATCTGGAAGTTTCTGTCTTTGCTTAAAACAGGGTGAGAAGACAGTCTCTGCAGGAAGATTTCATGCACTTGGACAGTTTTCTTAAAGACGGCCAGGTATTCACTAAAAAAATACAAAACAGAATATATTACATGGACATTTTTGGTGAAGTGGACAATATTTTACATACGTAGCTTGCTAATAGAAATCTAGCATGCCATGAAGATAAAAGGATACAAAGAAAAATCCAGTTTTTTGATTTGAGTGTCGCACTCACGCCTCCAGCTCCTGTTTCATTTTAGTGTACTCCTCTTTGGTCATAGTGGCTTCACCTTCCCCCAGCTTGTGCATCTTGTCTCTTGGGCTGTCAAAGTCAGGCTTCGGGGGTGCTGGTGGAATCTGTGAATAATGAATCAGGAAACAAATAAATTTTCACTGATAGTTAAATGGTTGTGAGGCTTCAAAAAAAGAGAAAAAAAGTCTATTTTATACTTTTGGAATTTAAGTTTGCGTTTATGGTTTCTGTTGGTTTCTGAGTGCAAACGATTTAAAAGTTAAGTTGAACTGTGAAATCAACAGCTTCTGTCTCTGGGTGTGAGCCATCTCTGTAAATAGTTCTACGCACTATTAGGCCAGCATAATCCTCCGTCTCCACCAGAGTGTCATGTAACCAGATGAAATCTTCATGCTGCCTGGGAACAGAGAAATCCGGCTTCTGGAAAGAGCTCAGTGTGGTCTGGGAAAACAGTTAATAGCACTTTGTAAATATTACTGACAACATATCAGCAAACACTATTATAGAAGGGATTAAAGGCTAGGATTAAGTTTAAACGTTGTTCTTTCTCACTGTTGAGACACAAACATTCTTTTCCTTTTTACCTTTGTATGAACTGTAAACTTGACTTTGTCTCTTTCACAGAGTGCATCGGGAATGTCAATAAGAAGAGAGGCATCATGGTTTAGGTCCACAGACACAGAGCGCAACTGAGGAGAAATAACAGACCAAAAAACATAAACACATTGCTTTTGTGTGTGAAGTCATTTGGTTTTTAAACATTGCTTTTAGGACATATTCAACAGCAGTTCTTGCCATTTTTGACTTATTACCCCTGATGTTTGGTTTGTGTAGCTCGACAATAAGACAGGCAGAGCTTATTGAATCCTGTATTTTTAAAAGATGGCTTAATAATACTCATCAAAAGACTGAGATTTTGCATTTGGAAAACGAGAAGTGTCCACAGAGAATCGTATGTGTCTACCAATACACATTCTTTCAGCTCGATTTGGTAATCAACAGACCTCAATAACTCTAGGGTCACTTCGCTGACTATTTCTTTGTATTGGATATAAATATTTTATGCAACGGGCACAAACAATCTCATTTGCTCATGTTTCATATTTCCCAACTGCAACAGTACCAGTAAAAACTTGCCACTAAAGCACTTCTACAAATCCTCAGTGGCTGCAACTTCACAATATACAAACATCTCTGAGGCATATTGTAAGCAGATACAGTGCTGAGCCCAAAGCATTCATCCTGATTCAACACCCAACATGGAATTAAGATACAAACCGAATGAAAGCAACTATGAAATCTACTGAGCTCAATCTATAGACATTATCAATTTTAAAAAAGAACTAAACATTTTATCTAAAATGCACAGGGATTCAAGACAAGTGTACAGAACTGTGCCTCCAGATGCGCTAGTCCTGCTTGAGCTTAAAAACTAGGCCCACACCCTTGGTAAATAAAGAGTAAACATATCTCATCATTTACAGTCTTGCTGGACGAAGCGACGTGTTACACTTTACTGACAGTTTATAAGATATAGCCATCTAAAATTCCTGCATTTCCTCAGGTTTTGTTGCAACTTGTGATGAGGTTTTAATGCTACTTTGGTATTTTTTATTTTTATTTATTTTTAGCAGTCTAACTCGACTGACATCTGTCAAAGTTACTGTGAGGTTTAATTAGCATCTGTCAAAACAGCAGAAAAAAAAAACTTCACATACAGACCACACTGCGATGCCACTGAGCTTTGTGCTGCACAGCAGCTGAATACACCAGTTTGTTGGACACAAAAAACAGCAGAAGCGCCACATTCATGACATTGGTGCCTAGCCGAAAATTACCGTCTTTTTATTATAAGCGTTGAATTACGCGGAGGAGGTGGGGGAGTCAGAATTTAGCACCGGCTAAGCGACTTTTCTGTCGCAATGTGTTGCATGTTTAGACGCGTTCGCTGCAACAAATTTTATTAGAAAACAAAATCCCCACCCCAACCAGGAGTTTTAAAATACCGTTCCTGACAGTCTCGTCAATAAACTGTTGGCTAGCGTTAGCCGGAGGCTATCGTTATGTAGAACGAAAAGAACTCAATAACTTAGCCAGAAAGCAATCGTTAACGTTAGCTATCTTGGTGCTGACTATTAATGCAATTTTTATTGCTACGAAAGGTTTAACCTACCTTTTCTTTACTGTTTTCATCTATTGATGTCATAATGGCACTCAAATCGAAAGAATGCCAGGAAGACGATCACTAGAATAACACAACTATTTGCAGGAAGCGAACTCTCTGGTGGCTAGTTAGCTACCAAAACGAACTGTCAAAACGTTTTTTCGCCCACATCCCAGTGACGACAAATTCAATCCCGCCTCACATGAATATGACTGGACAGTGTAGGAATTTACAAACGCTACGATTGGCTCTTCGCTTACTCAATCGCATCACACTCCTGTAAAAAGTTTTCATAAAGCACGGGCATTGTGATAACTTATTTTTTATAAACAGCAGTGTCACACCTTTTTAAGTAACGGACAGTTGCGTACTAACGAACAAAAAAAGTAAAAGGACAGCTCAGTCAACTGTGCGGCAGAGTAAATAATTCGACGGATGTATTTTGATGTTACACCGCACATTATGGGTAACGTAGTTTATAAGGTCGTAAGTTTATTCGTTGAAAGCACCGCTCGGAACTCCATTTCCCAGCTACAGGATATTGTGTAACGAAAAGGCGCGTCGTTCAGAAACTGTCCGATTTGTTTGGAGTCACATGAGAACATGTTGGGGCAAGTACCACCGGTGGTGAAAATAAATACAAAATCCTTAAATATACTTTGAAGCTTCAGGCCCGCTGTAGTTGCCTGTAGTAATTTAGCCAATAAGATATCGCCTTGTTGGCCAATTGTGTGAAAGTCTCCAGAATGTTCACTTTTAAACGAGTTTTATGCGTCAGAGGCATCATTGTACCTCAAAGCACCTCCCTCCCCGTGAGCCACTTTTCTGCTTATCATTGTTTACGATCGTCAAAAAGACGCAGTCCGTACAGTTCAGTGGACACAGAGCGCTACTCTTCTCTCGTGAAGTCCGTCATGTCGACCAGGGTCAGTTCTCAAACTCCGGAGACCCTCCAAGCGGAAGATGACCAAATGTATGGACCTGTTGTCAAAGCCCAGACTCCTACAACTGCAAAGACGAGGGTACCTAAAGTCCTTCATCCATTCTTAGACTGTCAAGAACCTATAGAAACAGAAGAGCCAGAGTCAGGACCTCCAGCTCGGATTTTGTTAAACAGAGGGCAAGGCAGGTCTCTGGTACCAAGCGTGACCCGCATCCTTCAGCAGACCCTCTCCCCAGACCAGATCTTCTACCTGGAGAGGTGGAGGAAGAAAATGATTGCGGAGCTTGGAGAGGAAGGCTTCAAAGCATACAGCCAAAGTAAGATATGAAAGACTTGAGTTATCTTAGTGTGAATGTGGTGAGATCAAATGAAAAAGTGACTCTGTCTTTTTGTTGTACTTAAAAACAGATTTATTTAGGCAAGGGAAGCTTTTCCATTCAGCCTTGGAGGATGTTCTTACTTCACATGCAACATGGAAGGATAGAAGTCCTTCAGAGTATCCACCTGAGGTACAGGGATACATGCAGAGTGTCTCTGACATCCTGGAGGACATCCGAGCGGTGAGAGCTATAGAAAGCACCGTACAGCATGAAACACTGAACTACCTGGGAGTTGTGGATTGCGTTGCTCGCTACAGGTGAAAAAACTGATTTCCAGACCTCTTTTCCACACCAGGCTTGAGTTATTTATCTTTTTTTAAACTAATTTCCTTAACTTGACTCATTCAAACTTTTTCCTGCAGGGGTGTACTATGTGTTATTGACTGGAAAACTTCTGATAAACCCAAACCGTTCCTAAGCAACACGTACGATAACCCTCTTCAAGTGGCGGCCTATGCTGGGGCTTTGAACAGTGATGCCAACTACAAGTACCAGGTGATCTACTAAGATAAATGATGTGATTAGCTTGTATTTTTTTTTACAAAGGTTGCACTGTTCAAAATATATCTTTGTGATTACTGTGTGCTGCTGATCTGTTCCTGCTGCAGGTTGAAAATGGACTCATTGTTGTGGCATACAAGGATGGCTCTCCTGCCCATGCTCACCAGCTCAACTCAGAGCTGATGTTGGAGTACTGGAAAACATGGCTGCTACGACTCGAAGAATTCACAGAACAAAGGTAAAGCAGTCAAGAGCAGTTTCTCATTTTACTACATTTTGTCACATTGTATATAAATTTTACAATATATGTATATGAAGTAATTACAGTTACAAAAATCACAAATGCCACCAAAAGATTGAGTTTGTGTCTGGATGCTGGACGTTAAGCACTGAATTACATTCTTATGCTCATTTGTAGTGCAAATAATTTCATGTTTTTTCCTTCTTCATTTCAGATCCAGTGCAGAAAAGAGATAAGCTGTAGAGACAAAAAAAATCAAGCATATTCCAGAGCAATAAGAGGGCCAAAAAAAAGAGCTATTAACCCATAAATCTAGCTACTATATTTATTCCAACTATTTTCTAACAGAATTTGCTCACGTTGTGACTGTAACTTATTAACAGAAAAAGGTGTAGCATAATTTTGTTTTACTTCTACTCTGTCCCTCATTGAAATATTTGAAATTCATTTACTCTAAACCAGGCTTCCCTGTAAGAGGGATCTTCAGTGAAGCCCAGGTTTGCAAAGAGCCTGTAGGACACAGCGTTCTCCTCTTCTATGAAGCTGTAAACTGGGTAGCCCAGTGCATGATTCCTCTTGGCCAAGCTGCTGACCAGGATTTTGGCATAGCCTTTCCCTCTGTGCTCTGGCAGCGTGTAAAGCATTCCTATAGCGCCTGATGCATAGGTCAGAATCCAGGATACAGGCTTTCCTTCAGCATCCAGCACGCAGCAGGAGGGGAAGTTTGCAATCATGTTGCGGATCAGACCAACGGCCACATCGTCCTTTCCAAACTTCCACGTTTGGCTCACCAAGCCAATGTGCGATTCATCAAGAGAGCTGACTGAGATCCCTGAACTGACATGGAACAGAGCAAAGCTTGTATTATTATCAGGACGTAAAAGTTATGATTAAATATTTGTATGTGTAAATAATACCTGTCAACAGGAGGAAGCCTGCTCACATCTTCCAATGTCATCAAGTAACATTTTGCCACTCTTTTACAGGGTACACCCTTTGCTGATGCCACTGCTTTGAATATCTCAGTGTGGGAAACACTGGTTCCTTTAACACAAGTAATCAAAACCTTATACATGTGAACCTGTTTTTGTCTTTAAAAATGATTTATTAAAGATTAACTTGCTCCCAACATGGGAAGTGCAAAGTTTAACCATAGATGTGTCCCAACTTTTTTTGTTTTGCAGTGCCATATCTTTCTATCACTAAATGACATACCATAACACTTTGAACACAATGAAAGACAATACCATTTTGAAAGATATAATTCCACTTTGAAGGTAGAAGTACATAAACACCAGGCATTAGGATGACTTTTCATTGGCTGGTCTAATTATATCATTGAAAATCACTTGCAGTAATAGACTTCAGTGACCATATGCAGGGCTGCAGTGTGGGAGCCAGCGAATAAACAGTTTGAACTGATTCAGTAACAATGCAAACAATAAGAGAGCTTGTTGCCATTACCAACACAAAAGTACTTGCTCCAGTCAAAAACAGATGACTTGCTGAGGATTTCTTCTAGAACAGCAGCATCAGTTGCAAAAAGCAGTGCATCTTTGAAGAGGTCACTCTTCTGGAAGAAAAATAGACACGTGATCTGTATTGGCATTTAAACAATGTATTGTGTGCACGCAAGCCCCCCCTGCACAGACAGTACCTGTTCAACCTGTGGTTTGCACATAATGACGCGGAACTGTGGCCACTTGTCCACTAAAACCCGGCGTACAGGGTCGGATCTGACTCTGTTTCTGATCACCAGGAAACCGTAAACCTTAAATTAATTCAGTAGTTGGTTATTTGCAGTACATTCAGCTCCTTGTAGAAATAAACATATAACAGATTTAACCGAGCATACCTGCTGCGACATGGGTAAATATTTCTTCAGCTCGTTTTCCGCTGTTTTTAACTGATCTTCGGACAACTCAAAAGCCATTTTTCTCCACTCAGGAAAAAAATGAAGCGTACAGTTCGGTAAATCGCGGAAGTGATCGGAAGTCGGGGGTCTACACGACGACGGAAACGTTAGCTGGGATTGTTTCTAAAGGCTGAGGTTGTGATTCACACTTTCGAGGCTTAAAGTTGAAGAGGAGACACAAAAAACCCGCCCCCACATAGAAACTTGTTGATTAACTTTCAGATTTGTGACGTTTAAAGATATTTTGAATGTACACGACCGCTTTATTAGGTACACGAGTGATGTTTCTGTCATGATGTTCCACCATGACAGAAACTGGCCATTATTTAATTTTTTACAATATTCACAGATTTTTAAACTTTTTTTTTCAAGCACATGTAGCCTAAAATGCCATGTTCCTAGCCGTCTATGTTTAACTTCAATTACCAATATAAGTTATATATAAAAATAAACAAATAAAAAAATATAATATTCTACACCACCAACATCTAGTGAGCAGCAGCTATCTTGTTGATGCCCGAGGTTAAAGGGATATATCCAGCCTGCTTTGATTTGATTGGATGAAAGAAATGATTCAAATAACTCATTACAGTCACAGTATGCAACATGCAACACATCAAACCTTGAAGTAGATGGGCAAAAAGACCCCACCGGCTGCCACATGTGACAGCTCAGAACAGGAACTAAGCCTGTCCACTGAGCAGTCTGGAGGTCACAGTGGAAACACCCACAGTGTACTTTTTGACTATGCTGAGGAGTTGAGCTTGTCTGTAGATTAACTATACAAGGATTAATTTTTAAACATGTTCAGTGGATCACAGAAATATTGCAACACTGTCATTTAACTGTTGATAATTACACGTCAAATGGAACTCCGTGAAATTTAGACAGCACGGCCTCACGAAACTGGAGGAACATCTGGGCTTCAAACACCGTGTCTTTCATGTTGTTGGCTGATGTTTGCTACACACAGCTGAACAAAAAACACATAAAATTCAGTGTTGTTGAAAGGTTTTATGAAAACAGGGATTTTAAAACCTTTTTTTTTCTTTACAGCTTTCTACAGGTTGTGTCAGCTCTCCAGTTTGACCAGTTTAAGAAGCGTTTTAGCTTCTTCCTCATTACACACTCTTTCCTCCCTTTACACCTCATTGCAAACAGACATTGAGGTGTGTGTTAGGTGGTCTGTGCTGTATGTGCGATAGTAACTCACTGTTCTCTGAGTGTGTTTTGGCTTCCTTCCATCAAAGGCTGATCATATTTTCAGCAGTGATGTGAGATTGGATCTAATTTCTCTGCTGAATTCTAAAATATTTGAACAATATTGTAAGCAAAAATAAAATTAAACATTTAAGCCTGACCTCTATCAGTTATTCAGAATTTACCAGACATGTTATGTCAGTTTGGCTTAGATGGATTTAATTGATCTCTGATTATGTCACACACCCCAGCAGGTCACCACAGAAGCTCGACACGCAGGTTTCATATTAGTACATTAGAAAACACACACAACACTTATTACTATATACAGTAGTGACCTAAGCCATCATTAGGTCATTAGTGTAAAAAGATGCATAAAAATGGAGGCTGGTCTCCTATCCTGAGGAGGTGAGGAGATCAGACTCCTGCTGATCTCCTCTCTGCACAATCACACAGAATGCCCTGCACCATATAACCTGCAGCTGTAATGGATGCTTTCCAAAAAATAGAGGCTTTTTAAAAATAAATGAGACTGATGAGAATGCCCAGACTTCTTCAAGCTGATAGAAAGGTAACTCAATAACTACTCATTACATCCAAGGATCCTGCAGCGCAAACCTTGAAGCAGATGGGCTTGTGCGGCACAAGACCACACCAGGTGTCACTCCTGTCAGCTGAGAACAGGAAACTGATTTGATGCTATCCTTTCAATATTCCAGCATTTTACTGGCAAGGCATACCTAAAAAGAAAAAAAAAGATTACAGAAAAAACAAAACAATGGACGACTTCTTGCACAGCAGAGGAGTAGGGGAAGTTGCTGACACATCTCCGGGAGTGTATGTGTGAGAAAAGGGACACAAAAGACACATTGAAGGCAACAGTGGCATGACATTCGTGACTGCAGGCTGAGTAAGCTGAAATCTATTGTGGTTCTTGTTCATACTGAGACATAGCAGGCTGTTAGTGGGGAATCAATGTAAATAGTTATTTAAAGCACATGAAACTCCCTGTGGACTCTGCTGTGACCGAGATAAATATCTCTTCTGCTCAGTTTCAGATATGATATGATCAAATATGATCTTTTGACAGTTCCAAAGACATTTGTGCGCTCATGTAAATCAAATCAGTGTGTGAAACTCTGGAAATCTCGGAAGTGATGTGAAGTGGACGTAAACGCTAACTGGACTTTTCCTCCAGGCTGAGGTTGTCGTGATTCGCACTTTCAAGACGTATAATTGAAGAGAACGTACGATAATCATTGTCACCACCACCACCAACGCTCAACGTCCCTGTTGCTCATTAATTTTATATTTGTAAAGTTTTAAATACAGTCACAGTTTGTTTGGTTTTTCCTGGAGACCACGGGTAAATCCAGGTGTAGCCTCTAATACTTCACCAAAACACTGAGACCCTAAACCCTCTCTCAGGAATCTGAACCCTTTATTTTAATGATAAAAAAAGAAAGTGGACTTTAAAAAGTGCTGTACCTAAACCTAGATTAACCAGGTGAAAATAAATGAGAACACGCAAGTACAGCGTGTGCGTGTTTGTGTTTGTGCGTGAAGCAGTAATAAATGACACCAAGATAACAATTAAATGTCTTTTACTTTGGAGAACCATGGATAGTATTACTTGCAAATTAATGCGCATCATACGTGGGAAAGACATCCAACAACAGACCACTTCTTTATTGAACAGCAGAAGAAAAGGAGAAGTTGTGAAGGATACACTTTTGCTAATCATTGTTATACAAGAGAGCAAACATCAAGAGCGACTTTCATTGTTCTTTTTGTTAAATCTTCTGGCTCCTGTGTTGTTTGATTGTAAGCCTCATTGCCTGGGGAATCATTTTATTGGGTCACCTTACTGAATTTGGTGACCCTGCTTTGGCTTATAAAGCTGCCAAATAAAATAAATTTCTTCCACCTCATTACTCCGCTTATAACATAATTAACCCCGCTCAGCTGTCCTCACCAGCAGATCACATAACTGTCTCATATTTACTCAGATGGGAACATTAACTGGTTCCTCAAGCCTTGGTCAACAGACAGGAGAGAACCTTCCAGTCTTGCCTACCTCATGGTTACACAGACAAGTTAGCTTTATTTGCTCCTCTCAGTTTTTAATGAAGTACTAAACTGTCCCCATTTTTAGAAGCATATTAGCTTCAGTTTGAAATGTTTGTACTTAATTATAATGTTAGTTGTTTTTTATGATTCACAGCTGATTTAGCCAGATAAATGCAAAGGGTTGTGTCAGGAACCCAGGAAGAAAGTCTTTATGCAGATCGGGATAATTCCACAATAGAGTGGCCAAAACTCGGATTGAGGTTAATGATCCGGTGTAGTGAACCCCTTAAACTGTTGTGCAGGTAATGTGATTGATTTGATTGTTTCTTAGCAAAACGTTATCAATGGTGGGGACTGATTCTACTTAGAGAAGATTATTTTTGGAGTTGATCCAGGAAGTTGTGGAAAGGTTCTTTACTATTCTGAAATAGGGGAAAATTGGACATTTCACACCATATTATGACAAATATATCAAAATGAAATTTGGAGAAGTTAGCTTGAAAATAATGCTACTTACAGGTGCCCTTTCTGACCCCAAAGCAAGCCCCAAGGAATTAGTGTCTTCTCCAAGAAATCACATACTCACTCAGATCCAGATGTGGATCCTACTGGATCCAAACACTCAGAACATGCATGTAATTATCATCTTTATCTGTGGTACGCAGTCTGGGACTGCTACGTTTGTATTATTTTTGTCAATCAACGCCTACTTCACTTACTCTTTGATTTTTACAGTCCAGGTTTAATGCAATTTTTCCAGGAGATTTACTGTACACTTAGAGCCCATACAGTCAAAATAGATGACAGACCAGAAGTGAAAGTGATCACACCTTTTATAAACGAGAGAAATGTTCCTGGGCAATAAGAGGGCCAAATAAAGAGCTATTAACCCAAAATTCTGGCTATCGTCTTTATTCCAACTATTTTCTAAAAGACTGAGTTCACCTTGTGACTTTAACTTATGAACAGAAAAAGCTGTAGCATTTTTTTTTTTTTTACTTTTATTCTGTGCTTCATGGAAATATTTGAAATTCATTGACTACAAACCAGGCTTCCCTGTAAGAGGGATCTTCAGTGAAGCCCAGGTTTGCAAAGAGCCTGTAGGACACAGCGTTCTCCTCTTCTATGAAGCTGTAAACTGGGTAGCCCAGTGCATGATTCCTCTTGGCCAAGCTGCTGACCAGGATTTTGGCATAGCCTTTCCCTCTGTGCTCTGGCAGCGTGTAAAGCATTCCTATAGCGCCTGATGCATAGGTCAGAATCCAGGATACAGGCTTTCCTTCAGCATCCAGCACGCAGCAGGAGGGGAAGTTTGCAATCATGTTGCGGATCAGCCCAACGGCCACATCGACCTTTCCAAACTTCCACGTTTGGCTCACCAAGCCAATGTGCGATTCATCAAGAGAGCTGACTGAGATCCCTGAACTGACATGGAACAGAGCAAAGCTTGTATTATTATCAGGACGTAAAAGTTATGATTAAATATTTGTATGTGTAAATAATACCTGTCAACAGGAGGAAGCCTGCTCACATCTTCCAATGTCATCAAGTAACATTTTGCCACTCTTTTACAGGGTACACCCTTTGCTGATGCCACTGCTTTGAATATCTCAGTGTGGGAAACACTGGTTCCTTTAACACAAGTAATCAAAACCTTATACATGTGAACCTGTTTTTGTCTTTAAAAATGATTTATTAAAGATTAACTTGCTCCCAACATGGGAAGTGCAAAGTTTAACCATAGATGTGTCCCAACTTTTTTTGTTTTGCAGTGCCATATCTTTCTATCACTAAATGACATACCATAACACTTTGAACACAATGAAAGACAATACCATTTTGAAAGATATAATTCCACTTTGAAGGTAGAAGTACATAAACACCAGGCATTAGGATGACTTTTCATTGGCTGGTCTAATTATTTCATTGAAAATCACTTGCAGTAATAGACTTCAGTGGCCATATGTAGGGCTGCAGTGTGGGAGCCAGCGAATAAACAGTTTGAACTGATTCAGTAACAATGCAAACAATAAGAGAGCTTGTTGCCATTACCAACACAAAAGTACTTGCTCCAGTCAAAAACAGATGACTTGCTGAGGATTTCTTCTAGAACAGCAGCATCAGTTGCAAAAAGCAGTGCATCTTTGAAGAGGTCACTCTTCTGGAAGAAAAATAGACACGTGATCTGTATTGGCATTTAAACAATGTATTGTGTGCACGCAAGCCCCCCCTGCACAGACAGTACCTGTTCACCGTGTGGTTTGCACATAATGACGCGGAACTGTGGCCACCTGTCCACTAAAACCCGTACAGGGTCGGATCTGACTCTGTTTCTGATCACCAGGAAACCGTAAACCTTAAATTAATTCAGTAGTTGGTTATTTGCAGTACATTCAGTTCCTTGTAGAAATAAAAATATAACAGATTTAACCGAGCATACCTGCTGCGACATGGGTAAATATTTCTTCAGCTCGTTTTCCGCTGTTTTTAACTGATCTTCGGACAACTCAAAAGCCATTTTTCTCCACTCAGGAAAAAATGAAGCGTACAGTTCGGTAAGTGATCGGAAGTCGGGGGTCTACACGACGACGGAAACGTTAGCTGGGATTGTTTCTAAAGGCTGCGGTAGTGATTCACACTTTCGAGGCTTAAAGTTGAAGAGGAGGCACAAAAACACCGCCCCCACGAATAGCTCACATAGTAAATGATGTTGATTAACTTTCAGATTTGTGAAATTTAGAGATTTGGTGCCACCATGTAAGTCCCCATGACAGAAACTGTCCATCATTTGTTTTTTCAATTTGACAATAATAATTACAGATTTTAAAAACTTTTTTAAAGCAAATGTAGCCTAAAATGCCATGTCCATAGCTATCTAGTTTTTTCTTGAGTTACCAATATAAGTTATATATTAAAATTAATATATGGATAAATAAAATAAATAAATATAATATTCTATACAATTTTTAAATGTTTAAAAGTATTTTAAATCTGTCGTGTTGCTGAATTGCCTGAGCCCCCCCCTCCTAATTCCTTTCGATTTGTTCCCCTCGTTGGTCATCTAGTCATACAACTTACAGCGAGTTTTTTTGTTTTTTGGAGATAAAAATCATCTACCAGAACAAACTTGTGTGTCGTTGTTTCATCAAAACAAAAATTTCATGTTTTACAATATTTCACAAATGCATTAAAGGAAACATGTCCACACTGTTACCCATATTTACCGTATAAAAACAAAACAGTATAAACTGATATTTTTTTTGTAATTTTGATCATTTGGTTGATAAACATGTTAAAACATTTTTTTTTTTTGGTCTTCATGTGCTCGAAAAAAGAAAACATCCAGTGAGCCAACACGTTCTCACTCCCAACTCGTCAAACGTGTGACGCATGGTCAGGCTCCCTCTGCTGCACTTATGGACGCGCAGGGTACCCCTCTCGCGTCGGGAATTGACGTGAAGGGTCCTCCGATTGAAGAGATTGCCGGGAAGTGCCTGTTGTCGGTATATTTAGACATTTTCCAAATCACATTGTAGTGACGTATACAGAACACAATAAATTATATAATATAAACAACTACCTGAAAAACAGGTAGAACGATACTTTTGTATCGTTTATTGCATTTACGGAGGGAGTGATGTATGCTGGGTAATGGCACAGCTAGCGACTGGGTGACTTTATTCACCCGCTTCGGCTGTTATCAGTCCATACATTAGCGTTATTAGCACAAACCAGTCCCATAGATATGGGCCATCTCCTGCTAGATTGTTCAGAAGGTTGTTCTCATCCATCCAGATGGAGGATCACTAACAGGAGCGTGGGAAGACTCCAGAATCCACTCTGGCTGGAATCCGGTGGATATACAGTGTTTACAGGTAAGACCATTTAAACGGACAGCATTTATAGAATGACTATTAAAAGTCAGCGAGTGTCAGTAATGTTAATGTGGTTATGTTAGTAATACACCGAGTGCTACTATAACAGCTTTAAGATGCATTTGTAGATATTATTACGTGTTTTACCGTCTTTATGGTGCTAGCTTAAAGTTACGGTGTAAACGTTAGCTTATATTGGAGGAAAGCTGTTACTGGTTAAACGATGTTAGCACAGAAATATTAGCTTCTGTCATGACTGATGAAGTTACCAGTTAATAAAGTTTTCAGTAAAGTGTTTAATCGCAGCCACAGATTGACAGCAAATATCTCGGTTAGCTTCAGTGCATCTGTAATAAATATGTGCAAGTTTCAGTGCTTCGTTTAAACTGTATGATACTTGTACTGACCCAGGGTCAGTGTAAAATACAATCCTAGCTGTGTGAACAAAGCCTGGCTCCTTTAATCCTGCATCACAAACCTCAGGATGCAGGTTATTATTACTCTTTCCTGCTGGCACACCTGTCACACCTGAGAGTCAGCTAGAAACTTACAGTGACGTGGACATCATGCAAAGACTGCCAGACTCTGTAATACTGCAAATGATCAGTGACTCAGGTTAACACTAAACTTTAAACGGCACCTCTGTGTCTCTGTGTGCTGAACATCTAGGATTGAGTCAGGCTGCATCAGCTGAAGCTGTTATTTGTATATATCAGTATTTTTTATTCAGGTGTGGGGAAAATACGTAAGACTGCAGTGAAGCGATGCACCAGAGTAATCCCTGGCCAAAGGTATCGTACTTAAATCAGACTACTGATCCAGCCACATCAGCCTTTTGTGAGGTCTGTTTAAAGTAGACTAAAAGTGAACTGCAGGTTCCTGAGAGGTGGACTGTGAGCACAGAAACACATGTTCATACATACAGCTGCAGCAAACTTACATTAATTTTAAATAGATTTGTTACTCTGATGTCTGTCTCTGTGTTAGTCCTCTGACAGACTGGTGACCTGTCCAGGTGTGCTCTACCTGTGACTACTGGGACAGGCTCTAGCCTCTGTAATAGAAATGTTCTGTTATTCTCATTTTAAGTATTTAAGTGCTTATGCATATGCTTAGTTGTGACACTGTTATAGACTGTTCAGTGAAAGTTTCTAAAACTAGATGAACTTACTTCAGCGTCAGCAGTTTGAGAAAACAACTCCCTTTACAGGTGCTGATAAGGCCAAGGGCACAAAACAGCTTAACCATTGATCCGTTGAAGTGTGGTAGGATCAGTTTGTAACTTCCTCCCTCTTCCTTGGAATGCATAAAGGAGCAGGAGCACAACTTCTGTGGCAGCGCTGACATGACTGAACTGTGATGTTTGATGTGTGTTGGCGCAGTAATAAATAGCTTGATCACAGCTCTTTCTGTGTTGCAGACTTTATTTCAAAAATTCCACGACCCCCCCCCCCCCCCCCCCCCCCCCCCCCCACTGTGAACCTGAATTGAATATTCAGAAGACATTTGTTTAAATAGTTCTACAAATCTGAGCTGTTGGTGTGTCCTTGGATTGTGTGGTAATAATATTAGAGCCTGCAATCTTTCTTACTGAATCTCTACTATGAGTCATGTTACCTGAGATTAATTCTATGTTTACCTGTCAGCCTGGACGAATGTGCTGTGTGAAGGAAATTAACTTAAATCAGATCTGAACTGCGTACATTTGAGGAACCTGTTCATATTTAATTGAAATATGAACCAGTGATTTTTTTGATTGCTGATTCCAAGATAGTCTTTGTGGAAATCCTGTTTGGCTTTTTGTCATTTTAATTCTCTTCTCTGTTTTCCAGAACAGTTCTCCACAGTCGCTGTCCACATGGGTCAGTGGGACCAAGAAGCACTCTGCTAATGTGGGACTCTGACCAGCAACATCCAGCAAGACCCAGACAGCGTTTTCTATCTCCCAGCTGGAGTTTTTTGTTTGTCTGTGACTGGAGAGTCAGATTTTTGTTGAGCTTCACACTTGCAGAGGTAAGTCAGTTTGCAGAGATCCCTCCCACCCTGGCTTTTATGTGCTAGATTTCTTATCTGAAACGGTAATATTTCAGTGACTGCTGCTTCTACACTCTACTGATCCCTGATCGGAGAATCATCAATTTTGCCAACAAAGAAGCCTGGTGGATGTTTGTTTACAGTCTGATGATGGGACATCATGCTCTGCATCTTCAAAGTTTGCCTCCTCATTATTAATCATACCCAGTAATGTGAAGTATGCTCATATCTACTATAACTGAACCAACCTGGTGCTCTTCATTTATGGAGGCTGTTGAGTCTGAATGTTGGATGTTGTGTATCTCGTGTTCTCTGGGCTTTGTTGTCCTCAGTCTTTTTGCAGGATCAGAAAACAAAACCAGGAGGCGCGTAAATGTTTCTTTTCCATGATGTTTCTTCAAATGTTTCTTCTGGATGATGATAAGACTGTGACACAGGATGCCACCTTTGGTCTTGTGATGAAGCAAAGCTCAGGAAGAAGTGTGATTAAATGGTACCCACATGTGTGCTGCTGAGAAGGATGTACAGGGGCACCTGCAGCCAAATCCAAGCTTCAGGTTAGTTGTAGTTGCAGAACGCTATAGACTGAGACAGCTGAGGCATCAAATGTTTGATTAAACGGATGAAAAAGAGAAGTTTCTTCCCTATAATTATCACTTCTTAAAATCTGTAGCAACTTCAAGTCTGTCAGCGTGCTGAGCATGCTCAGAATGTGACAATATATTTTTGTTCAATATTTAATTTCTTTCAGTTGCAATTGTTAAATGAAAAAAAAATAAAAATATATTCTTATAATTTAGCAAACTAATTTATCAAAAGAAATAT
This sequence comes from Copadichromis virginalis, assembly GCF_057382275.1. Lineage (NCBI taxonomy): Eukaryota > Metazoa > Chordata > Actinopteri > Cichliformes > Cichlidae > Copadichromis > Copadichromis virginalis. The sequence continues at coordinate 23,092,365 of NC_140630.1, forward strand.
ACATATATCTGTATTAGTTTTAATAAATTAATTTGACAGCTGTATTGAAAATACCATATTGTATTCATACAGAATCAGTTTGGTATCATTGTTTGTCTGTTCACTGATTGTTGAAACTAAGAGTTGCTTTGATCTGTTTAGATCTAAAGTATCCAAAGTTGAGCTCTGATGTTTCTTCACCCTTGTGTGTGTGATATGTGATTCCTACATGCTGGCAGAGCAGCAGTTTGTGCTCACAGATGGTGACGGTGTGGAGAGACGGTGGTGTTTCCTCAGAAGAACCAGCAGAGTCACTCACTGACTGATGCTCGTCTGCACTGCACAGAGGAAATCAACTGACCGAGGTTTGTCCAGTGACGTGTTATGAATGTATATTTGTTTTATGCTTACAGTTATGTTTTTCTTGACAGAGGCTCTGCAGAGGTTAGACAAAGCAGAGAAAACATGTGCTTTACATTTTACTGTGATTTATTGAGATATTTGTTGCCTGATGTTCAGCAGGAATGGAGAAATGGAATCAAAGGGAGATGTTTTTGCTGTTTTTGTAATGATGTAAGTAAATCTTCAATATTATTTATTTGCTTGGTTATATTAGGAGTGTTTCTGAGTGAGGGAGAGAGGAGTCATCATCCAGGTAAAGTGACGTGGATCAGTGGATACACTTGTCTCCCCTTTAAAGGAGACACTCTTAGAGAGAGACGATTAGAGTCATCCTTAAATGTTAGTGCTTTCAAATACACAAACATTTTTAAAGGACAAAAATGAACATCCAACTTTGACTGTAATACAAAATAAATCTTTGCATGTGTGTTTTCAAACTCTCAGATGGGCAGCATATCAGTCTTGGACTGTCTAACCTGCCGGAGCAGCACTGAATGACCACCACACATGAGCATGTTCCTGCAACATTCAGCATCTGATCCTTCATCTGTGTGCTGCTGCTTTTGGTAAGTAGAGTTACCCAACTACAGTAACTCTAAACACATGCCATCCATTTCTAACGGCCTGGTTACTTCCTGTCAGTTACTTTAGAAACCAAGTGGTCACCTGACCTAACACTGTTTCTTCTTCTTCCCCTTAATGTTCAAGTGTCACATGTCAAACAGCTGGAGAGGAAACTACACCAGTGTACTGGGATGTTTCACCAACACGTGCCAGATGCTGTTCCTTCATGGTGACATCACCAGAGACAGCCCCACCCACCTCAGGACCTCGCCATTGATCATGATGATTATAATGATGACAGCGAGCGGAACTAAGACTGTAAAAATCCACGACCAGAATTTTTCTTTCTAATTATTAATGAATACTGAGAGCCTCTTTCTGTGTTTTGTCTGTTTTGTTTTTTTTTTACCTCATTTGTTACTAACAAAGTTCACCAAACTCACACAGTTTACATTCTGTATGTTTCCATCTTTACCAGCCACACTCTAACTGCATTTAAGAAAATGATCCTTAGAAATCGTCCTTTTTCTCTTTTGTAATTGATGATAATTCAGTGAATATACTGCGCTGCTTCCTTCTATTGCGTCACACATTGCTTTATGTTTTTCAGTGTCCAGTTATTTTTTACTGCTGTTTGAATTCTCTGAATGTTTGACCCTGTAGACTGTTTGATGGACTGCTTGTCTTCCTGTTTGTAACCGCCGCCTGTTTTTTAATAAAGATTTGGATTTCTGACTTTAACACAGCCTCTGCGTGTCCTCCCTTTGTGTCCTCTTCCTCTGTGAATGTGTTGCATGTGTCACAGATTCCTTTTATTAACAGCTTTCCCACAGTGAGTTGCATCAGCATTCATTCACAGCACATTTCAGAAGGATTCAGATTAATACAGTGATCTTACAGTCAGAATGATCCTGACAGAGTGCCACTGTAAATGATCTTTCATCAGGTCAATTTTAAAGTTCAGTATTTCAAAGCAGGAGTTATGAAGACTCATACTGGCATTAGGACTAATAATATGTACTCACAAAGTCAAAGTTTTTTAATTATGCTAGAATATTGGAAGACAATCAACTTTTAGTGTTTTCTGCATATTAATTATTCTGAAATAGAGACGGTGACCCTAACTGTACAGAAGCACTAAACAACTGACAGACATCATTGGCCCGAGCTGTCATGCACAGTGAGTCTGATCCTTTGCTGTGAGAGTCTGACAAGCATGTTTCTGGTCAGTTTGGAAGAAATAATATCACAATGTTGATCTTTCTTTCCAATATTCCTTCTCTTTTACAACATAAACTGTGATCAAAGGTACATATGTTCACAGCATGTAATAATACTGACAGTCCAGGGCATTGTGGTCTGTTGAGCTAGGGTTAGGGTTAGCAATTCAGACATATGTAATCAATATTAAACGTCTCTGACGTGGGCCACTGTCCGCAGTGTTGGGAAATCCATACCACGCTGGAACGAGTCAAGGTAGGTGAGCATCCACGAGAAGACAGCAGATGCATCCTACTAATACTGACAGGACCAGGAGACTCCAGAAACCCAGCATCTTCTCTTCAGTGCCATCCTCGCCTGTCACCCTCTCTGCCCGCAGCTCTTTGAGTATGGGGTAGATAAGGGCGCAGAGAAACCCTTATTACTAATTTGTATTATAATTCAATTTTCATGAAATATTCATATTCAGTATCGGTCCTTTTATATTATAACCACGTATCCACCCAGGCTCATGGTGGGGCAGGGCTCTGTTCTGGGATGCTTGAGTACAAGGTAATGTACACCCTGACCAGGTATCCAGTCTGTCAGAATTGTTTTCAATATTTGGTTCAAAAACATGAGTGACAACAAAAATCCAACTAGGATTCTTGCATATGATGAATGAAGTCTGTCTTTGACTGTATTGTCCAGCTGATCCATCAAACCCCCAGCAGGTGAACCTTATTCATGACATAACACGGCAACAATGTAAAAAATGAAACAGCAACAGTCTAAATGTAAAGTGCATTCTAAACTCCTCTTCAATGAATCATATGCAAAGAGTCATTCAGGACTGTAAAACGTGAACTACAGAACCCAGAGTCTTCATCATTAAATCTCTGGTTGCTTCATTTTTCTATCCTATATCAGATACTTTAAGGTTAGGTTAGGTAAACTTGCATTCTCATGGTGAGGCAAAGTGCTTTATGTGTGTGTGTGCGTGTCATGAACGGCTATAAAAGGCCTATAATTAAAGAACAAAGCGGGGTTTGAGTTCGAGTTGCGGCAGACTGTCACTACTTGTAAATGGAACGCAGCCTTCCTGCGGCGGACAGCTAATAACAGGAATCGGACGCGGTCCACCCAAGTCCACAGCAACCACCATAGCAACCGCCTAGCATGACCTTAGAAACATATTCTGTCTTCATAACTATCAAAAACATGAAATGATTTGCAAAGTGTTTAAGTGTTACAGCTGCAGAGAGCTATGGCGGTATCTTTGGAAGCTGTTTACATAGCTAATAATATACGATGTAACCATGGAGACAGTCAGTCACGTGAGGTAGCGGGGCATGTTTACTACAGTGAATAAGGTGATTGCGTGCACAGCGTCCACACGCTGCACAGGGTAAAGACATTACTTCAATATTGTTTTATATTGATACAGTGGGGCAAAAAAGTATTTAGTCAGCCACCGATTGTGCAAGTTCCCCCACTTAAAATGATGACAGAGGTCAGTAATTTGCACCAGAGGTACACTTCAACTGTGAGAGACAGAATGTGAAAAAAAAATCCATGAATTCACATGGTAGGATTTGTAAAGAATTTATTCGTAAATTAGGGTGGAAAATAAGTATTTGGTCACCTCAAACAAGGAAAATCTCTGGCTCTCACAGACCTGTAACGTCTTCTGTAAGAAGCTTTTCTGTCCCCCACTCGTTACCTGTATGAATGGCACCTGTTTGAACTCATCATCTGTATAAAAGACACCTGTCCACAGCCTCAAACAGTCAGACTCCAAACTCCGCCATGGCCAAGACCAAAGAGCTTTCGAAGGACACCAGGAAAAGTATTGTAGACCTGCACCAGACTGGGAAGAGTGAATCTACAATAGGCAAGCAACTTAGTGTGAAAAAATCAACTGTGGGAGCAATCATCAGAAAATGGAAGACATACAAGACCACTGATAATCTCCCTCGATCTGGGGCTCCACGCAAGATCTCATCCCGTGGGGTCAAAATGATCATGAGAACGGTGAGCAAAGATCTCAGAACCACACGGGGGGACCTGGTGAATGACCTGCAGAGAGCTGGGACCAAAGTAACAAAGGTCACCATCAGTAACACACTACAACGGCAGGGAATCAAATCCCGCAGTGCCAGACGTGTTCCGCTGCTGAAGCCAGTGCATGTCCAGGCCCGTCTGAAGTTTGCCAGAGAGCACATGGATGATACAGCAGAGGATTGGGAGAATGTCATGTGGTCAGATGAAACCAAAGTAGAACTTTTTGGTATAAACTCAACTCGTCGTGTTTGGAGGAAGAAGAATACTGAGTTGCATCCCAAGAACACCATACCTACTGTGAAGCATGGGGGTGGAAACATCATGCTATGGGGCTGTTTTTCTGCCAAGGGGACAGGACGACTGATCCGTGTTAAGGACAGAATGAATGGGGCCATGTATCGTGAGATTTTGAGCCAAAACCTCCTTCCATCAGTGAGAACTTTGAAGATGAAACGAGGCTGGGTCTTCCAACATGACAATGATCCAAAACACACCGCCCGGGCAACAAAGGAGTGGCTCCGTAAGAAGCATTTGAAAGTCCTGGAGTGGCCTAGCCAGTCTCCAGACCTCAACCCCATAGAAAATCTGTGGCGGGAGTTGAAAGTCCGTGTTGCTCGGCGACAGCCCCAAAACATCACTGCTCTCGAGAAGATCTGCATGGAAGAATGGGCCAAAATACCAGCTACTGTGTGTGCAAACCTGGTAAAGACCTATAGTAAACGTTTGACCTCTGTTATTGCCAACAAAGGTTATGTTACAAAGTATTGAGTTGTATTTTTGTTATTGACCAAATACTTATTTTCCACCCTGATTTACGAATAAATTCTTTACAAATCCTACCATGTGGATTCATGGATTTTTTTTTTTCACATTCTGTCTCTCACAGTTGAAGTGTACCTCTGGTGCAAATTACTGACCTCTGTCATCATTTTAGGTGGGGGAACTTGCACAATCGGTGGCTGACTAAATACTTTTTTGCCCCACTGTATATATTTGCCTTCTGTTGACCATCACCTCAGGTTCACCATTACAGTTTCAGCAGACAGATGCACACTGTCTAAATATGAACACATTCAAAAACTCATGTCTCAGAAATAAGCACAGCTGTTCATGTTTGTCATTAGAGTTTTATTTGTAAGAAAATTATGAGCTTCATATTGTGTATCAAATAAAAGAACATTTCACAGCTCCGAGTCAACAGACACAGGTAACAGAAATGTCTCTAATGTAGACATGTACAGTGTGGTGTAAGCATTAAAAGATCATAAAGGAAACACTAACATTCATGTGAAACTAATTGTAATAAAAAATGAGCAGGTGCTTTATAGATGTAAAAGAAAGAATCTGAAAACAACACTTTTTTGGTCTAAGTGATCAAAGTAGAAAACAGAACTGATGTTCAAGAACAAACCGTAGCTGCACTAATATTACACATCTCCATTGTTGTGGTGAACAGACATGTTGCTTTTAAAACCACATGCAGTGTGTGACCATGACTGTTCACTGAGACCATGAACGCCACTTCGCTGAAGCCTTCGCCTTCTTCTTCTTCTAAATTGGAAGCAGAAGGAGCACGAGCTGCTTTGATCTACTGAAAGGAAAAAGCAGAACATCTGAGCTGAAACCATTAAGACAGGAACAATCATTCAATGCAGTGTCTCAGGTGGCTTAGCCTGTTACAACTGTTGATACAAGCTAAATACGGTTAACACACAGTGTCAGGGAGCTCCAGTGTGGGAACTAGTGGCTTTAGGTTTGTAGTCATTTAACTTTCATCCATTCATTCATTTAATTCAGGAGGAAGAAATGTCAGGTGGGTGCAGGCTGGTTACATGCATTTGGTCCCATGCTGTCTTTAACTAAATGACTTGGTTCATTTTATGGCTGGGCTGTATGTGGGGTTATATCATGTTATTTGGGCAGGAGTACCTGTCCCCTGTTAGACTTAGAAAGTTTCTCCATAAGTAGAGTTTCTAACTCTTCTAGCACATCTGTGGCTGACAGCTTTTTGGTGGCTCTTTTTACCCCACACTGGTTGTGAGTGTGTAAATAGCCCCACTAGTTCTTTTGGGTTGCAGTTAACTTGGGAGGAAGAGGTGGGTCTGCCATGACTAGATGTATAACAATTATCTGGGATACATAAATTTCATAATGCATGCATATATCTCTATAAACCTGCCTGAGGGCTGCCATTTTTTACATTCAGTTATTTCTTTGTTGAATCTAAATAATGAATGTGTTACAGTTAAACTGACACTGATCAGTGTGAATAGCTCATTGGGACACAGAAACCTTTAAATTAAACCCTATCACCTGATATCGATTGTCAAACAATATCAAAGCTGTAAAAGCTGTTTACAATCAGAATTTATAAAACTATGATTGTAAATTAATTCAAACAAGTGAGCTTTTCTCTTTGTGCTGAATATCAACACTGTGATTTCTTAGACTGTAAGCTTTACTTCAGCACAACCAGTTGTAGAAGCTGCCACTCCAAATGTCTTTTGATAACAAGAAAAAAATACCTTTTCAGTCCACGGCCTGAAGTTCTTCTCCGACATCTTCTGCAATCGGCTTTGTCTGCTGCTTTGAAGACAATAAACCACAAAAAAGATGATTTAGTCACTTTGTCTGCATCATGCAGCTCGAATGTGTCGTGTAACGATGTTGAATAGCCGTCGTTATCCCTCTGCTGTGTCAGCAGGATTGTACTGTACAGCATCTCATTGATATGTGAGGAATGCTAATGTAAACAGACTTACATCATTAAAACATAAAGGACAGGAGATATTTAGATATTTTTATATTTATATTACATTTTATAGCTGACGGATATTACTAAATAGATAGAATTTACTAAATAGCTGGATGAACATGAAAAATATGTCTATAATCACAAATGACCATGAGAGCCAGTAGAATTAATTCAACTGGACACTCGAAAGACGTCCTTAAATGCTCTTTAAGTGGCAGAACAAACGAACAAACACTTAATTGCTTACTTGAGATGAAATCTGCTCAGCTACTTTGAAAACAGCTTCTAACTGGTTCCTCCTGTAACAGGATGACTGCTCAGGGGTAAGGCCATCATGCAATCCAGCAACCTTTATGGTTCTGCTTTGATTCACCAGGAACTATTAGGGAAACCTTCCAGCGCCTCCTGTGAAAGACACAGGCATAAACACACAAACATTTATTAACATGTTCCACAGTCTTCCAGTTTGATTTTCTCATCCTGTGGACAACAACGTACATGGATGCAGGTTTATTGTTGACTTTTGTAAGGTTTATTTAGTGAACATATCCAGCTGCAGCTCCACTGTGATCCTGAGCTGGATAAGCACTTAAGAAAATGTGTCAATAAATGGACATACATCAACTTACTATATTTATCCAAACAGACGGGACCAATAATGCTTCACTGAGTTAGAGACTTTAATGTCTCTTCTATGTAAGAAGATCTCGTGCTGATATACCAGCAAACTTGACAACAAAGGTTTTTCAGACTACATGTAGCTGTCCTCTATGTCAGCTCACACATTTACATTCATGTCACACTTATTTCTGCTTTCCCATTTTATAATTATTACTTACATTTTGATTATAAACCTTGAGTTTGTAAATGATCAGATTACATAATTGGAATACAATGTATCCAATTCAGGGTTGCGGGAGGATGAAGCCTATCCCAGCTGATACAGGACAAAGACAGGCTGCCAGTTTATTGCAGGGCTAACACGATATGTGTAACAGAAAATCCACTTAAATGTTTGATATTTCTTATAATAATCATAATTATGACTATTATTTAAAGGTTTCTTTATAAATACATTTTGATTTTTTATAACCTCTAAAATATAAACCTGAGCTGTTTCAGATTCTGACCTCTGACCTCACTGCAGCTCCCTCTTGGAAGTACGTCTGCTTCTTGTCTTCCCCCAGTGTTGACCGCCTGCCCTTGATATCACGTACTGTACCTGAGGAACAAAACAGGACAAACACTTGCCTTCATTTAAGAAGTACATTCATACAGAGGTAATCTATGGAAACACACTAGTTCAACCTTTGGGAGGAATCAGTTCCTGTGAAACATTTCTGTAAATGAACATCATGTGGAGAATGAATGAAATGAGTTCTTCAGGTGACTCAGCAGTCCCACACTGACAAATGAAATCTAGTTAAACTATTAAGCATATTTGCTCTTCTGAAATCTGTGTTAAACAACAACAAACATAAATTAGTAACAAAAATACAGCTGAGTAGAGGCTTTACAAACCACCAGCAGCCATAATGCTAAATTTTAATCTTCAAATGTTTCTGAGCCGTCTTCAACCTGCTTTTAACACATTAAAGTCCCACAGTCAATGCAGCCTGACTCAATCCTAGATGTTCAGCACACAGAGACACAGAGGTGCCGTTTAAAGTTTAGTGTTCACTGATCATTTGCAGTATTACAGAGTCTGGCAGTCTTTGCATGATGTCCACGTCACTGTAAGTTTCTAGCTGACTCTCAGGTGTGACAGGTGTGCCAGCAGGAAAGAGTAATAATAACCTGCATCCTGAGGTTTGTGATGCAGGATTAAAGGAGCCAGGCTTTGTTCACACAGCTAGGATTGTATTTTACACTGACCCTGGGTCAGTACAAGTATCATACAGTTTAAACGAAGCACTGAAACTTGCACATATTTATTATAGATGCACTGAAGCTAACCGAGATATTTGCTGTCAATCTGTGGCTGCGATTAAACACTTTACTGAAAACTTTATTAACTAGTAACTTCATCAGTCATGACAGAAGCTAATATTTCTGTGCTAACATCGTTTAACCAGTAACAGCTTTCCTCCAATATAAGCTAACGTTTACACCGTAACTTTAAGCTAGCACCATAAAGACGGTAAAACACGTAATAATATCTACAAATGCATCTTAAAGCTGTTATAGTAGCACTCGGTGTATTACTAACATAACCACATTAACATTACTGACACTCGCTGACTTTTAATAGTCATTCTATAAATGCTGTCCGTTTAAATGGTCTTACCTGTAAACACTGCATATCCACCGGATTCCAGCCAGAGTGGATTCTGGAGTCTTCCACGCTCCTGTTAGTGATCCTCCATCTGGATGGATGAGAACAACCTTCTGAACAATCTAGCAGGAGATGGCCCATATCTATGGGACTGGTTTGTGCTAATAACGCTAATGTATGGACTGATAACAGCCGAAGCGGGTGAATAAAGTCACCCAGTCGCTAGCTGTGCCATTACCCAGCATACATCACTCCCTCCGTAAATGCAATAAACGATACAAAAGTATCGTTCTACCTGTTTTTCAGGTAGTTGTTTACATTATATAATTTATTGTGTTCTGTATACGTCACTACAATGTGATTTGGAAAATGTCTAAATATACCGACAACAGGCACTTCCCGGCAATCTCTTCAATCGGAGGACCCTTCACGTCAATTCCCGACGCGAGAGGGGTACCCTGCGCGTCCATAAGTGCAGCAGAGGGAGCCTGACCATGCGTCACACGTTTGACGAGTTGGGAGTGAGAACGTGTTGTCCAGTCTTGCCTACCTCATGGTTACACAGACAAGTTAGCTTTATTTGCTCCCCTCAGTTTTTAATGAAGTACTAAACTGTCCCCATTTTTAGAAGCATATTAGCTTCAGTTTGAAATGTTTGTACTTAATTATAATGTTAGTTGTTTTTTATGATTCACAGCTGATTTAGCCAGATAAATGCAAAGGGTTGTGTCAGGAACCCAGGAAGAAAGTCTTTATGCAGATCGGGATAATGCCACAACAGAGTGGCCAAAACTCGGATTGAGGTTAATGATCCGGTGTGGTGACCCCCTTAAAGAAAGCACCTTAATGAACAATACGAAGCTACTGAGTACAAATCAGTGCAGCTCTGTTTTATTTAAACTTCTCCTTTAAATGCTTTAATGTTATCAAAAGTTTACATCATTGTCTCTGTTGTGCAGGTAATGTGATTGATTTGATTGTTTCTAGGCAAAAAGTTATCAAAAGTGGGGATTGAGCCTATTTAGATAAGATTACTTTTGGAGTTGATCCAGGAAGTTGTGGAAAGGTTCTTTACTATTCTGAAATAGGGGAAAAGTGGACATTTCACACCATATTTTGACAAATATATCAAAATGAAATTCAGAGAAGTTGGCTTGAACCAAAAGCAAGCCCCAAGGAAACAGTGTCTTCTCCAAGAAACAGACCAGAAGTGATCACACTTTTATAAATAAGAGGGTTGCATTCATTTGAATACTATTTTTTATAAATGAAGAAGGCGCAACTGAAGGAAACGGTTTCCAGGGCCTAATCCGTGGATCGACTTCCTTCGAGGCGTGGACGTCTATCAGCAGAGAATGCACCTTCACCTATCAGCAGAGAATGTCCCTTAGTCTGTAACACAGTCAAATATATTCTCAAGTAATATTCAAGCATGCCATTCAGCGTGTTAGTACGAGCTCGGGAGCAGCTTGGGAGAACAAGAAAACAGAGACTGCTTTAGATTGTCTTCCCAAAGTGACTCAACTTTATTCACAAGTCCAACAGTTTATATAGAGGGTAAAATTCATGAGACAGCAGATTATCAGTTTAAACCAGTACAGACCAAGATAAGGCAGCGTCTTCCTGCCCATGGGTGAAGAAGCATCCTTTGTGTAGTTTATTAGTTCAGCTACAATTGTGATTATCTCAGCGACATATTTTCAAGGCACAAAACGAAGAGTTCTTACATTAGTGAAATCTGAAACAAACCATTTGGCCTTCAACAGGCGTCTAAAAGATTAAGAAACTAATGTAGCTGAGGGAGTGATCTCTGTGGTATTTCAACCTTGTACCAGCCTGTGATTCTCACACATCAATTCTTGGGTCAAAGAGAAAAATAACTAAAACAAAGGGGCCTTATTGAATGACAGAGTTTTCCTGCATAATGTCACTATAAAACAATATCCAGTAAATGCTACCATGGTACTAAAATACCTAACAGTTCCCCTCTTTTATTATTTTTTAAAATAATAACTCAAATAGAAAGGAAAAATCACAAATGTAATAACATAATATAAAAAGCAAATCATAAAATGTAATAGTTCACAACCTAATGTTCAATATACACATCAGGAACATCATTGGTAACATCTGGCACATCCTCAGGATCAATTTGTGCTAATTGCAAATACATTGAAGTAGCTGTACTGGTAGCTATATGGGTTATCATTGAAAATGTGGCTTGCAGAAATGTGAACAGGGTTGCACTTTACAATACGAAATAGTAAATAAAAATCCTAAGGTTAATGCAGTAGATATGATTAATAACCTAAATATATAAAAAAGACAGTTCTTTAGTCGTCTCCTGGCCTGGTCCCAGGTTCGAGAGACACCGTATAAGCGTCGTGTGATGACAATGGGCATTTCATTTTCTCCATTATCAGGATGAAACGAGTCTAGCTTTATCAGGTTAGACATTGTGTGGTACTCTAGGCTTTCTGTTCCTGCTGGATGTTCGAGTACCTTGTTGTTGTTCAGGCGGGGGATCAAAGGGCTTTCTGAGTCTTGGCTCTTTCCGGCGTTGTGTGTTAATCAGTGATTGTGTGTGTGTAGGTGTATTGGATCCGGGCGCTGGCTCGCCTGAGTCGTCATCTATAGGTGTATTGAATCCGGGCGCTGGCTCGCCGGAGACGTCATCTACTTGATCCGACGCCTTAGGTGGTTTGGTGGGGCTGGTCTTAACCCTGCTGGCATGAATCCACTGAGGTTGTCCGTCTGTTAGGATGCTGGTTCTCGTCACTGCAAGTACAGTCTGGGGCTGGAACACGCGCGGCCTCCCAGAGAGTCCTTGGTTTTAGTGACTTCTCCAACATGCATCTCCTTGTCTCCACTGGTGGAACTGTGGAGGGGAAAAGCTGAGAGAGACAAACTTTCTGATAGTTATTATTCAGTTTTTCTACCAGGTTGTGAACATCAGTGGACAATGCAATATACATCACCTTCTACTAGCGGTGCCCCTCTGGAAGCTGACCATGGTGTTGGAAATAGTCTTATTTCAAATGGAGATAATTTGGTTACTGCAGATGGAGTCATAATGTATGAAATGGAAAATCTGGTTGTGGTAAATGCTGATGTTTTGCTTTTGGTTTTCCTACATTAGTTCGTGCACATGTTAGACAGGTTGCTAATATGCTTTTACTGCATGTGATGTTTTCTCAATTACAAATCTTGATTTTATTGCCCCTATTACCCCTCTTTGTCCGACATGACTCACACAGTGAAAATGTCGGGCAAGGACTGGCATCAGGGAATATGGGAGGGCAATCAAACCCTTAAGATTTTGTATAAGCCATCTCTGTCATCTATGGTACAGTCATTATTCTCCCAACAGGTGTAATCACATGCAGAGGCTTGCTCTTGTATAAATTCTAAATCAACATTTGTTTCTAAATAGTCTGGGAGTGTAACAAGTGGCAGCTGTAGGGGCACAGATAATACTTCCTGCGGAGGTGGGAGCTGTGATGCAGCTGCAGCCTTGGCTGTCACGTCTGCTAAGGCATTACCTGTTGCTTCGTCTGTGTCAGCTGTACTGTGTCCTTTCGTTTTTACAACTGCAACGGCCGATGGCAGCTGTATAGCCTGAAAAAGTCTTTGAACAAAATCAGAATTTAGCAATTTATTTTCCATCAGCAGATCTAAATCCTCTCTGTCTCCACAATGTGCCAAAGTCATGTACGACGCCAAATGCATAGCGGCTGTCTGTGTAAATTGTCATACGCTTATCCAAATGGAGCTCACAGGCGCGTATTAAAGCCATGAGCTCTGCTTTTTGTGCTGAGTGAAATGGTAATGAGTGAGCCTCTAGTATGATGTCAGGCACTGTTACCACTGAATAGCCACAAAGAAATGAGTTGTCACTCGGCCTTGAACAGGACCCGTCCACATAAACCGTGGCTGAGTCTGGGATAGGTGTTTGCTCTAAATCTGGACGTGATGCTGTGGATTCCTGTATACGTGTCATGCAGTCATGATCGTCAAGCCTGTCTGAGCCATCCTGTCGGTCAGAAGAACACAGCATAGGATCAATAAATGTGCTGGCGAATTGGGTGTGCTGCTCGCTTTTATGGTGAGATTTGCATATGTTGTGTAGTTATGTTTGCTAGAATGGTCGTGACCTGGTGATTGGTGTGTAGAATAGTGTCATGTGAGAGTGTGAGCTTCTCGCAGTCCCTTATCATGATAGAGCAAGCTGCTACTGCCCTCAGGCAGGCCGGCATTCCCTGAACAATTCAGGCAGCACCTTTGAGTGGCGGAGGTCAGCACTCCCTTTAATGCATTGAAAGAGACAGTCATTTCTGTGGATCACAGTATTCGAGGAGGCTTCTCTTTTTTACAACAGTCACGCAGAATGTGGTCATGAAAAGAACAGTCTGGTATCCACTGTCTGCAATAGTTCACCATGCCTAAGAAGGACGACATTTCCTTCTGTGTAGTGGGACGAGGGACGGAGGTCACAGCTTTGACCCTGTCTGCAGTCATGGAACGTTTTCCGTGAGACAGTGTGAATCCCAAATATTGAACAGAAGTCTGACAGTACTGCATTTTCTTTGCTGATGCTTTGTGGCCAGTCTTTTGGAGGTGCTGGAGAAGCATGTGTGTAGCAGTTTGACATAGTTTTTCACTTTCAGCACAGAGGAGGAGATCATCTACATACTGGATCAGAGTACAGCCCTCTGGAGGAATGAAGCACCATTGAGAAAGCAGCAGAGCTGTCTATCATGCCTTGGGGCAAACGAGTCCAAGTGTACTGCTTATTTCTATGTGTGAATGCAAATAACGGCTGTGTGTCTTCATGCACAGGTACTGAGAAAAAGGAGCGGAGCATAAATCCACCACGGTAAAGTGTGTATGCAATGCATGTCAATATGCTGTGAACATCTGAAACGAGAGGTGGCAGAGGAATGTTGACTGCATTAATTTGCCTTAAGTCTTGTATGAAACGCCATACGCCAGGTTTGTTAGGCTTTGGCACAGGATTGACAGGAGTGTGGGCTTTATTACTCCTGTAGTCAATAAATCTCCTATCATGACATCTAGGGCTGCGGCTTTTTCCGTGGAAATGGGATGTTGCTTGACATATACTGGCTTGTTGTGTTTTAATAGGTGTACGTGATAAAGTGTACAGTCAATAAATCCTATATCATTCTCACTTTTAGACCACAATGTCATATTCTGGTATTCAGCTGGCAATGTAAGTGCAGAAATAGTACAGTCGATAGGGTAGGTTAGATCTATGTGACGACATGGTGTAGTTATATCATAACCTATGTCTGAGTTATGTAACAAAATCACTGTTTGACCTTCACTTGTGTGAGCAGTTATCATGTTGTTGAACAGTGTGAGAGAAACATAAGTGTGGCTCCCAGTCATGGGATTACCTGGTAGTGGCGTCTGTACACATTTTTTTGGCACAGTGTGTGACATAGAGTACCGGACAAAAAGGATGTTGAGTTCATTCTCTGCTGAGGGTCCAGCTGACACAGAGTCTGTTCCTTCTCCATCATGTCGGTACATAGGGCAGAGAAAACATAAGCTGTTATCAGTGTCAGCAAACATTTCACCCTTTATGTTAAATGAAATACACAAATTCATTTTTGCTCTGGGTGTCTGCGGCTGCTGGAAAACTGAGCCACAATAAAAACACATATCTCTACTTTTATCCTTCCGTCCTCTGAAACTTCCTTGCTGTGCTGGAGCGGGTAATCCTGCATACATTAGTTTCTCACTTTCCTCTGAGCCTTCTACATCAAAATTCAACTTTATCTTAACACTTTTAGCCTTCGTGCTGTTGGGGAAAAGATCTGCACCAGCTTTTGTTTTGACAAGTGTGATAAAGTTCTTTATTTTCATGTCATAGAGATTATCAGTGGCAGTCATCTTCAATAGTTGTGAACATTCTGGATGAATATTGTTTAAGAATGTTGTTATGAAAATCTGATCATTTCCACCTTCAGGCATGCATGCCTCATTAGTCCAGCAGTGCGTGAAACGTTTCATAAACACTAGAATGGATTCATCTGGCTTTTGCTTACACATGGTTACTGCATTTAAATCAATTTTATCTCTAGACATTGTGAGCAGAAATTTCTTTAGATTTTGAAAAAAGGCTGTGATTTTGTCATCGTTTATCCACAAAAACGAGGTGGTGTTGGCTGCTTGGTCATTTTTAGGGTCTAGTTCCTCTACTTCTTCAATAAGCTGAGATTCAGTCACACCTGGAATTCGTTGACATAATATATATCTATAATCAGGCCCACCCAAGTGGTGGTCCGCTATTTGTGATTTTATATTTTATTTTTTTCGGTTTTACAGTTAATTTTGATTTTTTATCGGACCCGTCTAAGGTCTTTGAATTATTCTGACCCATGGTCAGTGATTTCCAGAGGGGTTTACACGCTAGGAGGATTTAGGTTAGTATTTATTTTTGCTGTGGCACACCTGAGGTTACTTGATTTTTTGCTAGCAATTTTATCTTTTTAGTGAGCAACTTCTCACTTTTTAACGAGCAACTTCTCGTTTTATGACCCCAGGCAACTTCCTGTGTCCTTTCTGCTGGTGAGCAACTTCTTAGTTTATGACAGCAGGCAACTTCCTGTGTCCTTTCTGCTTTTATTTTACAAAACAACAGGCAACTTCCTGTGTTTCTATGTGGGCCACTAAATAAGGCTCCTCAGTGTATCCCACTTGTTACTATGTGGGCCACTGAAGAAGGCCTCGTCAGCGTATCCCGTTTCTATGTGGATCACTGAGAAAGGCATAACACAGTCTTATAAAATAAAAAGACAAGTGCCTACCCTCGTCAGGATCCCACTTCTGACACCAAAATTGAAGGAAACGGTTTCCAGGGCCTAATCCGTGGATCGACTTCCTTCGAGGCGTGGACGTCTATCAGCAGAGAATGCACCTTCACCTATCAGCAGAGAATGTCCCTTAGTCTGTAACACAGTCAAATATATTCTCAAGTAATATTCAAGCATGCCATTCAGCGTGTTAGTACGAGCAGCTCGGGAGCAGCTTGGGAGAACAAGAAAACAGAGACTGCTTTAGATTGTCTTCCCAAAGTGACTCAACTTTATTCACAAGTCCAACAGTTTATATAGAGGGTAAAATTCATGAGACAGCAGATTATCAGTTTAAACCAGTACAGACCAAGATAAGGCAGCGTCTTCCTGCCCATGGGTGAAGAAGCATCCTTTGTGTAGTTTATTAGTTCAGCTACAATTGTGATTATCTCAGCGACATATTTTCAAGGCACAAAACGAAGAGTTCTTACATTAGTGAAATCTGAAACAAACCATTTGGCCTTCAACAGGCGTCTAAAAGATTAAGAAACTAATGTAGCTGAGGGAGTGATCTCTGTGGTATTTCAACCTTGTACCAGCCTGTGATTCTCACACATCAATTCTTGGGTCAAAGAGAAAAATAACTAAAACAAAGGGGCCTTATTGAATGACAGAGTTTTCCTGCATAATGTCACTATAAAACAATATCCAGTAAATGCTACCATGGTACTAAAATACCTAACAGCAACGTGATACAAATGTTGGACGTACATATAAAAGATGTTGACTCTAATCTGAAAAATTGAACTCCAACCATGCAGCCCTGTAAGAAGGATCCTCAATGAAGCCCATGTTTTTAAAGAGCTTGTAGGACAGCACATTGTCCTCTTCTATGTAGCAGAACACCGGGTAACCCTCAGCATGGAGTTTCTTGGCCAAAGTGCTGATCACGATTTTGGCGTATCCTTTCCCTCTGTGCTCTGGCAGCGTATACAACATTCCCAGAGCACAGTAATCATACACAAGTATCCAGGACACGGGCTGACCCTGGCTGTCTGTGATGCAGCATGATGGGAAGTTACTGATTAGGTTTTCAATCTTCCTGTAACCCTTCTCGTCTCCTCCGAACTTCCAGGTTTTATTCACCAAGTCAACGTGGGAAAGATTAAGAGACGAAATCCTCGACTCAAGCTCACTGTAGAACGAAAAACCAAAGTTGTTGAGAAGCAATATAATTTACATTGCTCTGAAGCATATTTACAGTCATAGTGAAAAAATGTACAGTCTCCTTAAAGTCTAATATTTTATATATAACTACATAATAAACATCATTTGGTCTTGATTAGAGCTTAAAATAAGGTAAATACAACCACAGATCAACAAAACATAAGATAATACACTGTGTCGTTGTTTATTGAACAAATACCGAGCCAAAATGCAGAAGCAGTATGTGAAAAACTAACTATACTATTACTATTGAACCTGATCTCGCTGCAAAACATGTAATAAACATGCCGGTCCACCGTGTCCATTTGTCGCTTTGCCTCTCCAAGCCATGAAATGTACATGCATGTAGAAGTTACAGTAAGTTGCAGTAATCTGCAGTAAGTGTTTAAAAAGAGAGTACTAACACATTTACATCATGTAAATACATACTAGCCGACTACCTTAATAGTTTCTGATGATTAATGACCCTGGAATGTACTTAATACATTTCAAATTTTGGAAGGGCTAAGTGTGAAATGACCACAGTGGACTGGCGTGTTTTTGCCTTCATACTGGGTTTTACTATTTCCACTGAATGAGGAAGGTAAGCAGCAGTCAGATGTTGATAATCAAAGTATCAGAAGAAAGTGTGTAAACCTCTATAAAAGCAGAAGCTTGAGCAGTTTGCTGGTAAGGTGCCAAGTAGGAATAATATTAAAGAGGCAATTATTAAAACCCATTAGTCTGGGAAGCCAAAGGACTGGGGCACCTTGCAGTCTTTGAGTAGACCACTGTATATTCCTCTGTATATTAAAGCATTGTAGTGTTACATGTGGCGACATCTGGCTGACAGCTAAAGACTGGCCTAAAATGGGTCATCCAACATGATAATGATCCCAAGCACAGCAATAAATCTACCACAGAATGACTGAAAAGAACAGATGGAACAAAGTCCAGACCTCAACCTGACTGAAATGCTGTGGCAGAACCTTATTACACAGCTTCTGTTTTATGGCTTAGTTTCTGTTAGGTCATGACAGTGTAATATGTTGTGTGACCTAATTTTAAGACTTGCTAAAGACAGCCATTAAAAAAAATGCCGATATGTATAACCTTACAACTGACACAGGATGGTCTTTTTTAACGTGTTTTTAAAATCATAACTTATACACAGATATAACTTAAAGTGCATCTTAATTATCAAATTATACCTGTCAACCACTGGCATGTGGAGATGGTTGGCGTCTGGCAAATACAGAAGATGCATCAAAGTATAGACTTTGTGGTTCACTCTTCTGTCAGAAGACACTTGTTTAAGCATTGGTGCATGGGAAACATCAAGCCCTGTCGAATGGAAAGTATTCACATGAATTTCTTTCTCTTCTTTTTCCTCGCAAGAGGTTATCCAAGCAGTTTTGTATTTAATTCAGGAAAAATGTCCACATAAATATTAAACTTTTTATTAGAATATTGTACAGTGTGTGCTCTGTCTATAAAACTGTGTAAATAGTAACAGCTGTCAAATGTAGTGACGTAAAAGCCACCATATTTATTTCGTGCTTATTTTCTGCAGTGATCTGAGCTCACCTCCTATCATGAAATAAGTGCTCCAATCAACTGCATTCTCGTCTGTCAGCATTTTCCTCAAACTCTGTTCATCCGTGCTGTAGTATGCCATCTTTTTCATGAAATTCAGGTCACGCTTGTTCTGTGAAATAAACAAAAGCTGTCACAATCACGTGACAAGCGAAAGATTTCCGTCTTGAAAAGCTATCCACAGTTTTCTGACGGGATTTAAACACACCTCGGGGTCCGGTCTGCAGATGATAACTTTGAAATCAGGCCACGTATCGACCACAACTTCTAGTGTAGTCGGTTTGTTCCTGTTGATTCCGTACAGGAAACCGTACACCTGAAAGCACGAAACACTTTTAAGCGCTGCTGAGGCTGTAAAGCACAAAGACACGCGGTTTATGTCGCAGATACCTTATAACTCTTCGGTAAGTGTTTGAGCAGAACTCCTTCAGCGACCTGCAGCTCGTCTCTGTTCAGGACCTTCATGTTTGGATACCGGAGTTTTCTTACTAATGTACTTTAAACAACCTGCTGTTTTAAAACATCCCAATCCACCAAAATGGAGAAACCTTTATAAATTATTAACAGTTTAGGCAAAGTCCGTAGGGTTACGATATGACCGCATTGCTCCGGTTTGAACTTGTGAAATAAACGTAGCAGGCCACTTCCTGTCATAAAAAATAACTTTAACTTGAACTCTAACGTTAATTCACCGCCAGAAGTTTTTTTTAAAAAAAAATGTTTGTTTTATCTGTTAGCGTGTGAAGGAAACGGTTTCCAGGGCCTAATCCGTGGATCGACTTCCTTCGAGGCGTGGACGTCTATCAGCAGAGAATGTACCTTCACCTATCAGCAGAGAATGTCCCTTAGTCTGTAACACAGTCAAATATATTCTCAAGTAATATTCAAGCATGCCATTCAGCGTGTTAGTACGAGCAGCTCGGGAGCAGCTTGGGAGAACAAGAAAACAGAGACTGCTTTAGATTGTCTTCCCAAAGTGACTCAACTTTATTCACAAGTACAACAGTTTATATAGAGGGTAAAATTCATGAGACAGCAGATTTATCAGTTTAAACCAGTACAGACCAAGATAAGGCAGTGTCTTCCTGCCCATGGGTGAAGAAGCATCCTTTGTGTAGTGTATCAGTTCAGCTACAATTGTGATTATCTCAGCGACATATTTTCAAGGCACAAAACGAAGAGTTCTTACATTAGTGAAATCTGAAACAAACCATTTGGCCTCAACAGGCGTCTCCTAAAAGATTAAGAAACTAATGTAGCTGAGGGAGTGATCTCTGTGGTATTTCAACCTTGTACCAGCCTGTGATTCTCACACATCAATTCTTGGGTCAAAGAGAAAAATAACTAAAACAAAGGGGCCTTATTGAATGACAGAGTTTTCCTGCATAATGTCACTATAAAACAATATCCAGTAAATGCTACCATGGTACTAAAATACCTAACAGTTCCCCTCTTTTATTATTTTTAAAAATAATAACTCAAATAGAAAGGAAAAATCACAAATGTAATAACATAATATAAAAAGCAAATCATAAAATGTAATAGTTCACAACCTAATGTTCAATATACACATCAGGAACATCATTGGTAACATCTGGCACATCCTCAGGATCAATTTGTGCTAATTGCAAATACATTGAAGTAGCTGTACTAGTAGCTATATGGGTTATCATTGAAAATGTGGCTTGCAGAAATGTGAACAGGGTTGCACTTTACAATACGAAATAGTAAATAAAAATCCTAAGGTTAATGCAGTAGATATGATTAATAACCTAAATATATAAAAAAGACAGTTCTTTAGTCGTCTCCTGGCCTGGTCCCAGGTTCGTGTGATGACAATGGGCATTTCATTTTCTCCATTATCAGGATGAAATGAGTCTATCTTTATCAGGTTAGACATTGTGTGGTACTCTAGGCTTTCTGTTCCTGCTGGATGTTCGAGTACCTTGTTGTTGTTCAGGCGGGGGATCAAAGGGCTTTCTGAGTCTTGGCTCTTTCCGGCGTTGTGTGTTAATCAGTGATTGTGTGTGTGTAGGTGTATTGGATCCGGGCGCTGGCTCGCCTGAGTCGTCATCTATAGGTGTATTGAATCCGGGCGCTGGCTCGCCGGAGACGTCATCTACTTGATCCGACGCCTTAGGTGGTTTGGTGGGGCTGGTCTTAACCCTGCTGGCATGAATCCACTGAGGTTGTCTGTCTGTGAGGATGCTGGTTCTTCGTCACTGCCAGTACAGTCTGGGGCTGGAACACGCGCGGCCTCCCAGAGTGTCCTTGGTTTTAGTGACTTCTCCAACACGCATCTCCTTGTCTCCACTTGTGGAACCGTGGAGGGGAAAAGCTGAGAGAGACAAACTTTCTGATAGTTATTATTCAGTTTTTCTACCAGGTTGTGAACATCAGTGGACAATGCAATATACATCACCTTCTACTAGCGGTGCCCCTCTGGAAGTTGACCATGGTGTTGGAAATAGTCTTATTTCAAATGGAAATAATTTGGTTACTGCAGATGGAGTCATAATGTATGAAATGGAAAATCTGGTTGTGGTAAATGCTGATGTTTCGCTTTTGATTTTCCTACATTAGTTCGTGCACATGTTAGACAGGTTGCTAATATGCTTTTACTGCATGTGATGTTTTCTCAATTACAAATCTTGATTTTATTGCCCCTATTACCCCTCTTTGTCCGACATGACTCACACAGTGAAAATGTCGGGCAAGGACTGGCATCAGGGAATATGGGAGGGCAATCAAACCCTTAAGATTTTGTATAAGCCATCTCTGTCATCTAAGGTACAGTCATTATTCTCCCAACAGGTGTAATCACATGCAGAGGCTTGCTCTTGTATAAATTTTAAATCAACATTTGTTTCTAAATAGTCTGGGAGTGTAACAAGTGGCAGCTGTAGGGGCACAGATAATACTTCCTGCGGAGGTGGGAGCTGCAGCCTTGGCTGTCACGTCTGCTAAGGCATTACCTGTTGCTTCGTCTGTGTCAGCTGTACTGTGTCCTTTCGTTTTTACAACTGCAACGGCCGATGGCAGCTGTATAGCCTGAAAAAGTCTTTGCACAAGATCAGAATTAGCAATTTATTTTCCATCAGCAGATCTAAATCCTCTCTGTCTCCACAATGTGCCAAAGTCATGCACAGCGCCAAATGCATAGCGGCTGTCTGCGTAAATTGTCACATGCTTATCCAAATGTAGCTCACAGGCGCGTATTAAAGCCATGAGCTCTGCTTTTTGTGCTGAGTGAAATGGTAATGAGTGAGCCTCTAGTATGATGTCAGGCACTGTTACCACTGAATAGCCACAAAGAAATGAGTTGTCACTCGGCCTTGAACAGGACCCGTCCACATAAACCGTGGCTGAGTCTGGGATAGGTGTTTGCTCTAAATCTGGACATGGTGCTGTGGATTCCTGTATACGTGTCATGCAGTCATGATCGTCAGGGTCGTCTGAACCATCCTGTCGGTCAGAGGAACACAGCATACGAATAAGTAAGTGTGCTGGCGAATTGGGTGTGCTGCTTGCTTTTATAGTGAGATTTGCTGTTGAAGTCAGTGTAGCTTCATAACCTGAGCGACGTTGTGCGGTCATGTGTTGTGTAGTTATGTTTGCTAGAATGGTCGTGACCTGGTGATTGGTGTGTAGAATAGTGTCATGTGAGAGTGTGAGCTTCTCGCAGTCCCTTATCATGATAGAGCAAGCTGCTACTGCTCTCAGGCAGGCCGGCATTCCCTGAACAATTCAGGCAGCACCTTTGAGTGGCGGAGGTCAGCACTCCCTTTAATGCATTGAAAGAGGCAGTCATTTCTGTGGATCACAGTATTCGAGGAGGCTTGTCTTTTTTACAACAGTCACGCAGAATGTGGTCATGAAAAGAACAGTCTGGTATCCACTGTCTGCAATAGTTCACCATGCCCAGGAAGGACAACATTTCCTTCTGTGTAGTGGGCCGAGGGACGGAGGTCACAGCTTTGACCCTGTCTGCAGTCATGGAACGTTTTCCGTGAGACAGTGTGAATCCCAAATATTGAACAGAAGTCTGACAGTACTGCATTTTCTTTGCTGATGCTTTGTGGCCAGTTTTTTGGAGGTGCTGGAGAAGCATGTGTGTAGCAGTTTGACATAGTTTTTCACTCGGAGCACAGAGGAGGAGGTCATCCACGTGTGGATCAGGGTGCAGCCCTGGAGGAGTAAAGCTGTCCAGGGTAGCACAGATCACCATTGAGAAAGCAGCAGGGCTGTCTATCATGCCTTGAGGCAGACGAGTCCAAGTGTACTGCTTATTTCTATGTGTGAATGCAAATAACGGCTGTGTGTCTTCATGCACAGGTACTGAGAAAAAGGAGCGGAGCATAAATCCACCACGGTAAAATGTGTATGCAATGCATGTCAATATGCTGTGAACATCTGAAACGAGAGGTGGCAGAGGAATGTTGACTGCATTAATTTGCCTTAAGTCTTGTATGAAACGCCATACGCCAGGTTTGTTAGGCTTTGGCACAGGATTGACAGGAGTGTGGGCTTTATTACTCCTGTAGTCAATAAATCTCCTATCATGACATCTAGGGCTGCGGCTTTTTCCGTGGAAATGGGATGTTGCTTGACATATACTGGCTTGTTGTGTTTTAATAGGTGTACGTGATAAAGTGTACAGTCAATAAATCCTATATCATTCTCACTTTTAGACCACAATGTCATATTCTGGTATTCAGCTGGCAAGGTAAGTGCAGAAATAGTACAGTCGATAGGGTAGGTTAGATCTATGTGACGACATGGTGTAGTTATGTCATAAACTATGTCTGAGTTATGTAACAAAATCACTGTTTGACCTTAGAGAAACAAAAGTGTGGCTCCCAGTCATGGGATTACCTGGTAGTGGCGTCTGTACACGTTTTTTTTTTGGCACAGTGTGTGACATAGAGTACCGGACAAAAAGGATGTTGAGTTCATTCTCTGCTGAGGGTCCAGCTGACACAGAGGATGTTCCTTCTCCATCATGTCGGTACATAGGGCAGAGAAAACATAAGCTGTTATCAGTGTCAGCAAACATTTCACCCTTTATGTTAAATGAAATACACAAATTCATTTTTGCTCTGGGTGTCTGCGGCTGCTGGAAAACTGAGCCACAATAAAAACACATATCTCTACTTTTATCCTTCCGTCCTCTGAAACTTCCTTGCTGTGCTGGAGCGGGTAATCCTGCATACATTAGTTTCTCACTTTCCTCTGAGCCTTCTACATCAAAATTCAACTTTATCTTAACACTTTTAGCTTTCGTGGTAGTATCTGCACTGGCCTTCAGTTTTACTGACCTGTTTTCTGGCGATAATCGTTCGGGATAGGGCTCCGGAAATAAATTAGAATGCATTGAACTTACAGTCCGTAAGTTGTAAACAAAGTCAGTCACATAAGCACTTCCACACGTTCTGGATTTTTGGTTTTACAGGTACTTTAGATTTTTTATCGGACCTGTCTGTGGTCTTTGAATAATTCTGACCCATGTTCAGTGATTTCCAGAGGGGTTTACACGCTAGGAGGATTTAGGTTAGTATTTATTTTTGCTGTGGCACACCTGAGGTTACTTGATTTTTTGCTAGCAATTTTATCTTTTTAGTGAGCAACTTCTCACTTTTTAACGAGCAACTTCTCGTTTTATGACCCCAGGCAACTTCCTGTGTCCTTTCTGCTGGTGAGCAACTTCTTAGTTTATGACAGCAGGCAACTTCCTGTGTCCTTTCTGCTGGTGAGCAACTTCTTAGTTTATGACCCCAGGCAACTTCCTGTGTCCTTTCTGCTGGTGAGCAACTTCTTAGTTTATGACAGCAGGCAACTTCCTGTGTCCTTTCTGCTTTTATTTACAAAACAACAGGCAACTTCCTGTGTTTCTATGTGGGCCACTAAAGAAGGCTCCTCAGTGTATCCCACTTGTTACTATGTGGGCCACTGAAGAAGGCCTCGTCAGCGTATCCCGTTTCTATGTGGATCACTGAGAAAGGCATAACACAGTCTTGTAAAATAAAAGACGAGTGCCTACCTTCGTCAGGATCCCACTTCTGACACCAAAATTGAAGGAAACGGTTTCCAGGGCCTAATCCGTGGATCGACTTCCTTCGAGGCGTGGACGTCTATCAGCAGAGAATGTACCTTCACCTATCAGCAGAGAATGTCCCTTAGTCTGTAACACAGTCAAATATATTCTCAAGTAATATTCAAGCATGCCATTCAGCGTGTTAGTACGAGCTCGGGAGCAGCTTGGGAGAACAAGAAAACAGAGACTGCTTTAGATTGTCTTCCCAAAGTGACTCAACTTTATTCACAAGTACAACAGTTTATATAGAGGGTAAAATTCATGAGACAGCAGATTTATCAGTTTAAACCAGTACAGACCAAGATAAGGCAGCGTCTTCCTGCCCATGGGTGAAGAAGCATCCTTTGTGTAGTGTATCAGTTCAGCTACAATTGTGATTATCTCAGCGACATATTTTCAAGGCACAAAACGAAGAGTTCTTACATTAGTGAAATCTGAAACAAACCATTTGGCCTCAACAGGCGTCTCCTAAAAGATTAAGAAACTAATGTAGCTGAGGGAGTGATCTCTGTGGTATTTCAACCTTGTACCAGCCTGTGATTCTCACACATCAATTCTTGGGTCAAAGAGAAAAATAACTAAAACAAAGGGGCCTTATTGAATGACAGAGTTTTCCTGCATAATGTCACTATAAAACAATATCCAGTAAATGCTACCATGGTACTAAAATACCTAACAGCGTGTTTATGGAGTGTTCAGGAAAAATATGAAATCTAAAATATATTTTTCCAGCTCAACAACTTAAAAGTGGGACAAAGACTGTGCTTGCGTGGGACAATGTGACGTAGATGAGTGCTGACAGGTGGTGTGAATTTTGTGTTTGGAGTTTAGCACTCGAAATACAAATGCACATCTCAGCTCTCCCTCTGTAGTTGAATAAGCCTAAAGTGAGTTTTCTTTTCTTCACTGAGTTCAACCACTTACAAGCAGTCTTTATTTGTTGTAGTTCCATCATATTCTGCACAGCTTATCTTATTGGTCACTTTTAATGGTTTAATTTTGACCTGCACTTGACCTGTGATCTGAACCCTCAGATTAAAGAGACTTTCAACAGGCTTCTGGATTGACTTTAACTGAGATTAATCAAAATGTAAGATAGTGTCTCAGAATGCAGGGCAGGTGGGAAAAGGGTTAAACATGCAGTGTAGTCCTACATAAAGTGGGAACCCTGGTCACCCAAAGTCCAATATGTTTTATAGTGTTAGACAAAAACTCCCCTCTTTTCCAAAGTGATTAAAAGTGTAACTGCTCTATCCACCAACTCCTTATAGATGTTGAAAATAATGTGAATGGCATTTTCTGTTGTCAGTCATGTCTGTCCCAGATTTGTTCACATTCTCCTTCCTCTTAGTCAGTGGGTAGGTATCCAGAGAACTCATCACCATCAACAACAACAAAGAAGCTCTATTGAGCTAAAACGTCATCCTTGTGTGCATTTACCACATGGACACGTTAAAGTTTGTGTGCAAGTTTGACTTTATTTCAAAACTGAATTATCTGGAAAAAAAAAGCAGCTCATGATCAGTTTGACTACACAACAGTTTGTTATTTGCTTGGTTTACTGATGAGGCAAAGTTGCTTCTTTAAAAATCGGGGAGACCTAGTTTGTAACACTGGATAGTGGATTTTGGAAATTTAAAACAAGTTTGATTAGTTAAGCAGTGCAGTAGTAAAGGCAGCAAATACTAATATTAATATATTTATTCCACCTACAGGAAAGTGCATTGCAGTCTAAGAGAAGATTATTCTGACACAAAGGTAAGATTTCCCAAGCGTTCTCGTTCTAGCGTCCCACGTAGATCTCAGTGTTGGCATTCATTCTTCAGTAACTCAATGGAATTAAGCCATGGGCGGCTCCACACTTCGAATGTGCACTGGTAGGGCTGAAAGGAAAAACAGACAATACATTTAACATTAGGATCTTTCAGGTGGTGTTATTTACACATATAAATGCTTTAGGTTTTTTTTTTATCCAATAGCATAATATCTATTAAGAACATGAGTATTTAACGATCAGATTAATATGCATTACACACTCAAAGGGATTCACAGCAACATCGCGACAAGAGGGCAGCAGAAAAGTTCTATAAAACTATGTCAAGTATGCAGAAAAACTGTGATTTATTATTATGAAATAAAAAACAAAACATAGAAACATCAGAAATCAATTTGTTTCAGACGATCACTTTTCAACAGGACACTGGCCTTCAGCTGTAAAAAGATCTGCGTTGAGCAAATCACTTCCACTGTGAATGCAGCTTTAGTTACAAGGCTGCTGCATGATGTTTAAGAACAGATCAAATATCTTGCTTCTTTTGCGAAGATGCCATCAGTACCTTAGCCTTTGCCTGATCTGTGTGGATTGCACACACTTCCTCTACACCATACTTTCTGCAAGGGGTCTTTACCATCTTCACAGTTATGACGTATTTCATGCCAGCGACCACCTGTAATGGGAAAGAAAATTGAATACAAGACTTACAGCAAATGAACCCCTCCTCCTTCTCCTCTTTAAACACCCCTACTGTCCCCTGTGAGCCAAGAAGCTCACCAATGACTAGAGAAAACACAAACATCAACACATTGCTATGGTAGCCTTGCCTCAGGTTTCAAGAGGAGAGCCAAATAAACTTTTAAAAAAACATGACTCATCAGCATATTAACCAATCTTTAGCAAAGATGTGCTTTTGTCGGGTTCCTTTTTTTTCCTAAACCCACACTGCTCTTTTGTTCGGGCGGGCCAATGGCTGCCTCAACACAAGCATAAAAAACATTTCCGACCTACTGTTAAAGCTAGGATGAGAGGATGAGAGGATATTAACGTGACAAATTACGAAGCCAGCCATATTTGGGGGAGTACCAACGCCATTAAGAAGGCATATAGCAAGTAAATTGTATGTAACGGCCTCTAGGACTTTAGTTTAGTAGTTAAAAGTGAAACCTTTGAAGGGCGCTTCGCAGGCCTTTTCTTAAGGGCTCACATCACTACGATGGTTTACTGGATGGCTTTCCCCTAAAGAACAATTCAGTTATTCACGAATCTGACCGTTACTCACCTGTGACTGAACCTTGATCACTTCTACCACTTGCCTGATGTACAAGTCGTTGCTGTCTCTGTTGTGTTGGATGACGGCGAAGTGGAGAGCGTTTTGCACGTCTTCATTGTTGATATCAGCGTCTGTCAAGCCCCCGACCGGGGTCCCATACCCAACGGCCAAAGCGGCCGCAAGGACAGTCAAAGCGACCTTCCACATCTTGTTTCTGTTGCCTAACAAACACACAGGAGACGAAGTGAAACACTCCCCACCGTGCCCTCCCAGTTATATCAACATGAACATCACTGTGCCGGAGGAGTGGCACATCTGGCAGAGATCTTGCAGCCAATCGGCAATCCCCACAGCAGAGAAATGTGACTACTATGGAATGTTAGGGTTGAAAATGATTAAATAAAGCTGTTTTTATTATTTTTATATACACAACGCAATGTGCTCATAAACGAATTGGCGCTCTGGGTTTTGAGGGTTAAAACGACTTGTCCAGTTGTATGTCTGGGCTGAAATATTGAGAATGAACATAGAGCGCTGGAGGGTTTTTGCTACATGCTTACACGTCACACTAGATAATGTTTAGAAGGATATTCTCTCGCCAAAGGGAGTTTGAACAGAATGTCCTGAACTGGATATATAGAATCAGTAGTAGGATAATAATAAAATAATCAAGGCTAGGCAGGGAGGTGTTTTCGTGTCTGTCTCTGCCATTCCTCGAAAAAAGAGCAAACAACGGGATTGGGATGACCGGATGTAAACAGAAGAAGAAGACAGACATAATAATTATTTGTTATTGTTGGGTTACAAAAACTGTACGACCCGATCAGGGTTATCCTTCGTGAGAAGACAGATGGCTGTGTTCACATCGAGGTCCTTGTAATTCCAACTCCAGAAAAATCAGGTGGCGAGAAGACAACTGTCCCCAAACCTCAGTAATATAAAAACAAAACTAGATCTCATTGATTTACTGTAAAAGGACTTAAGAAGTGAAAGTTATCAGGAATTATTCCAGTGTGTAAAAGAGGGTAAATTGTTTGGGAGGATTTGAGTTTGTTTGTTTTTTTGTCCAGTTCATACTCCAGACCAGTTGATGGCAGTAATGCCCCATCTGTTGTTTGCCAACCGCCAATAACATTTAGAAGGAGAATAATAGGAAAAGTCCAGCAGCAGAGATCATGTATGATCCAGGCTGTTGCTGTGAACTCGTTCAGGCTCTTTGCGTCTGCACAAACAGCACTCAACTGCCCACGGTTAGCTGCGGAAATCAAACAACTTATTTGATTTGATTTCTGCACATGCAACTTTTGAAGCGCTGGGCAGCGTTAACAAAAAAAATGGGGAAAAAAAGCATTCTTGACCTCTGTCCCATTGTCCAAGTCCATAGTCACCTGTGGACGCCCACTCTTGGAACAGCATGATGCAAAAACTGCAGATTTTGGAGTAGGGACGCACTTAACTCTACACTTTAGACGAGTCGGAATTGAACCCTAACCCTCACTAGGCACAAGACACTTTAACATCCCACTCGCACGATGTACACTTTCAGATTTTCAATTGAAAATTTCCAGATTGTTATAAAATTCACTTACTTACTGTACATAATGTCCTCTTTTTGTATATAATTTACTTACTGTATATAATGTTCTATTTTTTGCACAGTCGAGGAGCGTTTCAGGACACATTTCACTGCTTGTTGTACTCGTATAACTAGGCATGTGACAAATAAAGAATCTTGACTCTTAAATTTGGGTCCTTTCCTGCTTGCCGCACACAGACGTTTCATGACAGACACAGGGTGTACTATCTTTTTGGGTTTATTTTTAAATCATGACTTATACACAGATATAACTTAAAGCGAATCTTAATGATCAGATTATACCTGTCATACGTTGACATGTGGAGATGGTTGGTGTCTGGCAAATACAGATGCACCGAAGTATAGACTTTGTGGTTCACTCTTCTGCCAGAAGACCCTTGGAAAACATCAAACCCTGTCAAATGGAAAGTATTCACATTAATTTCTTTCTCTCCTTTTTATTAGGTTTATTTAGGTTATCCAAGCAGTTTGTATTTAATGCAGGAAACATGTCCATATGATTATTAAACTTTTTATTAGAATATTGTACAAAGTGTGTGCTCTGTCTATAAAACTGTGTAAATAGTAACAGCTGTCAAATGTAGTGACGTAAAAGCCACCATATTTATTTCGTGCTTATTTTCTGCAGTGATCTGAGCTCACCTCCTATCATGAAATAAGTGCTCCAATCAACTGCATTCTCATCTGTCAGCATTTTCCTCAAACTCTGTTCATCCGTACTGTAGTATGCCATATTTTTCATGAAATTCAGGTCACGCTTGTTCCGTGAAATAAACAAAAGCTGTCACAATCACGTGACAAGCGAAAGATTTCCGTCGAGAAAATCTATTCACAGTTTTCCGACGGGATTTAAACACACCCCGGGGTCCGGTCTGCAGATAACTTTGAAATCAGGCCACGTATCGACCACAACTTCTAGTGTAGTCGGTTTGTTCCTGTTGATTCCGTACACCTGAAAGCACGAAACACTTTTAAGCGCTGCTGAGGCTGTAAAGCACAAAGACACGCGGTTTATGTCGCAGATACCTTATAACTCTTCGGTAAGTGTTTGAGCAGAACTCCTTCAGCGACCTGCAGCTCGTCTCTGTTCAGGACCTTCATGTTTGGATACCGGAGTTTTCTTACTAATGTACTTTAAACAACCTGCTGTTTTAAAACATCCCAATCCACCAAAATGGAGAAACCTTTATAAATTATTAACAGTTTAGGCAAAGTCCGTAGGGTTACGATATGACCGCATTGCTCCGGTTTGAACTTGTGAAATAAACGTAGCAGGCCACTTCCTGTCATAAAAAATAACTTTAACTTGAACTCTAACGTTAATTCACCGCCAGAAGTTTTTTTTTAAAAAAAAGTTTGTTTTATCTGTTAGCGTGTTTATGGAGTGTTCAGGAAAAATATGAAATCTAAAATATATTTTTCCAGCTCAACAACTTAAAAGTGGGACAAAGACTGTGCTTGCGTGGGACAATGTGACGTAGATGAGTGCTGACAGGTGGTGTGAATTTTGTGTTTGGAGTTTAGCACTCGAAATACAAATGCACATCTCAGCTCTCCCTCTGTAGTTGAATAAGCCTAAAGTGAGTTTTCTTTTCTTCACTGAGTTCAACCACTTACAAGCAGTCTTTATTTGTTGTAGTTCCATCATATTCTGCACAGCTTATCTTATTGGTCACTTTTAATGGTTTAATTTTGACCTGCACTTGACCTGTGATCTGAACCCTCAGATTAAAGAGACTTTCAACAGGCTTCTGGATTGACTTTAACTGAGATTAATCAAAATGTAAGATAGTGTCTCAGAATGCAGGGCAGGTGGGAAAAGGGTTAAACATGCAGTGTAGTCCTACATAAAGTGGGAACCCTGGTCACCCAAAGTCCAATATGTTTTATAGTGTTAGACAAAAACTCCCCTCTTTTCCAAAGTGATTAAAAGTGTAACTGCTCTATCCACCAACTCCTTATAGATGTTGAAAATAATGTGAATGGCATTTTCTGTTGTCAGTCATGTCTGTCCCAGATTTGTTCACATTCTCCTTCCTCTTAGTCAGTGGGTAGGTATCCAGAGAACTCATCACCATCAACAACAACAAAGAAGCTCTATTGAGCTAAAACGTCATCCTTGTGTGCATTTACCACACGGACACGTTAAAGTTTGTGTGCAAGTTTGACTTTATTTCAAAACTGAATTATCTGGAAAAAAAAAAGCAGCTCATGATCAGTTTGACTACACAACAGTTTGTTATTTGCTTGGTTTACTGATGAGGCAAAGTTGCTTCTTTAAAAATCGGGGAGACCTAGTTTGTAACACTGGTTAGTTAATTTTGGAAATTTAAAACAAGTTTGATTAGTTAAGCAGTGCAGTAGTAAAGGCAACAAATACTAATATTAATATATTTATTCCACCTACAGGAAAGTGCATTGCAGTCTAAGAGAAGATTATTCTGACACAAAGGTAAGATTTCCCAAGCGTTCTCGTTCTAGCGTCCCACGTAGATCTCAGTGTTGGCATTCATTCTTCAGTAACTCAATGGAATTAAGCCATGGGCGGCTCCACACTTCGAATGTGCACTGGTAGGGCTGAAAGGAAAAACAGACAATACATTTAACATTAGGATCTTTCAGGTGGTGTTGTCAAATCATGTCAAGTACGCAAAAAATTTTTTTTTGATTTATTATGAAATAAACAAAACATAGAAACATCAGAAATCAATTTGTTTCACATGATCACTTTTCAACAGGACACCTGTCGTCAGCTGCAAAGAGATGTGCATCGAGCAAATCACTTCCAGTGTGAATGCAGCTTTAATTACAAGGCTGCTGCATGATGTTTAAGAACAGATCAAATATCTTGCTTCTTTTGAGAAGATGCCATCAGTACCTTAGCCTTTGCCTGATCTGTGTGGATTGCACACACTTCCTCTACACCATCCTTTCTGCAGGGGGTCTTTGCCATCTTCACAGTTATGACGTACTTGATGCCAGCGACCACCTGTAATGGGAAAGAAATTGAATACAAGATTTACAGCAAATTAACTCCTCCTCCTCTTCCTCTTTAAACCACCCGTGAGCAAAGAAGCTCACCAATGACTAGAAAAAACACAAACATCAACACGCTGCTACGCTAGCCTTGTCTCAGAGTTCAAGAGGAGAGCCAAATAAACTTAAAAAAATTAATAAATACATGACTCGTCAGCATATTAACCAATCTTTAGCAAAGATGTGCTTTTGTCGGGTTCCTTTTTTCCCAAACCCACACTGCTCTTTTGTTCGGGCGGGTCAATGGCTGCCTCCACACAGGTACACAGAACATTGCAGACCTACTGCTCAAGCTAGGTTGAGAGGATTAGGGAAGATTAAAGAGGCCAGCCATGTTTTGGGGAGTACCAACGCCATTAAGAAGGCATATAGCAAATAAATTGTATGTAACGACCATCGGACGGCCACTAGGACTTTAGTTTAGTGGTTAAAAGTGAAACCTTTAAAGGGCGCTTCGCAGGCCTTTTCTTAAGGGCTCACATCACTACGATGGTTTACTGGATGGCTTTCCCCTAAAGAACAATTCAGTTATTCACGAATCTGACCGTTACTCACCTGTGACTGAACCTTGATCACTTCTGCCACTTGACTGAGGTACAAATCGTTGCTGCCTCTGTTGTGTTGGACGACGGCGAAGTGGAGAGCGTTTTGCACATTTTCATCGTTGATATCGGCGTCTGTCAAGCCCCCGACCATGGCCCCATACCCAACGGCCAAAGCGGCCGCAAGAACAGTCAAAGCGACTTTCCACATTTTCTATCTTTTGCCTAACAAACACAGGAAACGAAGTGAAACACTCGCCCACCGTGCCCTCCCAGTTATATAAACATCGACGTCACCGCGCGCGAGGAGTGGCATATCTCGCAGCGAATCGGCAATCCTCGCATCAGAGATCGGGTCTGATCCAGGCTGTTGTTGCGAACTCGCTCGCACTCTTTGCGTCTGCACGACTAGCACCCAGGTTCCCGCGGTTATCTGCAGAAATCAAACTACTCATATCGAAAACAAGGTATGTTTAATCTCGCT
Organism: Copadichromis virginalis; assembly: GCF_057382275.1. Taxonomy (NCBI): domain Eukaryota; kingdom Metazoa; phylum Chordata; class Actinopteri; order Cichliformes; family Cichlidae; genus Copadichromis; species Copadichromis virginalis. The sequence goes on from NC_140630.1 coordinate 23,126,027, forward strand.
CGGATTTAATTTCCACACGCGACTTTTGAAGCGCTTTGCTGCGTGACAAAAAGGGGAACAAAAAAAAAGCCTTCTTGACCTATGTCCCATTGTCCAGGTCTAAAGTCACCTGTGGATGCCCACTCCTGGAACAGCACGATGCAGAGACTGCAGGTTTTGAAGTAGGGCGGCACTTAACTTTACAATTATACGGACAAATAAATAGATTGTTCTTTAAGTTTCCCCCAATATTTCCCCACACTTTGCAGGGACACTTTCTTTGGCTTGAGTGCTGCTCAGCAGCAGCAGCTACTGATCGGCTCAGCCGTGGCAGCAGGTGGAATAATGGCCTACATAGTGTACAAAAGAAAAAAACCAAGAACCATTCCTTTAGGGGACGGATGGTGGGGAGTGGGGGAGAAGACACTATCAGAAGATCAGAAAATCTACCCTTTTCAAGTGGAGACCTCAGACAAAGAGATCGAGGTAGGTTTGAGCTGGTAATCCAACTTCTGAATGAACAATATTTGGGCACAGTTATGCAAAGCAATCTTCTTGATCAACAGGATCTCTATGAGCGCATCGACAGGACACGCTACGCAGATCCTTTAGAAGATGGCAAGTTCCACTATGGCTTCAATTCCACTTATCTGAAGAAAGTTGTTTCCTATTGGAGACACGAGTTTGACTGGAAAAAGCAGGTGGCAGTGCTCAACAAGTATCCACACTTCAAAACCAAAATAGAAGGTACATAACAGCTCAGCAGTGAGTATACTGGATGTACGTCAACCCACACAGATATTTGCGCAATAATCAATCAGCAGTTATTATTAAAGTTGTTGTTTTGCTTTTCATGTGTCAGGACTGGACGTGCACTTTATCCATGTGCGTCCACCACACCGCGAGAATCAGAAGGTTCTGCCTATCATGATCGTTCACGGCTGGCCCGGCTCCTTCTACGAGTTCTACAAGATTCTGCCGCTTCTCACGCAAAGCCACGACGGTGTTGTGTTTGAGGTCATATGCCCGTCTATCCCTGGCTACGGTTTCTCAGAAGCCTCTCATAAACAAGGTAGAATACGTCTACTAATTCTAAATAAATCTGGCGGAAGATATTCACAAATGTGTCTCCACTGCCGCTCCAGGGTTCAACAGCCTCGCCGCCGCCCGGATTTTCCTGAAGCTGATGGAGCGTTTGGGCTTCTCTCAGTTCTATCTGCAGGGAGGGGACTGGGGCTCGCTCATCACCACCAACATGGCACAGATGAAGCCTCAGTGAGTGCAACAAAAACAGAAAACATGCCACAGGTTACTCGCTGGAACAGAAAGTCCCTCGCTCGCTTTGTGTTAATGGAAACATTGTGACAGTTCTTACTGGAACTGTGAAGCATTGTTTGCACTGTGCGGACAGATTTACAAAAAAACAAATGGCTGTGCAAATTCCTGAAGAGTGAAGCTGATTTAATGTGAAAACTGGCACTAACTAACTCGCTGTGACCTTGGTAACGTTTTTTTCTCTCGTCTTTTTCCCCCCCCACCATTTCTCTTTTGCAGGTGCGTGAAGGGTCTCCACCTAAACATGTGTATGTCAAATAGGGGTTTCAAAGTCCTGTTGTCCTTGTTGATTGGCCCGTATCTGCCCTTCCTGGTTGGTTTGAGTCGGGAAGATGTTCGCCGGTTGTTCCCTTTCTTTGAGAAGAACGTCTTTGAGATGCTGAGAGAATCGGGCTACTTTCACATTCAGGCCACTAAACCAGATACTGCAGGTGTGACCATAACACAGTTTAGTAAGCTCAGTGTTTCTGATAGTCACAGTGACTGGATTAAAAGGTCAAACAGAAGCTAATGTAAGAGAATCGACCTTAAATTTAGTGATTTCAGCTCTTGATACCGCTTTGTCGTTGCAGGCTGTGGGGTGAATGACTCTCCTGTAGGCTTGGCAGCCTGGATTTTGGAGAAGTTCTCCTCCTGGGCCGATCTGAAGAACAGAGATCTGGAGGACGGTGGGCTGGAGAGGTACAGTTTCTAAATTCTAGGACTGTGGAGATATTTAAATTAACAATTTGATCAATAATTGATTTTATGCAAATATTTTAGTTTTTTAAAAATATTGGTAGGTGTCCCTTTTCCCGACACTAGTCAACAGGGCAAGGATCGACCAGCTCTAACAATTACGGATTATTGTTTTTCATTCAGCAAGATTTGTGATAGCTGCTGGTTTGTGACTGATAAGAAATTGTGTCATCTGTGCAGAAAATTCAGCCTGGATGACCTCTTGACAAATGTCATGATCTACTGGACCACAGGCTCCATCACCTCGTCCATGCGCTTCTACAAAGAGAATTTGGGGAGTAATCTTAACAACAGAGTGGATTTTAAGTACGTCACTGTGTACTCTCCACACTACACATGAGTGTTTTACCATGTCATGTGATGCCTCTAATTATACATTATATATTTTTTGTTTTAGGACAGAGATTTTTGTGCCCACTGGCTTTGCAGCCTTTCCTAATGAGCTCATGCACTGCCCCAAGTCATGGGCACAAATTAGGTACCGAAACATCCAGTCCTACACTTTCATGCCCAGGGGTGGCCACTTTGCAGCCTTTGAAGAGCCCCAGCTGCTTGCTGACGACCTGTTCAATTTTGTCAAGAAGGTGGAGAAGTCCTGAAGCCCTCAGTGAACTCGCAGACCAGTTATAGCACATCTGTCCTTTATTATTTCAAGCAGGAGACATACAAATCCTTAAGTTGAACATTTTTACACCACGCAGCATCTTATCACTTGATTCGTGACACTCAAATCATTTGCAAGCTTTTGATATATGTAAACATGCTCAGATGACACTGGCATAAAGAAGTCTTGGTCATTAAAAATGTATTGCACTAATAGTGTGTGTATTGCTCTGTGTTAAATGAGGACAAACATTCTTTTAAACGATCATTTGTAAAAGAAAAGGGTAGCACACCATACTGTTTATTTCACTATTGTTTGAATGAACATACTCTGAAACAAAAGAATACGTCGAAATTGATTAAAATATGTACATTTTAATAAAAAACACAAATGTTTAAAGTTCCCTTGGATTGCTGTTAACATTTACTGTAGTACACAAGCACCAGAAAGAAAGTGCTACACTCTAAAGACTTACTGTCCAACTTTTAGGGTCAGTTACTGAAGCCCTTAATAGTCACAGGTGCCTGAAACCACACATAATCCTCCCAGTCTGACCCTTCCGCCCTTGGTTCCTTGCAGACGTTTGGATCGCTAGACAGAACGATGATTTGTTTTTTTACACGAGTTGGGACTTTAAATTGGAGTTTGGGTCGAAACCAGCCTACACCACAGTCCCTGTGAGCCAGCACCAAGACTGTGGTGGGCATTAAGCGAACAGGTCTGGTGTCAGACAAAAGGTCAGCCACAAACAGTGTGCGGAAGATCTGCCTCAAGCACGATGACACCCGTAGACACAGATTCCCACCGGATGATGCCAGGGACTCCATGTTTATCTCGTACAGCTCTTTGGGGAGGACAAGCGAGCCACCCATTAACAGGAGCACACGGGGCACCCTGCTGAGGGAGAACAGCACCTCCAGATGCTGCAGCACTTCCTCCAGCTCCTGAAGGGTCTGCTGACACTTGCGCCAGTCCATGTCTGCTGAATGCACCGGTCTTCGATTCACTACGTCTTTATCCTGAAAAGCAAAAGAGACACCAAACATGTCGTGTTAATCTCACATCACCAACATTTCGTCAACTGAACAGCTGGAGGCATCTACCATAAACTTTTCCTGTTCACCTGCACCGACGCTTGCTGCTTCCTCTGGGAGTATACCAACTGGTCATACGTCATGGGCAGCTGCTGTCTTTGATAGAGGATGCACTTGAGGATCTCGCTGACGAAACGACAGCAGCCTTCCTGAGTTACAGTCCCCGGGAAGACCACGTTCACGCAGCCTTCCTCCTGTGCCCTCCTCACCACCTCGGCATCTCTGTCCTCTGCATCACTTTGTATACTGGCAGTCACTTTAATATGTTTAAAACCTCCCTGACAAGAAGCGTTATCCTCCTCTGTGTTATCTGGAAAAAACAACAACAAACAAACAAAAAATCAGCTTAACATTTATCTGAAAAGCCCATCTACTATACTACTAGATTATATATTTGTAGACTTGTAGGATGTGTTGGTCTGCAGCATTTCTGATGTAGCTGATAGAGCTGGGCTAAACAATCCCAATATCCATAGTATCGGATCACTACTAGTGTGAGAGTCCCGTCAGTTCAGTGTGTAAAACTGAATTATATTAAATAATTTTTTAAACCCTCAAACATGCACCATGAAAAATGCCTGAACGTCTTTGAGTTGACTGTCACGTCTGTTTTATTTATGACCTACAGCACATTTAAATAACAAACTATTTGCTTCAATTTCAAAATACACCAAAAACAGAAAGTTGTGTTTTTGGTGTATTAAATAATTATAGCAGAAAGTTAGAAACAAAAATCAGTGATTTAATGGTCGTTAAATGTGTTCATTTGCATATTGACGATAATTCATCTGATAAATCATGACACACTGCTCTCCCTACAAAAGTTGCCTCTATAGGTTAAAAGTATTTGCAAAACTGACTCTGTATTTACTCGGTACCGAGTCGATACCAAAATGTACAGTGTAGAACAACAGAAGTAGCTCTAGCTGTTTTCTCCCTTGAAATCAAATTTACATCAAGAAAATAACCACAAAGTACTAATATCCTTAGACCAAAACCTTAATATAGTTTAAGAAACGTGATCACAGCAGTGGGTCTACTGTGATCACCCCCTCCCTCGTTGGGGAACACATGCACTCACACCGGTTATGTCACCTACTTTGATCGGCGGGTATAGCGGTGTTTTCCTTATCGTCAGTGTCGTTCACGCAGTGCTGTCTAGAAGAGTCGTCTTTTAACTTTACAGCATTTTTACCCTTTAAATGTGTGTTTACGGGACTTGGGGAACGTTGTTTGCTGATTTCCGGGGAAACTCGGCTTGAGTTTGGGTCTTCGGATACAGCTTGGACCTCAGGCGGTGTCTTCGGTGCCTCCGCTATGCTAATATCCTTTTCCGAGGAGAAGGAAAGGCGTCTCTTTATCCCGAGGTCTCTGCTTTTATCAGTGGACACATTTTCCGTGTCCTCGGAGTTTGATATTATTTTTAATATGCTCGAGTCTTCTGCCATAGTTTTGAATATCCGCGCCGGGTTACGTCTTTTTTTCCCGGTGCATCATGGGAAATGCTCGTCAAAGGGAAAAAAAGCCACATTCACGTCACATATAAAAAAATAGAAAAACAAACGATGACTTTAAACTACCGACGGCCTTCTTATTGGTTCCTCAAACAAAACACCCTTAAATGCGTTTATTCTTACTGATTATAATTTCAAATAAGGCGTCTATTAAACTCCTTTAACTGTGCTAGCGTGTAACAGCTCCTTAAGTGGTTAAAGTAACTCAACGTATTTTTTCCCCTGACCATTTAAATAAACATTTTATTGGCTAAAATAAACTGAACTCCTGAGTCTCATTTGGAGCAATTACAACTGCCTCATTCAAATCACCTTAGGTTCACCTCTAGCCATTTAGAAAGTATTGGGTTTTATCAAATAAATCCTGCGTGTTTTTACATTGAATTTATTTACTGTTTTATTTATTAGATATTTAAACTACTTGAAACTCAGTTAAAGTCTCATTTAAATGCATAAATATTGACTGATCCTCATTAAAGAACATCAGACAGTCACGTTATTTGTAAAGGTGAGCAAAAATAAAAGAATTTAGTTGGGGTGCACCCTAGCGGTTAGTTTGTGCAGTACATGGAGAAAACAAGGGCAAACCTCAGGTGTGATAATTAGCAGTGAAAACTTCTACAGATATCCAAACGTTTCTTTTAAAGAAGCACAAAGAAAGGTGGGGGAAGCGGCTGGACATTGTTTTGCCAGATTTCTTTTTAAAATATTAATAATGACTTCAGTGCGAGTAGCAGTCCGAGTCCGTCCATTGAACAAAAGGTAGGGAGAATGACTTCTTTTATTATCCACCAAGCTTTCAAAATGGGCTGTCTGTCACCCCCATACACTTTTCACAGAGAAAAGCAGTTATCCTCGAAGGTGATAATTCATATGAAGGAGAAGACAGCAACCATTCAAAAGGTATAGGTCTATTATCACAAAATGAAACGCACTATACTGCAGTAAATGAAGTTATTACTGAAAGTCAGCGGTACCTGCGTTTATAATTTTAGCCCACAGTTCGAGGGGACGAGCTCAAGGGCGCAGGGAAAACCTTTTCATATGATTTTTCATATGACTCATTTGACAGAAGAAGTCCCACGTTTGCATCCCAGGAGAAGGTATCTGGATTGTTCAATATCTCACCTGTTTAGAGATTTTATATTCCTTGTGAATTTTTAGTGGGGGTTAACGACCACGACTTTAGTGTGAAAGAACTGTTTTCCTCATTTTTAAATAATCTTTTCTCTGCTGCCTCAGATCTTCCGAGACTTGGGGTTTGAAGTCCTGAAAGCTGCATTTGAGGGTTACAATGCCTGCGTGATTGCTTATGGGCAAACAGGCTCAGGGAAGTCCTACACTATGATGGGTCCTTCAGTAAGGTCTTCTATTAACTTGGCAAACATTGTAACAAAAGTTTAAATGGAATTTATTGATGATTTGTGTGGGGGTTTTTTTCATTAAAATGCATTATTATTATTATTATTATTATTATTATTATTTTTATTTTATTTTTTAGCTTCCAATCTACTGGCAGGTGACAAATTTAAAAAAAACAACCTTAAGTGCCTTTGTGGTGTCCCGGTACCTTAATATTGTTTCAAGTCTCTCAAAGTTGAATTGAGGGAAACCATGGATCTCAAAGATGCTTATTTGGTGCTTTCATTATGATGACAGGGATGGAGAGCTCTGTCACACACATCAGTCCAAACTTTCACATAGAATTAGTTTGAGAGCTGGTGACTGTAAAGGTCACGGCGTACGGTACTATTCACATTCATTTTCACACCGTTTCTGTGAGTCATCGTGCCCTGTGGATAGGGACTGAATCCCTTCACTGTAGGAGTCAATGGTTCAAGTCTGTTCTTTGACATGCCATCAATAATTGTGATAAGCCCTTTTTGAAGGTGCATGCCTTTCATTCAGTTTTTTTTTTGTCCTTTTTTTACCAGAATAATGTGAATAATTTGTGGTGAAAAATTGCATTTCATTCTTTTTAGTTTTGTTTTTATTCGAGGTACAGGGCCTATTTTTCATGCCTCATTTCAAAATGCATGCCGAATGTGACCTGTAAATAAACCCGACCATAATCAGGGAATTATGGGATGTCACAGCTCTTTACAGATAACACTGCAGTAGTGCTAACCCCACTGTGCACACAGCACTGACTTCTCGTCGCATTAGAGGCTGGCTGATAGCGGCCTCATCAGGTGTGTTTGTTTCTCCTTACTAATCAGAAAATTTGATGAGGCCAGCAGCCCACCGCTTTTTTTTTTTTTTTTTTTTTTTTTTTTCCCTCACCTTGCGCAGCAATGGGAATTTCACATTATCAGTGAGGTTTCAGCTTGTCTACCAGGAGACTTTTGCAAGGTCATCACCAGAGCTGCTGTCAACATCCCAGATAATTATATGTGGCTTTTAATGCTTACTATCTGTTACTTTGTAATTAAAACAAGGGGGCATGTAGCTCAGACTGGAATTGCTTTTATGCTTCAGTAATTCTATATCAGGATGAGCTGTTTGTGTTATTCAGCAGACTTTGCATATACTGAGTTGTGGTCATGGCACAGCATTACATAGTACGACACCCAAATTAAAAGAGCATAGCAGGAGCATAATTGTCATTTTAAAGTGTCTGTATCATTTTGTTTCCTTTCTAATGTGTCAGCACGATAAAGGTTTAATCCCACGGATCTGTGAAGGCTTGTTCTGGGAGATATCTCACAGGAGCAAGAGCGATGCCGTGATGTTCCACACAGAGGTCAGGTAAAGAACCATCACACTTAACTCAGAAATCATATTTCAGTAGAGAGAAACTTATTTTTTGTCAGTGATGGACCTTCAAGTTTTTTTTTTTTTCCTTATTATTTTTATAGCCTCTGACAGTGGACTTGTTTCAGGTTGTCCTGACAGACTTCAGTGTGGCATTGGATACCGCTGACCACAAAATGTTATTAGAGATTAAAACACAGCATTGATAATAAAGAAAATGTGCTCCAGTGGTTTAAATCTGTCAGATTGTAATTTGTGCATGTAAATTGGGAGTCTTTAACACATGTAGCTTGGTCATTGTTCCACAGGGTTCTGTGCTGGGACCATTTATATTTACATTATATGTGCGTCATTAAATTGCTTCAGCAGTATCATTAGAAGCCATAGCATAGGTTTTCATTGCCATGCAGATGGTACCCAGCTTTCTTTACCCATGAGACCAGATAACAAAAATCAGTTATTAGGGTTAGCTTAATGACATCAAGACCTGGGTTACATTTAAATTTCTTCTAAATTCAGACAAACCCAGTGTTGCAATATTTGGCCCTAAAAAGGAATCTTGTAGTCCTTCACTGCAAAAATTAAATATGTTGGACTGCTTTCTGACATTTGTGTAATATCTCTAAGATTAGAAAGATCCTGCCTCAGAGTGATGCTTAAAAAAAACTAGTTCATGCATTTATTACTTCTAGGCTGTACTGCTGTAATTCATTATTAAGTTGTTCCAAAAATTTCCACCAAAAACTTCAGTTAATTCAAAATGCTGCAGTAAGACTACTGGCAGGGACTAGAAAGCACATTTCCTCTATATTAAGTTCTCTTCAGAAGTGAATTTAATATCCTTCCCCTGACATATAAAGTCTGAAATAATGAGGCCCCATCGTATCTTAAAGACTTCACACCATCATATTATCCCAATAGAGCATTCTGCTCTCAAACTGGCTCACTTGCTGTTGTTAAGTTTCTTAAACTGGAATGGGAGGAGGTAGCACCTTAGCTTTCAGGCCCCTCTCCTGCGGAGCCAGATCCCAGTTTGGTTCCGGAGACAGTCACCCTCTCTACTTTTAAGATTAGGTTTAAAACTTTAATTGTTAAAAAGGACTTTTTCCTTCCCACTGTCACAAATTGCTGCTCATAAAGAGTCGTCTGATTGCCGTGGTTTTATTCAGAATACTGTAGGATCTTTACGGTTTAAAGCACCTTGAGATGGCTCTTGTCAATTGGTGCTATATAATTCAGCTTGAGTTGAATTGAAATGAAACTTTATATAAGCATTAATCTCAGAGAGAATTGTCATCCAGTTTGAAGGGAAACAAATTTAAAGAGGTGGTTCTGCTTTGCTGGGCAGGTTAATTATCATGCAGAATGTGGAGAACGAAGGATATGAAGCAAAAACGTGTGCAATGCTGTTGTTTCACAAGAGACATGGAGGCCAGTGAATTAAAAAGACTTTGGGCATTAAACAGTTTTATAAAACTACTGGTGTTGCTGGAGAGCATCTGGATACAGACTTTTTCCTGTTGTTTATATGAAACTATGTACTTTGTGCAAAGGTCTACTGTTTTTAGCCGATGGTAACTCAACTCAGAAGTCAGAGTGATGTATCCGTGATGATTCTTATTGAGTTGTTCTTGATTGTAGAATATACATGAGCCAGCAGTAATAAAGGGTAAAAAACCCATTCCTGTTCATCATTATTCTCACTTTGCTGGAACAGTCACATCATTTAGAAAAATTGAAAGGCCTAAATGTAATGAAACCAGAAAAAGGCACAACGTTTTATTGCTATAACCCTGTAATGTTCAAAATCCCAGATGAAATCTAGTCTCATCACAGTGTGTTTTATGTCCCAGCTGTTCCCCTAAATTATTATGTTAGGAGATTAGATTGCTGCTTTTAAGTCAAACTACTTTGAAATCATTGTTTTGCCATCTGTTTGCATGTGCACTGCTGGCACATTATTTGCATTTAAATTAACTCTATAATTGGATTTTATTTGATCGTGTTTGCATGTCTGTGTTTTTTTATTTTTATTTTTTATTTTTATAGAATATCTTAAAAAGACTCAGGTACAACATTTGACAATTAACACATCTGTACTTGTTCTTTTTTTTTTTTTTTTTCTTTTTTTTTTTTTTAATAAGCGAAAGAAGCTGCAGAGCTTGACTTTGTGTTTTTTTTTTTTTTTTTTTTTTTTTTTTTTTTTTTTTTTTTCCCTCAGAATACATCAAAATAAAACAACATCAACAACAAAATGCTAAGTTTGCTGTCTGAGTTCTCAGCCCTGTGCTGGGAAAAAACATACACGGCTACATGAGCAGGGCATGGTTCCTCCCATTTTATTACTGCCATGCATGCTTCTCTAAAGCCTAATTACTTTATGCCCCACATTGTTTGTTTTTGAATCAGACACTAGTCCCATTGCGTCTTGCACAGATGCACCATAACTTTGATTAACCTCATAGGACCTGCCGTCCACATATGTGGACATCACATTTTGGGTTATTTAGACCAAAATACTCAGTTTTGCTCTACAGGGGCCTGATATCCACTTACGAGGACATTATACTGCTACTGTTCTATCAAAATTTCAAATGAATATCCTCATATGTGGCTCTCATTTTTCTCAGAAACAAATTGGGTAAAAAAAAAAAAACATTTGGTAATTCTTTGTTTTGATATTTATCAGGTCCCAATCAGCCCAAATATCAAAGTTAATAGTAACTTTATTGGTATTTGGCATGCAGATTAACAATGAAAACAGATATTCCATTGCATCTTTGTCACCTTTTTTAAAAATAAATCATGGTTCTACATTGTATTTTTATCTTTGTACCAGCTATCTTGAGATCTGCAATGAGCGGATGCAGGATCTTCTCAAAAAGAGAGCATCACCTACAGATGATGGGGGCTTGAGCGTGAGGGAGCATCCTAGGCATGGTCCCTATGTAGAGAGTAAGACTGTTTTTATCCTGTATTCTATGTCCATCCTAGCTGTGTTTGCATAAAATCTGATGCAAAAAATATATATAACTCATAGATCTGTCCAAGCATTTAGTACAAAGCTACAGTGAAGTGGAGGGCCTGATCATTCTCGGCAATGCCAAGCGCACCACAGCCAGCAGGGGAGTGAATGACTTCAGCAAGCGCTCTCATGCCATCTTCACCATAACGTTCACCCAGGTGAAACACAGTGCTTGATGTTTGAATTTGGCCAAAGTAAAATGTTTGCTAGAGATCTGTGGGTGTTAACAAAAGCCGTCCCCCAAAACCGCTGAGACTTTTATGAGATAATGAGACCTGATCTGTTGTGGTGTTATTTTTCACAAGCTTTCATTTTCTCTGTTTGTGATATCACTTGTATACGGAAGTATATTCTTCTGTGATATTGCCTTTTTTGTTTCCTGGGACAGGTGTGGTGTGATGCAGAACCGTTATACGAGACGGTGAGTAAGATCCACCTGGTAGACCTGGCAGGCAGCGTGAAAGTTGATCCCACACGCACAGTAGGAGGCAGGTTGAAGGAAAGTGCCGACATAAACAAATCTCTGGTCACATTGGGACATGTGATCTCAGCTCTAGGTAAAGGCAGTCAGTCATTTTGCTGTGGAATTACTGTTTGGGACCTATTTACAACCCTATTTTTTTTTTTTTTTTTTTTTTTCTCTTAGCTGTCAAATCAAACTCTTTACATAGAAATCTATATGAAAGATGGATGTAGCTGTGCAGCAGAAGGGCTCTTAGACCTATACTTTTTACAATGGCCAGCAGAGGGCGACTCTGCTTATTTTTTTTAAATGAGGTTTATTGTTGAGATGTTTGTGGGATGCTTCCTTGTAAAGACTTTAGATGGGTTTATGTCTCAGTCTTTACTTTCTAATATTAATACTAATATTTGTTTTGCAAATGACAGTCAATTACAGGATAAAAAAAAGGATATTAAGCAAGATATGCTTAGACATAACTTCACTGACCAGTGAGGGATATCACATTGGCTGAATTTATCTTTTAAGTAGTCAAGTAATTTAAAACACAAACAACACAAAATAAACGACCCTTGAAATTATGGTTGAAATGCATATTCCATTGATAATTAGATGCCTTTTTCTGAAGAATACATATTTAGTAGTGAGCATTTAGTTCTCAGAATTTATATACAACTTGTGGATGAAACATTTTACCTTTCTAGTATTTGACTGAGTACTTTTGTTTTTGATACTCTCAGCTGACCTTGGTGTAGGAGTGTCAACAACAAAACAGATCTTCATTCCTTACAGAGACTCTGTGCTGACATGGCTGCTAAAAGACAGCCTGGGTGGAAACTCTAAGACTACTATGATAGCAAGTATGTATTACTTAATTCTTACCTGTTTTTGATATTGGAAGCATTATTAACCACATAATTCTTTTATTTTCCATCTTCTGTTTTCACACTCCTCATGAACATGTCCCCCCCCCCCCCCCGGCAGCCATTTCTCCTGCTGATGTGAACTACATGGAGACCCTGAACACTTTGCGTTTTGCCAGTTATACTAAAAACATAGTGAACTCTCCCACAGTGAACGATAATGGCAGTATGAAGGTGATGAGGGAACTGCAGTCAGAGGTTACCAAACTCAATCAACTACTAAAAGAAGCCACTCAGGTCCTGCATATGCTCACATTCACAGGAGGCATAAACATCTTATAGTGTTTCTTGTTCAAAGCTTATTTTGTAGGTTGTATTGTTGTCTTGCTGTTACTTTAGGTTGGGCATGAGGTGCCATTATCCTCTGTGGATGTAAAGGAGGAGCTGAATGAGACAAAGGTGAGTCATCCTCTGCAGAATAGAAATGAAAGGCATTTTGAAGTTCCCTTTTGTAAATAATAAACCTGTTATTTCTGCAGTCCCTCCAGGCAGTAGCATTGACCAAGAACAGAAGCAGCACGTGGAGGGAGACACTGAATATTCTGCAGGTACAAAAATGATTCATTCATGCATTTAAATATGAACGTCTGCTTGAGAATCCTCGGGGCCAATTTACCATTGGTGTGTTTGACTCACAAATGCCAGCGGGTTATATTTGATTCTTGGATATGAGCTAGAGGATAAGACCGGAGAGAAGTACTTGTTGCCCTGCATTGTTCCATTGAATAGGTTTGTTGTAGTTCTTCCATTTAATCAGATGTACAGACAGCCCAAACCCCTGTACCTGCTTTTCTTTTGCACAGAGTTGGGATAAACACTTTAGAATAAAATGTGAAGCAGTTTAAGAGTAATGTTAAGCGCCCTTGCTGCTTGCCTAATTTTCTATGTCCCTCTTTGGAATTATTTGTGTTATAATAAATTATGTTAAGAAAGATATAAAAATGATTCCACTTAAAGTTTGGAGCAGAAAGATATGTGATTAGAACAGGAGGGCACAGAGTATAGAAAAGGTTTTTAACACTATTAATCAGCAAAGCAGCAAGCTCCCCAAAGCAGTCTTAGTAGGTTTTACTGCTTGCAGTGAGGAGATCCTGCCAGCTGGTGTCACTGCAAGTCTTGTGAATAACTGCTTCACAGGGAGTAGACTCAGTCTAGCATTTAAATAAAATTTTTACATCTATTTGGATGCAAGTGGCATCCAAAAGGGGAGCTCGTATAATGGTTGTAAAGTTGGGTTGCAACAGTGTTTGGGGAGCCTTACAAAGAGAAACAGAACAGATATGTCTTCTCCCTCAACAAATATGACTTTTCTGAGGCAAAAATGGGGTGGCAGCAGCTTCGAAAGACTCCAAGGTGAAACAAAAAATGGCAGCAATGCCAGCCGAAAGTGAAACTTAACTCTGTTCCTCTGCTGAGTTTATGCCCGACCTCCCAAAAAACACCAAATATCATTTGTTTGGGTCTCCTTGTGTTCAGCCAAGAAGCGTCTTGCATTATGCATTCAACCGTGAAGCGTGCCAGTCATGAAAAGTATGGCGTGACCTCTTGTCTCTGTCATTATACATGCTATTAATGCATTCCTTTTAGTGGTTTTTCATGGCGTTAAGCTATTTTGTTGTTGTTTCAGATTTTGAATGATGTCTGAATATGTGTGTGTGTCAGCCATTAGTAATGCAGCAGCAAAGTAAGAGGTTTACTTTGCTTTTATGAGGACATTGTGTAAGAATTTAAATACCATACACATGAATGTCAGCTATATGTGTACGGTGAATAATTAACATTCTATTCAGATGGTGGTTAGTAGGTGACATTTAGTGGTTTGACAGCCCTTTTATTCCCGGGCATGTATCGGAACTCATTAGCTTCTGTCACGGATCCTAATTAAGAGGTCTTGATTATTGACATATGGTACTTTCATTTCTGTCTGTCCAGCATGTTAATTAGAGTTACTATGGTATAAATCTGTTTCCATATTCGAGCAGTGATAACTTTATGCTCAAAGGCAACATCACCCATCTTATTTTTTTTCTTTTTTTTTTTTTTTTTTTTTAAACAGCTGTGCTCATTCATGTAGACACATTGTTTAAAATGCATGATACAATGTGACACCTAGGTGAAAAGGCCAGTGCACTGGTGACCGGTAGGCACATTTGTGTTGGTGAAACTCTAAGTGTTTGATGATTGACTTTATGGATTTGACATTTGTCTTCTTGTGCATTTGCATTCTGCCTGGGTGCAAAATGATAAGTGGGATTCCTGCATGGAATGCTGCAGATATTAGAGGTGGAGTCTGTACTAGGATCAGTACAGAGATGCACCTCAAGTGCAAATGGAAGATGGTCATTTTAAAATTCAGCAAAAGCACCTAAGGGGGGAAAAGCTTTAGCTATAAGGTTGAATGCAGATGCAGTATGGCATCAACACGTTTCATATGAGGAAAAAGGGTTGGAAATGGGTTTTATGTACATTACCTGTTCTCTATATCTAGCATATGGTTTTTAATTTAAGAACCATCTTCTCCACATCTCCAAGTTTCATATATTTTGTGTTTAATTCAGGTCCTCCTGTTGCTGAAAGCTTGATGAGAATTTCTGCTCAGGCCTTAAGGAGACAAGTTGACCAAGAGCGGTGTAAACAGAATTTTGAATTCTGTATTCAAAGCAGATTTAGAATGCAAAGTTATTCATCGTCAGCTTCCCAGATTGGTTACAGGGCATGTGGGAAAGAGAAAGTAATTAATATGAGATGGATTCCGGAGCAGCCTCTTACCAGACGGAGGCGGCAAGAGATTGAGAGAACAAAAAAGGCAGGAAGAGGGTAAAGTTAAATGTTTTACTGCAAGGAGGCTGGTGGGGGTGGGGGGAACCTTAAACAAAATTATAATATACACACACACGCACAGATATTTGTAAGTAGTTCCTACTTCATGAGCAGAATTGCACCCTGCTCCCCCAGCCAACCTTTTGGGTCCCCTTGTAACACAGTGTTGTGGGAGGGACTTCTATTTCAGTAAGATAAAATGAACCACGGCTTTTCTTTGATCGTCGTAGTCTCTGCATTTCCCAGACATGCTACAATCAGCACAACAGCACAACTTAAACCCCGCTCTGAGCCTCGCTATGTTTAATGTGAATTTTATTTGTAGTGTCAGCAGTTAACAAAATGTAATTATTATAGCATTTCACAAGCTGTATAAGCCTTTCTTCACATGTGGGCAAATCTTGGCACAAAACTGAACTGATTTTCCTTCTTTTTCATACTGAGCATAGTTAAAACAAACAAAGGTGTTCTTAACTGACTCCTGACAAATCAGCTGATGACAGTGCTAGCTCATTGCATTAATGTACACCTGCAATCCACCAGTGTTAATTTTGTCAGCAAATTTTGATTCAGTTTCGATCATAGCCTTTTGTTAAAACGCCTTTTTAGTCGTACTTGAGGCATCTGAATTCTTTTAGTTTACCAGAGATCATGAGATCATTGATTATGAAGTTGATTCAGTTGATTTAAAATATAAAGTGTTTAAATTTGTTCTGCTTTGACCTGTGAGTGTTGTTCCACAGGGTTTACAGGAAGACTTATTTTCCTTGACATCAAACGCAAAGTGTCCATATGACTTCTCTTCCTCCCCAGTGTTAATATTTTGTTGTTTTTGTGAGAAACTTTGAGCATGGGAGTTAGTTGTACAGTTTACAAATAGCGCCTGGGGGAACTAACCCGGCCTGCCTTTCTAACACAACTTAATTAGTTCTGATTGGATCTCATTTCTCCAGAATATTTTAATTTCATTTTTGCTGTCGATGACTTCATAATAGTTTTTGTCTCTTAAGGATTAGGTTTTATTTAGTTATCTTTATTTTGAAGTTATTGGAGAACACGCAAGCCACTTTGCAACCTACCTCAACTCCAGGTACTGCAGGATTGTCTCTGACACTTGCTTGCTCCGTTCTGTGCCAGGTCTTGCTGCTGCTCTCCCCACCTTTTGCTTTCCATTTATGCACGTGGAAGGAGGAGAGGGCCATACTGCCAAATATAAATTATGCAGATGGAAATAACAATCTGTTTTTATTACAGCGGTCCTGACTTCACCTCTACACTCTTCTTGCTCTGTCCCTAAAATCAGTTAAACTTGACATATTGGCAAGATAACAGTTAATGTCGCTGCAGTCTCCTTGAATCGGTGAAAGTTCAGCATGTTATGTAAAGCATTGCATGTGACAGCTATTGACTGCATGCATGAATGCATGACCACATGCTGATGGCTAGAAGGCATATCAGGCTAATAAAACAACAGTTGATAACCAGTTGGTTGAAATTCAGCTCTCACATGTAGTATGCTCCCAGATAACAAAGCATATTAAAAATAAATCACTTTTAATGAGGTGCCAGGTCTCTTTGATTCTTATTCAATTCTTAACTAGCATTCATTGCAAACAAAAGGCTTTATGCCATTTGAAAACGTGCCTTTCTTTTACATGTCATTATTTCATAGACTGTTTTGGCAAGTTGCTCCACTTGACAAAGAAGTCGGAAAAGTCGATTGGTTGACTGTGTTTTGAAATGCATATTGTCTAAGTCGGGAACCTGACCTGTCAAAGTGCTGTAAAGTCCATTAAAATTCTACCCAACCACAAATGATGGCTTTTAATGGAATCCTAAATGCTGCCCAAGACTGGCTGCTGGTCCAGGCCACGGTTAATTACAGTATGTTCACCAGCTGCCTGAGTCTGAACACAGAGTGTGTCCTTGCGTTACACACAGAGTGACTGGGTGTGGTGAGGAGCAAGTGTGTGAATGTGAGGGGAAAATAAGAGGATCTCATCTGTTCCTGGTGTCTGAGGAAAGTGGACACAGTGCATTAATCTGCCAGGCTGCTCCTCACCTCCTAATGAAGTCTGTGAAAAATCCCTTTTAATTAAGTACAGGGGCTGTGGTCGATGCCTCTCCTTCTTCATTAGAAAAAAAGGATTTCTTCCATCTCGCAACTGCCGATGAGAGAGGTGGTGCTGGTGGTGGATGCGTCTCTCGCTTCACGGTCCAATCTATTCGATAGAGCAGCAGGATGAGGTTGAAAGTTACTTTTCCTAATCCGTGGCAATGTGAGGCAATGGTCCACCAGTTTAACAGGAGGATACTTGTCATAGGGCACTCATACATGGGTAGACTCTGGGTTATTCAAGAGCAACAGCCATTACACTGCAAGGAAAAGGTTAAACGCTTAGAGAGCTGAGTTTCTCTCTTTATTGCTCAGTTCTGTGTCATTTAAACCTACAGTTCATCCGAAGCAAAGTGTTAAATTTCTTGTTTTATAATTTGCAAATGAACTGCTCTGTGTATTTACTCAGTCAGCAGCTTGTCAGGTCTTTTCTTTAACTGAACCATACCTTTTTAGTCAAGTAAAGAATGGAATTATACAAAGTAAAATACAGACATGTATGCAGTATAGCTGTCTGACTAATGCTGCAACAATTGCTGGAGGCAGTGAAGCGGAATATGAAGCAGATCAGACTTTTAAGTGTAGCTTTCCTGAGCTTTAGAAATGGCTTTTGAGGATTAAATCGATATTTCTACCTATCGGATTTCCATAGAGAACACTATCAAATTATTATTTAGCAGAGGTATCCTCAACAGATTTTACAGTAAAGTAAATTCTTATTTTTTGACTTCTGATTTAACTTCTGATTTATCTACAACTACAGAGCAGTAATGATCCATAAGTTAAATGTGGTGATTTCTTTAATGCTGTTCACTAATTGATTTGTGATTTTATTTATTTTTTATTTATTTATTTTACATTTGTGCCGACTCATGCAATGTTTTATGGTGGAAAAAAAATCTAAAATAAGCACAGGCATTCACTTTAGTGTGACCTTCCATACAACACTGCTTTGGGCAACACTGTAAATTGAAATGAAAGCAGTGGAGGTTTGCCATCTTCAAGTAACGGCAACATACTTTACAAGCTCTATAGTATTTTGATTGCCATGTACCACTAAAGGCAACAGCACATGTTATAACGTGTGTGTGTGTGTGTGTGTGTGTGTTGTGGGTGAGCAGTATTGCGTCTGTCGCACTCACTGATCACGATGTACAGTTTGACTCTCGCCATGATAATCTAAATGATTTATAGTGTCTCTCTTGCCGGTAGCCAATCTGCTGTTTCATGGTGACACATGGTTGGAATGCTGCAATTCTGCTTGGCCTTCAGGCAAGGAAGAGCAGTCATAAAGAATTCAGCTTTCTGCTGGTTGCCATTAAATGTCTGTCAGCATTTTTATTTTATATTGTATGCCACTCCAGCTACAGGCTATTAAATAAGCTTTTTGTCTTGTGGTATGTTCTCTGTAGGAGGAGACGGTGACTCTGAGGAAGGAGGGGAGTGGAGTGGTGTTGGATTGCTGTTTGCCTCACCTTATCGGTGTTGGTGAAGATCTGCAAAGCACTGGAATCGCCCTCTATTACTTGAAAGTGAATAGTTTATTTGAGCTTCATATTTATGCACTACTCTTGATTTAATCGGAAAGTGTCTCAATTATTTTGTCACACAATAACTTTTTGTGTATTTTTATGATCTTCTAATCTATAGGAAGGCAGAACCATAATTGGCAAAGCATCATGCACCCAAGATATTGGTGAGTTGGGGTTTTAACGACATGCTTCTTACTTCAGATTGGCAGCTGCTTTCTTATACTGACTTTCACAATTGTACTGTAGTGCTCCATGGGCCTGGGCTCCTCAGTGTGCATTGTGTGCTTGAGAACATTGCTGGGACTGTAACCCTGTTCCCTCAGGATGGTGCACTGTGCTTAGTCAATGGCTCTGTGGTCACCGATCCTTGCCAGCTGACTCAGGGTAAGCAGTTCTGTAATATTTAATGTAGAGATGGCACGATACCACTTTTTTTTATGTCCGATACCGATATCATAAATTTGGATATCTGCCGATACCGATATGAATCCGATATAGTGTTTTTTAATCAACAAAACTGTTTTTTAAATATCTTGCTGCATTTTGTATAAGTTCATACTCAAGTTTAAAACAACAACTACACTAAAGCTATTCTGTTATACCTGTATGCAAAAAAAAAAATATTTCATAGTTCAGCAATACTGATCAATCTAATAAACTTAAACCTACACCAGCCTCCCTATTCTGGTATTTTAAAGAGTACTTAGCATAAATATTAAGCAGCCTAACTAATAGGGTTCCAACTCCCAGCAACAACAAAATTAAATAAATAAAAAATAGGGAACCACCCCTCACGCTCCACCTCATGATGCTTAATCGACGTAACCAACCTTAATTTGATGCAGTGTGAAAAAAAAAATGCACAGAAATCAATTATTTTTCAAGAAATATTAAATAGATTCAACATCTTTCTTCAACAAAATTGCAGACTGCACAGATGGTACCTTCCCAAAGGAAAAAGTACTATAGCTTACTAGGGTATATATATTAGACTTAATAGTTACTATATACAGTAATGGACTTCTATTTATTTTGCATCAAATTAAAACTTTGGGTGTCAGATAATTATTTATTAAAAGCTAGACATTTTAAATGAGAATAAGAAAGAAAAGTATGTCTTTGTGCCCCCTTTTCCCTGTTAATGCCCTATCGGCCCCCCTGGCTAAACTTTGCTAGATCCGCCCCTGCACAGTTACCAGCGTCAGCTACGTAGAAAAAGATCCTGGAGTAGAAAGTAATAATAAATACATTCTAACAACAGCTGATCAAGCTTAAATGTGCTGCTGTTGTTCAGCCACTGGTTTCCTCTTTCTGGTGCAAAGTGGGCCAAAAGCAAACTAGAGACAGGACTCACGACAGAAAAGCCGATCAGCTGATCGTTAAGCAGTTTCATGATTGAAGTAGCAGCAGGAGAGGCAGTCGCTCCATATATCGTTTGTTAAGCTTAACGCAGGAATGCTTTACAAACATTCAGAGATGGACTTACACACTTGCTTTACTTCTCTCGGGATAACTTTGTCGGAGATGAAATGCCGGGTTGCTAGCGAAGCTCCAAATGCTATCCAGACCACCGACAGGTCCCGCATGCCACAGCCGCTCTATCACGTGATGCATACTGCTCCGACGTGCTAACGTTCTGAGGCGAGTTACGGCGTGTTGCAAGTTTTGTGAGGTGCTTTCGTGATATTTAATGGATCGGATTACATTTTTTATTTTTCTCCGATATCCGATCCAGTAATTTAGGTCAGTATCGGACCGATACCGATACGTAATATCGGATCGGTCCATCTCTAATTTAATGTACTCTTGACATTCTTTAATGAACACTGGTACTGGAAATCTATAAGAAAAAAGATTTCTCTCTCTCTCATTCATACATAATCCTTTGGCTTGTGGGAGCCAATACGACTTTCATCCATTTTGAATGCAGTTATATATGATCGCTGCATCACATCTTCAAATGAAATCCACTTTATCACCCCGGTTCTCCTACTGCCGTGCACTCGGGGCATGAGCGGATTCTGAACACAGCTCTCCATAGGGCAGATGCCATTTCTTTTACTAAACATTTTGAAGGGCGAGAGGCCCCGGACAAAGCTCCAGACAAAGCCCCAGGCCCTCCATTTAATTGGCAGATGGAGTTGATAGGGCCGACAGGTTTGAAGTGGGCCAGAACATTAACCTTTCAAAGGACAGAGGCAAGCCGGGCTGGAACTCTGGCCCCCCTGAGCCGGCACTTCTTGCCAGGGCTGGGAGCTTTCACCGTTTCCTGCTTCCACATCCCCGTTGCTTGGCTTTTGAGAGATAAAAACTTTAAACAGAGCCAGGCAGCACAGGGCCTGGCTATGTTAGTCTCTTTCATAAGCATTTCAATTTATCCAATATCCCCTTCAGAAATGGCTGCATCTGAACCTATTTTCTTGAACAAATGATAGTAATTTTCAGCCCAACAGCAGCTGGATTCCATCACAGGCCGCTCTCTCAGGTACTTTGTCACTCGTCAGAAGTCATTAGTAGAAGCAAGATTAGTAGTCGCTCTGCTGAGAGAGGAGAAGGAAAAGCGGGAGAGACCTCATGAAAATCTGTGGATATGGCCACATGAACGTGAGTCTGATATATATAAACCCCAATATCACTTCAATTCTATAGCTTTACAAGACTTCTCAAGTTTCCTTGGACCATTTTCTCTGGTAAATTATCGCCCTGGTCTTGTCCACTGCCAATCATGTTGGGGATTGTGTTCCTGATGGCAATTCATTAACTCACCAGACGAAACTGTGTGGGGGATTTTTGTGCTTTCAGTCGAGTTTCTCCAGTGTTCAGTGTAGATATGGGTCACTGCTATCCCACAACAAAGGGAAGATTCTCATGGCAACAGAAAAATTATGCAGACTGTGCCACACCTCCAAAGGTTTCCTGGCAGATTTGTCACCGGCATCTGTCATTGACTGTACCAGTTTTCCCTATGAATCACATCATATTATTTTTCTTTCTTTCTTTATTTTGGACACCAAATAGTAATGAAGTTCATAATGACTAGTTAATTGGTATTTTCCCATTTTCTTTTCATGTATTATCTCTTTGGGCTCCTTTTAGGTGCCATCATACAGTTGGGAAAAGGAGCCACACTCTGGTTTAACCAACCGACTGCTTCCCAACTTAGACTGAAATACCAGGTATGGTAAAATACTAAAAACCACCGCATGCAGAAAAGATCCCGAGTCTTCTACTACTAGACTTTTTCTAAAGTGTAGTGTCTCTGGGGAGTGCCTCAGCTGCATTTTCTGCTGGTAATGTTGTAAAAGCAAGTAAACATCGTGCTCTTTGTTGCCATAACTACCTGCTGTAATGCCTGCTACCTTTGACAAATATTACTCATATTGATATCATGTTCAAAATCTACATGAGAAAGTTCCACCACATCACCAGTGGGATCCATATGGCTTTGTTTTGATCAGAATATTAACTATGAGCTTTTCAGTTGGTGCAGGTTTTTGCTTGTTTATATAAAACTCTTTTTGTTTTTGAATAATTGGCTCATATCATGGACAATATGTTCCCAACTTTCTCACGCTAGAAAAGCCTCCTGCTGTTCCTGAAAGGAGGCCAGGTGCAGTGCCTTTCAAAGCTGGCTGCTATTCGTCCTTTTTGCAACAGCTTCCTCTTGGCTTTTAGTATTTTTAAAGAAGCATTGTGTGAAAGCACAAACTCCCTCACACTCTTGGATACTGCAGGCACTGTTTTCTCTGCAGTAATATATCAATGTAAAGCATTCCTGATTTAAAATCTATTGAAGGCATATTTTTAGTTGGTGATAAAATAAATGTAAGAAGACTTGGATACATTTCATCCAGTATTAAAGTAGAAAAAGTTGACGCTATTAATCAATTAAAAAGTTAACGAGGATTTACTCGACAACTGCAAGTCTGCCACAGCATTTGTTACTGTTCAAATTTATTACGGTTAATTCAACTGTAACTAAAAACTGAAACTGGGTGTGAAAAACATCTCAGTTAATGAAATAAAACCTAAACATTTTAACAATATGGCTTTAAGTCTCATTTATCCAAATGTTGTAATGTAAATGCAACATGCAGAATATACAAGTGCTCAGCTCTTATCCTCACTGTTCTGAACATTTTTAAACTGCATATAGCTACAGTCAGCAAATACTGATGCTAAATTAGTTTAAACTGAATGAAAAATAAATACCAGTAAATTAAAAACAACTCTAACATCAACACTGTGGCAACAAATAAATTGTCTTTTAAAATGACAGAGCAATCTCTCATTTACTTTTTATTTTCCATATATATTTAGTAGGGGTGCAACGATACACAAAATTCACGGTTCGGTTCGGTTCGATACTTTGGTGTCACGGTTCGATATTTTTTCGATACAAAAAAATGTTCATGCCTTTTTAATTTGTCATTTATTAAAATTATAAATATATATTTTAACTCAAAAGTACAGTTTTTAAATTTAACCCTAACCCTTGTGTGTTTTTTTTATTTTGACAGCGAATGCGCACCTGCGGACCACTTATGTGCAGCCCTGGTTTTTTAGCTCGTCATATTGCAGCCACAGAAATTATTTTGTCCATGAAACCATAAAGCTGCACTTTCTTTTTGCCTTATAGTCTGATTTGTCATAACTTCTCCGTTTTGTGGTAAGCTTTTCTTTGGCTGTCACTTCTTCACCCTGACCTGTCTTATTTGGCTCAGCAGAACTAAAATATATATCTGTCTGTGAAGGTTCTCAGTCACCCAGGTCATCGTAGTCAAATATATATCCTGCTGCTTTTACACACCGACTCACATAAGCTCAGCGATTCTCTGCGCGATCAACCTCTCACATGTTTAAGCTTGCTGCAGGAGATTTCACTTGTCATGTTTGCATAGTAAGCTAACGATTAATAAGACGATGTCAGAGGAATTGGTGCACAAATTATCATCACTCACAGATCAGTGCTGTCGCTCTCTATACACAGTTCGCACGATTGCAAAGTGAAAGCAAAAAAACAAGCGCAAATTCAAACGCGACTTCAATATGTCACATATTGACAGTGGCTCACCGATGCCAATGACATAATTACCCAGCTACATTTCTGAAAGAATGCAAAAGCATTGACATATATTTTTCCTTCCTACAATAGCCCGACGGGCAGGGAAGAGATAGATTTTGGTAGCCCGACTGAAAAAAATCGCTAGCCCCAGGATGTCGGGCTAGCGATATTGCAAGCCCTGTATCTGATTGAGGAATCACTCATCTTTGGAAAAGAGAGTTTATTACAGAGAAATGTCTCTTTCCAAAATAAAAGCTATACTATCCGCTTCTTCTGGGCTATATTCTCAGCAGCATAAGGAGAATCATGTGCTAACAGCTGTCTAAATGACTCGGCTAAAGTTAGTAGCATGCTTGTTGTTTTTGTCTTTGCACTAGGATGATGTCGGCGTAAATGTGCAGTCATATTCGTTGTGTTCCCACTAGTGCTTTCAGGTTAATCTCGTTGAAATGACCTTAACGCCACAACACGGCAAATCTCCGTTAACGAGCTACCGCCGATCGCCCCGTGCATGGGGCTAGACGGCCAACACGTTAACGAGCTAACTGCGCTAACACACTAGTTCCCACCCATGTAATTGAGCATTGCATGGCACATCCAACATACTGTTTTACTTTAGTCCATGACTCGCTTACCTTCAGGGTCATACGTCACATGAAAACCAAAATAATTCCAAACGCCAGATCTGAATGAGGGTGGGGGAGGTGCCCTGCGCTCTTCCTTCTGACGATGCTGTCTGTGTTGAGCGCTCAGTGGATCTGCGCTCGACAGTGCAGCCTAGGCGGAGTAGTCGAACGCAGATTCACTGAGCGCTCAACACAGACAGCATCGTCAGAAGGAAAGTTGATAAAATAAATTACAAATGTTGTATTGTTCGATACATATGCGTACCGAACCGAAAGCACTGTATCGAACGGTTCAATATCGATACGAATATTGTTGCACCCCTAATATTTAGAGCTATGCTGTGAAATGAACAGTGTACAATTAGCATTGAGTCCTTTTGACATTTTTGTCTTTTACATGGTAGCAGGCATTGGGATTTATTTTACACTGATCAACAGAAAAAACATCTGAAAATCTGAATCATTATGCTTGAGTTATTTCACTCATGTGGCCATTTGTAGCTAGAAGTTGAATGTGGAGTGCGTCCCGGTGTGTTACAGATTCTTGTTAAAATCCTGTATGGTGCAGCTGCTGCTGAGTAGGTTTCCAAGGTTCATCTATTCAAGATATGACAAAACGTCTTTGTCGCAGATTTACTCAAACCACCTCTAAAAGGAAAAGTAAGGTTAGTTATTTAAAAATGCGAATACAGTGTTTTACCTTCTCTATGTAAAATAAAGACTATTCTCTGTGAGCCTCTATATGAGAAACACTAGGGGAGCATGTTAACAAAAGGAGCTCTGAAACCATTAGATGACGCTGAGAGACTGTAATGTTGCTTGGCTGCTCACTACTCAAAGCTTTATAGCACAGTGAAATCATGTCATGACACTGAGTGGACATTTTCAGACCTAGTCTCCAAGAAGATCATAATGTTGCACTTGGCTACACACAAGTGTTGAAAATGTAACTAAAGCATACACGTATTCCACAACTTCTCTCTCAACGTTTGTGTTTAAATGTCACATTTTTGGTTTTGGACAGTTAAAGAAATGTCAGATGCGGTCCACCTTAATGTAGTGGAAAGGTGGACGAGGGCTGAGTTTCTCAGGCTGTCCATGGAGCACTTAAGGCACCATACACTGAGCCTCTTTAACATTGAAAACTATATTTGTAGCTTGGTGTTTTCAGCCAAATAAACTGGGGGATGAATAATTTTATAAGCGTGATTGATTATCAACCCTGGTGCTTTGCACTTCGAATGAAATTAGTACAATGTTAATGTTGCTAAAATGATCACACTAAGAAATTGGAACTTTTATTAAAGTATCAGTGCTCAGTAAAGTTACGAGATGAAAAAAAAGAACTTTGTCAGTGAATGGACTGTCAAGCCTGCAACTTTGAGCACCCTGTGCTTTATAGCATTTCATGTTGTAAAATTGATTCACACACCATTTTAGACAGAGTTGTACTTCTGGCTTTTGACAGCTCTCTGCTCTTTGCATTATTGAAAGCGGCACGCTATTACAGCCAAGTAAAGCACCGGCATCCAGGCCCCACTGTGGTTCCAAGGAGACTCTTTAACATTCATTTTTAACATCTCTTCTAAATGAGATGTTCTCAAGAGTTTCACTTTCGCTTAGTCTGAATATGTGCTAGCACATCTAGACTGTAGCCTGTATCTGTTGTGTAAAAAAAAATATTTTAAAGTGTTCTGTCTGAATATTAATACAGTTTTACTAAATATGGAAATTGTATTGAAGAATGAAATACTTTACGTACTACCACTTTATTTTAGCCATGTGCGATGGATTCATACGGTATTTTTCTATTACCTGTTTAGACATTTCTGCAAACACTAAAAATGAAGACGCATCAACTAAACCTCTGGTCAAATGCAAATGTAACATAGGCAGCTGTCACTTGTTTCTTATACCGAGGCAGATTTCAGTGCTGTGTCATTCTGTTGTCTGCAGAGTGGATTGCCATCTGTGTTCAGCCCATCTGTGACCGACTCGTCCAACTCTACTGAGAATTTGTCCAAGGCGATGGTGCAAAATCGATGGTAAGACATATGCAGACATGTGTAATGGCTCTCTGCACTTTGTGAGCCCAGCATAACTGCATTCATTCCACCTCAATCTCCGCAACGTGCCTGCTTATTGAGCAGCATTCGTTGGGCACACAGACCAAATCAAAGCCATAAATCATGGCACCATTTCTGTGAGGAGAGGTGGGAACATACAAAAAGCCATTCTGTAGTGCTTATTGCTGAGCCCATGGAAATCGGAGCAGGCAGCTCTCCTACAACCAAGGGCATGTCCGAGAATGGCACCTTGTTCACTAGGTAGTGACCTGCCCAGTGTCCCATTTTCAAAATTACTGCAACACACTTAAAGTTCAGCTCCCCTGAAAATTCCCACAATACAGTTAAAAAAAATTAAAAAAATAAAAAAAGTGGGGGGGGGGGTTTACTAATGTTCATTAGTAGTTATGCAGTTTCCCTTGTTTTACTCCATCTGCAGCAGATTCTTCTCTTTTTAGGCCTTTCCCCCCCCCACTTTCCTCTCTGTATCATCAGTAATGAATGATCCAAGGGGTGTTTGATTTATCTATTTTTAAAGTACAGTTCACTTGCTTCAAACCGTTCTGTCTTCTATCACATTTTTGGCATTTATTGGTATTTGATTTGTGAATTTGGTAGAGTAAAGACTGTTTTAATGAGCAGCAGTGATGCAAAATAGCAGCCTCTTTTCTAATTTTGAATAGCTAACCAGGTTTGAGGTTTGACTATATGCCAACAAAAAAAATAAGGTACTTGCACTGCAGCCCCCCCCCCCCTTTTTTTTTTTTTTTTCTTTTTTTCTTTTTTTAAAACAATAGCGTACCATGATGTTTATCAGCGTTTGGTAAGGTGAAATCTTCATGCCCTGCCACTCCTTTGAAATTGTGAGTGTTGATTGATGCCAGTGTCTCAGTGTTCAGTGAATTAATGTCCAAAATCTTATTCACCACCTACTAACACTCTGAGCGTTTTGAGAGACATCCCTGGTCTCATGATCTTCTAACCCTGATGTTTTACAGCATGTGGAGCTGTCTGACACATAATTTCCTTCACACCGCAGTATCCCCATCCTACTCATGTGATTAATACTGCTTTCAGTCTGACACCTGCTTCCCGATCCACTGGTCTGGTGATGTTTGATTTAGATATGAAAGGGTGAATACACATGTATATGGGTTACTACACGGCTTATGTTGGCGGAATAGTGTCTTCATTATCCTACATCAGAAACTTGGTCTGTTGCTAAAGGGAGAAAGGAAGTCAGTCGTGGTGAGTGGTGGAGATAGATTGTCAGTGTTCATAGCAGATCAGAGAGAGACTGTCGACAGAAGGAAAAACTCATGCAATGCATATGAGGCACATTGCAAAATAAACTTTGGTTATTGGGTTCTGCTCTGGGTGTCAATTAACACACATCATAAAATATTAAATGATGTATTCATTGTATTTAACATCGCCTCCTCTCACCTGGCAAAGTGCCCATATGCACTGTTTGAGCATAATGGTTCAGTGAAGGACTTTTTCGCTTTGTATTCAGATATGTGTTCAATCTTTTTTTCTACTTATTTGCATAGCAGAATCTCCCTCGCAGCAAGGACAGAATGGATCTCACTTTACTGAGTCATTTTGGAAATGATCCTGAACAATAAATAAGAGCAAATCATTTAAATTCAAATGCTGGCTTTGGAGATCTGTTGGGGTCTGGGAATGACAAAAGCCATCAGTGAAAGGACTCGCAGCTACTAGGGGAGGTGCTCTGTTGCACCAAAAGCAACCTGCCTGTTCAGTGGGGTTGCACACTTTTGAGAGCGCTAATAATTTGGGCAGGAAGAGGCTTAATGCATCATCACAAATCGTTTTGTTTTCCTCACCTGGCTTTGCCTCCAAGAATAAGGTAAAATCACCTCTCCAGATGTTGTGACAAATCTGCATAATAACATTTCAAACTCAGTCCTTTCATTGATATCGAATTCCTAATTGAATATGATACAAAATTAGATGACTTTGTAGCCAGTTCAGATGTTTGAAGACTAAAATTACTCGCGGGTTTTTAAAAAACAGCAAAAATGCAAAATCTCTCTTCACTAGCCTTTTCAGGGATTTGGAATAAATATTAGAGGACAATATGAAATGTGCATTTGGAAGGCATGTACACTCTTTGCGCTTTCAGATTTGTCTTTAAAAACGGTCTAATTAAATTTTCCCTGTTAATCAATCTACACATGATTCTGCACAATGTCAAAGCAAGAACTGTTCATGTGTTTTTATAATTTAAGAAATACTGAAAATATTTAATTTACAGGGTTATTCAGATCCTTTGGGCTTTGATTCATCCTCCTACCAGCAGTCCTTGAGATGCTTTTACAATTTAGAGTCCATTTGTGCCTGATTGTATTCATCGGACATGAAAGGTTTTTATGAAAGATCTCACATTTGATGGTTTAGGTCTTAAGTTTTAGGGCAAACTGGGATACAAGGTCAAAGTATACACCTAAATCTTGTGTAAAGGCACAGAACAGGCTATAACAAGCTGTAGTATTTATTATTCTCCAGTGGAAGAAGTTTAAAACCACTAGTTTGTCTTGGCCAACCAGGCAAGTGGGGTAATGTGGGACAAATGTGCTTGGTTAGACAAGCAGCCAGGAAGACGGTGGTCACAGTGAATGTTTCAGAGTTTGTATGGAGACCACTGTCATTGCATCACTTCACCAATCAGTCCTTTATGGTAGAGATGGAGAACTTGGTCCTAACTGAAAGGAACGTAACAGCCTGTTGTGAGGTAAAATACAGCCGAATGCCACGAGAACCAAAGTCCTTACTCACCATCTATTATGGGGCCAACTGTTTATAATCTAACAAAATGGCAAAATACAGCCGAGAAAAACCAAGTGTCAGTGGAGTCTAGTAGCCCACACAACAAAGGAAGGATATAATACGGTAGTCACACAAAGATGGTTATCAGTGGTAGGTCTGTACAGCTGTAGAATATTAAGGCACTTTATGATTATGTGTGCACTTTAACATTGTGGTCAGCTAAGACTGGGAAAGTGCTATATAAATGCTGACTATAATAGACTTATTAAGATGTCATTAAGACCTGAGGTGAAGGGAGTAATTATGGTTGCTTATTCTGTTAAATGACTGGGTGTAAAACCATTTTAGCCTTATTCTTTCATCTGCAGTTGTGGCAGTATTAAGTATCAAGAGCAATTAAAGAGAAAAACAAAAATAGAATTTATAACTGTAAGCAGGCTAAGCTGTTTCACTAGGAATGGTGATGTTATGAGTTTGGTCCGTATGTGATATCGTTCTTGTTTGTCTCTTCTCAAAACCAATTTGTTCTGAAGCAGATAAGGCCTGCAGCATAAGTTACCCTGCTGTACCCCTGTTAGCACAATGGTAACTTAGTGTACCGAAAACCTGTGGTTGTGATTTATTTATTTTTTTATTTATTTTTTTATTCTCTCCCCCCCCCCCCTTGCTAAACCCCAAATCCTTTGTAGTACAGGCTTCTGAACTGGTGATTCTCATCCAGTCACACTGAACTTGAAAGATTCGGGAGAGATGAACGAGTCTTTCAAACTAAAGGTGTGTCAGTATGCATAACGCTCATAGCTTTGTGTGTGGATTATTGAAGAAAAATGGACTGTATCCATGTGAAGATGTAGAAAAACTCAAAGCGTCTGAGAACTTTCCAAATGCACTATAAATGTCATGACTTGAGCTTTCAGTATGTAGACATAAGATGGATATTCCTAGGAGAGGCAGGAAAAGGGCCATGTTGCCTGTAGAGGCCAGGTCATATGCTTTCATATTGTGTATAAATCTATGCCCATAAGACTCACTTCTTCCCTTGTAAAAGGGACCCCACTGTGTTTGATTCATACTTTATTAAATGGACTGCGTAGCAGAGCCACAATTTTGAAGTCCAAGTTGAAATGCAGCCATTTCAAACCCAGAAAGTCTGGACTGTGAGCGCTTCCAGCGATGGAACCAGCCAACTGGTGTTTGACCCGAAACAACATTTAATGGCCCCCTATGCTCTGAAAGTCCCTTATCTGACAACCCTCTCAGTATCCTCCATCTCTGGTCAGAAGGCCAAGTGCCAGCGTTTTTCTCTCTTCCATTTTTGACCGCTGACAAGCTGCTATTACGAGCTTACATCACCTGAAATGGTATAATTTCACTGGTTAAAGTTCCTCACTTTGGGAGCTCCTGTGTAACTTAACACTTGTCTAGCTCTGAATGTCAGTCTTTTTATTCTTTGTTCTTCTGTTCACTTTAAGTCATTAAGTCAACAATGAACATCTTTTAAAAATGGCCGCACAATGTATTTTTACCTAGATTATACTATGAGATCTGATGCAGGGTGCACGTCAACTGACCTAGGACTTCGTATATCACAATTCATAAAATCTGTGGTGGTGTCTGTATGACTACGTGGGTGGAAACAGAGCTTAGCCTGTGGGTTGGATAGCAGCAGGTCCAGGAAAACAGTGGGGAACGCAATCAACACAAGGATTAGGAGGCCATGGAGGAACAGAGGGAAACAACAGGGAGGCAAACTGTACTTTGTGGTGGTGTTAATGAATCAGTTTCTGTGTACCGATTTTATGAAGCCATGTCACAGAACTCTGAGCCTCTGCATGTGAGCTACAATTTGTGAACAGCAGGAAACACTGATTGCAAAAATGTGGTCAGCTTGGGAATCCCAGTACCTGTTTTCTCTTTTTTTCTTTCCTTTGGTGAGCAAACATCGCAGAGTACAGGACATCCTCTCTACTGATCCTCAGGATCTGCAAAAATCCTTTAATCATCAGCAGGACCTGCACTGTGTCCCTCTTGTTGATGCTGTCAATGCTTTACTGCTCCCGCTTGCACCCTTCATCAACCTGCTGCTTATATACAAATCTCAGCCAAAGCCAATGTTTACTGTCAGAAGTCTTTCTCAGCTGTATATTTGGTTTCTGCTCCTCCCTCTGGAGTGCTGAGTATTGTATGTAAATCCTCAAATCAACATGCACAGATTCTATTTAATTTCACAGCTAGTCGAGTGGCTCTAATCTCATCCAGCCATTTGGGCTGTTTGCTTTTCAAATCTAATGGATGAGTTTTGTGAGGATAGGGTCGGGAGGGTATTGCAGCCTTGTCTTTTCTATGCAAGCTGATGTCTCCAGTGTGACACTACAGCAAATAATTAAATTGCTTCTTGAAAACAAAGACCCTAGCAACACATATAAGCATATAACTGCAGCTGTATTGTGCTCCCACATCCTCCCATTGACACAGTTTTTGAATATTGTTTATGCTTGCTGTCTCTTCAGCCAACACATCCATCCGGCTAAAAATGCAGAAGTAATGTCCAAAGCCTCAAGCATCTGTCTTGCCCCTACCCCAGCAAGAACGTTTGCGACTACAGTATGTATGCATATTTTTATATTTATTTATTTTTTTTGTGCAGTTGCCAAAAAGAAAATCAAACTTAAGATAATGGAGGGATTTAGTCATAAAGCCGCTGCTGATTTCTGCATGGAATTAGATATGACTTAGTTGTTTTGTTGTTTGTTTAAGGAAATGTATTAAAGCTAAAACACAGTGTGCCAATAGTGAGACTTGGATTTGCAGTTTTTGTTTAATGCAGTGCTATATCGTCGCTGTACAACTGAAGTTCTAGTCCCTTTTTAGTGTCAGAGCAAATGTCAATATCCACCCCCTCTCCAGCCAGGCTTAATATAGATTTTTATAGACTTTCTCTTGCTTTTTTTATTATGCACATATTTAATGCCTATTAAACTTTCCTTTAGAGGTTTCAAAGAAAATGACACTCATTTCGTGAAAGCATTTTGCAATGAGAGTACACTTGTTCTATATTTGCTTCTTAATGCGGTGTTCTTCAGTTTGTTTTCCTATGCATGTCTCGATTCAGATATAAATGAATACACATGTTTTAAGGAGAGTTTATTGAAAGTCATTTTTAAAAATGTCCTTTTGTTTTCCACATACTCAATGTAAACTAGGACACTGGGCTACCTAGAAGGCGTTTCATCTCACACGGTAGTTTTGAATCGGATGGAGAGAACCTGCAGAATGGCGTAAGCGCCAGGGATGGCCAGGAGCGGGACTTGTGTCATAAATCAGGGCCTGGGCTCAGGTCTGAGAGGAAAGCTCAAAGTGGGACTGAAGTTGCAAGCTGTAAGGGAGAAGAGGGCTGGTCAGGGGATGCCAACCTCCAGCAGACAAGTGTCCTGGGCCTGGGTGATGGATGTGGCACAAAGCCAGAGGGAAATGCTAATGAGATCCAAGATGATGGCACTGACTGCTACAAGGGGAGACCTCGCTCTGGTGGGAGCTCATTAAGTGGCATGTCCCACCTGCAGAGCAGCAGAGGAACCAGCTCCATGTCTATCCTCCCACAGAGCAACACTCATTCTCAGCTTGACACAAAGCCTCTTGACAGTCACACAGGCTTTTGTCCACCCAAAGAAACCACCATCACGAAGGAGTGTAGCTGTGGAGAGATGGATGAATCTGAAAATTTAGAGAAGATCCCTGGAGTGTGTGCGACAAAGGCTGCAGCAGCTGCAGTTCAGAATCTGAAGCTGAGCTCTTTGTTCAGCAGAGTTTTTTGGATTGTCCAGGATGCAGGACGTCTGCTTTGGAGCTCTTCCACTGTATTGCAGCAAGTCACAGAATTCAGATTTCAACCTGTTGGGGCTCGTTGGTCAAACAATTTTATCTCTCTGGTAAGAGAAAGCAGTGTTCTGTCTATTTTAAGGGACAGCCATGTCTTCTCCACATTTAGAAGCAGCTTTATCTTCTCTCTATTAAAGGACAGTCACATTTTTTCATTGGTGAAAGAGCTGCCTCTCATACAGCAGGTCCAGATGGATATAATTCAACTCCTTCAGTCTGAGGAGGCTGCTCAGATGATTCAAGGCTGCATTAATCCTGAAAACGCACAACTCCCTGTCCCGACACCAACACAAACCCTGAGTAAGGCTGATGAATTGCCAAATGATGTACAGCTTGTCTCAGGGGATATCTTGAAAAGGAATGAAAGTATGTGGGATATGGAGTCAACACGAAACATGGTTGATGGTAATGTGAAACAAGGAGATGAACTTATTACAAAGCGGTTGCAACTGAAGCACAGCAGTGTGAAAGAGGTTACCTGTGAACTTAAAAACTCAAAAACAGTTCAAATTTTCATTCAAACGTTGATAAAATTTCCTGATTCCCTTGCAAACCTGCAAAATCTGCCACCCCAAAGCATGATGGACCATCTACAGTCTGTCATCTCCACTTCAGGCCTCCCAACTCAGAAGATTCTTACTCTCTACTGGCTGAACGTAGCTAAATGCAACAAACCAGAGCCGCAGTCTGCCCTCTTGATCCTGATGGAATCTGCGCTTTACACACTAACCTCTGAATCTGGTCTCTTAGTTTTGTTCCATCACCTCCCTTTGTGTCAGTTGAAGGACATTCAGATAGGCCTAGCAGGCCAAAGTCTGCGTTTGATAAGTGCTACAGAAGAAAGCGTCCTTGTTGTCTATACCTACAGTCAAAAGCATACTCAGTTGTTGTGTAGGGCCATACTTAATATCATCTGCCCTGGGGACTGCAGGGTACCTCGGCACCCACTGCTGCATGGAAACTTAGCAGAGATGTCTTTAGGCTGGTGGGTCAGTGTACCTGAGCTGCTGCTGGATGCTGGTTTAAGGGTTTGCTGTCAATTTCAGAAGAGTCTTGCCGATCTGATATACCTTCTTCATTGTAATATGAATCACGAAACCACTCTGGGAGAGGTGCAGCTGAAACTTTACACAAGTGTAGCAGTGCATATCAGTCCTAGTACCCACAGTAAGCACGTGGCTCAGTTTTTACTTACAGATACACACCTCGGTCTGGTACGAGAGGATGCTGTCTGTCACTCACTTTCACACTCTGTCACCACAGCTCCCTGCCGTCCCCACTTCCACGGCTTAACTCTTCGGTGGTGCTCGGATGTTCGCTGCATACTGGTGCACGACGAAAACGAGAACCGGCCTGTCAGGCTGGATGTAATCTTTGCAAAAGCACAGGGCAGGGGTCACCCTGAAAGCGTGACTAAGGCAGCTACCCTGAGTGCACATGCTTTAAATTCATCTCCGCATGCAGAAGTGTGGAAATTAACTTTCAGTTGCTCCGCTGAGGCCGCCCGCCTGATTAATCACTTGTCAAATGTCTGATCAAGGACTGAACGGCCAGTAATGAACAGCCCAGCTTGAAAACTCACTCACAGGGAGCAAAAGTGCATCCCAAGCAGATAGTGCAAAGAATCATTTTTTTCGCTATGAAATTATAATGAAAATTTGAAGTTTGCTTTTTTAAATTTTGTGATATTAATGTTGCGTGACTTTGGCACTTGGAAGATTTTATCTTTAAAACGCTTGAATTTCTTTGTTCTTGCATTGATGTCTTTAGAAAATAGTTTGAAGGTCTAGCACTGAAGATCAAAGAAGTGTGCTTAGCAGTTTCATTTGTTTTAATAGACATTGTAATGTTTTTGAAGCCTTTTTAAATGTCTCATGTGACCAAATTCTTAAGGTGACTTGCATTGTTTGTGTATTTATTATTAATTTTCAAAATTCTAATATTTTAAATTTTTCAATAAATCCCTGCATATGTTAAAGTAAAATCGGAGTTTGTTTTTTTTTACCACTTAAAATGCAGATGAGCTCTGATGGTTGAGACTTGAAATGCAGACAGCAAAAATAGCTTGATGCATTTTATTGCTTCCTTTAAAGTCTGTCATTTTGTCTTCCTATCATCTCTTTTTGGCTCTTTTTGACTCATTTTCACTTTCGGCCCAGTCTCTTTACTTTGCATAAACCTGTGCCCCCACTGGATGTAAGAGTCTCCACTGCAACTGAGCAATCGGTTTCTGAGGTCAAGTTGTATTTGTACTACCTGTACAATTGGTCAATGGTTTTACTTCTGCCAGTCAACACTGTGCACTTGATGACAAGCCTTAGAAGAACTAAAATTACAGATGGGTTGCTCATGCTGTTTCTCCGGGAAAGAACTCGAGTTTAAATCACATTTCAAGGGTTAAAACCAAAGATTGTGCTCCTTTTCTTGACTGAGTGACCCCATCCAAGAAGGAAAATTGCAGGGGCAATATAGTGCAATCAATCCCCTTGTCTGCTCCAGCATGAATGATGGAGATTTGGGCTCGACTCAAACTCCTCACACCTTGTAGCAAAGCGGATTGGACCAGAATGAAAGCTCGGGGATGACTAGTTTACATTAAACTGCAAATTGAGACTTTCCTCTTTCCTCTCTTAATAAATTCTGCCAAAATCTGATAACGGCTTTAAAATAAATTCTCCATCCAGTATCACATAACACTTATTATTAAAATTTGGGGAACTGTACTCATTATTGTGCTTTTCCATGTTTAATGTGGGCTGGTTTCCTCCTCGCAGCATTTGGCTGACATCTGAATAACCTTGCATCTGTATTGTGCAGGATGCCTCTTTTGGTTTTCATGTAATTCTTCAGGATTGACAGTTGAGAGGCAAGTTGCATCTGGATAAATTTTCTTTTTTTAATCACGTATTTTTCTGTTAATCATGAAACACGGCTAATCTATCGCTGCGTGTTTGTCTATCAATGGACAGGAGCGCTTGTTGTGCACAGCCTGGTTAAAGGAAGCACTCACTCTGACAGCTGATACTTTCCCACTGACAGGCTTTGAATGTCTAGTGATTATAGTGTGATGTCCTACTGGGTTCTCCGGCCTTAAAACGCACCACGATTGACGGCACATAACAGTGTAATTTGTTTACCACCTCCTTTAGAATCATGAGAACGTGACCTATAGGCAGTTTGGACACTGCTTAGCTGTAACGGGCTAAATCTTTAAGGCTATTTTGATCTTTCCAGCCCCACAGTAGCCCCAGTAGTTCGATTGAGTTGTTTTGTTTTTCAGATTTTGGAGACTCGTTTTTACCCTACTGCATGGTGCTAAATTGGTCCTGAGGATGTTTATATAATTTTTTTAATAATTAAATTTGTTTCTCTCTGACAAACTACCCCCATCTCCTTTAGTTTCTGTTGCCTGGAGAGTCTGTTTCCCACTTACAAATTAGGATACTCTTGAATAAGAAAACATCTTGTTAAGCCAATAAACAATCTGTTGGAGAAGCTGGTTTGCAGATTTAACCTGGTATTAACAGCGTGCCTTTGGAAAACAGGCTAACAGATCAGCATCGAATACTGATAAAGTTGGTGTATTTTGGTTTTTTTTGGGGGTTTTTTTTATTGCAAACCAACCTGTAAAACCTTGAAATAAATACAGTGCCAACTGTTATTTTCCAAAGTGCTTTTAAAAAAAAAAAAAAGGTAATTTACAATAACCTTAAACACAGAGGATCAAAACTGTATTCATGTCTACCCAGTGATGCAGACATGCATAAAATTAGGCGAGTACAGGATTTGATTTGCCTTTCCTTGGCTCTAGTAGGAGTGCTACTGCAAGCATGCGGTGCTTGAAGGCCAGACATTTCTTTACCCGTGTACTCTGGTGATTTTTAAAGCTGCTTGTTTGGCTACTTAAGCATTTTCTTAAACTAAGAAGAAAAAACACATCCATGTTTCACTATCACGTTTCTAACTTTAACTATACACCTTCCGGTATGTAAGTCTGGGACTTTCTTACTGGGCACTGACTGACTTAAATTGGTTGTGGCTGGTGATATTACTCTGAACTGCTCAGGCTAGCTGCTAGCTACCTCAGTGCAAAAGTTGTAATGACACAATGATGTTTGTAATATCAGGGCTGGTTGTCTTTTGGTTGTTAATACACCTTCATGCTATCATGCTGATGATTTAATGATGGGTATGAGGTATATATCTTAGGAGTATTTAAATTTGTGCTGCACACGCTCACTATTAAATGGCTAAATAATAAATGTCTGACTCTGATCATCTGTCAAGTCTTCCAAAAAGTTATGTTTTCACTTTAAGTCTTTGACTGTTCTGGACTCGAGCTTTTTATTATGCTGGGTTTTATATCAAAGGGAAGGTGAAGCAGGTGTGGGCGGATTTTGAGATCACATGTATCCATTAAATGGGCACAAGTAACGAAATGCGATTCATGGAACCTGCTTAAGTAAAGTTTCTTATCCTTAGCTTAAGTTCCCTTAAGAGAAAAATCTTGAGACTTTAGTTCAGTGAAAATCATTAAATTTGTTTAACTTTTTTTTTTTTCAATAAAAGATGCTCCATTTATAATGTACATTAACATATTTACCCAATCACTCATCTGCACCTCAGTGCTCACCATTTTTTCATGTTATTTATCCTTGGAGGACTTCTCATTGATCTGATACTTTGAAAAAGTAGCTTAAAACACTGAACTTTTTATAATTAACTCAGTGTGGGCATGTGACGCAGTGGGAAATCTGGATATGTTTAGTATATTTAAAAACAAAAAGTCCTTTCAGTGCCATTTTTGAAGGGTGACATTTTGTTTTTCAAGTTCAATCCAGCTGAGTGATGGTCTGTGTCCAGTATGTGCATCCATGCTTGTTTAAATTCATGTCACTCAATAGGAGGGCAATGTACTTAACTCTGTCACCATCCTGCCATCTAATGAAGTCTAGTGTTTGCCTGTAATGGCAGGTTTTATCCAGGCTTTTGATGGAACATGTTGGGAGGGGGGTGGATCTCAAAGGAAACGGACACAATGGTGACCTGAATGTCACTGGCAACTTTCGACTGCGCTCATTTGTGCCTGTGTGTCCGCGGGCCATAGAAAACTCTCTGCCCTCTAGAAGAATGAGTTTGTCACACAGTGTCATTTTTAAATTGGGCTCCATTTCTCCCTGCCCACCCCTGCTCGGTTTTGGACCTCACATGAGCTTCATTAGCATTTGCAGGAACTGCGAGACATTTACCACCATGGATTGTGACAGATTTCACAAGCTCAATTTTACTGTTGCCCCAGGGGGAGGGAAGAGACAGTGCTCGCCATCTGTTGATTGTGACTGTACCCGGCACTTCCATAAGAGGCTTCCTTACCGCCATGGCTAATAGTCCAGTGACAGTTCTGGTCTATACACAAGAAGTGGAAAAACACTTAAAGTTTGATTTAACCAGACCTCCAGGCAAAAGCATGAATTTTGGGTTTTTTTAAAAAAAAAATCAGCTTTTCATTGAGCTTATAAAACATGCATTCTTAATTTATTAGATGTCAAAGTTAATTTTAAAGTTTGCGATGAAATGTGACATTTAAATTTGACTTGTAAAAGCTAGCATTTCAGTCACTGCTCACTCTGATAATATTTAAGGCTAGAAAACTGGCAGTGGAGCGAAAACGTTTAATTTAGTCTTGATTTCTGTATCACGGCAGTACAGTTGAACTTTATGGTGTGTAGTTAAACTGTTGGCCACATGAATAACCAAGCTTAGCCCCTGCTGATCAAAATGACTGGCACAGGTAACAGGAGAGAGACTTTAGAGCTTATCAGTGCTTGCGATGGCATAACAAAACAAACACCGTAGATGTTAATATACGAGCTCAAGAAGAACCGATTAAACACTTATTGCCAAAATATTCCTCAAGTGACTATTTAAGATGTTCATCTGTGTTTTTAATTGCTCCAGGGACCATTTTTGTTATACAGTAAGCTCATTTAGTTTTCAATACACAAATAAAAAGATTACTCTCACTGCTAATTAGCTTCAACTTAACGATTTTCTTGTATGGCCACCTTTTGTGCAACTCTTCCCCCCCTAAATGTGCCGTGTACAAGCTGACATATTAAAACGGCGGCCCAGATCATATTTTTCTGCTGCTGGCAGTGAAGTCTTTTGAGACCTTGAAAGTTTCTGATCATGTTCTAATAAAAGGAGATGGAGGTGCTGTGCAGCGGGTCACAGAGAAGAGGAGCTGCTCTGAGTGGCTGCACTTTTAGAGGAGTTTCTGAAGACTCTCATAAAAGTTGGAAAAAGAGAGATTTTCAGATATTCATGAGTAATGGTTAACTGAAGAGCTTTGCACATATAAGACAAAATAAATGAATATAAGGCAATGAAAAAGAGCGTTTTAGAGGGTAAATTATATGGGCTTGCAATGATCACAGACATTTGAAGTGTTAATGTGTGTCTCTTATTAGGAGTTTCCTGTTGTGTTTGGTGCGTGGAAAATGATATTTCACACGCGTGCCCTTCAATAAAGCTCGATCGCATCCCTGCGGTTTATGAGTCTCCAGTCAAAAAGTCAGCTCGTTGTAAATAAGCTGAGGGATTAGTGAATGATGAGAAGAATGGCTGACGGTCACATGGTGCAGCTGTCTGTATGTGTGTGTCATGTCAGCATATTTCATTTGGAAAGATGACACTTCTATTTCGACTTCTAGATTCATTAGCGGGCAAACGTCAGTGTCGTTGCCATTATAATGGTGATTCAATCTGGGCTGAAGTCAGTGGAGCACTGGTGGGTTAGCATAATGTCCATAAGAAGAGGCAGGCCTGTCCTTTTAACAGGATTTTTGTTTGTGTCGCGCTGCATCTGATTGAAGTAGCACGAAGTTGAAACAGCCCTGTTTGCGTGTCCAGGCAATTCTGCGGTGGCTTCATGTAAACCACCCAAGAATAAAGAATGCGCTTTTTTGCTATTCGTGTTTGTTATGGATTTTTCTATTAGTGAAGTCTGAAATGCTATGCTCAGTGGAGCCTTTCTGGAGCATGGTGACCTGACCTTGAGGTCTCTGCTCGGGAGTCTCATTTGTGTCTGTGGAGATGGGACAGGATCTCGCTGTTCATTTCAGAATAAATGAAGGCGAAAGATTTGTGTTTATCCTGCTGGAAATAGAGTAGACTAGTGTAAAACTATAAATGCTGTACTGCCCCTTTGGAACACAGTCTTCAGTACTGCATGATCGTAGTTCTGGTCAATAACTGTATTCATCTTCTTTCTCCCAGGTACAAAGATGCAATAAAGCTTACTGCCTTGGTGGCTGACGAGTGCAAACCTGGCCTCGCAAAGATCTTAACATCAGCTGGTTCAGCTACAAATGTGAATTAAGGAAGACACTGAACGATGTGATAAATACTATCGTCACGCGTACGCCAGTGGCGAGGACTGTTGTTCAATGACGTGATTTTAAATCGGGCATATAGCTCAGTTTCATGGTCCAACAATATACATGACTAAAGTATAGCTGGGAAAAATACAGGTCATCAAATGAGCCACCAAGCAGCCAACTGCAACAACACTGATAAATCTGTGTCATGGCTCCTACGGGGCGGTAATTGAAACAAATAATAAAGCCACATATTAACAAAAGAGATGAGTGATCTACTTAATTATTTCCAAAAGAAATTGAGTTAATTCATTACCAATGCAAGAGATGCTGATAGTAGTGCTTTATAATTTAGCTTGACAAAATTATGATTGCTTTTTTTTCTATTAAACCGTAACTGTCCTCCGCTGCTGAGCAGGTGAATTAGATTTTTTTTTTAATGTAATTACACACTGAAGGGGGGAAAAAAACGTTCATAATGGTATTGATCAAAAACCTTATCAAAGCTCTGCTGTTGTCATTTACACACTGCGAGTTGGGAGAGAAAAAAAATCATTGAGGCTGTAAGTAAAGGATTATCACCTTGCAGTGCCACAAATTAGCACTATCTGAAACAATCGTTCGCACTAAGTGAGGCTGGCACTAGCAGATGAAGTGGCATGGTGGTGATGACTGCTATCACCAAAGCTTTCTGCTGTGGGGCCCTGACAAACACGATATTTACGACAAGCCCTCTGACAAACAGGACAAGGCTGTTTTCCAAACCTGCTGCATTTTACTTTTATGGGAAGCGGGGTGAGAGTGGTGACAGAAGGAGTGGGTCTAGACTGCTGATGCTGGCGATGTGAGCTCCTTCTCCACACCTACTATTTCCAGTCTTCCAGCTTCCAGCGTGGTGCTATTAATCATACTCCAGAAGTTAAGTGTTACTGCAGGCATTGCTGTGTTATAAATTGCATGGGAAATGCATAATTAGTTTGCAACAAATCTATTTTACATTCCTACTGTATTCAGTTGGGGATGCATTTTGTTGCAAATGTTTTTCTGCAGGGATAATGATTGCTACTGGATAGCAGAAGTATTGCTGGCTCACCTGATGCAAATGAGACCAAAGAAAAAGGGAGCAAAATAACATGCTTGACCATTCAGCATATCTTGGAGGTCCTTCGTGTTTTCAAATGATTGCACTGTGCCAAACAGGAAGTGTGTTTACACCCAGTAAATCCCACTTGGCAGGATGCTAAAGGGATGTATGTTCCTGTTCTCTACAGTGTCATAAAGCCAAACTAAACTGACTCTTAGCCAACAAAAGCAATTTTCTGCAGGTCACACGCGCACAGTTTCTTGATAACCTTCTCATTCCTCCTTTAACTTGACAAGCTATGTCCACCTCCAAGTCCTCACTAGGTTCATTAAGGTCTGTGTTCCATGTTTCATCTGACGTGTGCTTGTCTTAAAGCCGAAAGAAGGAAAGCCAACACATTCACTCGTTATTCTCCGTGTCCTTAACCCATGCAGTTACTATTTCTGTGTAATTGGTGCTGGTGTTGCTTGTGCCTCCGTTTAATTTTTTTTTTTGATACGGCGCTGCTGTCTCAGTGGAAGGAACAGGGTGCAAAGTGTCCCTCAATACAGGAGGCAAATTACTCCTCCGAACACCCGTGTACATCGCAGAGCTGCAGTAAAGGCAAAACAATTTGTCCAACATGAATAGGCTCCCCGGAGACTGTCTTAAGTGTTAAATGACCTGGGTGAACCCAATACTAATCCACGACTGGGAGTTATTCAGGCTTGGATGGCTAACACTTATACCCTCCGTGCAGCCGTTTGAAGACTGTTTATGCAAATTCAAGGTGATCTGATTTTTTTTCATGGCTTAGTTTACCGTCTCTCTCAGCCCCCTGGAGACTCCTGCAGTCACTTCTTCTTATTCCTCTAGCTCCTCGCCTAACCACTCGCGTCAGTAGGAGTGGGTATGAATAAAATGCAATAAAGGTGCTTCACATATAATTAAGCTTCTTGAGTCATAGTTGAAAACTTTCAGATTTATTGGATTCTTAAAACACCCGACTCCAGTGTCAAAGGGCTGCAGGATGTTGATAGAACACCAAACATGTCTGCCTACTTTTGTTATGCATATTCTCTGAATGTGTGTTTTTTGTATCCACACAGAAAGTGCTGACACGTTTGTGAACAGAGAAATCAATCTGCAGACTTGAGGCTATAAGAAAATATCAAGAATGCGTTTTTTGTTTTTTTCCCCCCCCTTTTTTGGGTCCCCATTAAAGCTGAGCATGTAGTGCACTGTGTGCCAAGTACCCTTATTAATACAGTAGGGGGCACCAGTGAGCCGCGCAGGTCTCTAGACTTGACTTGCTGCCTCTTCTCCCTCTCCCTTCTCATAAACATGATTGTGGTCTGCCCTCCAGACATCTGCTTGGTTGTAAAAGGAACAAATAAATAAAAACAAAGGCCTGTGAATGACGCTCCAAGAATTTATGTTCCATGCAAACATATATTCAGTTTCAATATTTTAATCCTTATTGGAACATTTATTGTTTGTGTCAGCGTTTGTGTTTAAGTGCATCTGCGTTGTGTTATGTCTTTGTAAAATGAAAGGAGGACGTAGCCTGCGAGGAAGGAAGAGGACTCAGGAGAGGAAGAGTGGAGCGAAGCTAGGAGAGAAGGTATAGCATGACAGCCAGTCACTGTACAATACAGAGAACAGATCATTAATTAATGCTGCTGAGAGTGTGAAGGGAATCGATTCGCCCCCCTCCCCTCAGCAGGACATGCACTAGTACCCTCATCTACCAGCCATGGTGGGTAGTAGCTTGGTGGAGGCAGGGGAATCGACACCATCCCTGTCAGTTCACCTCCGTTTTAATCACTTCTAATTGTTTCCAATGGCATGCAGTAAATATCCGGCAGGAAGAATGCGAAACATTCATACCCCCTGGTTCTTCTCATCAGGTCCTTTTCTTTCATGTTTTTGTGTGTGTGTGTGTCCTATTTGTCCTATTCATTTACTCCCTCGGTAAGTGCCGGATGCCTTGATTAAAGTAGTTGTTTCATAAGTGTGTTGTTTTTGTTGTGTTCTGTTTTGTTCTGTTTTGTGTGTTCACTGAGCCTGTGTTATCAGTTCACATCGAGGAGGGTGTGTGTGTGTGTGTGTGTGTGTGTGTGTGTGTGTGCACTCCTGTCAGGGGGTGACAGCTGGCTCTTTCTGCCCCCGTCACAAAGAGGCTGTGACGACTGGAGTGTGACCAGCCTCTCGCCCCCCTGCCCGCTTTACGCCCCCCCCCCCTCTCCACCACCCCAACGGCCTGGCCTGCCCTGCTACTTTGTTTGCGGGCCTCTCTCTCTTTAGATCCGCACTGCATATGGGTCTGGTCAGCCATGGAAACCTGCTCAGCCCAATTAGAAGCAGCCGCCAGCTGGGCTTCCCCTCCATTCTTCCAGCCCTCCTCTCTGGCCCTGCCACGTCCCTCTCTGTTCCTCTCCAGTGCCTTCACGCTCCAGCATCCCACAATCTGAGCCTCTCTCATGCCCGTAATCATGCTAAGCTGATGGGCACGCTGTCCCTGGCGCGTGGATGGAAGCAGCGATTTGTGACACATCTCCTCTCTGTGGACGCCGTGCACACACCCATTCCGTTTGCACATACCAAGACAGACAGACACAAATGCACGCCGTGGCAAGGGGTCCACAGTCTCCCCTGCCAGATGCTGCGTTTTGTCTCTGGCCTTACCAGCTGTTTGGAACATGTGGGTGTAGAAAATAAAGGAATGGTATCGAGTCCATATCTCTGTGGCTCGACTTTAGTGAGGATCACGCTGCTTAACTCTCTGGCTCCCGGACAAGGGTGCTGGAAGAATTAGGTTTCAGTGTTTGGAGCAATCAGGGCTCAGTAGTAACTGTGGAATAAAGGCTTTCACTTTTTCAGTACAGATTTCCTGTTTTATTTAAAGAGTTCTGCATTCTGGACTTGTATTCATTCACTTAGCAATTATGATTGCAGATTCTGCGGTCATTCTGAATTCGAGAGCTTCTTTCAGCAACAAAAAAAAAGATATTT
Organism: Copadichromis virginalis; assembly: GCF_057382275.1. NCBI lineage: Eukaryota > Metazoa > Chordata > Actinopteri > Cichliformes > Cichlidae > Copadichromis > Copadichromis virginalis. The sequence goes on from NC_140630.1 coordinate 23,170,807, forward strand.
GAAGACGTTTCCTTTCTCTAATGGCTCTTAGTTAATTTCAGCTTCCTTACATGCAGTTCAGGGACTTATTTTATGCAAAACAGAGAAACATTAACACATGAAAAAGAGCTTTCATGCTGACAAATTTAATGTCAAACCCTGCTCTGGATGTTTTGACTATATTATTACCGCTGTCTCAAAACTGAGCTATTTTCTGGCTGTCAGACAGATAAATAGGCTTTGGCTGTGGCAGATAGTCATTCTGAAGGTAAATCCATTGTATACTAAATTATCAAATATATAACCGGTAATGTCAGAACGAAAGGTCAAACAAACGACACAAACAGACACACGGCTATTAATTTCTTTAATGGCAGCGCATTCTTTTCATAACTCTAGAAAAGTAGTAGCTAGTAGTATTCTTATTTTGTAAAGAGTACTTTTCAAAATTGTTTCAGTTTTCTCTCCTATTTCTTTGTGGTCATCAATCACTGATACAGGCCTGATTGCACATGAAGTGGCTGGATCCCATTTTGAGGTGTGACAGGGGCCTATTTTGCACCGGTGGCAGTGATGGCTGTGTGTCAGAGCTCGTGACAGGATGCTCTCCGCCCCGTCTCCTGAGGTTTGAGAGTTTGAGGGGCCACTGGCCCCTTTTGTCCTCCTTTTGTAGATGGTCTCCGACACGGCTTGTTTTAGGCGGAGGCAAAGGCAGTAATTGATTTCTCTCTCGTCTCTGATTCCGCCTGTGGCTCTCGGGCGCCGGCTGCATCTCTCCTCTGAGAAACAGATGAATAAAAAGACAGAGCGTGAAGTTTATAGCCAGCAGTCACAGCGCTGACAGATGGTCAAACCTCACGTTATCAGGACCTGATAGAAGTCCCGGAATGTGGTGGTTAGCTTCTGAATTGGCTTCTGAAAGGATCGGTCATATATATATTAGAGCAGAGAGTATTGAGCCGTGAAGAGCTGGAGCGATGGGAGATATTGAGGTGCGCAGATGCTGAAGGTGAAAGAGGCCCACAGACTACATTAATAGATCGGTGAACTGATACATGCACAATGAAATGGTACGATGAATAAACCGATTCAGCTCCAGAAATTTAATTTTCATTCCTTCTGCTTCAGCCTCTGTGCGTGTATGTGTGTGGAAATGTGCAACATTGGGACGTGTTTAAGATTCATCCAAGTAAACTCTGAAATCTTTTTCATTTTCATAAATCTGGCATGAACAGGCAGAATTAACGCATGTTGACTGTCCAATCTAATAATCATACGCTCAACAAAAGCAGATTCAACTGTTTCCCCGAGTTTCCATAATACTAAAAGAATCAGCAGAGCATTCATCATAATTGTGACCTTGTGTCGTCCTGTCAACAAGACTGACTTAATCAATTGCAAAAGTTGTCAGCTGTGGCAGGAGGCGTTTAGCCTGCTGACAAGAGAGAGATGGGTTGCATGGACTGTCTGCAGACACTCCAGCCTCCCTCCATTAATGTCATTGTCACATCTCCGCACCGACAGACCCAAACTTTGTTAGGCAAGTTGCTCTAATCCCCGTTCTTTCATTTCTAAATAATAAATGAGCCAATTAACACCGAATGAGAAAATCTCCCTGTATTTTGCAGTCTGAGGTGTTTCTTGAGTCGCATCTAGCAGAGAAGCTGTGGCGTTCTGTGACAGAAAAGCCTGAAAGGAGGCATTTGGTGTCATTTTAGTCAGCTCGCTTGAATTGTTAGCACCTCTCCAGGAGGCTCGACAATTTGACAATGATGCTAAATGAATCCTATTTATTAATCGAGTTTAATGCTATGCATCATCAAAATAAATCAACAGCAGTGTTAAGCTCCCTGAATTGTTTTCCCATTACTGTCGTAGTAAACAAATGAAAAGTCTCACTTTTAATGAAATGTGAAGAATATATTTTGAGTTATTCAGCTTAACGAGAGCGAAGCGTTAAAGAGGACAAAAGACGACGGTGCTTAAAAAAGCAAAGGGGACACTGACAAATGTCCTTACTTGCTGTGCTTTACCCTCCACCCTCCCCTGCGGTAGCTCGGGATGATGACTGCTAGCGCGTCTGTAACCATCCACACTTCACTGCTGAATGACTCGTTGCGAAATGGCACATTTAAATTGCATGCTGTGCTGGAGTGATTTTTCTGCCTACCTTGATGCCTATTTTGTTATGGAAATTCATGATACATTAACATAACCAGCAGGAGTTGGGAACAGAAAATAATGAATCCTAGTGGGAAGGAACAGCGGCCTCCACCCTTATCTGTGAATTAATAAACACCCATACAGTGTGCACCTAAGGGTCACACCACGTACACATACTTACCACAGCAGATAGCTGTTTCTCACTGTTAACTTTCCACAGAGAGAAATGAATGCAATGGCGGCCCTGTAATAGGGAAAGGTGGCTTACAGGTGGTGGGTTCAGAGAGGAGCATGTCACCTCCACCACCTAATGGTCTGATATATCTAATTTGCCTTTCACAGCAAAGCAGCTCCTAGTCAAAAGTTAAATCCAGCAGTAGTGTACTGTTACCACGATCAGTTGGAGGTGTCATAACCACACTGCTACTCACCTGTGAAGTGTGAAATGGTTGTAGTGCACTATTCCAGCCGTGCATTTATTTATTTCATCATCACATGCAGTTTATTATTACATCAGCCTATCATAACTTGACCCTTTTGCGCATTTTCTCCGCAAACGGTGCCGCGGAAAATTGGACAGGATGACTGGAGCGTCCCATTCACTTTTCCTCTCTTCATTCACCTGAAGTTACCAACCTGATTCTGGATGCATACTACAGCCTGTTGCTACGACTACAGCCTGTTGCTACGACTACAGCCTGTTGCTACGGCAACAGTTCTCGGAGGCACCAGAGAACCCCGAAGGTTCCATCAGCGGTGACAGGCGAGATGCTGAAATGCTCGAGCAATCAAGCTTATCTGCTTCTCAACGAGATGTAATCTCAAATTTGTTGGAAACAATAATTAAGCGCAATTCTTCGCAGCACTGTCAACAATCAGCTGTGACAACAGGAGAAAAAGCACGCAAAAAAAAAGAGGCTGGAATCGGTGTTACATTTTAGACTCATTTGTCAGTGCAAGTTTGTGGCAACTTTTTTGGCAACCGAGAGTGCTGACAATGGCCAACATGCTGCCTGGAGTGGTTAGGTTAATCACACAGGCACAGGACTCTGCCAGCATTCGAATAGCTCTTAAGATGGTGACTCGTTTTGTTGATTAGTGTTGTGAATTTGCCCATTTGCAACAAAAAACTATGTAATATTAACACACTTGTAGTTAAACTGGCAGCGCTAGTTACCATATTTTAGACAAACTAATTCAGCAGAATCACTCCTCTGAGAACTGTTTGTTTCGGGGTTTTCAGGAGAATTATTAAAACAGATCCATGCAAATAAACACAAAAAATAATCAAGATTCATTTTCATACAGAGTGGGCTATAATGTTACTTGGTTTGATTGAGGCCTTGTCTGTAGTACAGATTTAGTATTCCTAATAAAGCCTGGTGTTGAATTACCACAATGGATTTAGTCACTACAGCAGCAGTATTTTTATTTATTCAGATAAAATGCCTACAGCACATTTCTGTTCATTTCTCAGGAAGGAAGCTCCGACTCCTCCTCGGGTTTAGATTTGAAAACGTTAGCATGAGCAGCACAGTTTAATGGCCAGAGATATCAGAAACCACTGCTTTATACTGTGATGCCCTGATAGCAGATAATACTGATAGTAAATGCACCATCACTGCTCGAGCTGTTTGGTGTCACATTAAAGTCGGTGAAATTCAGCCTCTAAGTACACAGAAGCCGATGAAAGAGCAAAGTCAAGTCAAGTCAAGTTTATTTATAGAGCACATTTAAAAACAACCAAGGCTGACCAAAGTGCTGTACAGTAAATACAGATAAAAATACAATAGAACACAATTTCGTAATAACACCTCGCTGATAAAAATAAAATAAAAATATATAAAACAAATAAATTAAACCTTTCTAAAAGCCAATGAAAAGAGGTGAGTTTTAAGAGCGGTTTTAAAAGTTTCTAGGCTTTTGGAGAGTCTGACGTGAGGAGGTAAACTGTTCCACAGTCTGGGTGCAGCCACAGCAAACGCCCTCTCTCCCTTTGTCTTTAATTTATACCTGGGAACATCTAAAAGCATCAGGTCGGCTGACCTCAAAGATCTCCTGGGGCGATAAGTACTAAGGAGTTCTGACAGGTAAGAAGGTGCAGTGCCATTTAAAACCTTAAAAGCCAGCAATAAGATTTTAAAATCAATCCTAAAGGCAACTGGGAGCCAGTGGAGAGAGCAGAGAACCGGAGTGATGTGTTCTCTTTTTTTTTGAACCGGTCAACAGGCGAGCGGCAGCGTTCTGCACCAGTTGAAGGCGATGTAGACAGGAACGATCTAGGCCAGCATAGAGGGAATTGCAGTAGTCTAGCCGTGAAGTAATAAAAGCATGGACCAAAGCCTGAATTCGGAGGTGCAGTCATAACTTTGCTCACAAAAAATAAACCCAAACAAACAGACCTTACCTGATTTAAATTTTGAATGTGGCACCAGCTGTTTGCTTCACTCGTAGAGTGTTCATAGAGCAAACAGCAACTTTTATGTCAACTGATCTGAGTCTGCAAACGAGAGACCAAAATGCAGACATAAGTGTCCAGACCAACAAGGTGGTGCGTTGGGTTAGAAGGACTCATAGTTCTAATACTGTAACATCTGCAACTGATCTGAGTGTCTCTGTCAGAGCTCAGTTATGTCACAGCAAGAGGGCTGATGGTTCAAGTTTCTGCATGTTTTTAGCTGGTTTCTTCTGCCATGGGATGAAAACATGTTAGTTGCCATTTGTGGCCCAGGAGACTCTTGCAAAAGACTTCCTGAATCTGAAGATTTTCACTTTTTGGATAAATAAAGGTTTTTACCAGTCCTCAAACTGCTCTATTGTGTCACTACAGCTGCTGGTGCCTGACTGAATATGAGAAGTGGGGTTTCTGCCACGCTTTGACTGACATAAACATGCACACATCAGAGTATAGTAGGCAGAGGTAAGTAGTGAGATCAGCTATTAACCTGATAATGTGGTTCAGCACAGGAGGGCAAATAGAGGCAGTTAGTTATTTTTTTGTTTTTATATTTAATAAATAAGAAAACCAGTGGAAACGCCCACATTTTAGACTTGAAATCTAAGTTTGAGAAATAACCTGGATCCTGTTAAAACAGTATTGTTTGTCTCAGGATTGGCACCGTTTCCACCTGACAGGGACATGCAGATTAACCCATCACACAAATGTATATATTATTATCTGTTTAAGTGTTTGCACATGTAAATGACACCTGACTTTGTAAAAACTGGCAAATGAAAAGTAGAGATTTAAATTGAACCCCAACTTGCCTAATGTTTTCTTAATGTATCCTTTTCAGTCTCTGTATACTTGAGTCCATTCATATTAGATGGCCAAGGTGAAAACCCCGGTCTCCCCTCTGCTTGGCTTGCAAGTTCTCGATCTTTCCGTGCATTGATGATTCATTCCCACACTTCGTGGTAACTTCAAGTTACAGGTGGCAGGTTTTTTTTTTTTTTGGTTTTTTTTTGCCATAATGAATTTGAACATCAGCATAACCAAACAGCTCAAAAAGTTAGAGCATAATAAAGCTAATGCATTTATTAATGTCCAGTGTAATTACTGAGGATTTTTAGAGCTGCTGCTTTTCATTTTCTTTCATTAGGCTTTCAGGGTGTTATTCTCTGGTTTAAAAAAAATCAACATGGAAAAAAAATATAATTACTTCTGAAATTGTAAAAAGGGGAGCAACATTTTTGTCATTCCTTTCCTAATAGCACTTAGTTTATTAGTGCTGCATAAAGAAATATTATCATTTAAATTTCTTGTTTCAGTGTAACTCCCTCGCAAAGGGCATACTGCACTCAAACAAGCTACATGCATTTATTCACGTGTTCCAAATAGAGGGTTGGTTCTCAACATAAAAGCTTTGACCTATAGGATAATGACGACAACGTGCAGCTAACGATGCCAATTTAACTAACGCTCATCAGCAGACGTTGCTGATGGGTGTCCAGTTAAACACGAGGCTGTACATTAGTCCTGACGGCTTTTTTCTGATCTCGCCTGTAAACAGCTCGAGCCATAAAGCAGCAAAACAAGTTAACTGCTGCACAGCCGCGCCACACGCATTCGTTTCACAGCCCAGTGAAATTACTTATTTTACACTGAACCAAGCAATGTTTTGAAAACGGCAGTGGAATGAAGTCAGGTGTGAACACCACCCCTGTGAATTATAAAGATGATGGGAAAACCATTAGAGACATGCTCTGCCCAGCCCTAATTTACTGCTCAGTGAGGAGCAGGGAAAACAGAGAGAGACTTGTACAGTTTCACTCTAAAATGTGCCCGATGAGTGCTGTGACATAACAAAATCACTATAGTGACAAAAAGCAGATAATGAGACATGTGAAAGTTACTAAAGACTTCTACAGTTTAGCAAAGGAAATGGCAATACAGTAAAAAAAAAAAGTAAGTGAATCTTTTTATTATTGTGCCCAAATTTCACTGCTGTGTTTCCGTTGCTTCACAGCAGTGAAATGTTACTGTTGGGCTTTCTTGTAGGTCAGGGATGAAACTGCCTTTTCTGTCAGTGAAAACAGTTTGACTACACCTTTAATCCCTGTTTAAATATGACAAAAAATATTTCTTAGGTTTCTACATGAAAGGTTTGTATGTCAGCACGAATCTTTGGGCTTAAACTAAAGAAAAATGTGTAAATTATTCTGGTGGCTCTTTTTTTTAAAAAAAACTAACTTTTCTTTAATTTACATGTTTATCTATTGCTTAATTACTTTGATGGTATCTTATCTATCTTATCTCCTATGCACGGTCTTTTTCAGCATGAAAAAGCTGTAAAACTTTTTAAAATATATTTTAAAGTTGAAATTTATGCCTTCTTTCACATTTGCCAATGCCATCCTGTGGGCTGAACTGGAGTCTTTGCTGGGCTCATTCTGGCCCCCGGGCCGTATGTTTGGCACCCCTGTTGAAGGTCCTGGTTCTCACTTTCCCTCTGCAGTATATGTTGTACCTGTGCAACCTGAGTTCTCCCATCCTTCTTGCACGATCGTGCAGCCAAAAAGTGATAAGAAGGTGATGACGCCAGCGGCCTCCCTCTGGCCCTCTGCAGTCCGCGCCTCACTCCTCAGACTGCCTGCCAGTTCTGTGCTTGGTTAGAAAGTCTTACAAAGAAGCTGCAGCGATGAGCAGACACTTTATAGTATTTTGTGCTGAGGGGCTGAAGTGGATCCATTAAACTCTGAATTTTAATTCATTTCACTTTTATGAAGCACATTCAAATTAAAGTACTTTAAACTGTAAGTTCAAGTTAGCACTAATTGTAAGTTTAATAGAAACTATGAGCAAGTACACAAACCTACACTGGTTATTAGCATGAGTACCGTGGTGGCAGCCATTTCTGACCACAAAAAGCTGTGCACATCTATATAACTATGTGTAACCTCACCGGAATCCACAGGGGTAGGTTACATGGGTTTTCCACAATCCCTATGGTAGATAATAGCCTAGCTTTTATCCTTTTGCCCAAGGCAACTTTTTTTCAGAAGATGCCAGCTCATGCAGCAGTCTCCTAGGGACTAGGTTTATGCTCGCCTCGCTGGACGCATTTACATCTAATATTACAAATATAATCATTTTAAAAGCCCAAACACAACAGAAATACTCCATCAAGAGAAATTCAGTTTCCGAGCGATGATTTAAACTTTTCATAAACCGATCATAAGAAAAATGATTTAACCTGATTACTTTCCAAGTTTACATAAAAGCAACATATGCTTCTGTTTTTTTTAAATAGTGACAGCTTCCAAGCCAAGCCGGTCCTGCTCCTCTTCAACAATTAGCAGCACCATAGTAACAGGAACTGCTGTGTTTAAAAGATGATTGATTTGACCCATATTTACAGAGCTGATCAAACGCGTGCTAAAGCGAGATGAATGGTATTGAGAAAAACAAATGCATGAGATATGTGTTACTACCATTTGAAGGTTGGAGCTGCAGGTTGAAGCACCGTGACCATCACCAGCAGCCTCCAACGCTTTGCTGTGGAGCTGAATGGACAAGGCAACCCTCCTGCGAAAAGCATTCACGGTGGATTCAATGATCTCGTTCCACATGCAACTGCTTCCCCCCCCTCGGAGCACTCGTGTTTTTTTTTTTGAAGGCCACTTCAGACACTTTTCAAAAATTTTAATATGCACATTGGAGTTGTACCCGGGGTTGTTCGCCACTGCCTAAATTATTTTTTTCCCCTCTATCTTGTCACTTTGAAGGAGAGTATAAATTTTTTATTGCTTAAACAAGATAAATCCCCTGCTGCCACCTCAAAATTTTAATATTCTTCAACTTGGAGGTGGGCGTGTTCTCGATGTGTGCTCACGAGCTGCAAGTCTCTCAGGACTGCACCCGCCAGTCCTGCTGCTTCTTGCTGAAATTTAATTGAATACCCGGTACTAATGGGTGTCGCTTCCCATGCGATTAACGTGGAACATAAAACAACCTTTGGCTAAAACATGAGTGACGCTCATACCAACAACTTCAGACCTGACTGTGTGCTTTCTTCGGTTCCCAGCCGGAGATCCCGTGTGTGTGCAGCAGGTCGGATGAACAGCTGTCTTCGCGCATTGTCATCATGCTTAGAGGTGGTTAAATTGTGCGTTGTGATTTCTGCAAATTTCGGTAGTGAGTCATCATCATCAGTTTTAATGACCACTAAATCACTATCATGCTAGTATCGATCGACACCAATATCAGCGTTGATATGTTAGGGTCCCTGGCTCGTTGACCCAGTGTTTTATGTTTTTGGTTCTTTGATTTTGTTATTTCATTATTTTCTAGCTTTGCTTTATGGGTTTTAGGATCATTCTTAGTTTAGGTTCTCTGGGTGGGGTTTGGTTAGAGTTTTAGTGTTCTGGTTTTCTGTCTGTGTTCCATGTTGCTGTCTCCCCTGTCTGCTGTATCCCCACATCCAGTCAGTGTCTGTGTCTGCCCTGGTCCCACGTCTCTGTTCCCTTTGTTATAGTGCCTGCCCGTGAGTCTGTGTTATGTTTCCTGTTTTACTTTGGAAGTCCATGTCTGATGTTAATGTGTCTGGTTTTGCTTCCCCTGGTCTCGTTAGGCCTGATTTGTCCCAGCTGTGTTTCCCTCCTTTTACTCATTCCCTGATTGCTCCTTCTGTGTATTTAAGCCCTGTGTTTCTCTGTGTTTATCCACCCACCTCTATACTTTAATCAATGAGCTGCTCAGTCTTCTCTCTACTATAACTTAAGTATCGTTGAGAATTTGCTACATCACCTGAAGAAGCATATTATCAAGTTGATAATTAGAGCACCAACAGAAAGCCAGATAAAGAGATTGAAATCATTATTCGTCTTTCTGTTTTGTTCTTTTCGTCACGAGGGGCCATCACCACGAGACAAACATGCTTTTTTTTTTGGTCCGACAGCAAACGGAATCTGCATAACCGTCTTGTGCTGGTGGAGTTTAATCGACATATTCTCACATGTTCAAAGCAAACTAGCAACACTGCAAGTCAATTTCCTTTCAACATTTCAGTGGCTCTCGCCGCCTTTGAAGACAGGCATCCATAATGAACGGCGTCAATTTTCATCCCAATTAGAGTGTTTATCTCAGCTTAGTTCACCTATAGTGTTGCCTTTGCCTCTTGTGAGAACGATGAATTTTCATGAAGGACAAACTCTGCACTTCAGATAAAAACAGCTTATCTAGCGCTGGGATTTAAAGCTTTAAAGCTGTTTTTTTAACACTTTTTTTTTCTCTCCAATTTGTTTGCGGTGTGTTAACAGCTATTGTGGCACTGGGTTGCTGTAGTGTAGCGAGAGAGTTGGGAGAAGGTGGGTGGAGTTATAAGAGAAGTGGAGAGAGCTTAAAGAAGGCGAGAGAACATGGTAATTCATGGTTCTATAAGAAGAGGTCCTCAGAGCTTTCATTTGTAAAATGGAATGAATGGAGCGAATCACATCAGCCCACAGCAGCTTAACGAGACGCTAACTCCTACACATGTCAATCAGCACAACTGTAACACACACAAACCACCCTATCGTGTGTGTTCATGATTTATTGGAGAGTGAAGCAGGTGTAGTAGCTTTACCTGTTGTTGCAGAGCTGCTTAACATCAAAAATCGTATGTAAGCAAGAAAATCCATCACTGTTTGTTATAAAGTAGGACAGAAGTGGGGTTTTTTTCTAACTAGTTTGTTATTTTAGCGTTGACATATTTTGTATGCAAAGGAGCGAGCGCGCAGCAGCGAGTCTGTGCTGAAGCCGTTTCCCCCGACACTACCTACTGCTCAGGTTCAGGGAACCCTCTGCTCCGACATGCAACATTTAAATGAAGACATTAAAATTTAAACAGTCTCCATTCCGGGGACAATCACTGCTGACATCTGCTTGGCATGCGACAAGTTAAGGAATACAAACACGGTGGCTGCTAACACCATGTGAAACTTTCTGGTTTTAAATTTGCCTTTCCCAGCAGATGGGAAACCTGTTTCTTAAAGCTTGCTTTTGATTGAGTTATCAAATATAAATGATCACAACACAATATTTAAAACATCATGTTTCCATATTTGATAGATGCTTCTCTGGTGGAAACAGCACAATATGTGTGTTTTGGAGTTTTTTTCCCACTGTTAGGACAAACTTTTTGTTTGTATGTTGATTAGCAGTCTGACGGTGTCCTCCTAGTCTTATAGTTTAGGTTGTGCATGTTTGTCACACCTACATGTTTTCAGATCATCAAACAAATTTTAATATTAGAGAAAGATGACCTGAATAAATACAAAATACATTTTTTTAAATGATGTTTTCATTTATTAAGGGAAAATCATCCATACTACTGGTTATGCCCCCCTTGGCAGCAAGAACTGCAATCAAGTGTTTGCAATAACTGGCAATGAGCCTATCAGATACAGTAGCTGTGGATACATTTTGACCCACTCTTCTTTGCAGAAATGTTTTAATCCAACCACATGTATAGAATTTCTTTTACTTGGGTATTAATCACATTATTTTATTGTATTAACATGTCTGACACTCATACTTAAGACAAATGGTAGGGGATGTAGTAAGGATGTTGGGGGAAACAGGAACTCCACAGGACCAGTCTTTTGTCTCTTCGAGGACTCTGGGAAGTAGCAAGGGAGTGTGAACCTTAAGGTGTGAAACAACTGTGTACTGCCTTTTGTTCCTGGAGAAGGTATTTAACTGAGAGCCATGCTAGGCTCAGAGAGAGACTCTGCTGACCCTGCCCCGTGGTCATGTAGGCTCTCCATCAAGCTTGGTTGTATGTTCTTTGTGTGTTTGGATTAAAGAATGTTAGCTACCGCTCACCGCTCATCTGCAGGCTTTATTTAAATGGAAAACTTCCACAACACACATTAGAGGGCTTTCAAGTATGAACAAACTTTTTAAGGCCATACCAAACAACCTTAATCAGATTTAAGTCCGGACATTGACTAGGCCACTCAAAATCTTTTTTGTTTTGTTTTTTTAACCTTTCAGAGGTGGATTTGTTGGTGTATTCTGGATCACTGTGCTGCTGCATAACCCAGGTGATCCTAAGCTCCTGGGCGTGAACTGAGGATGTCCATCTCACAATGTGCCGCTCCAAAATGGGAAGTGTACACATCCAAAAGTTGTAGTGGCTTTAAATATATTATCTCCCTTTGCTGCTACTGTATGTCTGCTTCTGCATACATGTGAAATGGACATGGTGGGCTGGTGCGTCTTTTACAGGTTTTGCCGTGAAGCAGCGAAGCAGTCCCACATCGTCATACTACCACTACCATGTTTGACTTAATGATGTTCTTTATATAAAATGCTGTGTTAGCTAGTTAGTGAAACTTAGCTCAGCTTTCTAAAAACATGTGTTGTATTTCAAGAAGTTGGGATCTCAACTGCCCAACCATGCCAGCATGCACTTGTAATGTAGTGATTACACTAATACAAGAGTATGCAACCCAGTGGTCTAACAACTCTCATCTGCACACGTATCCATCATTTTGAGTGGCTGTTGCACAATTATGACACAACAAAACCTGTTGACAGCCATCCGGGCCAGCCATGGTGGACGTTTAGTGCAGTAGGCGTCTGCAGCACACAGTCGTCTTACCTTACCTCTCTCTGGAGTCACATTCTCATCTGAGCTCGGTGTTCTCTGAACTAAAGAGCATTGAGGTCACATGTACAGAAATGATATGTATACATAACCTGCAACCAGGGTTGAGCTAATGGCAAATACTGCAATCAGGAGAGCAGCTATGTTTATAAAGTACAGTTTTTCGCTTTGCACTCATAAAGTTTCCCCACCTAAAGCTCTTTGCAGCAGCAGCCTGTGTTGTCTCCTCCAAATTTTGTTTCTTGTCTAATTATCATTCTGTTTCGTGCTTGGATTACGGCGTAAATCAGCAAAGCCAACAGCTCTTGATGAATGCCCATTTCTGTTGGGTAATGAAACATGCAAGAATTTGTTTCCTTTTGGGGAGTTGGTGGCCGCCTAGCAAAGTAGTTGTAATTATACCTCACATGCTTGTTGTCACAGTAGTAACAGTAGATGTCCCCCTTTCTGAGTACCAAGAGTAATCAAAACAAAACAGTGGTTTGTTCAGTTTTTAGAGGTTTTGAGTGTGGCTGGGTATTTTCTCCTTTTATGTATCTATAACACTGCCTTAATGGTATTCAGACAACACCTTTGCTTATTTACACTGAACCACACAAAGCTGCCATACTGGTACTCTTGCTTGTGAATTTATATGGAAACCTGGCGTTGGTGAATCAGACAGGTGTCTAGAGAGGTGGAGTAAGATTTTTCATGATTCACTCCTTTAGATTTCATTAAGGCAAAAGGTTTTGCATTAGTAAGTGGCGTGACCGTTTTATTTGGCGTTGACTTGAGACTTCACCTCAGCTAATACAAGTTAATGAACTGTATCGACTGTTTGTAGTGTGGTGTTTTTCTAAAGAATGTGAACAAAAATATTGCTTACTGTGTCACTATTTGGTATAGCTTGTCTATGCTCTAATTTTGTTGACTGATTTATTAGTGTGCTAATTAGCACGGATTAGCAGGCACCTATGTCTGTGCTGTGCACTTTCCTGACCTAGTGTAAGGTAAGTACTTTGAGTTTCCTCTTCTCTTCTAAATGTGTTCACTTCTGGGTCCAAAAAGCTTCAACATGCAGGTCCACACACACCAGTAGGTGATGTCACACATTAATTTTTAATATGTGGGGTGTCATTAAGTCAGCAAATTTGATTCAAATTGGACAAAAAGTACTGTGCAAAAGTCTTCAGCCACCCCTCATTGCTTTGTATTCTTCTTCCAAGTAGCCGGACCTTCTTGTAATGTTTAAAGTGGTATTGAGAGATAGTTCTCCAGGCTTTCTTTTGGCTGCTTTTGCCACTCACTTCCATTCCAGTCCTTGTACCAGACGATTTCCCCAGGAATTGTTTATATTTTTTTATTTTAAATCCACTTAACACTAACAAATGAATCATTCAAGAATAAAAAGGCTCCTAACTCAAGTGCTGAACCTGTGCTGTGTCCACATATAATAGACAACTTAGCAAAGAACCAATTTGCAATTGTATCTTTAGGCACTTTAACACCAGCCTGTCAAGAAATGAATTAGTTCTCATTTCTTAGTTGAATCCATGAAAAATGCCAAACATAACACAGTTTGACAAGCATAACATAGTATTTTTGTAACGCAAGGTGATTCCCAAGGCGCTATTAGCTGAAAACCTGGCAGATCTAAGCATACTAAATAAAAAATAAGGAAACTGGACAAGTGGAGGACAAAAGAAGCAACAGCCTTTAAAAATGTATCTATAGCTGATGAACAGCATCCAAAAATCGCATCCTTAAGAAATCAGGAGAAATCCAGGAGAAATCCACCAAAGACAGGATCAGATAGATGCATCTGGCACTTCATCTGATCCATTTGCTGTTTACTGAAGCTTCATCAGAAACGGCCTCAGTGGGAGGGTGGCTGTCGAGAAGCCATTCATAAGGAAGGGAAGCAGGGAGAAAAGGCTGAGGTATGCTAAGTAACACAATAACTGGACTGAAAATCAGTGGCAACAGGTGTTATGGAGTGAAAAATCCAAATGTATACGTTTTGGTTCAGTTCATTGTCAAAAAGTATGAAGGAGGTCAGCAGAGATACAGCAGTGAGTGTCTACACACAGTGGACGCTTTGTTTGAGGCTGCATTTCAACCAGTCGTGTTGGAGACTGTGTCAACATGATGGAACTATGACAAGTACCATCAGATTTTGAGCTACCATGCAATACCATCTGAAGACCATCAAATGTCTGCACATTCCTGTACTGTAGTTGAAGTCTGTGTTTTATTGTGTTCATGTATTTTTTTCTCATTGCAGCATTGTATGTGTCAGGCAGTCACGTGATTTTGCGTTAAGTGTGCAGCAGAGATTCAAATAAAGGTGAGTTTAAGTATAAGGTGCTGTGTAGCCACTTTCAGGTTTTGAATTGTGGCCACAGCGACTAATTGTTTATATACGTGCTGGTTTTGTTGCAGATAAGAGCTTCTTTGATAACTTGAGACTGAGACTGTGGTAACAAGCTTTTTGTGAGGTCTCAGGCGTTTCTCAGAGGGTGGGAGGGCTCTGGGGTTAGAGGTTCTGCCAGATATCTTGTCTCGTTTGATACAAGGGAGAGCCTGAGGGCCAGGGAGTGAGCATGCAGGAGATCAAAGGACAGACTAATTGTTTCTGACTGCCCAGAGACACACGACTGATTGCTCTGTTACAGTTGTTGAATTTCACACACAGCTGAGAGGAAACCGACTGTGCTGGTCGCTATTAGAATAAAATAAAACATACGCTGCTGTCATGACGATGGCAACGAATCAAGACACAAAACAAGGTACATTAAAAGCTGACCCATTGCTTCCACCTTAAATTTTATTAGTTGTTTTTTGTGTTATAATTTAGCAAAGCAAACATCAAAGTATGAAGGCATCATTTCTAAGAACTGTAATTTCTCTGATCTTTAGTATGGCACCACTGAAAATAATTAATGACTCATACCAACATTTGAAACAAACCAAAACCCCTTTTTTAAAAATTAAAGAAAGGAAAAAAAAAAGAGGTGTTAGCCATTACATGTACTTAAAAATACAAATCATCTGCAAGCAATACACAACCAAGAACTCATACATCTCCTCCTCAGGTCTGTGATTGTGATGGTTTTTTTGTAATTTGATATGAAATAAGGCAGATTCATTCGATACAATTATAGACAATCTGGTAAGAAGACAAGCGAAAGCGAAGAAGACTGCAATTCTTGTTTATGTAGGTGAAGTTCAAAGCAATTTCCTGGCATGCACTGGAAATGGCAAAGAAAAAGGAAAGGGGAGGGAGGGGAAATTAAAAAGAAGACTCAAATCGATTTGTTGAAAAGACACTCACATCCTCGTTTATCTGCACGGGCGTTAATGAACAGTTTCCTGGTTAAAATGAGTAAAGCTGCAGTCACGGCAGCAGCGGAGATGAGACTTGATTAGTGATGTTCAGATGAAAGGCCTGGCAAGCGGCACGTCGCCTCACAGACCGCAACGCGAATCGGGGCATTGGCCGATCTGACTAAAGAATGGAAATCGAAGCTGCGGCGGTGTGTGAGGAGACGTGGCAGGTGTCAGTGTGTCGCACTCCAAAGCAGATTACAAATGCAGGCTGTCGTCCCACTACCGAGCGCCATCGTGACTGTACTGGTGGCGTCAGTAAAAACTAAAAAGGATGGTTGATGTTTAGCATCACCCAGCCGGGAGTGTCAACATGTAGGAGCTGTGGCTGTTGTCCAATGACAGCTTCGCCATGCTCTCACAGTGGGTTTATCAAATAGCAAGACTTGAACCTGGTTTATCTCATTGCACCCTTCGGGCAGAATGATGTATGACTCTAACACACAGTGAGGTATGGCTCATCTTTTCTGGTTGATATGTTCAAGTCCTATAAGTAAGGTTTTGTACATACATATACATATAGTACATACATATTTCAGGGATGAATAGTTTAACCAAGAGAGGGGAGGGTAAGTAAAGTTGGGAATGTGAGCATCTTGTGAGTAACTGGTTTTCCTGGGCCAGTGTCAGAGCCCATACTGACATGGGCCAGGCTGACACCAGTGTGGCCTTCGCACAGTTTGCTGGCTGTCAGATGAGGCTGATTGTCTTCCCTTCAGCTGGTCAGTCTTTCTTCTCAGTGCCTGGATGGAAACAAATGACAAGACATTTCCTCAACACTCTGTCTTGGAGGCGTACTAGGAGCAACCCTTGAAGCTCTTTTCTAAACTGAACGTTTTTTTGGGTTTTTTTTGGCGTAATCAAAATCAGCATCAGCATCATCAGAGGTTAGTGGGAAAAACCCAAAAACTGTTGGTCATCAAACCACGTCTTTATTGATATATACTGATCATCATTAAGGGTAAAGGGGAGGTCGTCAAATGTTGTCTTTATTGTGAAAAGAGTTCAAGATTTCTGGCTGTGGATTGCATTAGACTGTAAAGGAGTACATAAATACAAGTCAAATGAAACAAAAGCACTAATCTGTAAATGCCAGTAAACAGGGATGACACGTACTTTATAACAACTCAAAGCTTCGTCAAAATCCAGCTCAGTGATGCTCGAAAAATTGTGTGCGGCAGACAGAGACATCGAGGCAGATCCGTTTCCTCTGTTCCCATTTCACCGCAAATGACGTGATTTTTGTGTTTGAAGATAAAACAACACATCAACTTTGCTCTAAAAATGTCATACAGTAAGTTTTGATGTACTCTGGCTAATTTTAACGGCACACTATGAACTAACCATCTCCCTCGCACACAGTCCCACCCTGATGCACTCGGTTGTCCAGCAACAGGCTTTTTTTCCCCTTTTCCTGGCTGCTTTGTCTGGCATTGTTTAAGCTCTCTCCTTTCTACACCAACCCACCTACCTCTGCCAAGTTATTTCATATGCTGCTTCCCTGTCCTATTTATTCAACCCCAACAATCTGTTCGTAGCAGTTGCTTAAATGAATTTTTTCTACCTGGAAACTATACGATGCCCAAATCCGAAAGCCATTTTTTTCTTTTTTGGCTCATCGCTTCTTTGGACCCACACAGAGAACAAGCGTGTTCACAGAAATTAATAGCATCCTCCATAGATGACTACATTCAAATTATATGCTGTCTTATTAGCCTAAATCTCAACGAAGACCTGAGGATAAGACCAGTGTAGTATCCTTATCAGATATGATTTATTGGCATTATTATTACCCCTACAGTCTGTTTTGGCTGCATGTTAAAACAATATGCTTTGCACACTTGATTTATTAAATGCCCAATAGTTGAGGGTGCAGGTAATTCATCATACTCAATCTCCAAAGACGTGCCGACGCGCATATACTAAAATATCAGGGTTATAGTTGCAGACCTGAAATGGGTACAGAGGATTTACAAATGCATTTGGCCCTGAAGGAACACGTACTGCCGGCTGCCTGCCCCTACAGAGACAAGGAGATGGAGACAGACGGGGAGGGGGAATGGAGACAAGTAGGGTGAAGCTGGGTAACACTTGGCTGTGCGCAGCGGAGGATTCTCGAAAAGAAGTGAATTTTAATTCAGCAGCTGTGGCCACTAATAAGAATCCACTTATAGAGATGTGTGTGACATCAGTGTGAGCCAGTAAGCGGGTGTGAGTGCTTCTTTCAAGCTTTTACCTTTGGACTGAGTTAGAGTTGAATCAGCTTGTTCCGAGTCCTCGACAGGATCGTTCGTCTCTCCTAGAAGGGAGTAAAAGAAAGGAGAGCGGGGAAATATTACAAGAGGCCATGAAAATCAGGCAGCCCTTCCCACTTTTGTGTGCCAAGAAGCATCAATATACCTAAACAAGCGCTGCCTCGCCAAGCTTGTGAGCCTGAGTTCGGTTTGTAGTTACAGTGGAGCTAAGAGAGACGGCTTCAGATCAGGACTGAAGATTATGCGAACATCTCATAATGATTTTTTTAATATGTGAATTCATTAAAAAACCGACTTCTGATGCTGTCTGCAGCTTCCCAGCTCTAAAATTTAAATGCATCTTTTATATAATCAAAGGCTAATATGTACTGTGTTGTGAAAAAAGGGAAGAAATTGAGGAAGGGATGTGGCTGTCAGGCTGTTAGGGAGTCTCTACTCTGAAAACGCATAATCTCGGCTCACCTCCACTGCTGGTGCCAGTGTCGTTCGTCTGAGAATCTGTAACATGGAGAACACACAAATACGCACATGTTAGCTATTCTAAAAGTCGATTCGTGCACGCGGATACGGTTAAACAGACTCAAATTTGGGTAAACGCAGCCATTATTCAGGATTATTCAGCGACTCTTTGTGCTTTTGTCAAAATGCTTTATGACCAACAGAGTCGATCATCCTGGAACTAGTCCAGGATTTCATGAGCAAACATTTCCATTTATCCTGATGCTTCAACTCTCAAGCCTGGAATTTCAGCGCCCTCCTGAAGTGCAACACTTCAAAACGGAACAAAACAAAATCTGAGAAGGGAGAGAGATGCATTCAAAATTAATTACAAACCACCGTTCCCATAAGGCAGCTTGAGACCCCCCCAACATCCACCCACCACACACACACAGACGCCCCCAACCCTCCTCTACACGCTTCCCTCTCCCCGTCTATCCTCCCCGTTACCTCTGTAGTCGCACAACTCCTTCGTAGTCACTCCCAGAGCAAACCTCCGCGCTCCCCCCTTTCGCAACAGCAATCAACCAAACAAAGCAGACCATAAAAATAACCACACTCCCCAGGCAGTCTGGTGATGATGTAAACAAATACAACTGCTTCGGGATGATAGAAGCAACCATGGAGTCTAAGGCTGCTCCGGTGTTCTGTATGTTCAGAGGAACAAGGCTGCGGTTGAGGTCATTATACACTCACGGTTGTAATTGCAGGTATCTAAGGTCCTCAAAGCGAGATGAAAGTTTGTGCATTGCACAATAGCTTTCCCTCGCTGGCTGTCTCACTAGGACTCTGTCAGCTGTGTAGAAAATCCATTATACTGCTTCTTCAGTATAAAACTGATTTAATCTGTTGCAACATATTGGGATAAATTTCTCCTCTCCAAGACAGCACCGGGACTCAAGGACTGCAGAAAAGCAGGAAGGATGAAGCAACAACAATATCCCCCTGCTTTCTTTTACCGTTTGATCTGTGGCATGGAAACGGCCTTGGAATTATATTATGTCCTTTTTATCTTCTGGTTATTTATAACTTGGATGTTATTTTTTATTGCTTTGGCACAATGCCTGTGATTTCTATCAGTAATAACGTAATTATACTTAGGAGCATAATTGATGTGGGAAAATAGTAACGCACGCACCATATGTAGACTACAAATCTTGATTCGTTTGTGCTTGCCAGCAGTGCGACAAGTGCGCTTCAAACTGTTTTTTGTCTCCTCCAAGTAGTAATTGGTTTAAATTATCTGGCTTAAATGAACTTATTTAAAACTTAATTTGAATTTTTTGCCAGCCTGTCCCCAGATCCCAGACGTGACTTTAAGTAAAACGCTATCAGAACCAACCAAAATGACTCATCCAGATGAAAAATAACCAGAAAAGGAAAGCAGCTCTAAATAACCCAGAATTTCCCTTTAATGTCTTCTGGCTTATTATAAATTAATCAAAGAAGCAGATTTTCCTGCTGTAATAGACTAAACTGACAGGAAGCATGACACGCACATTGTGCCAGATGTGTTTTGGATGTGTTACCCGTATGGCATCAATAGTGAAGTAATTAATTATGCATACGCATCAAATGATATGCCGTTCATTAACGCTTTTCCACATAATCTCTATGTGCATTAAAGCTGATGGCGAGACATGGGAAATGTGCCCGACACTGGAATACAGCCTCCGTCGTATGAACTAGCTTAGCATGTCTACGCGTAGCAGCAGGAGCTCACTGAAGCAGCAGCCTCATTCCAGATGCTCCTTTTTTGTTCTCTCCTAGGTAATGACAACACGGTCTTGGAGCTTGGGTAGCATCCTCCTCCCCTTTCGATACCCAACACTGATCAAAACGAAGGAAAAAAAAGTTCAGATTTTCAGATGATTGTGGCTTCAGCTTCTTTCTGACTGAAGCTTGGAGGGAACAGCAGCATTGGTTTCTCTCGTTCTCTAATTTGTGCTGACAGTGAAAGGGCTATCATTTAGAGGAGCATCAGAGGGTGCTGTGGTAAACACATAAACAAGATTTTTTTTTGGGGGGGGGAGAAGAAAAATGGGCCTCTGGTGAAGGAGAAGCACAGTCCACAGAGGGCAGATAAGAAAAATAGAAGAAAAACAGAGTGAATTGACTACTCCCTCAGCGGGGAAAGTGGACAGCTTACAGCAATGTTTTTTAATACCAAGGACTTGAGGGGTCCTTGATGGTGACCCCTAGCCTCCATGCTGGTATGTAAATTACGAGCATTCAGCCCTGGTTACAGAATTTGTATGTACATGGGTTAATGTGAGTCTACAGAAAGAGGGCAAAATAATTGAGAGCTGGTGACTGTGCTGGCCTCTCTGCTGCTTATCAGCTGACTTCTTCCACTCGAAATTCTTCGTGCATAGCTTGGAGCTGCGCTTTGGGTCGTTGTCTTGTTGTAGGAGGAAATTGGTCTTTTTCTTTGTACGCTGGTTTGAAGGCCAGGACGCAGGAGTCACCTTTTCAATTTTGACACCGAGACTGGTGTTTTGCTGCTGCCATTTATTAAAATTGCCAGTTGAGGACCTGTTTCGTAAAACAGAGATTCTAATGTACTTGTCCTCTCGTACACTTGCGCAACAAGGTCTCTTAATTCTCTTTCAGCTCTACTAAAAGCCACTTTGTGTTGTTTTGTGAAGAAAGCAGAACACTTCAGGGCTGCGAGAGATCAGATTTTTACTTTCGAACGATCACGGCCACGAGGCTCATTCACGATAACATTATCATAGGAATAATTCAAATACTTCTATAACCTTATTTACTGTCTGTCTGTCAGCTTGTTAGCAAATTTAGTTAATTTTTGCAACAACGCATGAACAAATCTTAAAATGTAAAGATTTCACAACTTATAGAAGCCAAAGATTTCTGCCAGTTATGCTCCAATCTTACGGGTAAAGATAATGAAATCCATAATTTTAGTATGTTTTATGTTTTATGATGTTTTTATTACAACACACTGACATCTCTTGTGTTTTTTCTCTAATCCCAGACACCGAACTAGACAAATGCACTGCTTCTTTAATCAGCACAGCAGTTTTCAGATGTGCTGTCATAACTGGAATTACTGATCAATTATGCATGAAAGACTTTACATTAGGTGGCAAAATCTGCCATCCCAACAGATGAGCGACCCCAAATTTATGAGTGAGGGCGTGCAAAAGAGAGACTCGACTTCACTGAGACCGGCAAACTTGGATGAGGTGACTGGTAATGAGATTTTCCAAAAGGGTTTTTGATCTGATTCCACATATTTGAACTGTAATCAGTTATTATCGGTCATGATATCATCGTGTTTTGGTGAAGACGAAGGAGACGGAGATCAAGCCGGACTAATTTAGAGATGGGCAGAGGTCACCCGGAATATCAGAAACATTTCAAACGTTAACTAACTTTTAAGTTCTTTAACATTTTTTTCTGTCATTTCAGCCTTTTAGAAGTTCAGTTAAAAACATCCTGGAGAGAAAACCATCAAGAAGGAGGAAAACTGCATGCGCTCACATTTCCACACATGAGAGAAGGGAGAGGAAGGAAGAGAGTTGGGCATAAGTCACCCTCGCATGCAGACAAGCAGAAAATTACATCCCCCCACCTTCCATTCATTTATTAGACAAGCGGTAGTTAGCGTTTTGTTGGTCAGCATTAGTATACCGCAGCACAATATTCAGTGACGACAGCAAGTGTGTTTGAACTGCAGCAGCGACGAGTTAAAATGTGAAAACAATGTTTGAATAGGAGACGGATTTTTGATTAGCTGTAGCTTTTGTGTGATAAGTGTACTCATCATTGTTAAATGGTGTTTGTCATGACCACCAGCATTTCTGCTTTTACGCAACTTTTAATGGTCTTGTCATTCCAACTCAGCCGGCTCGCAAGGGAGGCAGTCCCCATGGGTCACCCACATAGCAGCATGGGAACCGTCTCTGTTTAATGTTCCAGACAGGAGCCGTGAGCAGAACAGGAGGTTCCCTTTGTCCTTTAGCCACAGGACATCTCACAGTCTTTTTTAATCTCGTCATCTTGAGCAGTTAAAAAAAAAAATGAAAGAGAAAAGAAAAGAAATCGATCGAGGTGTAGAAGTGTCTGCGCTCTACAGTGTCAGTTCCCTTAGGAGAATTTCTTCTGTTCATTTGATCCTTAAAGAATGGCATGGCAGGCTGGTCTGTTGTGTCTGAAAACATCTCGGAGCTTTGATCCCAAGCAGATCACACAGGTGTCCAGCTGCCTGCTTCCACTCTAACAATGAACATGAGCCATGGCGATATCAGTCTAGGAACAACTGAAAGCCATCAGCACATGAACGGTTCACTAGAGAATGCGCGACGTCTTGCACCGAGTGCATTAAGTACTTCTATTTTGCCTGAGTTCAGTCTGTTGTTTGCAGCTTTTGTGATGCAGTTGGAGGGCCACGGCTTGTTCAATGGCACGTTATCTTGAGAGAAAAAAGAAGGAAAATGTCAAGGTCGATGCCAGTATCTGTCGGTGCTCTATTCTTTTCAGGGGGATGAGAGGAAAATTATTTAAACTGGGTGGTCTATGGGGGACTCGGGACTGGTCTGTCCTGGGTTATGTATATTTAACAAGTATCAAAGAGTCCCTCATTGAACTTTGCATGGGCTAATAGCTTTGGGTCTGATATGCCTACTGCAAAGATAATTAAAGACATCCCTGCTCAGGCAAAACAAGAATGGGTGGAGCTCAACAAGTGCCCAACCAAAAGAACTAATGAGCTGGTAAATGTGGAAAGCAACCCATTTTCATATGTTAATTTTAAGTTTGTAGTACATGCTTGTGGAAATAGCTTAGCTGCATGAGCTGCCACTCTCAAAGCAGTAAAAAGAGGAGGGGATTTTGTAAAGGGAGGCAGTAGGGGGTGGTGGTGGTGCTGGAGGCAGCATTTGATAGCTAGAGTTTTCTCTTCTACGAGATGGAACACTGTCTGACAATCTGAGCCAATTAAAGAGCATTGAGCTGTGACCTGCGGGCTAGGGAGATGAAAACAAGCCTGTTCAGTAAACACTGACCGCCCCTCTCTACTGCTATCCTCCTGAAAAGCCAAGAGTCTTCATTAATATTCTGCCTTTCTTCTCCCCAAGAAAAGGCCAAGGGGTTGTGGACACTAAGTAGCATTGTGCTCCCCTGCGGGTTTGGGTAACCTTGTAGTGGTGGCTGCGGTGGGGCGGCTCAGAGTTGTGTCAGGGTCCTCTAAACAGACTGAAAAGGCCCAAACTCATTACAGAGGCCTGGGCCATGCTTGACAAGATGAGAAAACACAAAGTACTCCGAATGAGTGAAAAGAGAACAGGACACCATCTGCTTTGGGGTTAAGCTACTACTCGGGGAGAAGTGAAGATGATTAAAAGGCAGCCAGCAATGGCAAGAGAAGAAGGGGGTTCAGATATGCTACAAAAATGACCAGTGGCAATCCTTTGATAATGCAAAGGGTTTGAAAGAAACACGAAAGCCAGTAAAAATGTTGTCTCCATTGGCAAAGTCTCTCCTTAATCTCTCTTTTTAGTCTTTTTCTATTACCCATTTCGTCCAAGGTAGTGTGAGAAAGTCACCACCGTCTGTCAGAAGACAACAGAGTGGATTTTTTTTTAAAAGAGCCAGAACACTGTGATGCAAAGAGATGAAAGGAATAAGTGAATAACTGATTAAGTAAAGAAGTAAGAGAGGGAGACAACACAAAAATAGACACGGAAGGGAAAAATGCAAAAAAGGCCTCCCCCTGTGTGACCTACATACCTGCTAAACCTGCTGTCAGTGGTGGCCTGCTCCTCTCTCATCACTCACTGAATTACTTTACATAATCTTTAGACTCTCCCTGTGCTGCTAAAGGGCCTGCTGCAGGTAGATGCCCGCTGCTGTTTTCAATACCTATTGTGGTTTACTATATCAAGACACAGACGGTCTTGCAGGGGGAGAGATGAATCCGGCGCTAGGTGATCCGGCTAACCCCTGTGATACATTAAAATGGGACACGTCACGTCTGAGCGAGGTGTGGAAGAGGCATGTTTGCAGAGGATGGCCCGGGTGTGTGTGTGTGTTGCCGTCTTTGCAGTTATGCATTGACTTGCAGTTATGAAGTGATGCCTCTTCTGGGCAGCTCAAGGTTTTCCTTATGGATTGGACTGGTCAATATAATCAAAGTGCTTGTCTAGACTGCAGAGAAAACAGAAGCCCGGGCAGAGCAGCTGTTTATCACCGAAAGGTCAGAAAAGGAGCAGCTTGATTGGCGAACCTCATTAAAAGCACCACGTATATTTCAGCAGTGGACGTGGACGTAACGGAGACATCATGATAAAGGATGAAGCTGTTCACCCTCTTTCTCTGCAGATATATTTTCAGTGATACATTTTAATGACATAGCATGACGGCAAAAAACTGTATGGTACTGAAGTTGAAACTAATGAAGCAAGCGAACATTTTGTTCTCAGAGTTGATGTGGTAGAAGCAGGAAAAATGGGTGAGCGTTAGGGTATGAGTGAGTCTGACTAGAGCCAGACTGTGATGGCCAGACGACTGGGTCAGAGCGTCTCCTAAACTGCAGTAATCAGTATCTATCAAAACTGGTCCAAAGAAATTACAGTGGTGAACCACCGACATGGTCATTGGTCAGAAATGGCCATGTGGTCCAAACAGACGAGCTACTGTAGTTCAAACTGATGAAAAGTTTAAAAATAAAGTGCATCACAGCTGGTTGTGTGTTAGACTGCATAGCCGTAGAACAGTCAGGGTGCCCATGTGGACCCTGCCCGCCCAACTAAAGCGCCAAAAATTGGCACATGAGCATCAGAACTGAGCTTGACAATAGAAGACAATATTGGGCTGATGTTATATATAGTATAATGTTGGACTGCAGCTAATGAATATTTAAATTTTCAGTAAATCAGTTCATTATATTCTATAAAAACTGTAGACATCAAGTCTCCCATCAAGTCTTCCTCTCCCCCTCCAGGAGACAGGGAACCCATACAGAGATCACTCATCATCACTCAAACAGCGTCTTTTGTGTCTGTGTGTATTTTATAATACGTGTGCCTCGGTGACTGTGACTAAAATATGTTCCAGACATTTCAAAAACACATTTGTTGCCTCTCTTCTGGCTGACAAATTCTCTCTCTGCTGAGAGTTGATTCATTTGCCGTTTTTGTGAACCAAACAGTGGGTGGGGACGGGATAAGAGAACTGATCAAAAGAGGAGCTTCAAAGAAGAAGAGAAAAAGTGTAGCCTGTTGGATGAGGCCCCCTCTCTTTGAAGCCAGCTTCTGGGCCAAAGGTGGCCAACGTAATGGACACTGTAGACAGTGTGTGCTGCTCTCCATCTCCAACTAAATGACCAGCGTTCTGTGTTTCTCCACAATGCAAAATGATCCAGGCTGCTATGTGGGAAATATATGAACTGTTTAGGTGTTCAAATACAGAATATTTAGCTGCACACTGCTAGGTAGTAGAGTCAGTTGTTTCATGTGTCACCATGGCAACATCAAGCCTGTACCTAGCCATGTTCATCAGTTTTTAGTGCCCCTCGACAACAGTGCTTTTTTTGGTTGCTACTAACAGTTTTTCTGTATATTTGCAGCACGTTCCAGTATGTGGTTCGCTTTTCACACTTTGCAGCATAAATGATGCGCAATGGGCTGTCACATTAGTGAAGATGGTTCGTTTATTTCTCTGTGTTTGTGGAGTTGCAGTGCATTCAAAGCTCTCAGTGCCACTGTAAGACGGCTGTATCCTCAGCCTTGACAGGAAAGTGTTTACTGAGGTCACGGATAAAAGGAGCAGGAGGGATGTTTTCCTGTATATGTATACTTTTTTTTTTGCAGCCAGAGGAGTCACTGCCTATCGGTCATTAGAAAGAAGGTTCAAGATGCTTCTGTGTTGGCATTACGATTCTGACTAGAGGGTTGTGCTATGAAACGACGCGAAAGAGTTAACAAGCTACGTGGAGCGAGCTTCAAGTCAGAAGCGCCACAGTAGCTCTCTTTAACCTGGCTAAATCGCCATGGTAACTCGTAGGGCTGGGCCATATTATACCGTTCACGGTAATACCGGTATAATGTTAGGCAACGATAGGAAAATGATATATCGCGATAGAATATGAGTAAAACGCGCATGCGCAGTACCTTTGTTTTCATACGCACATGGCCGATTGTTGAGTGAAACAGATGAACCAGAATTGGTTTGTAAAAATGGTGCAACTTCCGTGATGTGGAACTGGTTTGGTGTTTGTCCGTCAGATACACGACAAAGCACATTTTTTGCAGAACATGCAAGCGGCCGTTGTTATTGTCGTATTTGTCGGACTAAGATGCTCTTAAATCTGGGAGTAATCTGGGTCCTAAACTCCGTATCTTCAGGCCAAACGAACACTGCAGCATCACTGAGAGTTAAAAACTGTCTCAATTCTTTCATCTTTAATAAAACGATCAGCATTGCTGCTTAACCAGGTGAAACTATGAAGTTTAACTTCCAGGCATCCATTAAAACAAAATTTATTACATTTAACGGAGTTAGAAGTTAGCAGGAAGCTAGCGGAAGTTAGCTCGCTAGTTTCGCTAGTTACCTAAGCATGATATTGCATGTTCTGACTGAGAGATTTCTGAAAAAATTCAAACGTACAGCTCTGCTATCACTTCCAACATAAATGAAGACAGGAAACTAAACAGCAGCGTTTGTAGGGTTACTGAAGTTGGGCTAGCTGGTATATAATGATGTGCTACCTGATCGCTAGCGACACAGCTATGTTAGCATAACATAAACAGTGAAGCTGGAGGACGAACACTAACACTTTTCCACTTATAAAAGTTAACGTTAAAGTTCCTGATAATTAGAGACAAATGCAATCACATGGCAGGATGCTGTAAACGGACCAAACTTCAGTCAGGAGAACAACTGAGATAATCCTTCCACAATACGAGGTTAGTCATTAATATACTGCAACAACATGGGAATAGAGCAGAATTCATTCATTAATAAATCAATGGTACAGAAGTGGAGGAAGCAAGAAGAATGAGTTTAATAAAGTTTGATTTATCTGACTGCTTTGTTTCGCTTAATGTGTCTTATAATCCCGTGCACCTTATGGTCTGAAAAATACGTACTGCACACTGCAGTTTAATGTTGCAAAGCACCTCTTTTTAACTTCAGTGGATATTATACATGGTTATGCTCAGGACATGTCAGCCCATTTCTAGTGGAAATGCCTTTTGGTTAAACTTTCAGCAAGGAATTTGCATTTGCACTGTTACATTTTTATAAAGCTTTAATGTACATAAAAACCAGCTTCTTGTTTAAGTGAAAATAAATGGAAGGTTGTCTTTTTGCGCTAGTAATGTTGTGGAGTTGTATTTTGTCTCGCATCAATTATATCGTCAGTTATATCGTTATCGCAAATTTTCAAATATATATCGTGATAAATATTTTTGGCGATGCGAACTGTGTGTGAGCAGCTTAAAGACGAAGTTAACTGCTGGTTCCATTATCGGTCTAAATGAACTGGATATGAACATGCTACACTTTTTCAGTGGGGATTTCACGATGAAGCTTCAGAAACGTTTGTGTTTTTATCTCTGTTATGTTTATTTGATACAGAGTAACCCAAAATTGCCAAAGTACATCAAAAGCAGGAGTCAAACTGATTTTAATAATAAGGAGAAAAGCTGAATTAATGTGACCACTCGGTACTCAGAAACAATGCCACAGCATGTGACTGGTAAAGCTGCTCACACTGAACTTTCACAGTCGGTATAAAAGGCTATAAAATATAAGTTTAGCCTAGTATCTTCATTTAGTGGCAGCCTGCTCCCCTAGGAGCCACACAGTGTTACAGTATACAATGTTATGCCAAAAGTTAATTGTGTGCTGACAACCCTTAGCCACAGGAAAGGCTGCGCTGCTCTCCAAAATTAGGTTTACATCACCAGTATCCCACTGTTCACAAAAGACCAAGACAAAGGGGTGCAATACAACCAATTAAGTAAAGCTTTTTTGCTTTTGTAGACAAAGGACCATAAATGCAAAGCGACATCAAACTCTAAGTGGAGTATACTAGTAACTGTGGGATAAATTCACTGGAACTTCGAGTCTCCGAGTGCGTTGGACTCAGAAGAGCCATTTAGGCTTGTTGTTGGTCTCTACCACTCAAGCTGCTACAATAAGGAAGTAAAATACATAGAAATCAATAATATCCCCCCAAATAAACCTTCCTAACAAGAAAATGCAACCAATTCTCCAGACGGTTGTTAGAAGGGGATTTTTTTGAGCCTCTATTTGAAACTTTTTTTGTTATTGTTTGTGAAGTGGCGAGAGCTGGATTGTGTGCATGTTCTTGGGCACCATATGGTACTCATGGATGCAGCTGGGCTTTTTGATCATAACATCGCATACAGTAAGCTGTGAGTGGTTGTGGCGAAGCCACAGTGCTAAATAAAGCAGTCACGGCCATCAATACGGCATGTTCAAAACATCCCGGCCACCAGGGCAGCGGGAAAAAAAATACACATTTGGTGCTTGCAGTTTGTGACATGAAGGCATTCAAATAACAAGTGAAAACTTGGATAATTATGATGAAGTTGCGTTTTCTTTAGTTGTTGTGATGCTTTAAACAACAGAACAAGTCTGAGCAGTGAAAAGGAATCAAAGAAAAAAGGGACAGAGGAGCAGGGGGGATGTAAGCTCTGTATTTTTGTAATGGGGCCTTGTCTCTGCTGTGTTGAGGCTAAAATGTTTGTGATAACCTGCTGGGTATGTCTCTCTGTCTCCCCTGCAAGCTTCCTTCTGTTTGGCTTTAGTATCCCATTACAGTCTGTCCCTTATTTGTCCGTCTGGTCTGCACCCAGCCACCCCGCTAAAGTAGCCTCCTTCCATAGTCAAGGAGCTCCTTTCAACCCTGTTCAGCCTCTGCCAGAGGCCAGCTTAATCAAAGGTAGGAAAATTTTAGGATCACTTACATATAGAAGATTCTGGCTTCCTTAATTGCAAGGTTTCCTGAGCAATGTTTTCAAGGAATATATTGAGCAAGTCTAATGCTCACATACTAAATTGACAAGCACGTAACAATAAATATCATCAGAGAGCACAAAAATAAATAAAACATTTGCAATCTATTACATGCAAAAGCTCCTCGTAGGTAAAGCCAGCTAAAAACCTGATAAGAAATTATGGACGAGCTGCTGTTTATTCAGTGACATTGAACCTTTGCAGCCATTAAATCTTACCTTTGGAGCTAAGACAATAGCTATCGACTACTGTAGGAAAATCATGCTGCATGAAGGAAAAACAATCTCTGCTCACAATTCAGATTTATTTATTCCTAGCTTTAGGCAAAGAGTCTTATTTTAATTTATGAGTGTTCCAGGAGCTCACTGAAGCGGGTGCCCACTCTCACAAGTCACCAGAACAAGGCTTGCTGAACAGATCCTCCAAACACAATAACAATCTAGCCCCGCGATTTTCATTCTAAAGTGTGTTATGAATATTCATAAATATAGGCTGCTTAGGCTTTGATTCAGTATGTGGAGCCTTTATAGCATTTCTCCTATCAGGCAAAGAATCGTATTTCTCGTGCAAGATGATGTGTGTGTGTAGATATACATATATATTACTGTGCCTTCCTCCATATATATCTCTTCCTCGCACAGATACTCAAGATCAAAACCCATAATATAATCTTCACTTCAGTTATTGCTTTTAGATGCTTATAAAGTTGCATTGAGGTCAGACAGATATAGATATATAGTTAAGAACAGGAGGACTAAATACTTGAACCGAGCAACATATTTACAGTATACAAACAGGCGAGAAAGATAAACACGAGATGGACGTAGTTGGTAATACGAAGTGATAAAACCTGACTCACTGAATAAATTATTACATTAACAAGTTACAAAGATGACGACAGTGAAAACGAACAACACAAAACTGTTTTATTCAGCTTTGCGATATTTAGTGTGATTCTTCTGGGACTGACATGCTTAGCTGTGATACACACTTCCATATGTGTAATATTGAGCTACGTGAGAGCTACGGGGTGTCAACCAACGTTGTTGGCAACTGGGAGACCACAGATATAAATGTGCAAGTGGAAAACAGGATGGCCTTTTAAGAAAATTGTAGAGACATACACAGTCTGTCTGTAATGAATCCTTCAATGTGAATAATAATATGAATATTGTAACCTGCTCATTATGAGGTTAATCAGCGTGGCCTCCTGGTATGAATGTTTAAAAGACTAGAAAATACCAAGTGGGTAATTTTTAAATAAGGATGCATCCACAACCTCAGGAACAGTGTAGCTCTTTGATGTCTGCTACAGTTACTGCAAATCCTGCTCTGTGGTCAATAAAATGATGTACACAACGGAACAATTATCCCAGCAACAAATTAGAAAGCTTTACTCAACAAGAGCCAACGAGTCTTCCTTTCTCAACTGATTTTTTCCCTTGATTTTGTGATTAGGGGCATCCGAGTTATCTTTAATCTTGGATACTGATAGCAAATTGGCAACCATGGTTTCATCTTAACTCGTTAATGTTCAGACTGAAGTTTAGAGTTTTAATTTGCAATGCTTTAAAGCACTAGTTAAGCTCAACATGGCGTACGAATCCAGTCAATGTTTTGAAATTATAGGGTTACTACGCAGGTTAGAAAGTGTTTAAAAAATTCACGCAATTAACAACCAGATACATGGAGCTAAGAATTGTTTAAAAAAAGATTTTGTAATACATTTGGGGAAGAAATATTAAACAATGTAGCTCCGTGGCCATCAGTTTTCATGCATTTTTATGGGATTCGTGGTAATTACCTCTCTGTTTCTTTTTGTTTTTCAATCACAAACTCAAACGCACATACACACACGCACCGAGCCCAAAGCCAGATGCTTGTTTACAAGTGCCTTTGGTGTATTTTTGCTACTGTCAGTCTTCCTGGCAGGCGGCGAGGTAAGTCAGATATGGCAAATTCTTGTAAAAACAGACTTTTGGAGATGATTGAATTAGTAATGTTAGCTCACACTAAGAGGGCACATAATGGGAAATGGCAAGGCAAGATCACTGGTAAAAAACATATGTATATATATATAATTAACCATATTCCAATGATTTTGATCCTACGGATACACATTTGAGATTAGTGCATGCAGCCAAGTTACCCAGGATTGCACAGACTGCCAGCCCAAATCCATTTTATGGCACGTTCAGACTTTATCCAGAATGGATTTAGAAAGTCTGGACAACAGACAACATTCTTGCAGTTTGGATCCAAGATACATTTGGGAGCGATTTCCAATCAGTTTCAGCCCATACGCTCTGGCCACTCAAAGATTTAGAAGGGCTTTTTGTTGCACTTGCAATGCAACACACAACAATGTCAAACTCAGAGCGACAGAGTGGCGCGGACCAGAATCCATGCTGCTACTGGACGAACACTATGGAGGACAACAACCCATTGAGGGAAGGAGGGATACGAAAATAAAAGTTGTCTGTGAATAATTTGGGAGATGTAGTCTTGCAAAGAAAGGCTGTACTGGAAAGCCAGGCAACCAGCATAAGTTATTAACTAGTTATAGGCAGTTTGAAAAGTAAGGAAAAATAATTCAGCTTATCAAAGATTAAAAGTTAAATAAGACACATAAATCCTTTCTTGGGGAAATGAGGCAAATATAAGATATGATAGATGTAACGTCTGTTTGACTGAATGGCAAGATAATCTTCAAAGGTATTTATGTACTCTAGAAATGCACAAATCTGTTACAAAACTTAACCGAGGTACGTTGTGCTTTCAGTTACTGCCTGATGTTTTGACAGAAGCAATCAATAAGTAACATGAAGAGGAACCTAATGTACAGAGTGGATATATAATGTCATGTCAGTGTTGAAAATCCAGCAGAAGGTCACACATGGAAGCTCAGAAGATCCCTGTGTGCACACACACAGGCTTCACATACAGACATATGTGTGTATATGTGCAGCAACCTCATATTATATCCTCAAATTGTTTGATTTCTCATGCATTCGTCCCATCATTATGAACTATTATATTACCTCTTTCAGTGAAGCAGATTTAACCTTTACAGCCATGAGCAGGCAGCCTGATTACACTTATGTTTAATAAAAGGTTATTTGCTCTGGAATCATTTGGTCTTGTCTTGTGAATAGCTGGTTACGCATGGCTAAGCCAAGCTGTGTTGGTCTGCATGATATTCAATATCTCAGACTATTTGGGTTTGCACTCCGTCCAAGGCTGCTGCTCATCTATACCAAATGCAATCTGCCTGCAATCAGGAGTGGCACCACTGTTTACCGCCCGACTGTGCCACCACGCAGTATGTAGCCTATGGAAGCCTAGACGGTGACAGACAGTAGCGGGCTCAGGCAAGAGGCAGTCAACAGGGTGGAGTGAAGCTTTCCACTGAAGAAAATCCTGTAGAGTTTGAAGGCTATATTTCACTGGCTTTCAGGGAGAACGGAGAAGGCTATCTGAGACAGATCTATCAGGAATGTTCACTCTCACCCTAAATTAATTGAATGTCAGTCAAGGAGAAAGTGAAATAGAGGCAAGAGAGTGACTGAGACCTTTGTGTTAGTAGAAGTGGGGTGGCTGGGGTTCCAAACTTTAGCCTTAACTTCTTAAAAGAATTACTCAGTGAGAAGCCAGAGAAAAATGTGGTAACAAAGACAGATAATCTATTTGTGCAGAAACAAACTGCCTATGCTGAGAGAAGCCCGTAAGTGAATGGCTTCAAGAAGTTTAATAAATAACGGCTACATATATGGAAACTTTGCTAAAAAAGAGATGGCAACAAAGTAACTATAAAGTACAATTTCAGCAGATTACTTTAAGAGATTGTTTTCTTCTATAGTAAAGCATACTTAGTGGTTTCATTCTGGTTAACAACAACAATGTCTGAATACTTGACATAACAATCCTTTATTTTACATCTAGCCTTAATACACTTTCTTACTGCACATGAAAATATTTTAAATAAGTACACATATATAGAGCTTAAAGTACTATAAAATATACATTTGTTTTCTTAAAAAGTTCCATCTGTGGATTAGTATATACTCCTTACTCTTAGATAGTCTGGTTAGATGGTGCGCTTTTCTATAACAAGTACTTTTTTTCCTACACATGCTTTATTTGTGTCATTCACACTTTAATTAATGAGCCCAAAGGTGCTTTGGCATGCACACTGGAGAAGCCAGGGATTGAAGCACCAACCTGCTCTACCTGAGCCTAGCCATCCTAGCAGCAGGAGGGTATATGGATGACCACAAATAAACTAGAGTGCCCATGCTCACACTGATGAAGTACAAATAACCCAATGATTTAGCCCATTGATCTGTTTTTCAGTTGTTTGGGACATCAGTGTTGGTTTATAGGACAAAGCAATAAGACATGCAAGGCCCTGGATATAGACTCAACACTTTTCAAAGGATTTGTTGACACAAGACTCTCCTGCAAAGTCTCTTCTAATCCTAGCTTCTTGCTACGTTAAGCTATCTATTACATAAATCAGAAGCTTTAAAATGTTACTCCATACCAGACTCTGCTAGGAGAAAATAAGAGCACTATTGCATTACGAGTTAAATAGTACGTTTTTAGTAGTAGTAAAAACCAAAGGCTGTGATTTAGCATGCTACAATTATGATACACAGCATCATTGCTATGCAAGGTATGGGGATAAATATGCTGATACCATTAGTCTGCAGAGCAAGCCTGATTATTGGAGTGGCTGCAGTTACTCAAAGCGATACCAGCTAATCAAAGTGAGAAATAGACGGTTTGTCGCCGTCTTCACCAAGCTGACAGCTAAATACAGTCATTTTTATGACTGAAATGATCAGTTCAGGGAAAATCTGCCAAGTAAAGAACAATGCCGATTCCACACAGTCATAATAGTCACTGATAACTTTAGAATATGCTGTAATGTGATGCTGGCTGTTCTCAGCATCACCATCATGGCTGCTGGAGATGTGTTTGGCCACTTGTGGTTCCCTGCAGTCGTAACTTTCTATACTGATTGATGTTTCAGGTGGGCAGAAACTGATTCCAAGTATAAACTAGTGCTACTAACAGACCAACAAAAATACAAATTCAGTATGCAAGTATACAAGTGCATCACACTGGACCAGAAAAGCACATTCATACAAATCAAATCCAACAAATCAGATCTTACCTTCCATATTGTCGTCAGGATTTTCCACAACATTTACTTCCATTTGAGGAGCCTGCACTTCCTCTGTTAAGGAAAAGAAGCAGATGTTACACTACACTACTCTAACATGACACAAGAGTCTTCATTGGCCTGCAAAAAAACCCAGCTCAGCCTGTCTAGTCTTCAGTCAGAGCAGCTCTGTTAATATGCCTTAAAACATGCATGTGCTGTGGACCGTGAGGCTCGGTCTGCATACAGTTTAGATCCAAGACCTCCTCACTTGGGTCTGTTTCTTCTGTCTGTACAGCTGAGACGTTTGTGCATTTATTACCAGCTCTGTACTGTAACATTACATTACTGATAAAGAGAAAAAAAATCTTAAAATCTGTTTTTCCATTTAGTTATTTTAGTTTTTAGTTATTTTACTATACTACGTTTCATGAACTGAACTGATTTATTCATATCTTCCTGCCTAATACCCTGCGGATATTAAACTGTAATTTAAGAAACAACAGAAAAACAAGGAAATCATCATCATCAGAAATCATTTTTATCATCAACACTGAGTATCTCAGAGGTTTTGATGCGAATGGATAAAACACACAGCCAAACTGCTCTCTTGTACATACCTTTCTTCCCCTCTGTATTGTCGTTGGTACCAGTTTCTTGACCTTTGTTTTCATCGTGGGCGGGGCTTCCTTCATTGATATTTCCAGTCTCTTCATCGCCATCGGTCTCTTTATCCCCATCGGTGTCTTTATCCCCATCGGTGTCTTTATCCCCATCGGTGTCTTTATCGCCATCTTTCTTTTGAACTTCATTCTTACTGTCGCACTGTTCTGGGTTTTGCTCTGCGTTTGCTGGATCACCATCTAAAGGCACAAATAAATAAATAAATAAAAGGCAGTGCATTTTGAAGGATTAATTCAGACACTGGGAGTCAAAGCTCTTACTATTAAATCTAGCTACATGTGGCACAAAACCAACCTGTGCTTCATTACTGCTGACAGAAATCTGTCAAACATATTCACACCAACAGGTAGCTCTTTGTCAGTTTAAATGGAAGTAACAGAAAAGAAGGAAACATCGTCAAAAGAGTTGGAATGGTGGAGGTTTTAAGGGTGTCTTTTGGGGGCGTGCAGCCAAAAAGAGTTTTTAACTTTTTAAAGAAAAGTCATCTATATTCAAAAATATGTACAGTATTAGTAGTCAAAGAACAAAATATGAGTGTAAAAAATAACACAAAGCTAAATTTGGATGAAAACAGTATCTGATGTAGATAAATTGGCTAATATTGGTTTTTGCACAAAGACTACATTTTTTACTAAGTAACCAAGACCACAGATTGAACATCATATTGATTTGTGGTGGCTGGATTTCACCTGCAGTACACACACACTTGAGAATGATGTAACAGCAGCATTTTTTTTTTTTTTGCAGAATTATCTTGCAGGTGTTGTTTTAAATTGTATATTTTTGCTCTTCCAAGCTCCTAACTCTCTGTTTATGTCTCATGAGAAAGTAATTACATATCTCAGCTCTTGGATACCATCCCAGGGTAGCATTTGCTATAACTTGCTCATGGAATATCTACAAAATTCATGTTCAGAGAAGCTCTATCTGTCAAATCGCTGTCAATGGGATTGGATTTGAATAAAACAAAAACAGAGGAGAGACGAGGCGCTGCCAGTATGCAAATGCAGAATCTTAATTATATACCAGCAGCACAGAGGATATTCAGAAAAGAGAAATGGTTCTGGCTCAAAGTTAATAGTTGCTCCTTTAAAACACATTCACACACACACACAGTTCATTTGAGGCTCTTGCTGTCAGCACAATACAACACATCAGAGCCTCTGGATGTGTTATACATACACATTTAAAACAGTGTGTACTACTTATTTCTGCTCTGCTGACAAGATGGCTCAGGTTGGATTTAAAAAGGAAGAAATACTCTAAAAAGATCGAGCGACTGAGAAGCTGGATGTTGGTCAACTCTCATTGTGCGCTTCAATCAAATTCAATTCGATTCAATTTCACTTACATATTGCCAAATCACATCAACAATGTGGTGTATATATTGTAAGGTAAAGACCCTGCAATAATACAGAGAAAACCCCAACAATCAAATGACCCCCTTTTAGCAAGCGCTTGGTGACAGTGGGAAGGAAAAATTCCTATTTTAACAGGAAGAAACCATCAGCAGAACTAAGCTGGTCGCAGCCATCTGCCGCGACCAGTTGGGGGTTATGGGAGGAAGACAGGACAAAAAACAAATAACACACTGTGGAGGAGACCCAGAGATTAATAATAAGTAATGATTAAAATTCTATTTGAGTGAGTGCTGGGTACAGTAATCTACGTACGTGTGGCTACGTCCACACGTACGGGATATTTTTGAAAAGCAGATTTTTCTATTTGCACCTTTCATCCACACGTAAACGGCGTTTTCGGTCACTGAAAACGGGGATTTTTAATAACTCCTGCCAGCGTGGAAATTTTCGAAAACTCCGTTTTTGCATTTCCGTGTGGACGAGAAAACCAGCGTCAAAGGTGTGCGCCTTTTTTGACGTCACAATGTGAGTCACGTTATTGTTTCGGTGAAATGGATTTCTGCAATGGCGGTCTTAGACAAAATGCCATTACTGTTAATTCTACTCTCTGCAGTGTTTAAATGCTTATATATAGACACAGTTTCTGTCCTTCCAGACTGTTCCGCTTCAATGCGCCATCTTTGTTTACTCTTTCCCACCCAGGCTTCTAGACTTCTGATTGGCCAACATTTCTACACGGTTAGGAATATCGCCACCTGTTGCTTTGGCATGTTCCTAGCAGCGGTTTCCTTCGTTTTTGCATTTACGTGTGGACGGGATTTTAAAAAAAAAAAACGAAAACGGAAAATCTCCATTTTCAAAAATACCGGACGTAGCTTAAGTCTGCACCCAGACAACACGTAATTGCACCGTTGGACCCTTGATTTGTAACTGTACTTTACCTTGACTCTGACTCTCCATCTCCACATCTTGAGGTTCATCTGTATTTAGAAAGACAAGAGAAATTCAAAAGAGAAAACATACGGGTTTAGCGCCAGCGTCTGGAGTTGAATAGACTTGGCTTTCGATATCACCTCAAACAGCCTTTTCATTCCATCTCTTTCTGTAGCTTTGCCTTTGTTCTACAGTATGAGAGCAATGGATCCACAAAGACATGCATAAATTAAGTGACAAAAACGAAGGGAAAAAGAATGTCACTTCTAAAGCCATACATAATTGAGGGATTTCTTTGTTCCACGCTTCTGTGATAAGAGAACTTTTTTTTTGTTAGAGTGGTGACACACGGGATGGAAAGACTGTACTGAAACAAAGAAAAAAAATTCAATTTTTGATGACAAATGACATCAAGAAGCATCGGTAGAGCCGAGAGGCTCAGAACATGCGCTAATGGTCCGTAGAGCTACATTACCATTGTCACCGTTATCTTCATCACCTCCTCCCTCTGTACCTGAAAAGGGAGAGAAAAAAAAATCATCAGCCAAACAGAGGCATCGGTATGAATAATACCAGTCATTCGTTTTAAAAAGCAAAGGAAACAGTCATAATAATGATCACTGTTAGCTCTTCATCTTCCTAATGCAAAGGATTTATTTTGAGGGTGTTGACGCCGCATTTTAAAGCAGCAACGTCCAACCTAAGTTATTTTTCATTACTGAAACAGCATTATACTGTTGGGATTTTCTGTCCATGTTTGAGTTTACAGATACTTGCTACTGATGTTTCTAATAACATTTTAATTACTCTATATTTTGCATAAACACAACAGGGGACTAACACAGGAGGTCTTTAACATATCTAGCTTTAAGACAGCAGTTTTGGGTCTTTGTTATAAGAAAGAGGCTCTTAAATTTGTAGCATTGGGGAAGTAATAAGCCACAGTAGTGCTTTGAAAATTTGCAGGGCATGTTACTTTATGTTGCGTGCATAAGGTAACATGCCGATGTTGTAGTGTTGCCCAAACTCACCCTGGTCAGCTAGACTGAATAAAAATATTTTTGCAGTTTTGGTTATAAACAAATAAAAATGAATCATCTTACAGCTTTTTATATAAAAGCATATATATGCTACACATATATTTGAAGAACGTTACTCGTACATTACACACAGGTGCTGCCATCACCAAACTATAATTTCACGTCATTACAGCCTTTATCCTGTTACATCCTCCTATAAACTGAACTCCATAGAAATGTCCACCGGATGCACAAAAGGCAGAATTTGATATGAATAAAAATCCTATCTGTTACTACTCCCACCCTCCTCACCGCTTTCTTGCACTCTTACACACAGACAGGCACATAAACCAATGACATTTGGGACAAATTGAGTAAATGAAAGCCATGACACCAATAAGAGAACATGCTTTACAATGGCTATTGTGCAGCTTCTATAATTGCTTTTTTAACAAGCTGCAGAGAGAAACCATTTTTCATATCTATGCAATTTTGCCCTGCACTCAGAACAATAAAAATGCCAGCCTCCATTAAATGGGAAAAAGGCCAGTTCTACCAGTGCTGCATGTTTGTCTCAAGTATCTCTGTCCATCATGCAGAATGCTGGTGACACACAGTAGATGGCGAGCCTTTCTATTAATCATGACTGGCATTTGAGATAGAGCCACAGACAGGGGGCTGAAAAGAATACTTCAATGGGGGAAAAACAACTTAAGATGAATCCTCCGCTAGCCTTGAGGTCACCTTTTTTGTTTAAAATTATGCGAGGGCCTTGTATCTGTCCAAAGTATCTATCTGTC
Organism: Copadichromis virginalis; assembly: GCF_057382275.1. NCBI lineage: Eukaryota > Metazoa > Chordata > Actinopteri > Cichliformes > Cichlidae > Copadichromis > Copadichromis virginalis. The sequence continues at coordinate 23,210,139 of NC_140630.1, forward strand.
CCAAACAACAATTTATCAGATATGACAAAAGGCAGACTGTAATTTCCTCTTTGTTATTTGATCATTTGTATTTGGCTTATTGAATGAAACTGCATTCAATTTGTGATAAAGGAAAACGTGGGACAGATTGTGGATGAAATGCACACACACACACACACACACCAAAAGACCACATGCAAAAATGAAGGAAAAACAAATAAATGTATTGTGCAGATGTGACTTCTAAAGGCTCTGAGGTAAGATCAATTTAAATGCTGTCTCTTTAAAAGGTAAAAACCCAAATAACACCTTTAGGATATCGCTCATCCATGAATACGAAACACCAGGTGGCAGCATTGCCATAGCTTTCCTCCCCAGTGCTCGCTATACAATACTGTCATCACTGTAAATAAGGGTCTGACATACTTCACACAGAAGGGTTCGGGCAACACCTCGAGACTTTTACTGTCAATATTCTGATGAATTCCACTTCAAGAAACATGGTGACAAAAAGGCAATTTTAGGTACTCGCCTGCACTTCTGTTGACTGAGCAAAAGCGCAATGTTTTTCCGAATAAAATGTTCGTCTCACACACACTTAAATGATTTATTAATGTCTACATCACATTCAGGGCTACAGTATTACAAGGACATAAACAATTTATAGGCTGATATTCAACCTTCCTTTTGTACCCTACTTGCACGCCTGTTAAGTAAACATCACCTGTAGTTGATGTTTACTAGTAAATAAAAGCAATATCTCACACGGGAATAAATGGAAATGGGAACAAGTTAGCTGGAATGCGTGCACACTCACACACACTCACATCCAACCATTAGCTCGGCTCCAATCCCCCCTCCCCCTCCCCCAGGCCTTTCTACTATTCCTTTTATTAAAGCAAAGTGGAGCAAAGGACAGGAAAAAAAGATAAAAAATGAGGGAATGTGAAAAATTCATGAGACATTTGTAAAGGAAAAAGGAAAAACATGAGCAATAGCAATCGTTCAAAGACCTTTTGCACGTGAGGTATGTGTGCACAGAGTAAAGAGTAAGCACGTTTGTGAGAGATGCTTTATAGGGTACCACGGAGCTAGATGGCATCCCACAGAGAGGCTCACTGTCTGTCCACACGTAGCGTTATTAATCTGCATGTCCACTTTGTGCCATCTCTCACCATCCCCCCCTCTCTATCCCCGGTCTTTCCCACTACTCTCAAGCATTCCAGGCAAACAGGCATTGATTTCTGGCTTAATGTCCATATTTTACTGTGTCCTGTAACACACTAATCTCACTAATACCAATCTGATATCAAATAATGGGCACTGTAGTGCTGCTTGCCAACTCAGGTGTGCTCTAAAGAGGTTCGAGTCCAGCTTGGAACTCCGTGCCAGCTTTCACCTCCGTGTCTCAGCCACCTTTTTACCTCTCTTGGTTTTTCTTTCTATAGCTTGTGGCGTCTGCATGCTGTGCTTCTGTTTCATGTGGATTACATCACAGCACAGCTCATCACACACACACAGAGTCAGTCTGTGACCCCCACCTTTCAAATACTCCCCAGGGATGTTTGCCGATGACGTTGGATCATGTTAGCTTCATTTGAAGAAGAGATAAAATGCTGTTGATCAAACTTGAAAGCCACCTGCGTTGTTCTTTTAATATGACTTAATCGTGCATCATGTATGCTATGCTGTGTAGTGGAATATCCTTTTTGAAAATTAAATGAAATATATGCATTAAAATAAGCTGTATTTTGATGCTGTCTAGTGTTCAAAAACAGAAGCTGCTGTGTTGTTTGAATGGTGAGTTCTACCACAGGTTACTTGCTCTTTTATGTTTGGCCTGGGTGTATGTGTTAATTGTGTGCTTTTAACTGTCTCCTTCCTTGAGTCCACTGAGACGGAAGAGGCCTTTTGCTTGTGAGGTGACAAAAGAGCTGTAAATGCAGCAGTGCTTCTGTGTGGGACGGAGAGATCCTATAATTACCTTCAGTCCACTAACCAGTGTATTTATCAGGGCAAAACATTGGTGAAAACCTTGATGTTTTCACCAATGATCCCACAGAGGCATATTGACAGACACACTTCATCAACTCTGCTGCAGAGTTGATGCTTTTTTTTACAAAAAGGTCCTTCACTACACCAATGACTATAGTGCATGAAAGAGTGAAATACATATTTTAGTTGCTAGAAGAGCTTGCTCTGGTACACACAAGTAGCACGAGGCTCTCAAGCACCTTATAATGTCTGTTTTATGTAACTGACAGGTTGTTTTTGCACTTAGCGTTTCCTTTGCTTTGTGCAATCTTGAGTGTTTTCGATGATTAATCCCACCTATGTGCTACATCGAACCAGACCTAACCTTTACAGTGCAGGCAGCACAAAATCATTTCATTGCCTCCCTGTGAGAGAGGTTGTGTCAAGGACTGACTGTTCCCATGCTAGAAAGCTGTGCCAAGGCCTTTTGTGAATGGATTAGTTACTATTAAGCTGCAGGGCCTGATAAATTAGGATTTATAAAGATTATTACAAAATACTTATGCCCTTCTAATGCTGATGATTGAATTTGTGAATCATACTGAATTACTGTGGATTATGGCAAAGGTATGTTGAAGAGGCAGGGAGAAAGACTTATTGTGCTTTGTTGAGGAACACAGAATGCTGTGGCGCCCTTGAAGTGACTGCACTATCTAGACCAGCCTCTCACAATCAGTGAGAGGAACGGTTTCCCCAAAGACAACAGCCATGACTGCTATCTTCAAAAAATTCCTTGCAACCTTAAGGCTTAAAGACAAATGGATGGTGTACAATTTTAATTGCCTACTAACACCCTCCAGTGTAAGAATCTAATTATCTTTGGTCCATCGTATCGGAGAAGCCTATAATTGTTTCAATATTACACATCCAAAGGGGCTGAAACTGCAGAATAGCCAGATAATGGCTTCTTAAACAAGTTTGCCTCTAAGAAAACATTCTTTTAAAAAGACCGAGCTTCATCTTGTATTCATTTCCCCAAAGAGGAACTTGGCATCAGAAGAACAAGAGATTACTGACCAAGAGAACGCTCCTTTACTTTATACACACACAATAATTGTTTTTAAAGTAAACACATATCAGTGTTTCCTCTGCCAGTAAAGTTTCCCTGGCGCGTTAAGAAGAAGGAGCCGGAACAAACGTGCACAGTCAGAACGAGTGCACTCTACCTCTGGTGTTGTCCTCACTCTCTTCCTCGGTTGCTGCTTTGGTAGGTGGTTTTGTGTTATCTATAAATCAACAAAAATAAATGGTGATTCAGTTGAGCAGACACATCCTTATCCCAAAACGCTACCAGGAAGCAAGGAGCATGTCGTTCTGGCATCAAGGTGAGTGAGATGGTGTGAGTAAAGCTGACTCTTTGAAGCAGTGATTATTCTTGGCCGTTCTGTCTCTGTGGACCACGCGACAAAAGCCCGTGGGAGAGCATGATGGCTCTTGTGTTTTGTTTTATACCCGCCTGATAAAAATGACGCTGGTGGGAGAAAAGGGGAAGAATGTGAGGCTTTGACACCAACTCCAGACCACAGTCTGGGACAAAAGCATCATTCCGTGTGAGAATTGCAGTCATTTGAGCCTTTGAATAGCTTCCAGGCTGACTGATTCAAACTCTGGCTGATGGAGCAGAATAAAAGGCCAGTCTTTGGCACCAGTGCAGAAGCCCATCAAACAAGGCCAAACTGGACCAGGAAAGGGCTAGTATGATGATACAACAGAGCCAGGAATTATCAGGGGTTGTTTCAGTATAGTGTGGTACTGTATGCAGCATAAAATAGCTGGTGAGGAATACAATAATAAAAACCCAGCACACTTGGTCAAGACAAGAAAACAGTTCCTCTCGACCAAGCCTTTACGATTCAGCCACATTGTTTCACTTTGGAATATCACATTTTACAGTGCGCTTATAAAACAGCCCTTTTATGTTCACCCAAAGTGAAAACACACATGCGTGTAATTGGTAGATCATGGGGGTGACTTTTGGAGGAAAACATTTTGATAGCACCCTCGTTTCTACATCTACAGTAATCTGAAGACTTTCTTCTGCAGACTGTAAAACTAACATTGCTTTTCGCTCAGATGGCTGCACATGTACTATGAGGTTTGAGCAGTTAGATGTGGGAAAACCTCACTGCTAATCCCACTGTGATCACAATTAAAAAAAATAAAATAAAAGCTCTTCATGTACTGCTTTGCAACACTCTACCTTGGAGAGAATTGCTACAGGCGGTATCAAACATTTATCAAACAGCTCATAAAACTGAATTTTATACTGTATGTCTGCAAGTAACAACCAAACTGCTGTTATTGTTATTATGTTATTATGGCTATTGTTTCTGCTATTCAAACGCACACACGCGCTTCTATGTGGCCATCAGTTTGTGTCATTGCTTATTCAGGACATCAGCGCACAGACAAATGTCAGTAGTTTATCCTGATAAGCAGTATCTGGTACCTTCAGGCTTCGTTCCAAGATGGTGTGTTGATAAAAGCATTATGCGCTGACAGTTTGTGTTTGTGCTATCACCCGGTGCACGCTGTGGAGGGATGTAGCTCTGCTGCTTCTTTGTCGCTCGCTTTAGGTGGTCTGAAGGCATTGTGCCCGTAAGCCGGATGAAGAGAATGGTGTTGGGAATTGGCTTTGATATAAGCTCTTGTAATGTAATGCACCTGACATGAAGTATTTTTAACAGCGATGAGTCAGGCCTGGGATTCAACTTGTCGCTAAATGCATAAACATTCAATTTCGTCTGCTTCGCGAAACCCAGCAAATCACTGTCATAAGCTGAAGCTACACCACTCACTCACCCTCTGTGTGCTTTAATGGAGGTGTTAAGGTGAAAAGGGAACCATGAAATATTCTGTCACTCACCTTCCTTCGGCGGCTCCTCTGTAACCTCCATGTCATTGTCTGGCAGAGGGGGAGAAAACGACAGCGTGTCAAACCAGGCTCTTTTATAATGCACGAGCCGACTCATGGCAACATGATTATAATATTAGAATATCACAGTGTTATGATGCCGACTGCTGAAACCAAACAATGAAACTCGAACCTGCACCCACCCCTGTAAATCGGGGAAATACGATCACATTTGTGTGTTCCAAAAGCTTTTCGCTGAAACTCTTTCACCTCCTGTTCCTCATCACACTCAACAACCTCCTTCAATTTCCCACCAGATGGCCTTGGATATCGAGAGTTATTACACCAAATGACTGAGTATGTGGGTATATGTTTGGGGAGAGGGGGTCACATTCGTGAAACATTCTTTTCCAATTATATCTATGCTGGTAGGCTCAGCATAAATGACATAAAGCCTCCCATTTCCTGAAAATACAAGGACTCCAGGCTGGCGTGGACAACTGCGTCTTTAAAAAAAACAAAAAAAAAAACCCCCTTTGATTTTCTCTTCTTTTGTCTGTAAGTCTATTGTGTGAGACAGACTGAGGGTACTAGAGGTGTTCTGGGTGGATGAGTTGAGCTGCACAGTGCGAGATGAGACGGATGCTTTGGATGTTTATGCTTCAGGAGGAACTGCAGAGTGAGAGATGAGGCGAGAGAGGAACCGTGGATGCCTGCTCACGGCTCCTACACACGATACGCACTCATAGACACTCAGATCTTGCACAGCTCAGCATGCCTCTAGATGCCTTGTGTCAGGCCACTATATACACAGTACATGTGTACTTGCCTTTTTCATGTGCACAGTTCATATGAATGGATTACATTATTTGTGAGGGCACGTGTATTTTTATGTGTGTGTGTGTGGCTGTGCAGGAGTCTGTGAAATGATTGCACTGTGGTTAACAAGCAAAAGCAAGCGTTAGCTTTGATGAAAGGCTGTTGTCATCTGTTCTGTAGAAGTGTAACCATCAGAGCTCCCAGTGGATCCAGCGACAGGCTTTTCTTTTGTATAACACTGAATAAAAGGGTACAGTGCATTAATCTAACCCTGCTTGGGGAAACAAAGGAAGGTCCACTGATACAGTACTACAACAGCGCAAGAATGGAAACATCAGGCCACACATGATTCTGCTATGATCACGGCTCAATACAGGGAAGGTGCAGTATGTTTTAGTCCAGAACGACCCGTGTGACACCTTTTTTTGGTTCTTGCTTTCTTTCTAGGCCATAAAACCAAAGAAATCGCAAACGCATACACATTTAAACAGGATGGCGTGATATGATAACTGATGAGAAAGGATCAGCTGTTTGACAGTACACAGGCTTATTCACGCTCTAAGAAATAGATGACAAGATTGATTCTGCTCTCATGTCTGCATGCTAAATGCGAAACAATAGCTGGTACATGGTTAGCTTAGCATAAACTTTCTAAGCAGGGGAAGAGAAATCTACAACCACGTAGCAAAATTAAATAATTATCCAATCGGAGTGACAGTGAAACTCCAGGAATGTTCCCGAACTGGACCAATAATAATGTATAGGTACAGTTCTGTGCAAAAGTTTTGAGCTACCACTCATTTCTTTATATTTTCTAGGAAAACTAGAAGTCGGTGCAGAGATTTATCGAAGCGTGCAAACATATATAGAAATTGAGTATATAAGGTAAAAATAGGGAAAACTGATTGTACAGTTTTTACTGTACAATCTAATGTGCAACTCCCCCCTTATATCCAAAGGGGTCAGCACAGTGGATCGGACATGTTGCCACTGATTATGAGTCCAGTTCTTGTTTAATTTAGCATACCTTAGCCCTTTCTGCATGTTTCCCCTTCTTATGAATGGCTTTTTGAAAGCCACGCTTCCAATAACAGCACATCTGATGAGGTTTCAGTGAACAGTAGATGGATCAGCTGAACGACCATGGTCGTGATTTTCAGATACTTGTTTTGTCCAGTTACCTGAGATTTTTTTAAGAACACACTGGACACCATATCAAGATCTGTCAAGTGTTTTGGTCAACAGCTCTTCGGGCATCACCCTGTTGGTGCAAAAATAATATTTTATGTCTGTCGGGCTGTGTTATCTTTGGCATTTTTCATAGCTTCAACCAAAGAAATTGGAACAAATGATGCGTTTTTGTGAGAAGCTTCTAGTAACAAAATGCCCAAAGATACAATTTAAAACTGTTTTTTTTTGTTAAGCTGTCTGTAGACACAACACTGAGTCATCCCTCAAGTTAGGTGCCTGTTTTATGTTTGAATGATTCATGGTTCAGTGTCCAGTGGCTTAACAAACTAAAAACCACTCCTTTGAAAATGGTGGTGTACAAATGAGTGAAAAAGATAAACATGCACAGACTATCAGAACTACTGTGCAAGACCACTTTAAAAAATGACAAGACAGTCTGGCTATTTGGAAGCAAAATAAACAAGAAATAAGAATTGCTGCAAGGCTTTTGCACGGTCCTCAGTATTTTTTCTCCACTTTTGATGGAGCTCAGCTCTTTTCCAGTGTTTTATGCTATGCTAAGCTTAGCTGTCTCCAGCTTTTTAACAAATAGATATGAGAGTATTATTGATCCTCTCATCTGACTCTTGGAAAGAAGTATTGACCCTATCATTAAATTCCTAATAGACGATGAATGAACTATTCCTTTAGGGTTACATATTCACGCACAAATAGGAATACCTTGTGAGAAACGATATGGCCATATTTAAATTTAAATAGTGTCCCTAAACCGAGCAATTCTGAACGTTTAAATTATCAGCGAGTGACCATGACCAGCCAACACCAAAAACACAGATAAGCAGCTCATAACATTTGTCCATTTTCATGTCTGATTTATTCACAGGCTTCCCAACATTTTTCAAATATGAAGGGCTAAAGCAGGAACCTCGTATCTGCCGAAGCTGACTGAGAGACTCAGTGTGCTCCCTGACAATAACATCACTAACACACCGTGGTCTCCTCATTTCCCTGCCCTGAGGGATAGCCTCGTGAAACCAACACAGACTTCATTTTCACCCCTCACAGGGATCCTGTAGCCCTTCATATGCTCCGTCAACAAATTACATGTGTGTGATAAAAGCCTGTGCATACCACAGCTTTACTGCTGTAACAGCAGTGGTGTGGTTTGAGGGGGTTCTTTTACTATGGACATTTGATGGCCGGGTGGGTGTGTGCATGTGTGTGTGGGTTAGGGGTTAAGAGGCGAGGAACATACAGTGTGTATTAAAAAGCTTTGTAAATAAATGTCAACTGGAAAGTGGGTGAAACAGTTGGAGAGAATGCAGCAGCCTCTGCAGTCCTGTGGTCTGTGTTAATATTGTCAGCAGTGTGGCTGATTGAGGAGAAGACGAGATGGAGCCCAGCTTGTGGGCAGCCACCCGGATCATATTAGTGGAGGAGTGTACCCAGAATCAATTTCAACATGCTTTCACTCTCTACAACTACAGATGCCTGACTGCTTCCATACGCGCAAATAATATGTGGCACGGGAAGCGTGTGGTCAATCACGCCAATCAGAATACATAATAGAATCGTGTTTTATGATTAATTGCATTGATTGAGCTCTGCTACTTAATCAATTAATGTTCATACTTGATAGTTTCGCCTTCTAAAAAAACCCCAACAACAAACAGCTTGTGCTGCTGTGTGCTTTAGCTTGTTCGTGTATTTGCATGATTCACTGTTGATGTTAGAGGGGAAAACTCATGACTCCAAAAGATCCAAAAGCATGCCGATCTTCACGAGCTACATAAAATACTCTGTGTGACTGTGAGGACTCCGTCGTTACTCATCAAACAGCTGCTCCATTGCTCAAATACCAGGCAGTTCTAATCTTTAAAAAAACAAATTAAAAAAATCCACTTCCTGTTTTGTGAACGTGTGCCACAGTTTATGTGCCTGCATGCAGGTGTGTCTGAGTATTCATGTCAGCACAGGCTATTTTTCAGTTTCCTCCCTTTGCAAAGGAGTAACCGTATTTTGGCTCTCGCACACTGACAGCTTGTGGAAATGCACATTGTAATAAAGCAATTTCCTGTATGCAAATGTCCTGTTTACACATTCCTGCTCCAGTCATTGTCACTTGACAGATTGCTTGAATATGAGGAAAGCGGCTATACTGTGAAAAATGAGAATAGTAAGACTTCAATAAAAAAAAAAAAAAATCCATTGTATGTGTACTTGCCGCTGTAGACATCCTTGAAACTGATGTCACGGGGAAGATCCCGAGTTTCGCATAACCACACACACACATACAAATTACAGAAAGATCAAGGCCACCATTCACAAGAGCTCTATAACAGTATGCAAATAAAGGAGGTGATGGAGAAGCTTCTCCTCAATGTAATGGGGAAGAATGAAGGGTGTGAAGGGTTAAGGAAATGGGCATGTAGCACAGGAATAAAGGGAGACGTGTGTGAGAATAAGTAAGGAGAACAGGAAGTGCAGACGTGACAGAGGGTTATTGAAAGCGAGAGGATGCTGCAGGAGACAGAATGGTCTCAAGTCTCTGTGTGATGCATTCAGTGTTGCCGTAAGATCTACCTGACTGTCTATCACTAGCAGAGAGGATGATGAGACGTGCTGAAAGTACTCGAGCACACCTGCAGAGCTAATTCACAGCCTCTGATTCACTACTGCCATTCTGCGCAGGCTAAATGCAAGTCTTTTCACACTATGGGGTTATGCATTACCTACCATGATGCAATCATACCAATCAGCACTTCTTTCTTCAAAGAACACCTTTCAACTACTGTTGGAAGCCATCTACGTAGTGCAGCGTGGCTGGATAAAACACACGAATCCTGTCGCTTCTGTGAGTGTCTACTAAGTGGCTAACTAAGACAGTGACCCTGAGTGGGAACGTCATGCTTATTAAGCCAATTTTCCTCTTCTGCCCACAAAGAGGAAAGATGGGCAAAGGTGGCCCTGACCTCAGGGGTCAAAGGACACGTGACAGGTAAGACACTGATGTCAAAAGCACTTGCATCACGGTGTGTGCTGTAGTAACCTTTTGAAATGACCCCAAATTTAATCAAAGACTGACCTCGGCCTCCCTTATTAGCAACTCATTACATTTTGGTACACAATAGTTTTTAAAGATTTTGCTCAGAGTAATGTGAGTCTCAAAACTTTTCTGAATGCCCTACGTGGCGCGCACACGCATACACACAAGCTGTCATTTTGCTTCTTCCCTGTTCCCAATCACAGGGAGATACAGGCCATTTATCCACTCACAGCACTTTTTAAATGGTGAGAGTGATAACTGGAGAACAACAGCTCCAGATTCTCATCTCAAAGCACTAATATGATGAGACGGGTGCTGGGTGCATGGGGGCAGGCAGTATAATTAAGGTCTCTCTTCGGAATGTAATCTTTTAGGGAAGAGTCTGGGCGGGGAGCGGGAGAGATGACGGGAGTGCAGGGAGAACAAAACACTCTCCATCTGGGAGCAGCGAGATGAAGGCCTGAGAGCCGGTATTCCGTTGGGGAGGTGAGGAGCGAAAAGTGAGGTAAATGGAAGGTAATGCTAGGCTGGTGAAGCCAGCCAGCCTCTTTCAGCTCCCCAGCTATTCAACTCAATCCTCTGTGGAACCCCCATCAGAGCTGGTGACTGCTCCTGGTCCCCGGAAAAAAAGATGATGGCATGAAAGGGGGGAGGGAATTGAGCAAGGGACAGAAAGGAGAGTGGGAGTAGAAGATAATGGATGTTTGTTTATTTCACACACACACACACAATTGGAGAGCAGTAACCAAGAGGATGGTCACAGTTGCTATGCATCCCGGAATATTTTAGCTTTTTTCAGGAGACAATTGCTGTTGTGTACTATTATTACAGTCAATCAAATCCGGCATTAAATTCTCATCAAACTATCAGTGATCACGTGAAATATCAGCTCGCTCATTCACGGCAAGCACACGAACCATTAGACAGCTATTATAGGTCAGGTAGATCGTGAGGCAATATGTAGAGAACCTGACACTTATTTTATCAACCTTGTCGGCATAAATTCTCACCGCTAATCTCCCCAAAGGCTGCGCGGTTGGTTGCGCTGAATATGTTTGCATTTGAAGGTGTCACCCAAACCTGACAGGTCCTTACACTACTGCTTCCAGGAACAGGATAATTCTCGCTGCAGATGTTTCCAAGGATACACAAGGTCACTTCCTAACTAACTGAACACATGTATGCATATGTTCAGTTACTTAGGCGGTGACATCACAGGTTGTCCAAAACTTGGAAAACTTGAAGAAAGTCAGCATGTTAATCAATTCAACAACAAAGTGTCAGGTAGCAGAAGAAATGTAATGATCCAGCAAGGATGCGAGTGATTACACGTACCTTGAAACATGACAGACATTTTCTTCTTGTAGATGGCAAAATCAGTCTCGAGGAAGACGCAGAAAATGACCCGTTTGATCTGCACGGGAAGAAGAAAAGATACGGAAGAGTAATTAACGAGCATGTTCATTGCTGAAAGGGCTCTCTGTGAATCTGATGAAGAAAAACTAACCGGACAAATTTAGATCTGACAATAGTGGTCGCCATGCGGTAATCTAATTAGTTACCCCAAAGACCATCTAAACAATACAAGCTGGGACAACTTTTGGCACATAGTACGGCACATTACATCAGAATAGGCATTATTTAATGGGGCGTGTGATAAGGGCATAAGCCTCTGTATGGGAACGGACATTAAATCAACATTAAAAGTTAAGGAATAAACTTGAAAATTACAAGAGGAGTAGCAAATTAATTATAAAGCCATAATTAAAAATGCTGAAAAGAAAAACACGGAGTAATTACATTTTGTACTGAAACCTCATTTAAATGCCACAGATACATATTTTGTGAAATCAAAAGCGCTTAATATAAAACAAGATTTTGACTTATTATTTCCTGTTTCGATTGTAATAAAAAACAGTATTCTGAGAATGCTTCCCAAACTAACAACAAGGATCGTTTCATTAGCTATTAAACTTCAGTCAGACCCTGAAATATCTGGAGCCGCTACCATTTCCCTTTAAAACAGGCAGGTCTTCTGCACTGTGTCAGTGCACTGTTATTTAGTAGGTTGTTCCAAGCATCTTGCCACAGTTCTGTCTCAGGTGCTTCTGTCTCTACGTGGAAGCAGAGCTCCACAGGGGTGGAGGGGGGGATACCATCTGTTTCAAGTTTCCTTTTGGTTTTTGTCACTGAAGTTAGTTCTTTATGCATCTGGCTTTATGCTTGCCATGCTAATAAATTTGGCCCCAATCAGACCCTCTGAAACTGTGTGATGCATAAGAGCCTAAAACAAGCCAGAGCTATAAAGTGACTTGACTGATGATGCCACAGCCTACTGTCTTCTGTTATTGCCATGGGTTTCTACTTGCTGCTAAGATAAAGTAAACAAATGTATTCTACTGTATGCCAGTGGGAAAAAAAGGTCTACAAAATTCAGCACAGGGGGTTATGAAGGCTCCTTTCTATTTTATAAACTAAACAAACAGCAGATAAATGGCGGAATGAGCTCACTGACTCCTACACTTCACTTGGCAAGAAGTTATAGTTGCAAATATTAAATATTAATTAACCTGCTATTTCCTCTGCTGTTTTTTGGCCCAGTCTAAATTCATAATTGTTATGTTTTTCACTTAGGAACTCTAAGCACACTGAATACTGAATGGTTTCAACCTTAAAGCACAGAGAGGATGGATAGATGTTAGGTTACACAGAAGTCTGGTTGCCTGGAAGACTTAATAATATTAGCAAATAATCATGTAATCTGAATAAATCTGTATAAATGCATCAGAAAGATAAACTTTTGTTTTATTTACCTCTACATAAGTTTAATTTTTCACCTTCTAAAAGAAGAGGCCTGCTTTGGGTTTAAGACAGATCCACTGGCACTGTGTTTTCCACACTTTGACAGTGTATCTAAAAACGATTCATAGAACTCAGAAGAAAGAGGTCACCTCTTTCAGTCTCACCCTTCTCCAGCAGAGTCTTAGATGTGCAGGCATCAGTCACGGTCACAGAGACGCATTACACACCACGGCAGCAGATAATCGCTTGACTGAATAATGGCAATTTTACACAACAGCCGTAATGCTAGCTATCTGCTCGCCATCCTCCTCCGTGCAGGATTTTATGTTCCAGTGGAATAAAGGGGGCCCACCGGCTTTACCCCCATTCCTGACCTAACCCAGCACAAGGATCCAATTCAAAGAGACACCCTTCTGGTGCTCATACAGACATACATCTATTAATAGTTTATGATCAGTGCTTTGGAGTAAATGTTAGGAGCTGCATCTCGGATGGTAACATTTTATTTTGCTAGATGTCTTGGGGGGGCTTTGTTCATAAAATGTAGACTCACTCTCTCAACCCTTCAACCCTGACAGAAAATGAAAGAATGTTTTAAGCCTCCTTTGAAGTCGTGGGCTCGCTGACAAACAGAAAAAGCAATAATACGGCAAGATAGTGCATACCACTGGGTGCTGGAAGGCCACAGGACAGCAGCTCCCCAGGAATTTCCATCACTCTTTTGTGCCGCTCCATTCTAAAACCGACTGCCCACTGTGAAACAGGATGAATCATGGATTCATGCTTTGCATCGCACAAAGAGGCTGGTGTGCGCGTGCATTTGGACACACACATACCAGGGGTGCTGATTACATTTTGCGTATGCACTATTAGATGCGATAAAATGGGAAATACTGCTCTGAGGGAATATGAGCTAAAGTCAAAAAAACAAAACAGAAAATCTTTGTATCCATGTCATGTATACGCTCTCTGTTTCTCTCTCCCCTGTCAATCTTTTTGTCTAGTTTCTGTTGCTCCGCGTCCACATTCTGCACAAGGCTCAGGCAGCGTCTTTTATTCTGCAGATCAGAAATACATTGTATGGTCTTTGACAGACATCAGCTAGACCAGGATGCCAAATGAAACCAAAAATGCCGGTGCTGAACATTGACATTCAGCCTGTATCTAAACAAAGTGTTGCAAAGAATTCATAAGAGCCAGAGAAGGTCTGATCTGTGACTCTTTCTTTAAAAAAAAAAGTACATTTCACTAGTTTGTACCTTAAAAAAACAGAGGCAGCGTGTCACCTGCGTGCACAGGTATTGTAGCATAGTCATCGGAAAATGATCCATCTAACAGTTTCCCTGAATAACAGTCAGACTCCTGTGCACCTGATGTTTTAATCATTATTTTACATGGACAGGGAACAACACACAAATCATTTTATGGGATGATACACATAATGTGACTGCTGTTATTCTGGAAGGACGACACGGTGAAAATTGGTTCTACAAAAAAGCCATTTCTGGCCAACCAGGGTGAACGTGAGGATTAAATGAACACTGCAGAGTAAATAAACTGTTATTAAATACTTAATTTTAGATTTTTGACTTTGGAGTGGAGATCCCATATTTCAGTTTGAGGATGTGAATCGTGCATGTGTGTGTGTGTAAAGTGTGCACCCTGTGGTTACCAAGGTTGGAAAAGTTAATGGAAGACTAATTAGAAAGCTGGGATCACTGCATGATAACCTGCCCACTCATTACTCATCGCTGATTGGAGGGATTTTTGTTAGGGTGAGCACAAAAGGACCAGGTCCCCTGGCTGTACACAGTGCGGACGGTCATATTAACAGAAATGCTGCAAAGGTTATTGAGAGAAATGATGTGTTTTCTGTCTTTGCTTAGGCATGAGTAAGCTTGTGGATGCTTTATTAAAACAAAACAGGCCCTTCTTTAATTTAAAAGCAGTTAAAGTGAAATTTAAGATATCTTTTAATGTATTCCAGCACTGTTTTAAAGGTGTTGAGATCCTAATCACAACACTTTTAAAACAGGGCTAATTAAAAATAGTGCACAATGCTTATTTTAGCAAACTTCCCACAGATGAAAATCACCAAGTGTGAGAGTGAGTGATTTAAAGGATAGAAATCAAAATATTTGAATCATTGAAATTATGTTGTTTACTTCCTTTGACTTATTATGACTTATTATGGTTCTAAAACCCGTATATTCACAGACTGGCAAAGTCTCTTAGGCACCCCCCAATTGCATTACAAATCCTGGCTTGTGAATTGTGAACTAAAAGTTGGATGGTTCTTCTACTCTTGAGCCCAAAGTTGGACTCCACCTCTGCCCATTTTAAATAAGCAAGCTTGGGCTCAGAGCAGGTGGCGATATTTCGGGAACTTGTTTTTTTCTCCCTCTCTCTCTCTGCGTGGCCAAGTTTTAATTATGATTTGTGGATTTAGCGTTGCCAAGGCATTTCCTGCATATTGGTTTTCAAGACAGTCATAGAGATTCTGTTTTTGGCCTTTCACTTTGCAAATGCGATTGCTGATATTTCTCCAGATTCTCAGAATCTTTAAATATTATGTATATGATGAAATCCCCAAGTGGGAAAACATTACTGTAAACTATAAACTGTTCCACTATTTCCCATTATCTGCCGAGGCCTCTCCCTGCCTTTACTTTTGATAGATTCTCTCACTAATTAACACTTTCCAATAATATCTTAATATTTTAGAATTTGACATGATGACTTTGAACTACGTTCAATTTAGTATCGGGTTTAAAGTATTTTCAAATTAGTTGGGTCTCGTTTTAGTTACATTTCTCACAAAATCTCAACTTTAAAGGAGACAAAGGTTGTTCAGTATTTCATTCCTGATGAATTAGTATTAATTTGTTGTGATTTTTACAACGAAGTATGCCTATTTTCTGTTGTTTCATTAAAATGCTCTCTAAAACACTTTGTTCATCTAGCCTAATCAACTCAAAACCTATAACTCTCTATTATAATTGTGAACAAACAGGTCTCAGCCAAACTGTCTATGTATGAGACTAATTAAAATGATAATGCCATGAGTTCACCCCATGCATTTGTAACTCATTAGCGTGGCACATGAAATGCTGAGAAACAAGATTTGGGAGTGGCTAGCTCTGTGACATGGTGCCAGACGCGTGTGCTGCTGTGTTCATGAGCAGCATGAGACGATATGAAATTGCCATTAGCAAACGTCTCGTGTTTTCATGAAAATCTGTACGTGATTTTTAATTTGTGTATCGGTGGTTCATCATTGTGGCATGCAGCTCACCAGGTGCAGCAGACACCTACTGGCTGGCTAACAGATAAGCTGTCATAGCTGGCCACCCATGCCCATAATTACATTGGAGGCACTGCCAGCAGAATCTGACATGCAGGATCCACGTACGCACTTTTGCTACTTGCATTTCCTTCTTGGTTCTGTCACAAACAATAATAGGGACAGGTTGCCCTAGCATGTCTCCGCCAGCTGGAGCCTGAACCCAAGGGAGAGCTGTGTCTGTGTATCCTATGCCGCCTCGTTACAGGCGCGCTGGCGGATGTAGAATCCTGAAAGCTTACATCCAGATGGACAGCAACAAGAGACTGATATACAGTATTTGTAGCAGAAATAATTAATTCCCTTTATTCAAAACATGTTCAGGGTTGTTACTGAATGGACCCTGGGTAGAAGTACACCTTGGCAGGTCACCAATCCATTAGCGCAGAGGAGCATATTACTGTATATACCATACGTACTGTATTGTGTTCGTTTTTTTTGGGTTTTATTCATCTCTGACGTTACATATGTAACATATGTGACGATATGTGACATATGGGTCTTTTAAGTCAGTTATCATACACTACTAGCACATGTCATTGTTTGATACTGATTGAATAATTTCAGGGAATTATTCGTGAGACAGAAATATCTCCATAAAACGCTGCCGTCTAGCTGCATCATCAAAGCCATAATCAGTGCGCACTCGTCTCCTTTGTTGTCGAACGTGCTGGATTGGATAGAGGGTTCACTCTGAGGCAGGTGGACCATATCCAGGTTTATTACTGACGTAATTACACACAGCTGTGTCCCCCTCACCACTGATGCGCGGAGCCTGCAGCGAAGGAAAAACTCAGCTTGCATATGGCGTTTATGTATCGTCTATGTAAACACACAACCACGCCGAAACATCTAGGTCTTTCGCGACCACAATGGCGCAACGGGCCGTTGCACGTTTTGCTACTTCAAGTCTCCTTGTCGCTGTGACATCCCCCGTGCCTGCTCCGTTTATCTAAAGCAGAGATTAAGCTGGGAGCAGGACTGACAGTAGATGCCAGACGCTGGCACTGGTTACGCAGGCAAAGCCGTGAGTGGCTCCTCCATTTGACTTTGATTGCCCTCTCTGCCGAGAGAGCTCCGGCTTCACCTGCAGCAGACTGGTGAATTATCATTTCAAAGAAGTGCCCAGAAAAGGTTATCCCTTTGAACAAAATGCCTCCATCCATACATCAAAGGACGAGCTTGACAGTGGGCTTTGAGAAGGCACGGTTACGACCAAAGCCTGGAAGAAAGTGCTGAGCTCAAATTCTTACTTCCAAAAGCCAGTCGGCGTTAAATGCCCACTGTATCATGATAAGGGCAAGGGGATCGTCAATGGAGTTGGCTTAATATTGTAAAACAGACCTCCGATTTTGATAGACGCTTATGTACACAATTATGCATGAGTGCTCAGCACAGTGTGACTAAATAGAAGTGATAACATTCTGGTAAGCTGCCTGGTTATTTCATCAGTGTAAAACATCACTGCGCCGCTTCTAAGGCTGTACGCAGTGCAGAATATAAAACGTTTTGACAAGAAAACGCTGCCTTGCTAGATTTGGAAAATTCCATAAGATAATATATCAGCAATTTGTATGTTAATTCAACAAATGCTGCATGTGCCTCACATATTTTACACATTAGAGCTGAACAAATAGTTCCCACCGTATTATTCAGGCTTCATTGCTGCATGGCACTGTAGACGAAAATTGGAAGTACAGCATGCTTCAGGCATCGTGCATTTTACTGTAGCTCACATTTTCAAAAATTGTTCTCTCAGACTGAAAGAGACAGCATTTGACTTTCACAGGCTTTGAGCCGTTCCTGCCAGCTCCCACTGCCAGCAGCACAAGCTCTGTGCTATCTGATTTAAAAAAAAAAAAAGACATGACTTCGTCAGGGAAAAGTCACAGTTCATCTGGTGCATTTTACTTCTTTATGGACTCCTCAGTATGTTAAGAACATCCAACACAACAGCTGTAATATTCTGTAGTGGCTGCTTTACTTCTGCAAAATGAAGAAGAATGTGACTAATGGTGCAATAGCCACCGCTGATAAATTTGCCAGTTAATATGAATGGTCAAATAATTATAATGATGGAATACCTGTGTCGATTCTATAGGGAATAGCATAAGTGTGAAGGAGAAAGATCGGCTCGTTTTCTAATCCTAAAGATGAGAAGTGCAACAGCAGATGAGGTCACGAGGGAATGATAAAGGAAGGACGAATATAAGAGGTGTATCTATGATCCATGACTGCATCGGTAATGATCTGACCTCTGGACTGCCGCTGGCCTATAACAACCTATACTGATGAGGTGTGTGTGTCTGTGTTAAGGTGGAAGGAGGTGTACTGTGATAACTTCTTCAAACGCTCACGGATGCATAAAGTCAGACCTTTTTATGTAGCTAAAAAGGAAACACAATATTTCTCTTTTTGTTTTGAGTCAAGGTAATGTGGTTAACTTCTTTATTTTGGCTTCTTGAGCGTTTTACTTCAAATATCTTTCCTATTGTAACATCTTTCAACATTGCAACTAATGGCTGTCTGTAGAGCAAAAACACATATTCTATGAAAAGTCCAAAGACAGTTTATTGAAAAAGGCATGGCTTCATTAAGAGATGTTACTACTAGATATCTACTACCTGATTTATGCTGCTGTCTTCTTCTACGCATCTTTAAATTGTGTGAAGGGATGATACCAGCTTTTCTTTACAAAAATACAGTTTGTCTCCACAACTGGATGAAACATATGCATTTCCTACCTCACGAAACCTTGAATTTTCTGACGCTCTGCTCATTTTCTGTTTTCCTACCCTATCGTTGCTAGCTTTTATCGCCCATCAGTTGTTGATATGCATTATCTGTTATATGAAAACATGCTTCCACATGCCCACAATTGCACTTGCTGATAAAACTGGTTGTAAGCCTGGGAAACTACTCCCCCAAAAATGCCCCACATTGCCTCTAGTGGTAACAATAAATACACTCAATGCTAGTAGAAAAAAAAAAGAACCAAAAATAATAAGTGTAAACTCAGCTGCCTGTGAGGGAAAGTGGAGTATAGACACCCTGAACCTATAAGACCTTGCTGGCTGATGTAGTCATAACACAGTGGTTTATTTATTCTTTATTGTCAGATACTAGTTTCACACAAGAGTGAATACTTTTGGGTCCCGCAGCGGCAAATTTATGAAAACTGCGGTGTAATCTAAACCCAATGATGTTTACCGCTGAAAACAAAAATCTCTCTGTTTCCCAGATAAATCACTTTGGATGTTATCCCTCTGCAGTGCGCAGGATTTTGCAGCAGTCAGTGTGAGTCTCTGAATGATTTGTTGGCATGTCTGGCTTCTCCTTTTCAGCTGCATGTTTGCATTGCCTGTGCCTGACTGGTTCTGAAGGGGCTCTCCTTGGAGGAAATATGTGGTGTGATCCAGCCAGGTCCTCTCCACTTCGAGTATTACACAAAAGCTGCCAGATGAATGGAAATCCAATCACAGATCCCCAAAGCAGAATTCCCTGAACTACACACCGGCTGCCATGAACTGTAAATGGAGGACAAACAGGCCGTGGAGAGGCACAGAGGACACTGGTAATCTAAAATTTATCTTTAAAAAAAAGAAAAAGAAAATAACATATCCATGCTTCTTCAGGGAAAGAGAGTTGTGCTACAACTACTAGAAGACTGTACATTCATCCTGTGCATTACTCGTATATAACTAGCCAATACTTGAGCATGACGATGAGTGAGACAGCGTGTGGGCTCTCCTATCTCTTGCTACACGGGAATGCTAATAATTTTCTCTGAGGTGTTACCCACCTGTTTTTTCTTTTTCCTTCGCTTAATGCCATAAGGTCAGGAGGCGCAGGCATTAAAAAGTACGCTGCTTCGCACACACGTTCTTCTAAGTGAAGCTATTACCCCTGTGTTACGTTTATAATAAGCCACAATTTCAGGCGGAAATATGAATATTTTTTCCCTTTTGTTACTTCATCCAGTCTCTGCATTAGAATTGGCTGAAACCTCACAGAAAAGATTCATTAAAGCCCTTTTTTCCCTTTTCCCCCCTTCCAGTTCTTAACAGCGAGACAGTCTGAGTAATCCTCAATACTTCATTATTTAATGTCAAATTCAAAATCTGTTATTTTTCTTCTATCTGCCATTTAGAGACAAACTCGGAATTTAAATATTCTCATCATATTTCTAAAAACCATCCTGTGATGTCATAGGAATAGTTATCAGAGATTTTCATTACAAAAAAAGGGGACCCTGAGTATTTAAAAGAATTGTGTTAAAAGGGGCCGTTTTCACGTTAAAATACCGCGATAGCCACTGAGAGGATCTGACAGATTTACACACTGCTGAAGAAAACACAGGATGTGAGTAATGGCAAGAAATGTAACACAAAAAAGGGGAAAAAATCCTGAGAGCAATACCATATGGTTGCGTGGGCGACATCAAACATGAAAGCAAGCCTGAAACCAGAGGTGGTGTTTGACATAACTTATAAAGTGGAATGAAGATCTGAAATGGGGACGCATTAAGCAAATTTAAAACGTCCCGTTTAATGCAAACGGTAGAGAGTGTGTTTATTTAAAGCGGCAGCCTTGTAGATTAGGACAATCACCAAAATAGAGATTATAGTTAAACATTATAAGACGCATAAATCGTGAATAAATAAAAGAAATGTAGGAGAATATTGACTGCAGACTATAATATGCTAAAAGGTAGTTAACACAGCTTAGTTGAACAGTACAACAATGATAGGAGATCCATCTGTTCGTGAGATAAATGAGTTTTACAGAAAGCACAAAACACAGTCAGCGATTAAAATACAGTTTTGTAGTTTTGCTTCTTTCTGTGTTGTAACTGACAGCAGGAGACTGATAGGAGGTGCCTGAAGGTGTTTGCTCTACAGATGGAAGCCTGATTAGATATTGTAGATGTAAGTGGCTCACGAGGTTTATAGCGGGTTAATCAACCAAAGCAGAGGTAAGCCATGCAGATTTGTGTAAATAAGTGTCACCCACTGAAATATTTCTTTTTGATGACAAACATCTGTGTAATAGAAGATCTCGTCACTCAAAGGCTCAGCTACGTGCTGTTATATTATGACAAAGTGGTTACCTTTATAGCTGGCCCCAACACGCACATCGCACATCTGGATATCTGGATTTCATTAGCATCTGAGATTTAAAAAAAAATTATCTAAGCATTAACAGTGAAATTTAATATGTCTTGGTATAAATTCCTGAAGGCAGATTACATCTCAGTTCTATCGTATGACTGAATATATTGAAAATGCAGATGGAGAGCCAAATAACTAAAACACTGAACGTGCTTTTTCTTAGTTTTTGACTTTATGTCCTGCTTGTGTTTACTCTGGATGTGAGTATCTGCAGCTTACATGTGAAAGAATTAATGAGTTTGCATCCGGCTGGGATTTTACTGGCGTTTATGGCTGAGTGATAAGCATCCAGCTGTGAGTGCCGTCAAGCTAAAATCCAACTTAGCTACAGATAAAAGAAAACCAAAGACCTCAAAAAGCCACCGATAACACTGAGAGCACATCGCGTTCAACTCTTCATGACCTTAAATTTAGAATACACTCCTGCAAAATGCAGAGTGAGGAAAGTCTCTTAAAAGTAATCTTTGTCATCATATATAGGCTAGCATATAGACTAGCACAATCATGAGGAGGAGGTAATACTCTTTACTCTCAGTGATTTGCATGATTTCTCTCAGACAGTAATATATCCATATTACTGTCAGTTTTCTTATGTGTATTTGCATCCTGTGCACTTCAGGGAACAGAAACACACTTAAACTCACACCCAAGAAAAATAAGGAGCCTTTTCTGCACCACTGTATGACAACGTGTTTACTGGTTGCAGATTTAGTTTATTTTTTTCTTAAAGTTAGTAAGTAGGTAATCTCTTATCTACATATAGCAACTTTTAAGATAAATATCACAAAGTGCTTCAGAATAAAAAAATGAAAAAAATTATAATAGTTTTAGAAATATAATAGAAATTTTACTTTTACATATCAGATAATGTACATGCAGGGTGCAGAAACACGTACTAATGTGGATGCAAATAACAGTTTAAAAGACAACAGAGAAAGTTGGAAGCCTGACTGATCAAAGAGTTCATGGAGGGTTACTGAAATAGGCGGGGCTGTGCCTTTCACACACCAAACAACAAAAACAACTTTCAAAAGTAATAATAAATTGATAAAGTGGGTCGAATTAGTGTGGAGAGGAGAAAAATCAAGCTCTGTGCTCAACTCCTGAATGTGAATCCAACCTGTCACTTGGTGCCAGATCAAAACAAAACATAAAAAATGCAGTGGCATCCAATGATTAGTTTACTGGTAAATAAGCAAAAAGCTAACGCACATTAGGGCGAGACAGAGGGATATCAGACAGTGCTGTTATGTTCTTGTTTTTTTTTCATTGGTAACTTTAGAGGGTCGTACCTCTAGAGACATGATGACTTCGCAGGGGGTTAAACTGGATTTTACCACGAGCAGCAGCCTTTGTCCTGTCAGTTTGAGGCTCAAGGATCAAATGTGATAGTTCATGGAAACAAAGGCACTAAATTAAAAATTTCTTAAACAAAAACAGTGAAATTCTAGAGTAAGATATCTCAAATAAAATCTGTCTAAAAAGCTAGACAGCAGCTGTGAGAAGCCAATCTTTGTCAAGTTTGTTTTAGAAATGAAACAATATTAACTTTTGAAACAACCACAAACTTTTCAGATTTTGATGAAGAAACATATTTTTAAAAAAAACTGAAGAAGAAAAATGATGATATACCTAAATACCCCAAAACAGGCCTATACCTGTAAACAATGCAATGGCAGAGATGCTTATTAAGATTTGTATTTTATATATATTATATCTAAATATATTATAACAGTTTGCAATGATGACTGCTTCACTCGCAGTGCCTTCACTGCAACAACTGCAAATGTGTGCAGTACATCCACTGTTTGCTGTGCAGAAGAGTGTTTAGGTTAATAAGGCTAGGTAAGATCGCAATGGCACGCCAGAAGATGTAAATAATTACTTTCTGAGGCTGTGCCACCTGTGCACACAGACCCTCGCTCAGTTCAGACAGCATGGAGCCTGCTGCTATGTGATGCTATGGCTAAATAATAGAAGCAAAAAAGAGAAGGAGAGGAAAAAAATGTGTTTGTAAGACAGCGTCTGAAGGTGGCAGGTTCAGGGGTATAAATAAAAAGAGGTGTTTGTATTAGAAGAAAAAGAGCTGTAGAGTAGAAGGGGAATCTCTACAGCAACCAAATTAGTGCGAGATGTTGTGGTAGTCTGTGTGGACAGTCATACAGCACATATACAGACTTGTGCTTTAAAGCTTTCTGAGTCTCTTCCAGCTTTCTACAAATATCCCAAGGAAAACTCTAATCAATAGTGTGTCCTTTTTGGTCAAGCTGTCGCTTAGAAAATCAATGACCTCCCGTTGCCCAGCAAACTGTTTTCCACACTGTCTCCTGTAATCTTCCTTAAACTTGACTAGAACCAAAGCAAGAGCCAGTTGTCTTCCAGCCTAATACTTCAGTAACTACCCACAGGAGATGGGTGACACTTGGCGACAACTGTGTAACATGGGCTCTGTGAGCTGCTGTAATTAATTATGCTAATCCAACATTGCTTTATATGTGCACTTAGAAAAAGACAAACAAGGATAAGTAGGAGAAGAAAGCATACTGCAGAAAGGGTATATGATGAATGAGCAGACTCACCAAGTGGCTAATGCCAGGGGATGAGAACGAGCCCCCCCCCCACCTCACTATTGGTAATACTTTAATAAACAAGGACATCCACAGCCCTCAAAGTAATATATCCAGTCTAGGTGAGCTACTAATTACTGTTTCTGATAAATACAGAACGTTAAAGAAGTGTCTAGGGACTAATTAGATCAATGGAATAAGAGTCACTAAGCATGCAGTGCTATCACATGGGACTGTGGAGTAAAGAGGGAGAGCATTCTGTCATGTGGCAGAGACCCAGCTGGTTCAGTCTTAAGGAAATCCTGCATGCTTTATCAAGAGGAAAACATGGACCAATATAAATCTCGAGATCGAAAAATAACAACCAGTGCATGAACCAGGAGGGAAAAATAATGCATAACGCGTGGATAATTGCAACTTTAAACAACATCTGAGCTGTAAAGATGAACAGGGACAGGCTCTACGAGGGAGTGAAGAAATGTGGTGTGAAAGCCTGTCTTAACCGCACCTCTAACCCGGTCCGGGCGGACACTAATTTTCTTACTTCTACCTCATTCTCAGAAATGGGTCAACCCAACACCACACATGGAAAATAAACTCTTGAGATAAATAGTTTAAAGCAATTTACAAAGTTGCTGTTACGTTTCACGGAGTGCAAAATCATTGGAAAATACTATTAAAAAGAACCCCTAACATACTCCATACAGCCATATGTAGGGTCGGAGTAGCACGGAGGAATAAAGCCCATATTGACCCTTGACCTCTGGAAGCGTACTTCTATAGTACCATTCTGCATGCCTGTGCTTTGACCTTTTCAAATCCCTCTTTAAAGGTTGCGTGCTCCTGTGTCTGTGTGCCGCGCAGGCTCTGCAGGGGAAGCTGGCTGACTGACCTACAAAGCTATTGTATTAAAAGAACCATATTTATCACCGCTCTCCACACCACTCTGTTCTACCTGCTGCTCAGAGAACATAACCCTTCCTCAAACTCAAGTGCTCCTCCACTCAGCACTTTGGAAAGCTTTTTAGGCATGATTGGTTAGAGGGATCTCTGAAAGGAAGCCCATCGCTTGGCTGCACTGAGAGGTGAAAATGGCATTGAGGAGCCACTGAAAATTTAATCTGTCTGTGATATGTCTGTGCTTGGACATACGAAACACAAGGCTGAGCAAGTATAGGCCAACACTGATCGCTTATTACAACAGAACTGTGTCAGGTCCTTTGAACTTTCAGTGTTCTTTACACATGCATTAATATTCATCTCGAATCTTCATAGACCCAGATTCAGTGAAATGGAAACCATCAGGGCAAAAACATCTTTTTCTTATTTTGTTTTCTGCGTTTTTAGAAAAAGTCCAAGTCTCAAGAACAAAGTTGGAATATCAAGAATTAAGACACCACTTCATTCTCAATATTACTATTTTATTGTTGAAATCCCAAATTTCAAAGATGTTCTTTACTCACATTTGAACCTACGGCCAATTTAAAATCCCCAGTTAACCTAATCCCATGGATGTCTTTTGGCTATGGGAGGAAACCGGAGCACCCAAGGCTCTGATGACGACTTAGCATTGCTGGAGCACTCGCTAGTTGCATCCATGTCACAGTAAGAGCATGACTGATGCGATTTATGGTGGTAAAGGAGGGCCTTATGTATCTGGTTAAAAGGCTCGATCCAAGATACGACATCCCAGTTTCAGTTTTATCATGTGAAGAGTTACAAGATGAAGGTACTTTAGGTATTGTTTAGTTTGTTACTTTAGTTACTTTTAAACTAAAGTGTTAAGCAGATATTTTGTACTTTTGCTTTCTAGGCAAGCAAACATTCATTTTGTTTGCACTAATAAAAACTTCTTGCTGCAAGTCTTTCTGTATTTTTTAGCTATAGCATCATAATTATCACTATCACAAATTCTCTGGAAACATCACAATGTAATTTTGAGGCTATATTTCCCACTCTGGCTGAATATAAAGGATTATTAACCTGCATGTGCAAGTTAGGAACATGACCTTTCGGCTAAAGCTTTTATGTTTTCAGACAACTGAAGCTGAGAAGATTGCAACAGATGAAGAGCTCAAAAAAAAAAAAAGGATGGAAATCCAAAACAACAAAGAGAGAATAGGTAACAAAGCAGGCTGGAATGATCTCACCTCTACTCTAACCCCCGAGCCAATTTCCTGATGTACTGTTTGCAAGTTTTGGTTTGATTGCAACAGAACATTCTCTATCTGTCTTCCTCCCAGACAGAAACAACACATTTGTATAAATAAATCAAACAGAAGAGAAGGAAAATTGTTCTGAAGCCGCAGTTGACCACAGAAGAGGTCATATTGAATCAGGCGGCTCTGATTTAGCAACAAAACAAAACATTTAGTTGGAAACAGTCTGTAACCAAACGTAAAGGCGCCCAAGGCAAACAGAGCTCCCAGTTCCCCATAATTCCTCCAATAATCTAATTAAGATACTAACTGGAACCATGGCAAGCTAATGAGAGGACTATGACACGTCTGCACTCCGAAGCACTCGCTCGCTTTATCTTTGTGCGCTGGGAAAATAGAATTATTTCCACAAATGCATCTTCAGTTTGATATCCGTTCTCTCCTGGAATGGTTTTGTTTTGCTTGGCCTATCTCATCTGTTCATCTCCACTTCAATCTTTTTGTTAATTCTTGCAAGACGGAGATTTGTAGGATTAAAAAATAGAATTTTCTAGAAAATGTAAGTGGGTTAAATAAATGGCGGAACTTCAACAAGTACATATTGCAGTATGGTCCTTTGTCAGATATTTATAGCTCAGAGTGACAGTGGTATGCTCTGATATGTCTCTCTCCGCGGGGATATGGCTGTGGCTCGGTACTGACACAGAGTGCATCAGTGTCCTACTGTCTTTGTGACCTAAACATACAGAGAGGCATGTTGACAATAGCGATCACGCAGCGGTAACACGCTGTCCGTTGTGCATCCTTTGCGCTGTGCGCTGAAACAAAAACCTTTAATTCAAGTGTGCGCTCGACGTTTGGGTCCTCATTTTATTTTGGCTGACAGCCAAAATGTTGATTTGAACTCGGTAGGGTTGGGTACATTTAAAAACCGAGGCAGATGGTAAGATGTAAGAATCCGAAAGGCAAACTTCACTTCCTGCTTTGCGGTTTCTGCAGGTCGGCGGGGTCAGCAGACAGCTTTTCTCTGTGTTTCTCTACACGGAAACACAGCCGGTCAACTCTTTTATCACTATGACATATTGAGAAAGAAGCTGAGAAGAGATCACAGCAGCTCAAGGGAAATGCAGACCTGAGAGGTATATCTCTCCTGCATTCACTTAGATAAGCCGTCGAGTCTGACAGTGCTTTCATTTCTGCACCTTTCTTATTTCATTTGATTGAGTTTTAATAGGTTTCTGGGGATAACATCCCTGTGTTTTTCGATTTTTTTTTTTTAAATTACGATTCAGCACGACATAGTGAAGCCCTTCTGTTTTTGTAGCACGAGTCTATTGAAAAACGACGCCGGGTTTTTATGAAAAAGGAGTGCAGACTTCAGAGAGGAATTTATTTGCTCATTGATCTTTCAGCTACAATCACAATGTCTTATTCTTCATCTGTGCTGCTTGATTCAAAAAATTCGCTCTACAAAGAACAAGTAAAACAGCCAAAATAAATAACACAAAGCTGGGAAATGAACGGGTGAGATGGTTTTTCATGAAGCCCAAGGAAAAAACTGATAATGCCACGTACTACGCACGATGTTCACCGTATAATCTGAACACTGAGGCAGAAAGAAAATGTATACGGAGGCAGTATAAACTGTCACAACATAGAGTGATAACCCAAATTTACATTTTTTTAACCTATTGAAATTCATCGTGGTGTGTTATAATTGGCATACTTTTGTAATTGTGGCAACTGCATGAATATGAATGAAACAAAACTACCATATATATACACATATACTATATTTTACATCAGCAGGCACATCTATCTTTCAGCACACCCCAATTAAATTTGACATTCAGTTTTTGGCAGCTTTGAGCAGGCGGTGTGTGTGTTTATGAATATGTATTCCTTTACGGTGTCAATTAAGCATTGGATAAACGTCCATGATACGCTTTTCATGAGCTTAAGTGTAGTCAAACTAATTCTAATTAGCTGGTTTATACGAGCGGCTCAGATTAAGCAGAAAGAGCTGTGGATGTCCCATCGGCGCAAGGCTAAAGCCGATATGTGGGACTGTGTATGTTTTGCAGGAATAATAAATCGTCTCACATGTTTTACACTTCAGACTTGTTCGGTTTTAGTGCTTTAGAGGATTGGCTTGCCAACATTGTCGAGGAAAAAAACCCCCAAACATCTGTAACACATTTAGAAAGTTGATAGTTGATGTGCTTTAGACGGTGTCATTTAAACATCCCAGGTTATGGTGTGTTATAAGAATGCCCAGCTATCCAGGTGCCAGGGGACATTTACTAGACTCCCAGAGGGTTTGTGAGAGAAAAGAGGATTTTGAAGTTTCACAAAAAAGACAAAAAACAGGCATGAAAACCTCTCCACCTAAAACTGCAGGAAATCTTCCAGAATGAGGATTAAGGTTCAACTTCCATCTGTGTGACGGACAAGCGAGTACTTAGCACACAATTATAATCCTTTTAAAGCTAATAAAAACACCATCATGCTGTTTCAGCATGAGGTGAGCTAGGCTGGGGCTCCCTCTGATTGGCTGCCGGCTGATGAGAGGTACACATCATAACTACTGCGCCAGTCCCCACAACAGCCTTGGGCTTAAAGGGGCAGAGGTCAGACCCGGGATCACATCAATCACACATCCACTGTGAATTCTACAGGAGCTAATTCGGTAACTAATTTATCTGGGATGGCTCCAGCCTCATGGATGTTGCACAGGTCTTTATTGCTCTGTTGAGGAGAGAGCAACTCCTGTGTGTCTGCTTCAACGGCACGAGATCAAAATAGGCTCGCTACAGTCTGACGAAAATACTAATAAGATGAAATCCTTATTATATACACAGGCACTTAGAGAAAACCGCGAGTAACAGTTGAAATCTGGCTTCGTGCTACTGCAGGACAACCGCTTTCATCTGCTCGCACATCAGGGAACTCATTAGAAAGCCGGTCTTTCACTCCAAAAACTCAACAGAACCTCAGAAAACATCTGTCTCTGTATGATACCTATCCCTCCAGCACCATCCACGCCCTGCCCAACAACTCAGGTTAGTGGGTTAATTGGTATTAGTGACACTCTCACCTCACATGTGTGATGCAGCGACATCTAAAGTAATGAGTTGACAAAGCTCTTTCTTTTTGTAATGTCCTGTTCTTCGAATGACTTAACCTTTTGTATAATTCATAAAACAACATCAAAAATACATTATTCACAAGGAAATGGTTGTTTTTCGGATCAGTTCGTGTTTCTCCAAAGCCTTTGGCGCAGGCACACTGAGCTTGCATTGGGAACAAAACTACAAAACACCTCCAGGAGCATGAATAATGTTGAAAAGTAAACGGATATGAGACATCTTATCGCTATCCTCTAGTGAGGGAGGCAGGATAAAAAGGGTGACAATGAGTCAAAGGTTCAAGATGCATTTAAAATGTGCCAAAGACAATTTTCTGTTGTTCAGTTTTTGTCTGAAGCTTTATAAACCTATCGCAGATGTTGTGCCTTTATCTCTGCTGTTTGAATGTGAACGTGAGCCCGGAGGATGAAAATATTTACTCTCTTGCTAGCAGTGGATAATGGGTTGTACCTTTGAACCAATGGGTTTGCGAGAGGAGAACAAAAGAGCACATTGGTGAAGAATCAGTACTGAAGATAATATGAGCTGGACCCGGTGAATCAGCATGGGTCCGGGCTTTGTGACCTGTCACATTCAGACATAAACCAGTTACTTCAAAAGATTAAGGGGAGATTCAGGCTCTGCCTCTGTTCTCCGTCTGTAACTGAAAGGTTGTCCTTCAGATCCGTCCTGCATGCCACAAATCACAAACCAGCGTCTTGAGAAACGGCCGCGAGCACAGTCCTTAGAAGTGGATTGTGAAGAAACCTGATGTAAGTAAGTGCAGCTGCCAGCTCATGTGGTTTTGTTCACTGAACTCGACTTGCAAGACGAGAAGTGGAGAAGTACAGCGTGGATTTAAATAGCTTTACCATACAGCTTTGGGTTTGTTTTTTACCTCCGTTTGAAAATTAACCTCTCGAAAAGTGCATTCAACATCTGATCAAACGTTTAAAGAAGCGCTGTAAGTGGCGCATCTGAATAATTACAATTTATATTTGGTTTCTGAAGGTAGCATCAAGTCCTTTTAGCATCTGCAAATCTAGAATACACCGAGGCTGACAGACATCTTGACATCACACCTAATCTGCCAACATTACAAAAAGGGTGCTGCAACAGAAAAGAATAAATGCCTCTGTTCATGGAAGCTGAATCCACGGTCTCTCCAGGTTAGAGCAACTGTGCCATTTTTAAAAATAACAAATACAGACACGCTGCCTACAGGGACCCAAAGCTTTTACCCAGAACTCTAACAGCTATAGCAGGGATATCACACCGCTGATGGATACTTTCAAATCAGATATGAGGCTTGGTTTCTCAAGTGTGTTACTTCATAACCCTTCAATTATATATCTTCATAACATCGCGCCTTTATTGTCAGATGTGATGTTGATAAATGTCACAAACTGCAAAGAACACAATGGCTGCAGATGCTTTTGACTCTGCGGAAACAACGGTAAACCCAGACAAAACGAGAACGCGTCAGAGGAAGTTAGATGAAATATTGCGACAAGCATTTTACAATCACCCCTTAAATACATATAGATGTATTTTAAATTACAGCATCTCTGTTCCTCTATAAATTATGCATAGAGTGAATGTCATCTAGTTCATAGTAATTTGACTGCTTAAATGCCTGTTTTCCATCACATTCCAGGCTGGGATAGTGGGCGTGGAGATAAACTCTAATGAGTAAGACACACTTACATCCAGGCTATTCCATCCACTTTATGCTTTTGAAATTACATTAACCTTTTAGACACAAATTTTCAGAGGATTTTGGAGGCAGCTAAGTATTGCATCACTAATTGACTGCTTAGTAGAGGAAATGTGGTGGAAAATGACAAGATTATTAGATACAGAGTGAGAATGTAATGGAGTGCTGAAGAAAGAGCTCGCTGATAACACCTTCAAAAATGCCAGCAAATAACAGGAAAGCTGCAGCGGAAAGCCTTTTGTATGAGGGGGGGAAAAAACAAGACATTTCGACAAGGGGAAAGTCACAAATGCACACCCACACAGGTTAGGTCATGTTTTGAGCGAAAATGTGAAAAAAAGATGACTATCTCAGAGAAAGAGCTGAATCCACACAGGTCACTTTTGTTGCCCTCACCTTAAACATGTTTAATTCAATAAGAGCGTCATACAATTTTAATAAAAGGAAAGGCTTGCGGCTTAAATAACTTTGTTTTTCTTCCACTGAGCCCCCCTCCCCATATCACATTTCTAAATTTCAGCCACCCCCCCCATCCCCTGCAGGAACACTTGTACATTTCAGTCAGTGTTCAGCAGGCTGCATGGGTCCCCCTCCTTTAACTCTTACCACATGTGACCTGACTGAAGCCATACTGCACAACAGATAAAGCTTCTGAACAACACTGCCTTGCTTATCTCCCCGTTCAATTTTCCCAATTACTATGAAATAAAAGATCAATCCAGAGAGTAATACTGACATGCTGTACGACAGGCTTTACACGGCACACTCTCACAACTTTAAAGAAAAATCCAAATCAATTTAGATGAAGTATTGATATGGATTGAGTTGAAGGGGGGGAGAGGTGACTGATATACAGAGGGCATAAGAAAGTATTGCAGGAGATGATGTGGGAGAGACGTTTTTCATCTTCTCGCACAAAGGCAGCTATGAAAGTCTGCTGTGGCACGTGATTCCCTGTCACACTGACACAAGATCCTAAACGCCGTATGTGAAATATTTATGAATAAATTAATTGTTCTATGGGATGTGGCTGGTGCTAGACTGGCACACATTCATTTCTATACTTTTCTATTTTTATTCACTATAAATCAGAGCGCTGCCACATTTGTCACGTTGTGACCTGTTAATTTACTTCCCATCAAATTCAGCCGCATTTCTCCTTGTATAATATTTCTGAAACTACCCGTGTCGCGCATTAAAACAACGATGAATGAGTGTGATTACAAGCGCTAACGCCAGCCTTATTGTTTTACATGGTACACTGCACAAAAACAAGGGGCGACAGTCGCTGCGTGGCACAAACACAGCTGCAAGTAAAGACTGGCTTAAGCAAATGAAGACGTACTAATTCTGATATGGGCCATGAAATACTGTAGATTATCGTTGGTCGCGGAGAGGAGTTAATCAGTTTGCCAAGTGAATGATGAGGAGAGCTGAAGAGAGGTCTCCCACTTGCTCGCCCTATTATCCGGTGGCACGCAGAGAGGCTACCTGGTGTGAACACACAGGCTTTCGTGGCTGTGCACCCCGCGTGCATCAGATAATTGGCAGAGCATCGCCACGTGAAGCTGTGTGCCGAGGGGACGGCGTGCGGAGAAAAACACACAACTTTAGCAGATGGTTCGTCTGATGAACAAACAGCATGCGGACAGAGACGGCAGAAAGAAGTGAGAGCTTCCTCGCTATAGAAGAAAAGCATTAGTCAGAGAGGAAAAGTAAATGGATGTTTCTCTGTGTGTGCGTTTGCACTTCCTGACTGACAACACAACAAAAGTGGAAAGATCTAACACTGACTGACAGCAGATTCGTTCATTATCACACGGCATTGGGTTCTATCAGCATTTCCTAACAATCCCAGGTGTCAGAAAATCAAAAGGCAGTTGAGCAGCCATGCAGGGAGGAGAAAATCAAATATGTCACAGAAATAAGAAAACACTACACATTGGGCTTTTGACGACACAATAAACAAGCGCACTGAGCAAATAAGAGTGTAAAGACTGCGACAACGGCAAAAAGGGATATCATTACAGCCCTTCAGCAGCTTTATTTCACAGTATGGGTCACAAGAAGCAAGCTAACAGCGCTGAATCAATGTGACAGGGTTAATGACTGTTTCTCTCTTCTAAACTCTGGCTGTGGAGCAGCTGGGCCTCGGGGACCCCAGGTGACAGTTAGACTTTCTGTCATATCCGCCCAGTCACACACCATTTCTTCACCTCACTTCACCGCCATGATGCTACGGTGCTTTCTCCTCTGACACTGGCGCTCAACCGGTTCTGGTGGTCAGGCTCGGCTAAACTAGCGCTCCTAATTTCTTGGTTTGTTTAATCCTAATTGTGTGCCAGATGGGTGAAGGATGACACGCGGCACAATAACAGCAAAATCAAAGGGGGATTATTTTATCTATTTCCCCCTCCCCACACATGATTGTGGAGATACTGCTTGCATAATATCATGCACATGCGGCACATTGCCACAGTATATAGCTAAAAAAAAACAGACAAATATGTATATCTGCATTGACTTCTTTAATTTTGATATTTCATTCTGTTAGAAGAGTTTCTTTGTACATTTATTCTGTTTGTTGTCACTAAACACCGCCTCTGCATTTCACGGAACATTCTGGAAAAACGATTAAAGAGGCATTGTGAAGTTTGAGTCTTTAAAGCTATCATGGCATGTGATTATATTCTCACTGTCGCAATATAGTATGTAACCTGCAACTGTGTGTATAAGTAGAGAGAATTGCATAAACCGTGTTTAAGTTGTTCTATTATTAGTTTAACTTGAATCCTTCAGCCAAAATGTCAGATGAGATATGTGCAGCCATTCATTTAGACTAAACAGTTATACCAGCCAACTCTGGACATTATAGAAATGCAGCACAGGCCTGTCAAGTTTCCATCTGTTTTAGGCCACAAAAATTTAGATTCAGTCCACATATACTGCAGCCAGGAAAGAAAGCAGTCTTCCACCTGGTGGAAGCATCTTATTTGTATTTTTTATGTTCATTTTTTCCTTTCCAAGGGGATGAAAATTTTGATTTGGAAGCCATGAATTTTTTTGTGTTTTTTTTTTCATTTTTGAGGGGGTTAAGTATTCAGCAACAATGGAAACAGTTCCAGCAGCGTGGGGTCGAGAGCAAAACACCAAGAAATGTGCAGCTGTGGCGTGCTACAGGCAAGGAGAGCCAGAGAGACAACTAAAAGTCAAAGAGTTTGGCGACAGCGGGTGAATTTTGTCCAGCAGTACGAGCTTTGAGTTCCTGATACATAGACAGGTTTTATGTTATGATAAACTTTATTATTACTTTTTTAAATATAACATCAAGAAACACTACTTTGACAATCACGCAAAAGCGGAATACTCAGAGGGTAAATTCCAACAGAAAGCCAAACCTTAAGGCTAAATGTGACAGAAAACTGGGTGTAAAACTGAAAATGACAATGAATGCTGAATAATAATGAAAGACTAAAATCAAGGGAAATGAAAGACTGCTGTGTAGGACTGGTTACTGTCAGTTGTCTGCACTGCCTTGCAGGGTGCTGATGATGCCGGTGGTGTAGCAAAGGACCAGAGAGGATTGAGTGAGCCTAAATGATAATGGCATATCCACAGTGTTTGTGCTAGCTTAGACACCCATGAAGAAAGACAACTAGTGCTGGTGTAGCTCCAGAAAATGGGGAACAGTTTATTCTTTCCCTTCATAGCTTCAGAAACTGTTGCACATCAATGGCTTTAACCCCCCCCCTTTGTATTGACCTGCCAGAAAGTTGTATTTTTCTTGCTCTTGGTCTGGCAACTAATTTATTTGTCATATTTTTAATATCCTTTTGTCTTTTGATGTCATTTTTTGTCCACTATTTTTTGGACTCTCTTCTTGTATTTTCTTGTTAGCTCCCTCTTTGTTTCTGCCAACCTAAGTAGAAAGACCACCAAATTTTTACCCTTGTTCTCTTTCCTATTTCATTACCTCTAATTCCCCCATTTTGCCCTAAAACGTCTTTTTAACAAAAGTCTACAGAGTTGTGTTTTTTTCTCTCCAGTTTTTGAGGTGAAAAAAATCTTTGTCAAAGCAAAGGCTAATGCTAGTTAGCTATCTATCTATTGACTAGCTGTTAGTTTCAGGGTAACTATAGTCAGTGTTCTGCAGAAACAGTGGACAGGTGCTAATATTGTGGATGACTATATCATTTCATTATTAATTAATTAAAGACCCACCAACTACAATCTTTGTTGCTTTAGAAAAGAAAGGAGTTCCCCACAGCTTTTACAGCATGTTAGCTCAGCTAAAAGTCACTGGCAGTAGCAGGTAAGAGGGGGGTGTTCCTATAAAACATAACCTCACTATAAATACTGAACTATGAATAGCTGGAAAGAATTGTAGTATTTTTACTATCATTATTTTATGCTGGTAACGCCACAGTTAATTCACATTTTTTCTTTTGAAATGATGAGCAATAAAGGAAAGCTTGACTAAGATGGTGAGTGAATGCGTGTGGATGACTGTACGTTACATGAGGAACAGCGTGTGAACCAACTCCATGTGTGTTTGACCACACTTTGGAAAAGCTGCTGATTTAGTGCAAAAGGCCATCTGTGCCATTTTCCCTGACCTTCATGGGAATGTGGCTGCGAGAGCGAGCAATTCCCTCTGTAGCTTGGCTGCGTTTTTATGTGTGTGTGTTTCTGTACGATTGCATTCGCGTGTACATATTTGCCTGTGTGTGCGAGAGCCACACAGAGGATCAAAACGCTCTTGTGAAGCTCTGAGTGTATACACTTCACAATAATATGTTTCATTGTAGATTTTGGGATTTTCTATTTGTCTGCTGGCTGTTATCTTCACTCCACTTTGAAGAGGTCAAACACAATTGCCACCATAAATAAACAGACAACGTTACAAAAATTGTTGAATTAAACATGCCCTAAAAAATGCTGCTCATGATTTGCTTCTTCTCCTAGGCGGAGAGTGTCTATTGGCTTCTCACTGTGTTTGTGTATGTGTGTGAGACCTCCTCCTGATTTACTCCTTTTTGCCCTGGTCACAGCACTTTGTCAGTACAGCTTCCACCATTCAGGAACACATCAACACCCAAGGACAGTCCACAGGCCTGGCTGGCCAGCCTGAACAAAATCCAAACAAATAACCTTCCACGCTGTCACCGATTTACAACTGTCTGACAGCACTGCCCACCAGAGGACGGCAACTACACAGCACAGTAGGGATAAATCACCCCTACCTGTTCCTCCTCACCTTTGATTCGGCGAAGCAGAGTTAAGAGCATTATGATTTTCACAAAGCAAAATAAATCAGAACGATGTTCCTATTTAAAACGTGCCATTTAACTCATCTGGCCTGAGTCATTGTCCCGATACTGTCGCAGGACAGAATAAACATAAGACATTAGCAGGCAGAGTGACTCTTGCAGATGTGACCAAGTTGCCCCACTTTCTATCACATGCTCCACAGTTTTCTGTGCCCGAGGAGCCTGTTTCTCTTCTCTCCTTCCCTTCTGCGGGCGAGGGCAATGCTAGTGCGAGTTGTCCAGGGAACGGCGAGCAGAGTACTTCCCAGCTGGGCTGCCGCTGCTGAAGGGGGTGTAATCATCGCCATGTTGCCTTGAGCACGGCGGCAGGACCAAGTCAGTTCTCTTGATCACTGTGGTAGAAACTCATCTGTAACTATGCAGGGGCCAAAGAGACTATTCATGCCTAACTGCTAACATTGAAGCAGGCCAGAAAAAATAGCATTAACTTTGACATTAGCCAGTATAAAGAAATTAATATTTATACATCTGTGCTGGGGCTCATGCATATAACTTTATTACATTATAGGTTACCTGAGTCAGCACGTATTATTACTGATATACAGTGTCGCTTATATGATGAATGGTACTGTAATTTAACAATATGAATATTTTCAAAGACCCTTCGGACTGAAGACCAGCAAAACAAACGCTCAGAGAAGCAGACAGCACCTAACATGCACACATCTTTGCTCTGTGCTCTTGCTACAGTATTAGGTTTGAACTGGTGACATTGTTTCCTTGTAAATATCTTGTAGCTGCAGAGGGTAGGAGAATTACTGCCCCGGGTGCCCTGGGTGACAGTGCAATACTGTTAGAGTTACAAACAGATTAGTCTTCTCACCATTTCTGATATTTCTTTTTTATCATTTATATAACCAGAATGAACTCACTATACTATTGTGTCCACTCAAACTAGCCACATTTTCCACTAGATTTAGTAGTGAAGTATAACCGATTTCATATTTGTCGACTCATGTGATCCCTTTCCATTGTCTCTAACATAATAAAACATTTTTTTTTGGGGGGGGGGGGGGGGGGGGGGGGGGGGTTACCAAATTTTAAAGATCTATGAAAAAACTAGTCATTTTCCTGCCAATGCCTCTCTCAATTTCATTTTCTGGTCAAGGTGAGCTCAAACATCATTTTGCTGTCACCATCTAAAGCAGAGAAATGCATCTTTGAGGGCTGCGCAGCCTTCCTCTAAAATGTCATCGTAGGCCTTGTGTATTAGCGCATGTTTTTTGGCAGTTATGGTTTTCCATCAGCCTAGATGGAAGGGGAATAACAACTGTATCCTGTCAGCCAGTGCAGATGAGACTTGTCTAGTCTATACCAGACGTTGTGCCGCTATGAAGAAGGGGGGGCAGTGAAAGATGTTGTCTGTCACTCTATCTGTGATATTGCTGTGATTAAGCAGTTCTTGAGGCTCTGATACAGTTATCAGCAGTAATGCTGGAAGCTGACTGAAGAGACACTCCAGCTCAGGGATGAGAGTGCCGGCTGATGGAGTGGCTCGGCTCCCAAGGCACTTGAACTGACATTACATTAACACCCTGTGCCAAGGCGCAGAGAGCAACAAACAGGAAAACAACAACAGTGCAAAATTAATCGCTGTGGTCAAGTCACACTGAGTGAAAGGCAGACTTGGGGAATAAAATGACATTCACGGGAAAAAGCGTTTACTGTGATGAAGGCAGGGAATGATATTTCAAATCACATTTGTCACTCTTGACATTCAACTCAGCGACTGACTTTTATATGCATTCCATTTCGCCCAGTTTCTCACTTCATTATACACAGTGAAGGTGGCATAAATATCAAGCTTATACTATTTGTCAAAGCAGTTGTATAAAAATGCTATTAAAAATAGATGCATACAAGGATGTCCTGTGCACTTTTAAAGAGAAGTAACTGATAAACCAGAGTAAAGATATAATGTAGCATATCAACCCTTGGCAGAAACCCATGGCTAGCTGTGTGTCACACTCACCTCAAAATGATAGTGATGTTCAAATACGAGCCTGTTCCCAGAAAAGTTTGGCTGCTGTGTAATATGTGAATAAAAACAGAACTGCTGATTTGCAGATCATTCAAAACTATATTTGTACTGAAAATACTACATATCAGATGTTGACAGCGTTTCTTTTGGAAAATATTTGTTCATTTTATATTTAATGCCAGCAACACGTCCACTCAAGTGTTTGGGACCTGAGGGAACCAGCTGCTGCAGTCTGGTAGTTCCAGTGTTACTACGTTCTTTCTTGATATAAGAGTTCAGCTGCTCAACAGTTCACATTTCTTTATGCTACAGTGCACCAAATTTATTTAGTGCATTACAGCCTGGACTAGATTCATGTCAGTTTAGCATCAATTCAATTCAATTCAATTGTCATTGGAAACAGAAGGATCCAGCCCTAACTATATGCTTTATCTAAAAGGAAACTTTTAAGCCTAATCCTAAAAGTAGAGAAAGTGTCTGTGTCCCAAATCCAAGCTGGGAGCTGGGTCCACAGACGTGAGGCCTGAAAGCTGAAGGCTCTGCCTCCCATTTGATTTTAAATATCCTAGGAACCACAAGTAAGCCTGCAGTCTGAGAGCGAGGTGCTCTATTGGGGCCATATGGTACTGTAAGGTCTTTAAGATAAGATGGGGCCAAGATTATCTAAGAACTTGTATGTGCAGAGAAGGATTTTAAATTTGAATATAAATATAACAGGGAGCTAATGAAAAGACGCTTATTATGCAGTATTAATAAAGGCAGAAAGTCATTTTTTAGCTAATGCAGAGCCATGCTGTTGGATGTTTCCTAAGTGTTTGCTGGCTGCCTGGATGGAAAAATATGTTGCTCCAAAATCTTTGTCCTTCAGCACTAGTGGTTTCTTGTCAGATGCGCAAGTTGTCGATACCAAGTACACTAACTAAACCACACAGAGGGTCTCTTTTGAAAAGCAGTGATGAACCTAATTAGTTGTAGGATGCTCCACTTTCTCAGTCTTTAGTTGCTCTTATCACAGCATAATAACAGTACATTACCACTGAATTATTTACAATTAAACATGAGGTTAAAACGGTCTGCAAATCTTTGCAGTCTGTTGTTATTTACAACTGACACAGTGTCCCAACTTTTTGGGAAACAGCGTTGTAGTAAGCAAACATAGCAAATAGAGTGGGCGCGAATGCCCACTGAGTGGTGTGCAAGAAAAAAAAATGTCAAGGGCTGGTTTGGTGAGAGTTTTGGCTTCACCACTTGAGTACTATTTTTCTGCATTCTGCCCTGGAGAAAGTTAAAGTAACAGTAAAGGACATGACAAGAGCAGGCCTGCAGCTTTTGCTGTCAAGCTAGCCATCCTCCCTTTATCTCAGTCTCACCTGTGTCCCGGACAGTTTAATCAATCCAGCTCTTTGTGAATTTCCACAGTGACATTTGATTAGTTGCCCAATTAGAAACAGCATTGCTTCAAGGCTTCTTTTTTCCCCTGCAAGATGCAGACAGAGGATGTTCAAGACTAGTGAAAAAGGCCAAGGCTGGTTGATGACGTAATTCAGCAGGAAGAACATACAGTGGGATCACATTTTAATCTGAACCTGGAGGTATTTGGAATTTCCGATCAGCAGCTGAACATCTTTGTTATACTGGCCACTTTAATGCGGGATGTTCTTTATATAAAAGGTCTGATTCTTTAAAGAGACAGATGGGTTTTTTATCACATTTTGCAAACCCTTTTTAAAATGTTATAATTGCAGCTGTGTGTGAGGTTCAGAGGAGAACATCGCTGTCTTTACTAGCACTGCAATACCAGGAGACATGACTTCAGAACTGAGAGTGAAAACTTAGAGAGTCAGAAGACATATTATTATTCAAGGCAAAGAGGGGCTTATTCGGCATCAAATCTTAGCTAGACTGAAGGTTTCGAGGAGGGAAGTGCACGGCACTCTTAAACTCTTTACAGAAACTGGGTAATTTATATCGAAAGCCTGATCAGGCAGACCAAAAGTGGTCACACTATCAGAAGATCGATACATCAAGCTTTTCTCTCTGAGTGATAGATAAACAACTTCATCAGAAACACAGAATTTGCTCAATGAAGAAAGCAATACCCAATTAGAAAAAGTGGGGTCAATAAAAAGCTGTCTGGTTGTCTTCTCAACAGGATGAATACTAGTCTCAAAACCACTTCTCACGAGGTGAAACAACCCCTAATTTCTGGAGAGGGATAAAACATTGCTTCTCAGTGGATGAGAAAAAAGGCCCATTTCCTGCAGTAACAGAAACGTGCATTTAAGAAAGAATGATACTGCGGTCTATCACACCCACTGTGAAACATCTTTGTGGAGAAGGATTCAGACAGCAGCAGGATAATAACTCGAAATACACCCCCAAGCTTTGCAGGAACTACTTAAGAGCAAAGAAGTGTTAGCTGTTACTGACTTTCCTCCACACTCACCTGACCTCTACACAAGTGAAAATTTATAGACCACTTAAAGATGGAGAATGCCTGAGAAAATTAAGCATTCCTGACATCACAAGACACTCTGGGGTAACAGGTTTTACACAAACATGAGAAACACCATGCCAGCTCAAGTGCATGCAGGATTATTCTGCTTTATGTAATTGAAAAACTGAATAGAAGTGTCGTAAGGATAGTCATTGAGAATCTCCACTACTTGAGTCAGACTTGCACTGCATTTGTAAAAACATAAAAGCTGTATTTATCCACAGTTTGTTAATGTTTCATCAGAAAACGTCTCAGTTAAAGGGTGGCTGTGAGGAACCCATTGTTAATAGTTATGAGGGCAGAAAAGTATCAGTGGATTTTGATCCACTCTCTAATAATCTGCAAAGTATCTGATTGGTAACAGATTTACAATGATCCTAAACACACTGCCAGTGCAGCAAAAGCATGCCTGGATAGAAAAGCTCAGAGCCAAACACTATCAGCCATGGACTGGCCTCCCTAGAGCCTGGACCTCAACATGACTGAAACAATGTGGGATCATCTTGACAGAGAACAGAACAAAAGGAAGCCGAGCTCCAAAGAAGAGCTTTGAATCTCCTTCAAGAAGCCTGGAAAATTATTCCTAAAGACTACTTAAAGAAATGACAGCAAAGCTTATCTAAGAGAGTTCAGGCAATGTTGAAGAATAAAAGTAGTCGTCTCAAATATCGTCTTTCAAGCGCATCAAAATTGTACAGGCCTTCAACAAATCTCTGGACTTATGTGGAAATATTGAATGATCCTAATGATGTCCTAACAGCTGTCTAAATGTGGAGCTGTCTAAATGTTATAATAATAATAATACCAATTATTATTATTATTATTTTCACAATAAGCACGAGGTTATACGAATAATAAATGAGTAGTAATGATGTTCCTAACTCCTCTGAGAGTCCTCACAAGGCTGATTCAACGCTACTGATGAAAAACATGTTTGCTTTAACTTATTTCCTCTGACAGTAGTATAGATTCTCCTCAAAGGCGGGTTAATGCTTATATTGGCTGGATCTTTGCCTTTTAACAATGCAATTAGCCAGGCAAAGGTAGCAACAAATCACTTTCACTTGCCCTAATTGATTTCTAGTCGTTGTAATTATGACTATCAATTGTGAGTCACTACAAGGAGGGCACACCAGCTTGGCCCCAGTTTTAATTTAGTCCAACTGAGTGGGAAAGCGTCATGGTACAAAAAAGGACCAACCTAAGATGTACACACACACACACACGCACACGCACACACACACCTCCTGATTGGTTCAGTTTCTCACCAAATTTGCAGGGATGTGATTCGACATATGTTCCTGCTATGGGCAACCGTGTGAACAGGTGGAGCAGAAGATGGTGTGAATGGCTAGATACATAGCATGATAGAGGCAGCGCCTTCTGTCACAGTCTTGAGAATAACTTAGGTCTAATGAGCCCCATGGCCACTGCTGACTTCAAGGGTCATGTTAATGAGAAGCAGGGATTGGTTAATCACACAGCTTTCACTGACAGATTGAGCTCCATCGGCTCTATCTTCCATCACTGCTTTGTCTTTGAGCACTGCTGAGGACTGTTGAACACCGAAGGCTGGTAATTTCATGCTATTGCAGGGACTCAAGTAGAAAATAGTGATTGGTTAATGCAGTGCCTTTCCTTTTCATTTTTTCTTTCCATTCAGGAAGAACGATAAAAAGACCAAAAACAATTACCTTTTGCAATTCGCTTCAGTTTTCTTGTAATGAGAAAGTGAAAATGACTTCTTATGAGCAGGGAAGTATAACTACAGGATTCACCCATGAGCACTTGTTCACATCCACCAGAATTTATAGTCCCACCTTGGTGAGCAACAAAGAGATACTTAAATGCAGTGCCAAACCCAAACACGATGACTTTATGTGCAGCTAAAAGCTTGCCTAAACTAATCAGAATGGGGTTTTGTGCCTCATATACTGTATGTTCCATAAATTGCTGCACCTACTACACATTTTCCATGTCTTCCATACAAATACATTTTGCACAGTACTATAGAATACAGACTGGTTGAAACAAACAACAACACATTTCACCCCGACAAGAAAAAAGTAGGAAAAAAAACATCAAAAGTGAGAAATGCACACATAAGCAAACACAAGCAAAGACAATGGCTGCAGATGACAGCATCTTTGCAGTGAACTGAGACTAAGTGTTGAAATAAAGATGCTAGCAGTAGCAGTTTCTACACAGATTTCTGACAATGCTTCCTTGTGATTGGCTACGGCACATACAATATAGTCTCCAAATATCCGACTGGCACCAATGCGTAACCATGTTGGGCATTTTAGTGATGTTGTAGAGGAGCAGAAAAAGTAAGGGACTTGATTATTTCCTCTACCAGACCACAGCAGGCCTTGGTGGAGGCTCCTCATGGGGAACACTGTGTGCACTGTGGGAGAACACCTCGGACCCTCGTGGAGTGACAAGAGCTAACAAACACTTATGGAGCATGCTCTGCATAATGCAAATTGTGTCAGCTCTCACACAGCTCCACCTAACAAGGCTCTGGTGGTTTCACATGGCATCATCTGTAACAGTGACAAATCCCAGCATGATGCAAATTAAAACAGTGTATGAGATTATTTTCACTATAGTGTACCACCTCCACTGATTCATGAACCAATAAATTCCGCCTAACAGAAACTGCTCCGAGCTACTGCACTGATATATTCACTGCAGACGTCTGTTAATAGGCTTGTTAATAGCAAACATTACGACACGTTTCTGACACTCCATCACATGTAAATGACATCCTGATTAGAGTTTACAAGCACAGATACAAGAACACACGCGTGCACTGGACCACATGTGCGTGCATACATTTCATGCATTTTTTAGACAGTTCCCTGAATCCCAGCAGCAGGTCCAGAGCAATGTCTCTGGTCTTGGTCACTATTGAGGTCTTAGCCCCCAGCCCTCATTCATCACAGTTTCTGTCTGAATCACAGCACGGCTGTTTTTTTTTTCTTTTTTCTGCAGACTGCATTTTAAATTGCCTATGGGGGGAAGAGGCAATGATGGACGCACCAGTCTGGGCATCTGCTGCAACACACTGCAAGCCATCCAGTTGGGGTTTCTCTCCCTGACAGCGCAACTCTGTCGAACACATAATGCACATCTGGGAGTAGTCATCAGCAGACAGAGTAGTGCCTGAGTGACCAGTTGCACTCTTATCCCGAGACTGATATAACTGTGCCAGTAGAGTTTCTGCCTGACAAAAGAGCCGCTAACTCTCAAATAACATCTCTGCCATACATTCTCTGCAGTGTTGAATACCACCAAATATATTCCTCAATGTGAGTCAGGTTTGTCCCTAAACTATACACACTGGAAGGGCAAGATTATGTATTATGTTGGA
Source organism: Copadichromis virginalis (assembly GCF_057382275.1). Lineage (NCBI taxonomy): Eukaryota > Metazoa > Chordata > Actinopteri > Cichliformes > Cichlidae > Copadichromis > Copadichromis virginalis. The sequence continues at coordinate 23,254,133 of NC_140630.1, forward strand.
CAGTCATTCTAATTCCTCCTCATCTCCCTTTGGGGTAAATGAAAGCCTCCAGTGCACTGCTGTGACTCATCCAAGGCCATTTTTACACCTCGACACCTTGGCCTGATGAGAGAAACCATGCATGATAATTGCATGTGACTCAACAAGCTGCGGGGACACTGTTAAGTAAGCAGTGTGCTTCCAAACGCATTGGTTGATGTAACTGTGTTGACGTGTCTGTCATTACTCAATTCTCATTTAGCTGGTCGCTGACATCTTTAACCCCTGAAATAGGCATAGCAATGACAAACTGGGCGGCTCTGGTATTAATAAAGTATGAAAAAGGCGGTGTTCGAATCTAATTATTAGTCTAATGCATTAGATGTGATCACACGGGCTCTTCAGTGATGAGGAAATCATCTCCCGTAAGACTCCACACTGATAATTACAATAACATTAACCTTTGCCTTGTTAATTCAAGCCCTCATAGCAATTCATCTCAGGTCACAGACCTCTTAAAACATTCCTTCACCCTAGCTTTGCAGGGCGGTGAAAACATCGATGTGCGCCGACAGAAATCAACTTGTGAGAAGCACACACTGTTTTTTAAAATGACTAAAAGAGGAGAGCTGCATTCTTTGCCTCCTTGAGCATATTTCCTTGTTACCTTGTCAACTGTGGTTTAGTGCACACGCTCATGCACGTGAAAAAAGTTTTGAGCGAGGACAGGTTTCAAAGCGACACAATAATTAGAATACCTCAACGGCAACGAAAACGCTTCATTAATCCATTCAAGTCTCACTCTTAATGACTATCTTTATTGCGCTCGTGTTGCGCTGTTTGGATGCTTCTAATGATGTGTGTGTTGTGAGCAGACAGAATTTGCTGTTAGTTACACTTCCAAACACACACACGTGCACGAACTGCCTCCTGCACCTTCTCTCCTGCCACAAAATCAATCTCAAATGAGCTGCAATAACAGCTAGCGAAAATTAATATGGATACCACAGATAATAAACACTTGATAAGTCAAGCACGAGCATAAAAACACACGCGCGCAGGCACAAGATAGAGATCTCACAATAAACTCTGAATAGTGGAAAGGTTTCCAAGGTTCCAGGTTTCTGTTCCCCTGACAGCATTATTAGATCCTGCGCAAGAAAATCAATTATTTTCTCTTCATTACCAGATTAACTTTCAAATAAAAATATTAAAGTATCAAATTAAAGTTTAAAAATATGGTAAGTGAGCCTCCTAACTGATATTCTGATATGCGACCGGTGTAGCTTTGCTGTAAACTGTCTGTCTTCGACATGTTTGTTAAGCGTACATCGATTTTCACACGTGGAAGCTGAAAATGAGGCTGTCGCTTCACATGGTGTCAAGTACCGTAACCGAAAAGGCATGTGATTTTATGTGAGAAAAATACACTGAAATGAGCTGGCATTTGAAAAGCTGGAACGTATAGCATGCCTTATTACCCATTAGACAGGCAGAAAATTCTCAGCCTGAAACAGTGAGGGGGAAAAAAAAAAGATGCACGCGTCAAAATAATCAGTCACATTTGGGATTGACACAACTGTGTGATTTGACATGTGGGGTTATTACTTGCCAATCACACTAGGCTGCTTGGTGGGTTTTCTTCCCTTTTTTTCCCCCCAGTGCGCTGCACAATCTTTCATCTCTAAACGAATGATGTGAGCTCTGCTGCGAGCAAAAATGCATTATGTATCTTTTTAAAAATGTCATCATATTCATATCATGTTAACATTACCTATCTGTTCACCGATAGACCTGTTCTATTTGAGCTCAAATATGTCAGCCTTTGAAAGATGGCTAAAGCTGATATTACAGCTTCCCTTGCATGGGGGAAATGAAAACTTTGGGAGCCTCTACTGAGATGTATTGGTATATTCCTTTTTTCAGACACATCACACGTAATTAAGGTTGGCACAGGAAAATGCAACAATATTTTGTCTCCAATTCAAAGGTTTTTCCTGCATATTAAGTGATGTAGGGCTGATGGGGTAAATTGTCATTCTGAGACACAAGAGAGGGGTCAAAACATAGTTAACACCTATAATATTTATCCGTGGGTTGATTAATGGGGACAGCGCTATTAGCACAGAGAAAGTCACTGACAAAGAACAGAAGTTAATATGGAAATGGGGAGGAAAACCATAACATTAACACAAACAAGTAATCACATTAACATTTACGATTTACAGTCAGTCTTAATGACTTATAATTGATTGATCTCTCAACAATGAGGTAAATGAGCTTTAATGCACATGGAAATGTGCATATTTCATTACTTTAGATAAATAAATAAAAATAATAAATTGTCCAAGTATCTTTGGATAGTAAGGCTTGATATGCATATAGCACAAGATGCCCTCTGACTTTCCCTGATTTGCATCTAGATAGGTTTAATTATGAATAAAAGTCAAGTTACCCGATTGGATGGGATAGTGGAGAATCGATTGGGTAGCGTGCATAATGACAAAGGGCACAGCAACACACTCTATCAACTTGGAAACCATATCGGTGGTACAGCAAATAACGATTTCAGTGCACCACTGTACACGCAATTACTTTTAAACATTTGTAGCAATTAGAGGCTTTATCAGACCTAATTTTTGCATCAACAAATAAATTATCCAGTGTAATATGGTCTCGAGCCCTTTGATTCGAAAAGGAAAAGAGGGTGTTTGTGTCGAACAGGAGCCGTAAATTAGCATCACTTCTCCAAACCTAAAGGGTAAAATATATATTCTGAAGCCTAACATTTCCATTTATTTTACATTGAAGGACACTTGATGATGATATATATTTTCCAAATGTCTGGCTTTTCCCAATTAGTAATGGAACCTAAAAATTTGACCAAACATTTGGTACTTTTTCTATTGGCACACAACAGACGCCACACTTTTAATTGCAATTTGATTCATGACTTTACTAGCAAAATAACAAATTTGGGTGTAGCTATAGATGTTTTTTTGTTACTTAAAACCTGACTATTTATTAAGCATGAAACTCATGGAATTAAAATTCTAACAGTATTGACAATGCTTGTTAATATTTAAGCAAAGATTTTATGGCCTTTCAAATTATGGTTAAATATTTTACAGCTTACATAATATGAAACAAGGCCCAGACTACTCTGTTTCATAAGCAACAACATAAAGGTATTGTTCAAGATGTGTCAGAAACCTGTATCTACACATTATGCATGCAGTTATATACAGACTCTGTGATTAAAATAGCTTCTGGAGAAACGAGGAGTGAGAAGTGACGAGACTTCCTGTAAGCCAACCCCTGGAAAACCTGAATAAAACCGTATTTTAATAAAACGTGAAAATATTTATTGAGATTTAAGCCAACACACACAGCAAACAGCTGAGTGGCCCTGCGTGTGTGTCATCCAAAGCCTTTTAAGTTTGACATATACAAATCAGAGCAAACATGTCAAATCCGCATCCAAACAACATAAAGAAAAAGGACATTTACCACACGAGCTGTCCGGTGAGACAAGACTTGGAAAATCTAAACACAATGTATCTTTAGATGTTGTAATGCAGATGGATGGCTGAAGCATTGTGTGTCCCACACGGGAGCACACAACACAAGATAAAATCAGTAGTTTAGACTGCACAGAAAAGGGCATTATTAAAGTAGTCATATGATGTTTCTCAATATTTTCTTTCTTATCTGTATTACTAGGGAAGTAGAGTGGTGTGTTGGTGCCTTTCTGCCTGCATGGGTTCCCTCCAAGAGTCCAGAGACATGCGTGATAGATTAACCAGTTAAAACTGGCCAAAGGTGTGAATGGTTGTTTGTTTCTTTGCGTGTCCCCTGCACAGATTGTCAAACTGTAGAGAGTATACCCCACCTCTTGCATGAGAGGATGGATATATACTGTTGCAATAATGGATTTTCATACTATACATAGTCAAAGTTTCAAATAACAAGGTTAGCTTATGTACAAATAATCCCTAAGTAAGCCCCGCTCTAAATACTCAGATTTATTATTTATTTAGTTATTTCCACTCTTGGATCTGAATGGTGTCAAAGAAAGGGAATGTTCTCAATATGTTCGGGGAAAACAGCTCTGGCTGTGAGCACAGCAGTCCCACTCACCTCCTGTTCAAATCTTCTGTTTGCGGGTTAGGCAGAAGAAAGCTGGCTGCTGGCCTTTAAGAGAGATAGGCCAAAACTGCTAGTTTTAGACTGAGGCCAGTACGAGATAAATAAACAGAATTGTGAACAACAGTAAAGTCTGAAAAGAGTCCTGGAATTAAAAAATAATTCAAAAAGAGCAGTAACGCTGGACAAAGGCTGTCCATTTATACCATTTATTCATCATCATCATCATCTACAGTACGGGACTCCTCATATCTCCTGCTCATATCTATGACACATTAAACTGTTGTTATATAGTTAAGGGTGGTAGGAGTTTCTCTCACAGAGATGATTCACCGCAGCCTCTCTGGAAGTGTCAGTCGTCAAGTAGCAACGTTGTAATGATGTAAACAGTTCGACTCTGAGGCCATTCTTCCTCCAGCAGGCAGAAAAAACACAAACTCTTATAGGCACATAAAACTTCACCGATACTGATATATGTCTGTGACAGGCCAAATGATATATCTGCCTCGCTCTGCTCTACTGTTGATCCATCTCTAACAGGGCCATAGCATCATTCCAAGAGCCTGATTGTACTTTGATTGTTTCCAGCCCACTTCATGAGCGTGCGGTGTGCCTGCCAGTCCTGGTGGACTGAATCAGGACATAATGGGTTCATTAAAAATCGCCAAGACTGCTGGCATTGGAAAGAATGATTAGTGAGATAAGCAGGGGATATGAGCTTAATGGAACAAGAGGTGGCTCACCAAGATTAAAAGCCTTTTCCACATCACTGACGTTTTCCCTCCAATTCAGCAAATCACTTAATTGAAATTCTTTTAATTTTCTTTTTAATTTTCTTCTCAAAACTCCTCCTGGAATTGCAACCCCAAGATGAATGGTAGACTGAGGTATGGTGGTGAGACAAATTTTATTACACTTAAGTCATTCAGTGTGTCGTCTAGGAGCCTTTTTGACTCATTTATTACTGGAATATGAAATAATTTATCAAATATTAGAATAAACCTGGCAATACTTACTGACTCTACAAAAGTAAAAACATGCGGTGCCCTTGCTTTAAAGTCAAACCTTTGAAGTGAACAAAAATAAAGAAAAATATATAATGTCAAATTAAAGGAAACCCCCCCTCCCGATGATCCAGAGAGCCGTTACTAAATCCAAGGGCACCGATTAGTTGCAGAGTCATAACACAACCATAAAATCCAGACATCAAACATGTCAAGAACCTGCTAAGAGCCAGATTTCATGGCAATAGAGACAGGGAAATTGAAGGTTGGCTGCTGCCAGTCAAAAATGAGTGTGAGGGCTTTGTAGTGAGATACTCTGTCAAGAGCTGTGCAGCCTCTGTGGTTTGTAGCATGGGCCTTCAGAGAGGCTGCACAGAGGATGAGAGACATAAATAAGTCTCCTTTGTCAGAAGAAACCACAAAGCTGTCAGCTGCAGCCCTCGCAGGCCTACGATGCACAGGCTCAGTATCACCCCGAAAAAAGAGAAAAAAACACAACAACAAAAAACGATTTGTTGGTATGACTCAAATTGATGCTGCACTATGCTTGGACCATTTTAGAATCGGCTCGTATTGCAGTACGATGTCGATGAATGTCGTATAATGCAATACAGCTGGCTGGATTGTATATAATTATGCATATGTGCACGAACATACTGTACATTCAGGTAAAGGCTATACTTACACCTAATCCTGAATGACGTCTTTGTTAGCGCCATTAAAAGAGAAAGAAAAAAACTTCTCGCTGCTAAAACCAAATCACGAGCAGCCAATGAGCCCTCTGTTGGCAGCATGTTTAGACAATAGTATCCCTGAAGTCTCTGTGATTATGAGACAGGCTCAATCTGGGTACGGTCCAACCTCTGGCTGATGAAGGGAGAGAGCATGAATGGGGTCTGATCAGGTCATGTTGAAAGGACTCAAACAGCACAAAAAAACCTCAAAGCCTTCTAGAGATCCCCCTCAGTCTCTCTGTCAGAAGAGGATGAAAAGTGGCTGTGCTAAAGCTACCCGGTGCTCGTACTTTAATGTCATTCAGTTTGCCTCAACAGCGGCAAACACAAAGTGGGTAATTATTTTGCAGTTTGTAGTTTTTCTTTTTTTAAAACGAGGCTTGTGTAAATTGTTTTCTACAGTCTGGAGCCAGTGTTATATAAACAGTGTGCTATGAAAACATCAGAGGATATTAGATGCAAAGAGGATGTGTGAGAGACGGAGAGCAGACCACTTCTAAAACAGCGTGTTTGGAGAGCAGAGCAGGTTCGAGTGCGCTCTGTGTGTTCTGAAGGTCATGCCTCAGACAGTCTGCCTATCTTCATTACGCCCAGTCTTGTTTAATGATATACAGGAAGAGAGGACAGCGTCTCAGTATAAGAGCTTGGCTGTGAATGTGACAGCACATTTAATGCCTGTAATGCTTTGAACTACACCATTCAGACCTTTTGCCTGACTATCTCTGATATAAGCTCAGTTCCCAAACAACAGCACAGGTGCTGATAAGAATCTTCGCTGCACTTAAGCAACAATATTAGACACGGGCACCCGGCTGATAACACTTAACACCCCACACTGATATTTGTCACAATATAATGTAGGTATCAACATATCAGCTTGATAACAGACTTTTTTACCGGCTGACTATGAGTACTACAGACACTTCTAATTATTAACAATTTCAGTTCTCAGTATAATTGATATCATTATCAGCATACTCAGAGACCTCATTATTACATGTTACTCAGTAGATTATATATATATTGTTTGTCACCATGAATCCGTTTCATCTAAAGCTTGTTACTGCCTGTAGCATTTCCCAACGGACCAAAATGTTACTTACATTCTTTAAAAGTAAAAAAACAACAACAAAAAAACCTCTTTAAAAGTTAAAAAAGAAGCATTTTTACAAAATCTGCTGGGTGTATGTAAAGGAATTCATTGTCAAACATAATTTAAAGGTTCGCTCCTTTGATGTAATGTAACACATATACGCTATATGGATTTCTCAGTGATTCTTTTACTGCCTTTAATGCTGCAGTGTAAAAAAACCCATCATCGGCTTTTTATTTTTGTAACATTTCAAACAATTTTTACAGCAGCTAGCTAAAAAGTGACCGTGCAATGTAGCAGCAGTCTGTCTCAGCACCGAAGAAAAGAGATTCGACATTTAACTTACAACGCTTTTATAACACTGAATTTTCTACGAGGAAGGACAGATATCTGACAGAAAACTCTGGCATGAAAGTGCTGAGAAATCTCATAGCCAGACAGATATGCAAGATAATCAATAGAGTTCCCATTGGAGAATGAATGTCTGCAGCATAACCTCATTCTCTGAGAAAATCTCGTCTGCTCAGTTTGAGGTTTGCCCTCTTCGGATGAGAAAGTAGAATTACTGCGCATCAAAGGCAGAAAATTGTACCAGATTTGCTAGAATACTTTGGCTCTGTATCCTCCAGATTAGATTTGAGGTCCATCAAAGCTTTTATGAAAAAACTCTGTCTGTGGTGTTCACATTACCAAGTGAGTGTGCTTTTCATCCCCTAACTGTGAACAAATCTAATCCGATGACTTCACGAAGAGGTACATTTTCATTTCAGCAGTCAGGAGAGACTGTTAGGAGTGATTAAAAAAGTAGCTGCAAACCTAATTTATTTGTTGCAGAAACATGCTCGTGTTGGACATCGGTAATAAATAATGCATTAGGAGAAAGCTGAAGGTGAATCAAAGCAGAGATTTCTGTCTTGATTGTGCAGCATGTGCAAGCCAAATCCGTTGTTAAGGAGTCCAATGGGATGCTTTCACACACTACCCCCCCCACAACCACTCCAGCCCACCTTTTATTCAGCGAAGAGGAAGTCATGAAAGCAGAAGACAAGTAAAAAAAAAAAAACATCATAGCTACGCCGCTTTAGTTATGCTGGTTGAGCAGGGACAGACTCTGGTGTACTGTCAAAGTTCAGCACATAAATAGTAATTCAGTGCTTCAGGCGAGGAGAACACAGGAGTGTACTGGGGACCACTCTACAGGACGACAGCTTCTTAACAGCCTCCACTGAATGAAAAATAGGAAACATAGAGAATACAGTGATGGGAAAAGGTTGGGCACATCAAATGCTCTCTATTACATCTGTGACGAGGAAGGAAAAGATCCTTTGTCAGCCGAGTAAATGAGAAAGAGGAGTTTAGACAGTTAAAAACAGTAATGAATACTCAGCCTTGAACTGCACAGATGGGTGTTGCAGATCAAATTTAGTCTTTTTTACTTATTTAAAACTGATATATAGTTCAGAATCCACATTAAAATGTTGGCACAACAGAACAATTTTGAGAGCTCTATACTCTTCAAGAGCGAAATTCGACGAGGTTCACACTGATTAGGCCCGAGCAAGGGAAAAGAAGCCGAGTGGATTCTACCAGTGCAAACAACTGAAATAAACAGCATTATGGAGCAGCAGAAAGGCAATATCAGAGATTGCCCTGAGAGAGCGTAATGGAAAAGGACTTGTTCTGTCACAGCCTCTCATGGTGATAGAATGCCACATGCTCCCTTCTGACAGTGTGATATTGGCTTGGCATGAGCTTGATGAATGCATCAGCCATAAGTCAGACAAACCCCAACCCTTCCTGGAACAGCACGCTCTAAGATGTTTATGCCAGGGTACAGAGGCAGACATTGTGTAATAGGACTGGAGCCATTGTCTGAAATAGGTTCATGGAAAGTGGGCATGCCCAATTCCAATTTTAACTATTATTTTGGATGGAAGGTTATTACTTTTTATAGTTGGCTGTTGCTTGGTAGACAGGATGGGCGTTTAGCTGGGGTGACTTTGCAGTACCCCACAGAGAACTAGCCAGACCTTCCTGGTGTTTGCTTGTGGCAGGTGGTGAAGTGAAAGAAAGAGGGGAAGAATGGGCGATGAAAAAAATGAGGGGCAACCTTTCCCTAGGCAGGTGATGACCCATCCCATACCACCTGGCTTCTTGCCAGGGTCAAGCAATTAATGCTGCCCTCCTTTGATTACTTTAGACAGCCTGAGGATACAGGAGGCCAGCGGATAGTGTCCGGTCCAGGAACGTTGCACAAGGCAAAGAGGAGACAGCTCTGAAGAAGGTTCAAGCTTGGGTCGCACTGTTAACATGCAAAGCTGTTATAAACATAAAAAAAATAGGCAGCTTTGCTTAATTATTTGCTCATTTGCATATTTATGTTGTATAAACACACTGTGACGGAGCTTCATCAACCTTTGTTTTTACTTCTCTGCAGTCACACAATTCACAAAACAAATCACAAATTTCACAGAAAATGTTGTAAAACTTTTCGTAACAGGTAACTGTGAGATGGGATGTTGAGATCTAGGATTTTTTTTTTTTGTTGACAAGAACAGTGAGCACATAAAATCTTCCACCATCCAAATTGTGGTCCCAGAGCCTTCACGCAGCTTCCCGCTCTATCTATCACCTATTTTACCATTCTGTACCATGTTGCTGAGACTGATTTCTGTAGCCCTGTCGAGTTACAGCATGCACCACTCCTCTTGCTTTGCTGGTTGAGGACCCACAGAAACAGATTTCTCTGTCCATCCCCACTATGGAGATGTTCAACAACAGTCACACACCTGGATAATTTCAATATTCAAAGGCACGACATCATCGCATCATGATCTACCCATAGCTTTCTCCATCTTTCCTTCTTTCTGCTGCCCAAAGAAAGCTTACTGTAGGGATTAGCTCCACCGAACTCAGCATGACTCGAACTAAATCACGCTGTCAACCTTTAACACAACTTTGAAGAGCACCGACACCCTTTTCCGCTTAACCGAATCAATTGGCCATTGCTGAAAAAAATGACCTTGTTAGTCTTATCTTGAATATCCTTGTGTATACTCCTGCTTTGCAAAAGATTTAAATGTAGGTTTATTTAACAGAATCCACCAGAAAAGACAAGCGACTGAGACACAGGCAAACTATTTGTGAGGCCAGTTGATTCAGTTTGAAATTCTGTTATACCTATAGACTCGATGGGGACGCGTGTGACATGACATATGCAATCATTAGATCTTCTGCCATCTCTCTAAATGTGGCAAACCTTATTTCAGAATACAACCTTGGGCTAAAAAGTGCCCTGATCAAGTAATTTATGCTTAGAAATAAAACATTGACTTTCAAATGCACCACCGCCTGAAGCCAGGCTTTGAGGCTGATTTGATCCCCCTTTGAGATGGTGAGAGATATGGCCCATTCCCCCTAATCACATGCCAGAGACTGTGCAATCACACAGCAACAGCTAAAGTAATCACTGTGGTGGTCTCCACCCTCCTCCCTGAACCGAGCCCCAATCCTACAACATCGGTAGCACTGGGAAGGCCTGCTTATGTGATGCTCATACAGAAACGGACACACAGCTGCCTGTAGAACTGGACCCCAATACTCACAGTGAGAGCGTGTTTGTTGATGGGATGGTGGATAATGACTAGCTGTGAATGGCGAAAGAGCAGTGAACTCATGCAGCTACAAATATTTGAACAAGAAGGTTGAACATTGTTAGGTGCTTAGCTCTTGCCTTTCAGCGTCTGAACCCTCGACTAAATGCTGCAGTACATTAACTCACATGTTGCCACATGGTGCAAGCAACCAATGTCCAGCGTCTTTTATTTCTTTCATGATAGTTTTTAAGACAATGCTTTTGTTTATAGAACATAATACATAAGTATGCTAATACGAAAAAAAGAAAGCATACCAACCTGATAACTACAAACAGTTAAGCTGCTGAAATTGATTAGCTTACTGAGTACAAATCAGCCATCTTTCTCTTCTTCTGGTAGTTGGGTAATGATGTTGCTTACTGTATCAAAGCAAGGTGTGTTTGCTATATTTAATTATGGACTATTATGCCTTGCTACATCTCAGAACTTTTAAAATTTGCATGCTCCTCCTCCAAATATAATTGGTAGATGAACTGGTATTTAAATTGTGCTTTTCTACACTAAACCAACACTCAAAGCCCTTTTAATTACAAGCCACACTCATGCTGTGATGAATGTATTTTGGACAACTGGTCCTTTGTCTTGCCCAAGGATAGTTAGACATCAAGCCAACAACCTTCCAACTGGCAGACGGCCCGCACCACCTCCATATATATAGATGCCCCCCAAATATAGTGAACGTACTGTATATACTTACACTGAGTTGCAGGAGATAATGAACTGCTTAAATAATATGTATTCCATTAACATCTGATTTTAAGAATTCAGACTTGCTATATACAATGCAAATGCATGCAACTGTTTTACAAGTTGGATGCTTTACTGTCCACATCCACTTCATAACCAAGTGTTTACAAGTTTCTTTTGCAGTATCGGCGCACACTTCGTTACAGAAGCAATGCTAAGCAAGGTTATTTGTGTGTTCCAGACTTCATGGCTCAGTATCAGCACTAGTGAGTGAGAGGACAGTGGAGTAGTCACAGTGTTTCCCATCCTTTTCTGCAGGTCACAGATAGACTACGTAATTATCGTCTGTAATGAGCATTCTTGTGACAACACAGCCGACGATTTTGTTGTTGTTGTTTTTGTTGTCGTCTGAATTTGCAGTACACGACCCGGCTTACTCCTAACACTGCAAACACACATACACAGACAAAGCACCTCCACGGTAAAGGTCTCCATGCTTCAGCATGGGGCGCCGTGGTGTAAAATTGTCTTCAAATAGAGCGAATGAACTACTTGGACTTTGATGAGTCTCCTGTCCTCCTCTGAACCAATAGCTCGACCCACTCTTGCTTTATCACGGTGTGCCAGCCTACCGCTATCTGCGCTACACTAAATCAATTAGCATGTCATTAAGATAGCTTGTTCCAGCACAGTAAGCATGGAGTGGCACTACAGTATCTACAGGACCAGAAAGAGCTGAATTCAGAGGGCATCATATCTTACTGTCCATGTGTCAGAGTGCAGTGGGCTGTGTTTATTGGTGGGCTCGGTGCATGTGTAAAAGAGCACCTGGTTATGGAAGACGTCAGTTTCCAACTTCAAAAACATTGAGGGCTTTCTAGTCGTGCATAAAGAGTTAACATTGTTTTAAGCCTCAGAAATAGGTAGAGCCCATAAAGACAAGGGTGCATTATTGCAGAAGGTGCTACTTGTTAATAAGTTCTGTAATCTGCATTAACGGCCACGGCGATTTAAGTACTTAAGTCGTCACAAACAGCTTATCCATTACTTTCTGAGTGAGATGCAATCAATTCTGTGAGTAGAGTAGAGCTATATTTATTCTTTTATTATTCGTTTGACTCTAAGTGGGGACAGAACATTAATGGAGAATTCAATATTAATCTCCCTCAGTACAGAAAACTCTCAGTCATCTTGCATCAGATACTAAGGTGATCATTCTGCAATTACCAGGAGTAAAGCAACACCTTGGTCTTTGGGCAGAGATAAAGATGATAGGCTTAATCCTCATTCGTGCAGAAAAAGGATTTCTCTCTGATGGTAAGAGCTTCATGCAACCGTTTAGATAAACACTGAAAATACAGTAACATTTGATCTTCATAATAAACTTTTTTTTAAAAATCCCTGACAGCGAGAGGACTTTATCAAAGCTGCGGCTCGCTCTGCAGATAACAGAGCTAAAAGCAAAAGATGTAAAAATTAACTTTGAAGAGTGTCGGTTTACAAACTGAATGTATCATCTTAAATCTATTTAAACACTGAAACTAGGAGTATATAACTTCACCAACCTGAGGTCAAGGGAATCAAAGGGCACACGCCATATTATCCAGAGTGAGTGAGATAATAAAATTGTCAGATCATAAAAGCCATAAAAGATCCATTCTACTGCCGTGGTCCAAATAGCTGCCACTAATGTATTAGACTACATGGTATGCATTAGCACTGGTGCCAGTAAAGTAATTCTCTCAGAGAGAAAACTATTAAGGCATTCATATACTCACTCTAAAGCATTTTCCCGGGAAAATCTGCAGGTGTTTGACAGACACGCATAGAGGAGGAATGCTTTTCTCGGAGGTCAAGCTGAGCTCCTCCATCCACACGAGACAGTATATCATGTGGATGCAGAATTGAGTGGTTAGGCATGTTCTTCTGATCAGGCCGTGTCTCCCTGATGCTCCCAGTCACAGCAAACAATTCAAAGGGGCTAGACGCTGACTTCAAAAGACCACGCTGGCTTTGAACACTATGCCAGTTGCACAGCCCATTAGTGGCACATCAGCATCCTCAAGGCATGCAGGGAGCAAATTTGAGCAAATCACCATCGACTACAGATGCATCATTTGGCAAAGAGTTTTCACTGGATACCAGACAATAAAAAAACACCATGAAGAGGCAATGCAGCAACATAGAGCTCAAGTACCACCCCACTTAGTAGCAGCTTTTGCTTCAATTGCTCTTGGGTCTCAAAGTATTTTCTCATAAAGGGCTTTGTTCATAACTTGAAGCTGAAATGACTGTTTCTGCTGTATTTTCTTTGGCTCTTATTCAAATGGATATCGAGGCCCATAATGTGCCTATTTTTTCCTTCATTATATGATATGTAAACAAGACTAATATATACACATACATGTAGACACAAACAACACTAACATCATTATTCAGCCTGTCTTTCACACACTGAATGAAAGCTTATTGATATCGGTGATTTTGATAAAGAAGTTGGTATTATCTTATTATAAAAAAGCTCAAATTTCTCACAACCGATAAAGCGATCATTTATTTTAAATCTGTTCCCCTGTTTCAGCCTTTTAGAAAGTCGAATAAAATGGATCTTCTCTGATATTTAAAAAAAAAAAGCTGACTGGATGAGGCTAATGGAACGAAAACTCTGTCTCGATTTTTTTGGTCTCTCTTTTGGGGAATTCATTACCATCATAACTGTCACGTATAGGAGACAACAAGCAAGCACCATATATTTAATATACTGTCTGCTTACCCAGCATGCCAGATAAAAATGGTCGCAACGTTTAGATTTTCTAAATACGAACCACACAATATAGCCATCGTAACAGCAACCATCCGTTTTATTCAACCGAATGACAATGAAAGCCTCAAAGTTGACATGTTGCAGCTCCATCTGCCAAAACCCAGACAGGCTCCTAAGCTGATACGCATTCACGCAGAAAACCACAACCATACAAAGCATACAAAATATTGCATTTATTCGTAACAGACACTTGACATTTGTCACAGAGTCTACAGCCTTAGCTTGAGATGGAATTTATTATCAGGTGTCTTAAATGACAAATGCTACTAAGGTAAACAGATCATTGACAGAACAGGAAATAGGATGTAAACACCTGTTTTGGGAGCATCATTGGCACAGTGGAGTGCTTAATACTAAAGCCCAAACCAGAGTAATGTTGAAAGGTGAAATCTCTACACATCAATTCTGTCCTGAGCAGCACAGTGCAGCAGAGCTTATTACAGACTCTCAATCTGTCTCAAGTGTTCAGACTATGTCAGTAATGCTGGGCTGCGGGGCCCTCGAAACGCTTCATTAAAAAGCTTGGCTATCCAGAGCACATCCGTGGCAGCCAAATAAAGTGTCAGACCGCATTTTTCATCTGCAGGTTAAACCTATGTAAGCCTGAATTAAACCAAATTAGATCTGAAAATGAGAAATAAACCAAAGCCAGATGAGTGGAGAGGCATGTCTGCTGTGAGCCGGGGGGAAACCGCTCAAAGGCCATATGGAGGAGTGGGTCTCTAGGATGTCACTGCCTTGGCCCCTTATGTACTTTTTGAAGTCATTAGAGCTTTATGGTCTGTTGTTTACAAATACAAATTCTGTTTCATTAATTCACATGGAATATACGGGGAAGCAGGGACTGAGCCCCTTATTCTTTCATCTGTTATGATCTAAAGAATCAGTTCAGCACTCAAGTATCTCTAGATTAAAGGATCTGTTCTCCCTGACCACATTGAGGCTGTTTATTCCTCCACAATGGAAGTCTAGGTGCTTTCAAGAGTGAGTTTCAATCTCGAATTGGGGCCTTTGTGTGTGGCTGAGTGCATTAGGGCTACACTTTGCTGGCCCGGTAGATAAACTTTCTGTTAATCAATCACACAGTGTCCCGTTCTTTGTTTTCTTTTCATTCTATCTTCCCATCAAGCCCTGCACACACCCAAACATACACACACACCGTACACACACAAAGTCTTCTGCCACCTGACGTTACTGTCTTCTCAGACTTCTATGTGGACAATTACAGATCAATAGCTGCTTGTGACTAAAACCTGCCAGATTCGAATGCCTATAAACTGGTTGCTGTCTACACTTTTACCCTGGCCACGTTAGACGCTCAGCCAACCCACTGTGCTAAAATTCAGCCACACGGTATCTTCTACAAAACATGGCCCCGAGATGACTTGATTCTGTAGACGCCTACAACACAGACTGAGCGTACAGAGCTGGAGATGAGCCGGCATCGCATGCAACTTTGCACACAACCTCTGGATTGCCTTTGAAGCGAAACTGAGAAAGCGAAACTTGTAGAATACTGTACTTTCAAGACTTTGATTGAAAATGTCTTTACGCATGGTAAACAACTGCCCATTCACAATTTTCGAGTTGACAGCACCTAAAAACTGAATCATGTCAATTATCAATCATGCCAACACTGGGTGTGTCTATTGAGTAAATGTTACAGTGATAAATTGCTTTTCTAAACATAGAAAGAGGTATTCATCTTAAGATTTACTGCACTTCAAAACGCTCACATGCTTTTCCTTTGAGCATTGAGAATTCTATTAGACATGTATTTGGATTCTTCCTGAGCTCTTCAAACAAACAAAATAAAAAAAACATAATCACATCATGCATCCTTCTTTGTGGTACACGAAGATTAACAAAACCCCAGGCAACCGTGAATGAATCTGAATCTGCAAGGAAGCCCTCCTGTGCACGTCCATGTTATGCTGTGCTTCTGGGTAAAATATATCGCTATATTCTCCCAGATCTTATTAAAAGATCACTTTTGGTTTAGTTAGAGTTGAAGATCTACAGACTGTGCTCACAGTTTTGCCAAATACTGCTAAGGGAAGCCTCCGCAGATGTCTCTCACGCCCCCTCCATCACTTGTAAAACATTTCAAGCTTGTATGTGGAACATCACGACTACGAAAGTCAGCTTTGAACATTAGCTTGTTATTTACAGTCAGCAATAACCTGGTGGAAATCTTCTTTCTGCCAGAGGCTTGATGGATTCCCCAACTACATGCTACAGGAATCATCAGGCAGCGCGCAAGTGCACAACAACGGCAAAATAATCAAGCAAGTCCGTATCGTTTGGCTGCTTGTTGAGAACATCCATAATACCAGCTGAAGGATGCTGCAGCACATCAAGCTGTGAGTTCTATAAAACACCTCAATCCAAAGTGACAGATATAAACAGTACCACAGTAAACAGAGACGACCCCCAAAGGTTAGCATCACTCACTGACTCACAAGCTGGCAAATGTTCTGCAAAGTCTTAAACAGTCTCCTGACAACTACAAATTTTTTTATCATCGTGGACTAAATATATATTAATCTGTTAAATATCACTTGAAAGTCACGATGCATGTAAACCACCGCCATAAAAGCCACATGCAGCTATCTCCTGAGTTATTATTTTACAACAGTCTCATGGATTTTGACCCTGTTAATTAGTACTAACACATTAGCAATTAATAAAGTACTTTATAAAGGCGATAGCACCCTGGGTGAAGAACTTAAAATTTCACAAAACAAGATTACAACTTGATAATCGGTTCCTATCTGACATCAAGTCCACAGTGTGTTGAAAGCGTGAAGCAGGAGCTCTGTCAGCGAGCATATCAGTGTTTTTCTCAGCGAGTAAAATAACCTTGGCGGTAAAGATTTTTCTTGCAAATGTGGCATACATTTTAGCTCTGCACAATGCAAATGGATGCATTACGGTCATTGCAAATGACAAGAGACGCAACAGATAAAAATTGAAGATGATTGTCTGCTTTCAAGATTTTACCGTTCGTTTAAGATAAACGTGTGAATTTGTGTTTTTGACCAGAGAAATGTGGTAGTGCAGCAGATCTGCATCTGAGCCTTCAGTTCTTGGAAGGCGTGATTATAATTTATCTAAAACAAATAACAATTTGAGATTATTCCATCTGATGTGTTTATGTTCTTCTGGGTTTGACAGCTCGTCCCAGCACTGACCAATTAAACAGTCAACAGACCATTTAAGACCCGATTAGACACAGACTGGCTTTTAATTTGATATGCATGCAGACCAAGCAAGGCAGGTGGATAAGATGTCTGTCTGAAACAGAGACGCATGACAATTGGAGTTCAGTGTTTCTGCTGTGGTCCAATCATCTCAGGTCACAGCAAATCGGCGAACGTGAGAAATAGGCGGTTACTTCACAAATGAGGAAGTGACCTCAGATCGACAACATGAATCATGCAGGCGTGTCCTACCTTATCAGGATTGTCTTCGATCCAGCGTTTTACTGTTTTCAAAGCAATGTCAGCTGCAGGCTCATTGGGAAAGCCTAGACATAAAAAAGGAAAACAAAATAAAAGTGTCAATACCTGTTGTATACAACATGCAGATACCAGAGGGAGACAAAAACAGACAGGCAAACAAACAGAAACGGATATCTCCAAAGGTAATGGCATTTCTCCTTAAATCAATAGAAAGCAGCACAATCTGCTCGGCACTGGCAGATGAGCACAGCTGACCGTTCAACTGCTGTAGAAGTTTGTTGCCAGATGCAGGGTGAAAAGAAGTGCTATTTTTGGAGGGTGAGGAGAGCAAATACAAGCTACATGTAAAGACACATCTGCAAGCATCTGGAAGTATAAAGCCCTATTCAAGCCCTCACTTCAAGCAGAACTGATTAAGATTTTGTCTTGATGGGGACAATTACACTTAGACGTATGAACTTTTAAGCGATTTTATTTTACCCGCATGCCAGAGTAACCATAAAGGCAGCGTGCCTAACAAGCAATGTGGTTGTATTAACAACAACTGTGCGAGCTGTTGTGATTGTATCGATGGAAAAAAAAGATTGTAACTTTATTAATTTTTAATAAGGGAAGGCTTTGCTAGATGCTGATCTCAGGATCATTTGCTTCCACTGTAGACAACTTCCCAAGTGCAAACAATTAGAATGAGCTATTGACTATAAAACCCTTCGGGCCAGCCTTGCTAAGAGCTAAAGAGTAGACAGTATATGCCATTACCAAAAGAGCTGACAATCTGCTATAGAGCAGTGTTTCAGCTCTCTTCATTTCAAAGTAATAATAGTTGAGTTTGTTTGTCTGTGTCGTTCACACTACTTGACTCAGGCACATTGATTTTAGATCCTCTGCACAAATGCACAAGTTAGTTTGCTGCTCTGTGAGTACAACCTTTACAGTTCAGTATGTCTAATTCAAAGACCACAAGCTAACAGATAAACACAGCTTAATTTTTTCAGTCACAGTGACCCTCTTCAAGATTAAAAACTAGTCGCTCATCTATTGTACAACCCCTGACCTCTGTAAGGCACAACAGGTTATGGGAGACGGTGTCATAGTCTAACGAAAGAGGTCAGGAATTCAATTTCAACCCACATAAACTGATACAAGGGCCAAGCCATTCTTGTAGCCTGCCGGGTATTGAACATGCCACATTTTCAAACACTGTTCCTGTCCTGGGTCATTGCCATGACTGTAGTGCGCTATGACCTATGAAACAGCCTTATAAGCACTGCAACAACCTTTATTTATTATTATTATTATTATTATTATTATTATTATTATTAACCTTTAATCATTTAAGTCAGATGTAAAGAAAAATTAAAAGCCAGAAATCGCTAACCTTACATTTCCTCTACTCTGTCATCGCACTCTCTCAGACCACCTGCTGTCACAGTTTCTCAATAACTATTCTCTAAATGCTTCACATCAACTGCCTTGACAGTCAAGATATAGTGTGCAGTGCTCTAACCCTACCACCTTCACCCATCTGACTGCTGCTGATGTCTCTTTTCCTTACTGCTTCTCTTTCCCTCCCCTTCCACAGCTTGACAGGAGTGGCCGAATTACACCGAGGAGAGAAGAGGGGTTGACTCGCTGCCGAGCCCTTGCTGAGCTCCTGTTCAAGCTCTGGGTGAAGCAAGATGTGAGCTGCATACCGGCCAGCAGTGACAGCCAGTCTGCTTCTATGGCTCTGTTAGACAGTGTCTGCAGACAGTGCACAGCCCCGTTCACAGCTCCTGTCCTTCAAAAGATGCCCCGAGAGCTGTGTGCTCAGAACCTAATCCAGAATGCCAAATTGGTCTGCAGGTCACCTGGCTCTCCCTGTCTCCCAAGCACACTTAACCTTTCCAGTGATATAATTTCTTTTTTGTTTAAATGTTACCTTTTGGAAAAGTGCTACCACACCTATGAAGGAGTAACAACAGATCAAGTAACACAAGCCAACAGATGTGTAGATGACAAGAAAGCTTAAAAAAATAGATCCACAAAGAAAACACCAGCTGTTTAGGAAACCGCAGGAGAAAAAAGAGAGGTGTCGGAGAAGTAGAACACAAACAAATGAAACAAATAAGTAAATTGTTAAAATTGTAAATAACTGCCTTTGTGCTCTAGCTCTATTCATCTTAAGAGAGAGATAAACAGGCACACATTATATTTGGAGCTAAAAACAGGTCTAAATCTCGATAATAGTACATGCTGGTCACCAGAAGTGTGGATGGCACTGAGTACATTTAATCTATTCTATGTGGAGTTTCTACAAATGCTTTATTGATTCGAGAGCTATACCTATTAATCATAGCGGAGAAGAAAAGAGGGGCAGAGAGAGCAGTTAGCTGGAGAAATAATGAAAACAGTAACAGGAAGGTGAAATGATAGACTTGGTAGTCTATGTTGGACAGAGATTTAGATGGAAAGCCTGTAAAAGGTGTCAGAGCAGCTGAGGGCAGCCTGGCAGAACGACCCTGCTCAACTGCAACATCAAGGTCAATGGCAGCATTTCGAGAGCTCTCTCATCATTTGTCTCCTTCTGCAACTTTTAACTTTCACCACCTCTCCTCTCTTTGTCCATTTCAGCCTGGCCACGTACGTTGAAACGGCGAGACAGAAAAACTCTCGGTCCACACGTCCAAAAGAGTCTCTCTCAGACCTGCGAGTCACAGCAGGAGTGACAACCCCGCTTCCTGAATGATGTTCAGCTCTGACTCTTTTATATGCTCAAGTACGCACAAAATGACAGAGTTCAGTGTTTTACTTCTCCATCTTCTCCTTTCAACACCTCCTTCTCATTTTTTTTGCCATTTGCTGTGTTGAGAGTTCGGGAAAAACCAATCTGTCAGGTGGCGGGCAGCTGGCGTCGGGCGCAGTGATGGTGGGCCCTCCAGGGTCCCTGCTCTACTTGGCTCGGCTCTCACCTATGCTGGGAATATGCTCGGCTTTGGGAGATTTGTCTTAGTGAGGTGCACTAATGGGATATGTGCAGCACAGCGCCGCTGATGAGGGCTCAGGTGGCGCAGTGTTATTTCTGCTTATGGCTCCTCTACTTCATCACCAGCACAGGGCGAGGAGAGGAGAGGGGAGAGAAACTTGCATGTACCGTGTAAATAAAAGGACACAACAACACTATTGCGTAACATTGGGATATGCAGTCAACAATTTTGACACTATAGCAGCTACAAGCCAAGTGTTCATCCAGTAATTTCATGCCTTTGACTTAAAGCAGCATCATTGAACTGTTCGAGAAGGACTGCTTAATTTCCTTTTAATTTCCTTTTAGTTAAAGCTTTATTTTTATCCCCATCCAGCAAGTTACATCCATCTTGCGCGTATGCACACTTGCTTTGATGTAGCCAATCGACAGGATCTCCACCCTTTCTTTGCAAAGAAAGGGTGGAGACACTGGTCATATGCAAAAAGCACTTCTTGCATAAGTCCCTATGTCATTTTTCAGGCATATAGTAGGTTGTGTATTTTACATGAATAAAAACCAAAGAAAGTCCCTTGAGTTTGATGTTAAAGCTAAAAATTCAGATATTCTGTTCAGAATGCTAAACAAAAGCTCCCATCTCAATCACAGTCAACTCTGTAACAGTTGGAAAATAGAAGTTCGTGGTCAAAAATATCCACTCAACTGTAACATGGGAGGAAAAAATATATATAAATGTGTACTCTGCCTTAGGGGAAATTTTGGCTTTAAGAACAAGCAGGCCCATTGCTCTGACTGTTGCCAGCATGGCAGCTCTTTCACATCCTAAATTTACTTTAACTCAACTTTCAGAGTTAACTTTTGCAACAAACTTGTACAGCTAAGGTGTTTTTTCCTGTGGTGAGAAGTGGATGCATCACCTGATAAAGTGAGCAGTAGAAAGTCAACAAGTTGAATACATGTCCGGGCTATGTTACATTCCCATTTTTTATTTGCAAATGCATGGGTAGCCTTGTAGGCGCACACTGCAGATCACACCACTTTTGCTTTTCCTGAGTGGGCTTATATTGTGCAGAGAATACCACAGCCTGCTGTTATTTTAGGGCTTCATTATTTCTAGTGTTTCTTTCTCTCTCTCTCTCTCTCTCTCTCTCTCTTTTTAGCACCTAGTCTTCTGATTTTTTTATTTTTATTTGCAAGGATATGGTGCCAACAGATAACAGAAATGGTGAAGTCTGATAAACTGAGGCTGTATGATGTTTGAATTCCTCAGAAATACAGAAAGTGCAGGTTTTCTCCCCTTGAGGCAGAAACTGTATTGTTGGTTCCACTCTCCTTCTCCACAGCTGTAGCTGGTCAAGTTCATGTCTCAACACTCGTCATTCATTTTGATGAGCTGTCTACCTTAAAGCTGTATATAGCCCGAGGCTGAGTTAGCTGGGGCTGGCAAACTCACCACAGGTGTTGGAATGACAGTAAACTACCATAGCGCAAAAAAAACAAGCACAAAACAAACATGCGAATGTTTGACCATGCGTAATATTCTGAATCACCAGGTATACATTTCTAGTTAAGTATTGTGTATTTTTTTTAATTAGTGTTATTACTTCTCAGCTCCCTTTTTCTCTTTTTGTAACATGTAAATGCTCCTTTCATAGCTGTATTTTTAACAACAGTAATAAAGCAATTTCCCTGCAGGGATCAATACAGTTTTTTTTCCTGATTCTTCTTCTTATTATATTATGTTTGGAACAGTGATCTGTACTTGTTTTAAAGGTCTTTGGCAAGATAACGCCTCACAGCTTTCCTTGAAATATCTTAATAGTATTTTTTATTAAAAAAAGGACTTTTTATTGATGTTGTTTTCAATAAAATGTTGATAGCTTTAGTGCTATTATTAAAGATAGCTGTAATAAGAGACAGGCAGGCTGGAATCATTTAAGCTCAGTATAAAACAATGTAGATTAGGTGGATGTGGTTTGAACAGTAGAAAATCATTAAGCGTAGCACAGCTGAGCTCTGCTCTAGTTGGAGGCATCAATGCTGTGCGTTCATCTGAAAAGTGAGCGGGGGAACAGGGTAGTCACCCCATCAGGGCCCAGTGGAGAGGTGAGTTGACCCGGGGTGGAGGACAGAGTAGCGCCCCAGGACTCTAGACGCCATTGCGTGGGTGTCAAATGGCCCGGAGCTGCTCCTACACTAACACTGGGACACGACAGCAGGGCTGTGACCATGACCGACTTTGCAGCCCACAGAAGGAGACAGAGACAAAGAGGGATGGGAGGGTGTAATGTGAGGAAGAGAGGCAGGGGAGGGGGGGAAAGAGGTGAGAAGAAAGAGGGCAGAGCACAACAGCTGATGACCTTCCTTGGAAATAATCCATGTAGGTGATAGCATGCTTTGTCCTACATGCTAAAATTAACACCCGACGTTTTACTTTGTAAAAACATTCTGAGAAGTTTGTGGAATGAAAAAGTTTAATGCTCGAACAAGTTTCACAAACCCTTAAATCTATTGTCCTGTGGGTGGGAGGTGTTTTTACATTTGGCTTATCATCTGTGAAAAGTGCTGAGAACAAATGCACATTGGGCCACGGAGATCTTGCTTTCTTTGAGCACACACTCTGCTGCCCACTGATACAACATATTGCTCCTACTGTATGTGCCTTGAAATACCAAAAACCCAGCTAGATTAGGCTTCATGTATTTTGAGAGAAGGGGGAACCTGCCTGGGCCATTTCTGGCAAGCTAGCAGCAAGCAATCACTGTTTAAAGATAAGGTGCATGAATGTCTCCAGCCCTCCTAATCCTAGACAGGGATAAAGAGAGCCAGACCATGATGCTGGTTAGAGAAAAAAAATCTTAGCTGCTTGACACCTTTGATCTGGACGGTACAGCGGGATGGCAGTGTGGACATACCAGTAGAGCTTTGGTGGATTACATCCACATATCTCCCACAGCCACCAGTCAGTGCTAAAAGTCCTTTGTCAACAAATCTCGGATCAGTTACAGAGACAGATGAGCCAGAGGTGAGGGGTTAGCAGTAAACAGGAAGATATTTGTCCAAAGAAGAGAAGCAGCTTTGCCACATCAAGCGCCTCTGATTCTTTTGATAGCGTTATAAATACATGCGTGCAATGGCTTCTTATCCAGCAAACAGCAGAAGTAATATACGTGTCCTTGCTTATAAACTGCATGCCTCATTATGGGGTTGTTGAAAAGTGCTTTTTCAGCACTGCCTAAGACCTGATCTGCACAAGGTGCAAAAGTCTAAAATGCATCTGAAAATAGTTGTTTTTTCATATGATTTTCCTTGTATGGCTAATAAGACAGACTTGTCAGGGAGAACTAGAGACAAGAGGATGCATAGGAGGAAGGACAGAAAACAAAAGGATTGCAAAAGAGAAAATGACCTCTCTAAGTCGAGGTAGTTGGACTCTTGGCACTGATCCTGTGAGACGTTGAGAGGTGTCTCCTCCGTGGAAGGAATAATCCATTTAAACCCAGGTCGCACGGCTGTGATTGATGTGCAAACAGAAGCAGCACTTAATAACCTCTATCATGCTGGGTGACCTCGTGGCCCACGGAGGGCACCAGTTTGTTTATGGGTGGTACCTCCGACACACTATCGGTGCAGAAATTCTGTTGTGGCTAATGGGCCGGACTGAGGGATTGGACTGTCAGCGCAGTGTGATCTCTCATTTTTCTTTCCAAGCGTCTGAGGTACCCCCTGCACACCTCTACTACACCCAACCTCCCTGTTCTGCCATCATCTGTCAGTGGTGACTGAGTCTTCGGGAATATGGAGGCGTGAGAGAGGGTGTCAATTAGCATTAACTTTCCCTGACAAATCTGTTTGTCTCACCACAATGGCCTTGGATAACTTGTTCCTGATTCCTCTGTGTCACGATGTTTGGGGCACAGAATTTGTTTTCTTGCTCCAGTTCAAGTGCAGAAATAGGTCAAGCACGTGTACATAAGCATAGTACCTGCATGACCGTGAACGCATACTCAAAATGATGCACATTCAACAGAGACAGAAAGAGATTTCTTTTTTTAGAAAAAAATCACAGGCAAACATCGGGATCGGGGAGATGTGACTTCCACGCTAAAGAGCTTTTGTTTATATTGCTAAAATGGAAGCTGACCTTAAAGGTTATCTAAAATGCACAGAAAATGCCAGAACTCCTGACAAGAGAGCAGAGGCCCTTTCAGAATATGGCAGTACTCAGGGGGCACGCAGAGGACTCGGAGAACAACAACACAGCTCTGTGCTATCTATACTGTACTTCCTTTGAAAGTCCCTCCTCTATTTGCCCTCTGCTGTGTGAAGATCTTTAGTCTTAATCAGCTGTTGTTCTGTGGAGATCTAGTTATGGATGCGCTAAGCTGTTTATTTATTAAACAGGCTGTTTAATCCCCCCCTCCCACTCCACTGCATGCTTGGCTCTGCACAGACCATCCTTTTGATGCGAGGGGGCTCCTGGTGGTGTGGTATGACAGGCTCCCACTGGCAGTGCAGCACACAGTAGCACAGTGAATGGCAATAAGTGGTGCCCTCGTCAGCGGCGCGCAGTACAAACAATGACCCCCACTCCACTCTCTCCCCTGCATGTATTTGCACTACCTTTGTGCCACTATAGCTACTCTACTCCATATTTTTGCTTATAACACAAAACACTGTATATAACCATTAGCTGATGCACTTCACTATACTTCTTGAATTCAGCTTGTTATGTAATTTGTTACGTCACGAGAAGTCAGACACTCGTGTTTAAGCGGATAACATATATTTTGCAGGAAGAGGAAGGAGAGTGGACTAAAAAAAGAAGAAGCCCCTGTGAGATGTGTGCATCGGCAGGTGGAACGAAACATAACATCGCAGAAAAGATGTGTGTGTGTGTGAACTGCAAAAAAGTGACAGGGGGAATTTATTCAAAATCCCAAATGGGAAGTGTTCTATCAAGAGCATAATTAAACGTCTTGTGATTTATGAGCACGCTTTACTAAAGACTGGTCTTTATTAACACACATATGCAATAGCGCGTGTCAGGATAGCTCGCCACTCGGACTATCTTTTATCTATGCCGGGCAGTTTCAGCTAGTTTAATGAGCACTGCCAAAGTTTATCAGGCTCTATAATCAGTACTTTGCGTGTAGTATTTCAGAGTGCAACAGCTGGCAGTTAGTTATAGTCCAGGTTTGATAAAGGCAGAGGAGTAATGGCTTTGGTTGGAGAGAAAAACAAACAGATGTAAGGTACCCAGCATGTGGGCAGAGGCTTTTTTTTAATGTTCCCCAGGGGCTGTAGATGAATCATTTTATTTTTGCATACTGTCTACAGTTGGAAATCAAAACACAAAACTCAGACTAAAACTTAATTACTTTGTTTTTCATTAGACGTTTAAAAAAAACCAAAGAAATATGGAAAGGTAGAGGCTTCTGTGCTTTCACTAACGGACTAGGACTACATCAATAACTAACAGGTTTAATCAATAACCAAACTGTCATTTTTCATACAGAAACAGTTTCCAACCATAGTCGTGAAAATTAGCTCATCCGGTTTGATCTGTGTCTTCACATCACATGTGACATGTTTGTTCAGGACATGAAACGGCAGCACAAATCTCTGGCATGTCAACTGGAAACGAGTCAGAACGGCCTGAGTATAATCACAGCTGAATGCACCTCTCAAGCGTCTGCACAGATGCTTTTCAGGGTGTGTTTTACCAGCTGAATGCACTCTGTTTGCAAGTTATGGCAAATACTCTAGCACTGTAGAGACATGTGCCGCTGAAATGCACAGCAAATCACAAATAAGGTGCTCAACTGTCACTGATTATCAACATTTCATCATTTTCTTTATGAGCTGTGACTGGATAGTTGCACCGACTCACATGTGCACTACAGTCCAGTCCCTAGCTTTTAATTAAATCCAGTCAGTGGCTGTTGATGCTTCGCTTACAGTTTGAGATACGGCTTCAAATGTCTGCATTTTAAATAAAAAACCAGCATCAGGTCTTAATAGCACACTCAAATAGCTCAGATGTGTCTGTGCTTATCTACACCAATGATGTTGTTTAAAAAATCCTTTTAAATTAAATTCACACAGTGAAACAGCTGTGGAAGTAAGCTGCAGTAGGTTTAGTAAATTAGGTAGCTTTTATGTAGCTTTATTAGAACAACAACAGCTGCATAGGTGTATATAATAAATCTGAGCGAGGTCAACCACATGAAGAATAGTACAGAAAGCACCGGAAATATAACTCCCCGACGTAAAATGGACAAAAAACAAGTATCATCTAAAATGATCTGAATTACCGAGGAATGTGAAAGGAACTATCCACCCTTTGGTGTCATACATTTTAATTATCTGGTTTTCTTTGCTGTTTTCAGAAGAAGGTTTCGAGGGCTTTTGAAACTTTTGTTAGTTTTGCTTTCTGAGTTCAATATGTCACTTTTGAATTCGCATTACACTCGGCACGTGGACATAATAAATGCTGTGTTGTATGCCTATTGAGAGCGCGAACAGTGCATGCACATATCTTGAGGAAACAGTGTTTGTAAAATTGGCAGCACCTCGTCTTGTGAAATGATCAGAGGCACTTATCGACTCTCATGAGATCCCTGCCTAAAGAAGTATAGACCCAGAATCATTTATCAGTTGTTGCCTCGCACTGGCATTTTTTTAAATTGGCAGAATACTGTAGGTATCTGCAATTACGCATAACTTTACAGAGCAGTTGTGGCTGCTTATGTGGAACTACATTGCTGCTAATAGTCAGTTGCAAACAACAGAAATTAGCATGTTAATTAATCCTT
The DNA here is from genome assembly GCF_057382275.1 of Copadichromis virginalis. Classification (NCBI taxonomy): domain Eukaryota; kingdom Metazoa; phylum Chordata; class Actinopteri; order Cichliformes; family Cichlidae; genus Copadichromis; species Copadichromis virginalis. The sequence goes on from NC_140630.1 coordinate 23,281,503, forward strand.
ACACATTTGGCACCTACTGCAAGTATTGGAGCTGTATGCAAATTCATAAACTGTACAGTGTACGGTGTGGGGTAAAAACAGGCAATTTAAATGATCAAAAGAGTCAAAGAATCAACATGTTTTCTTGCATTTAACTTTTTTTTATCTTCAAAACTCAAAAATTCTGTTCATATCAACAAGTCTGGTTTCTTTTCAGTGTGACTTTAAGTGTAATGAGCACATCAGCTCTCTGCCAGCAATGCCTTGCAGCTTATTTGGCTTGATCTCATGAGGGTGCATAAGCAGTATTCAGTATTCTTCTACGTCCTGCCTTTGTCCAACATGGTTTAAGGTGAACTTGTTGGTATATTTAGTATTTATATCTAAGTAACCTCCGCCCTATGTGCATCATTTTAAAATATTCAGCCACAAACTGGGGAATATGAGCAGCTTGTTATCATTGAGTTGCACTGAAAGAACAAAGCAAATGGATAAAAACAGAAATAAAAGAAGGGAGACTGAGCTTACCGTAGATGCCTGTGGATATACATGGGAAGGCCTGCGCAAAGAGAGAGAGAGAGATGGAGAAAACAATCAGCATGATCACACAAATTAAGACAAAAGTAATTCCTCTTTGAAGCCAAACGTTTAATTTTGTAGCAGAGGAATTCAAACGTCATCTACTGAAATAAAATGTTGCACGACTGCACCCATCTGCGTTAAACTGTAACTATTGTCAGGCATCTGTGTTCTCAGAGCGTGTTCTGGGGAGCTTGCAGGAGTGCTCACAGACATATTCAATCTGTCCTTGGCCCACGCTGTGGTACCGGCCTGCTTCAAATCCACCTCCATCGTCCCGATACCCAAAAACTCCAACCCATCTTGCCTCAATGACTACCGCCCAGTAGCACTCACCCCCATCATCACTAAGTGCTTAGAGCAGCTGGTCCTAGCACACTTCAAATCCTGTCTCCCCCCCACCCTGGACCCCCACCAATTCGCATACCGCCAGAACAGGAGCACAGAGGATGCAGTCTCCATCGCACTGCACTCTGTCCTCTCACACCTGGACAACAACAACACCTACGCCAGAATGCTGTTTATAGACTTCAGTTCAGCATTCAACACAATCCACCCCTCACAACTCATCAGGAAACTGACAGACCTGGGCATCAGCTCCCTCATCTGCAAATGGTTACTGGACTTCCTGACCAACCGCCCCCAACATGTCCGGCTGGATAACCGCTGCTCATCTACCATCACAATGAACACCGGTGTACCACAAGGCTGTGTGATGAGCCCTTTCCTCTACTCCCTCTTCACCCACGACTGCAGACCTGCTGATGGTTCCAACACCATCATTAAGTTTGCAGATGACACCACGGTGATTGGCCTCATCAGTGACAACGATGAGGCCGCCTACAGGGAGGAGGTGGATCGTCTGGCTGAGTGGTGCGACACAAACAACCTGCTGCTTAACACCGAGAAGACCAAGGAGCTCATCGTGGACTACAGGAGGAATGCTGACCCACATCCACCCATCCACATTAAGGGGACGGCTGTGGAGCGTGTGAGCAGCTTCAAGTTCCTGGGAGTCCACATCTCCGAGGATCTCACCTGGACGACCAACTGCTCCAAGCTGGTCAAGAAGGCTCACCAGCGCCTCTTCTTCTTGAGGACCCTGAGGAAGAACCACCTGTCCTCAGACATCCTGGTGAACTTCTATCGTTGCACCATCGAGAGCATCCTGACCAACTGTATAACAGTCTGGTACGGGAACTGCTCTGCCTCGGACCGGAAGGCGTTGCAGAGGGTCGTGAAAACTGCCCAGCGCATCGCCGGAGCACCACTTCCTGCCGTAAAAGACATCTACAGGAAGCGGTGTCTGAAAAGGGCTGGGAAAATCATCAAAGACCCCAGTCACCCATCACATGGACTCTTCACCCTCCTGCCCTCTGGGAGGCGCCACAGGAGCCTCCGGACTAAGACCACCAGGTACCGGAACAGCTTCTTCCCCACAGCTGTCAGACTCCTGAACTCTGCCTCCTGACATCTGACCCACGTTAAACTCATGGACTGAACATACACACACCCACAATGGACAACTGTACCCTCAAACACACAATAATAACATGGAGTGAACCACCACTCACAACCACTAGCACTTTATATAGCCTCTGTAGAAACTATCTACACCCTCACTTATCTTAACTGCACTACTGTATAGCTCTGTGTAAATAATCATTCTGTACATTCAATAATCTTTAATCCTACAACTGTTTACAACTTGCATAGTTCCCATTTCTATATAGCTGTATATCCCAGATTCTGTAAAGTTATTTATTTCATATTCTGTATAGTTTTTCATATTTATATCCTGTTCATATCCTGTACATAGCTTGTACTCACTACAGCCTTTACATACTTAGTTATAGAATATTCACAACATACTTCATACCGTGTACATTATAACATACCATAATAGACCCATTTCTGTAGTATACTTACATATCTATACTATTGCTAATATATATTGTAATATATCTATATCACTAAAGCACTTCTGGATGGATGCAAACTGCATTTCGTTGCCCTGTACCTGTGCATGTGCAATGACAATAAAGTTGAATTCTATTCTAATTCTAATTCTATTCTACTGTACACTTGTATGATTGCCATTTACCGCGACTGCTTCACTTGTTTATTCCCAGGAGCAGCAATTTCCACTAACATTTGACGAATTCCCTGCAGTGACGATGCAGAAGTGTGTCGTAAACCATATTCCAGCTTCAATGCAAGATGCATAAATACAAATACTGAAGTGAAAAAGAACATTTTCACAGGACTCTGTGAAGTCCTGGGAAAAACTACAGTACAAAACAAGATTCAATAATTTGTTTGGGCATTGACTGGCCCATTACAATACCCTGATTCTTTTCTTTATCAGCCATTCTGTTGTTGCTGGGCTTTGGATGACACTTTGAATACTGGCCAAGCTTTAACTGTTGGATAATTATCCTCACGTGTGAAAACGTTGGTGTCCAGAGTTCATGGCTGACTCAAAGACCACAAGAGTCCAAAATCCTGTGGCTGCAGAATAAGCCCAAATCATCACCCCTCCATCATTGTGCTTGACCGTTGGTATGATGTGTTTGTGCTGATATGTTGGGCCAGAAATGATGTTGTGCATTATGACTAACAGCTCCACATTTTCCTCATCATACTGCAATGCTCTTTTTAGAGAAAAGACAACCCTCCTCCTGACAACCCTGCCAAACAAACCATACTTCTTCAGCTTTTTTGTAATTGTTCTGCATGAACTTTAATATTTAACATGCTATCTGGGGACTGTAGAGTCTTAGATGCACTGCACAGCCTGACCTTGGGATGAATCTGCTAGGACGACCAGTCCTGGGAAGATTGTGTTAACAGACACCTGAATGCTCCAGACCAGCAAACTACCAAAGCACATTGCTGCTATTTACCCACTTTATTCCTACAGAAGATTAAGGATATACTTAATTTTCCACAGAACTGCATAGATACACAGTATACTTTTTGTTAGCATCCAAATAAAAGCTTATCAAACATCCCTCTTTACACACATATTTTATGTTTTTTAAGTTCCATCTTTGACTGTTATACCAATCACTGCATTATAATGCATGTATTATATGTATACTTGATGGCCAGTATAGCTCATTATGGAATAGTGGATTTCACATCTTATTAATCATGACTATCCAAATGAGATCGACCTTGTCTGTCACTTACTTTTAGTGTCTAAGGTTTAAGTGTCTTTGATGTCAATACACAGTCTGTGACTCGCAGACAAACAAACTTTATTGTGAGTAAAAATACAAACTGCCAGCAGTGACTCAGTTGTGTTAAAGTAGCAACAAGGGCATCCCAGGAGGAGGTTTTTTAGTGCATGATGATAAAGCTAAACACAAAATCCCAGTAATCGCTGCCACATTTGGATCAATAGTACAAATCAATAATATAGCAGCCACCAAACTGCAGGAAAGCACATACACCAAACAAAAGAGACATGTGGAGAATGAGAAGAAGGATAAATAGAATTATCTTCATGACCCAAAGAGCCAAAACTAACACATATTTATTTATGGACGTCTTTTCCAAAAAGATTATAAAAAGTAACCACCTTGTAATAGTTCTGGCTTTGCAGCACTTTGCAGCAGACATATTATTCAAGCATGGCTTTATAGCTGAAAATAGTTTCATTACTCTTTACTTCTGTGAGCTAATATATTATGATACATAGGCCTTGCTATAAGCTCCCCTATTTCACATTCATCTTTTTAAGTATATTAATAAACACTAAAGAGAAAGAATTTTTTTCAAAGGTCCCATTTGTCCTCAAAACAAGCTGAATACGTGCTTTAGTTCTTGCATTCATCAAAAGGCGTGGCTACAACATTAATATAATAAGATGACAAATGAAGAAAAAAAAGGAAAATGTTTCCTCTAGCAGCTTATAAAGCTGGATGAATATAGAACAACAGAACAGCACAGAGATTAATCAAAGAATAACACCCGTACGTCAAGTTCTCTCAGTGCCAAAACTAAGCCCAACAGTTTGCTTTTCTCACACTGACCCTGTCAAGTTGCATTTAGAAACAGGCTGTTTCTATTAGCTGTGCCAAGATCGCTTCGTTTTAGAAATGAAAACACGATTAATAGATCTGAAAGAGAACGAACCATACATGTCTCCTCATAGAGTGATTATACAAATGCATTAATCAACGCATTCATCTTCGAGCCGTTTCAACGTATAGCATTAAGAAAGCAAATAGTTAATTACAAGGACAAAAAAGATATTCAAAATTTTTTTTTGTTACTTCAAAGCATCACAACCTGTGACTCTAGCTTTGAAATGCAATGGTCTGTTTTTCCTTGGTTTGGTTTAAGAGGAAAGACTCTGTTTGCATTCTTATTTACCAGTTTTCAGGTTCCGCCTGTCAAGGTAAATCTTTCTTCTGTGGGCTGATTTAAATCTTTTACTGATGCTTTGACCTTTCCAGATGACTGTCTGGGTCTGACACAAACCACAGATGATGAAGCGTGGAAAAGCATGGCCGTTTTTAGCCCTGTGCCAGGCTCAGACCGTGGCACGCGCAGAGGCATACTGAGATTAAAAGTGCAAAACTGTCACGTATATCCTAACACAACAAACAATATTTCAAAGAATTACTGCGTGCAAATAGGATTACTTATAATAGACTGACTCATTAGAGGCACGGAAAATCAGAGTATCTCAATTATAAAAATTGATGACACTTTTACATATAGGCAATAGTCTATTGAAGCTGGAATCTAAATTACCCCAGCAGAAGAAAACGATATGAAGGACTATCATAATAAGGAAAGTTACTTCCTGTCAGTCAGCCAAGGTGATCCTGAGCCAGAAGCCTCGTTATCCTCTCTCAGCTTAAAGGCCAAAGTGTCAGTCACCTGACGTTGAACTTCTGCTCTGATTGCACCTTTAACATATAACAGGCTGTGGGAGTGACGGCCTATCAGCGTAATCAATTAAAATCCTTTTTATTAGTTCCTTGGCTGATCCATTAAAGGACTATTGATCACGCTGGTGTGAAATTGCACCAGGTAATCACTTAATGGGATGCTGTCAAAATGTGACACCACTGTGACACATTCATTTATTTGTTTGAAGGGCATTTGATTGCAAGAGGGAAAAGTAGTACACAGTAATGTGGAAAGATTTTAAGCACTTTACGAGGGTTAGATTCATATTCATCACTCAGCAACGTCAGGGAGTTGCCTAATCGGTCCAAAAATCAATCAGTAGCTCGACAATGACCCCAAGCATGCAGCCGGAGTGTTTTCTCAGATTCTCAAGGATCTCGAGGATGACATGGAGAGACAAACATTCAAAATATCTGCCAAATATTGTACCTCGAAACACTGCAGCCAGTGCCCAGAAAAGACCCTTTGCAAAACAATGACACAACCTATTTATCATAAAATGAGCTCAATTTTTAACCTAATATATAGGGAAACAATGGAAGAACTAGTATACAGATTTAATCTGCTTTAGTAACATATTCAGTCAAATTAATGCAGAGTGATGATTATGGCGAGAACCTTAGATGAAAATGAAATGCTACAACATGTCTGTGAACGTTCTCAGTCATCCAGGTCATCGTAGTCTAAGCAGCGTCTGGACTTCTTTAGGTTTCTTGAAGACGTTTCACTTCTCACCTGAGAAGCTTCTTCAGTTCTAAGAGCAACTGGTGGAGAGTCCCAGATTTTGAGCCCTATGGGAGTGTCCCCAAGAGGGTCATGGACCCCCTATTGATCCTCTACTTAATCACACAAGCCAAGGTGTGAAAACGAGTGTGGGTCACAATCAGCCAAAGTTTCAGCTCACTGTGAAACCTAGCCCCACCCTATCATGTGATTTACTGAGGTCAAATGGCCCAGGATGTGAGTGGGTGTTAAGGCATTTGGGAAGGGATCTCAAAACTGGATTATAGATGGCAGACACTTGGTGTCGTAAGCCACCATCCCTGTTCAAAGATGGTCGTTCACAGTGAACATAGATGGCTTCTTTCACCCCTCTTTCAAACCATCTGTCTTCTCTGTTCAAAATGTGAACATTGGCATTCTCGAAAAAGTGACTTCTAGTTTGAATGTTACAACATTCAAACTTCAGTTAGGTTTCATTTTTAAGCACCCCTCTGAAGGACACAGAGAAATGGTTCTGCAAAATGAAGGGCTTGTCTTTTTACAACTGCATTACATTGGCAATGACACGAAGAGCTCCTGACATGAGCTGCTGCTCATGTTCTTGATCAAACTTAATTTAGGTTGTGATGAATTTTCAACCACCAGATGCAGTTGATACAAGCCAGGTGATAATTTAATTAATGTTTTTAGATCGTAATATACATTAATTTAAGAAGGCAATGCATTTCAAAACCAGGTGACAGAGGATGCTAAGAGGAGTGACCAGCAGTTGAAGTACTTAAATTTCAAGCAACCATTTTCTGTCAAATGAATTAAATGCAAATCTGTCATTTGTCAACACAAACAAACAAACAAACAAACAAAAACCTGAACATTTAAATCAATGACAAAACAGATTTCATTATATCTGTATTCTACTCATTCTGTGAATTAGTCATTTTGAACATGTTACAATGTTAAAGAGTGCTTTACCATAAACACTCAAATTTAGAGAGCACAGGACAACCTGGCGATCAAGCAAAATACCTTAAATAGCCATCAGCATCACATCCATAAAAATTCATCTAGTTACACTAAATTGATCGCTCTTTGCTACTGTAGTGCAATTTTTGCAGTGAGACAGATGATAATGGTAGCTTTACCATGCCTATGCAGTTTTGGATTGAAAATATTTCGGAGAACGGTAGAAGAGATAAGGAAGAGCACGCTGAGCAGCAGGAAACACTAAGCGTCCATATGAAGGTGCAACAGCGGGAACCGAGTTACATAAAGAGAAAGGTCGATACTGTGATGATGTCATTGTTAATGCACATTATAAGACTTTGTCAGCAAAAATCATGCTGAAGCTCAATCTACTTTATATGGATCTATCAGGCAGTAAGCGTGCAGTGTAATATTTAAAACCAGTTTACTTTTATTTTTCACTAACCAAAGATATTTCATAGATTTTATATAAACTCTTTAAGAACAACCTCAAAATGCTTCTGCACATAATACTCTATAGTATCACATATAGCAGTAGTGCTTTTAAAGACAGAAAAGAAATGACGAGCGGAATTTAAGCCAAAATCACACTAAATGCAACAAAGTTGCTACAGTAGTTTTCGGAGGCAAACCAGAGAGTGCAGCAATGTAAGAATAGTAAAGCATAACCCACTTCTCATCTTCTTTCCCCATCAACCCTGGGCCACCATTGACGACATTTTTGCATACATACTTTTATATCTGCTTACACTGAATAAGGTCTAATGTTAATTAAGGCCGTCAGCACTATATTTGCAGTCATGACCTATGATTTGTTGTTTAGGTTATTATTTCTATCTCTGGCTGCTCATTAGAAATGAGTCAGCGTGTACGCCTGCACCCTGGTATGGGGCTATAGCTGACATGTAGGCTTGTTGCTGATTTTCTTTGCTCAGAGTGTTCAGAAATTGGTCACCAGGGAAATTACTCTGTTGCCAGGGCTCCTCCCTAATCTATCACATCACTTTAAAGTGGAGCACCTTTCCTCTCAGTATTTCTACACACTTATTTGGTTCAAAATGCATTAGATACAGCACAGAATGAATAAAGTGTGCAATGTTTTCAAGAAAAAAAATTATTTATTTGGACCTTTGGTGTTACGTATAACTCAAACGCACTGACAAATATCTGCATGTTTACAGAGACTGCATTTTCATTTTAAAACTGACACAACAAAGCTTATTAATGCATGATTTATTGAGTGCATATTGTGACTAGAGTTTACCAAATATAGAGCTAATAAAACTTAGTCACTGTTACCGCTAAGTTTGATGGCCTGCAGCTTTTTATCATTTGTTAAACAGCAGGAAATGGCACAATAAAGATAGTTCAACCTGTGGCAAAATGCTGTTGCGTTACTGTACCTGCTGCAGGCACTTCACAGTAGCCACGAGCAGACAGGTTAATGGAGAGAAAAGCATGCATGGGCACAGTGACCGCAGGATCCTGCCGGGGGAGCACCTCGTCTCGGCTGGCTGAGTAAATAGCACTGGACCCGGGGTGGTGCCCCAGTAGGTAGGAGCCTCCTAGCCTGTTTGCAGATGGAAGGTATGCTTATAAATCACAGCAGCATGGGGAGATCTTGCGCAAATGTGACCACAAGTATGTTATTATTCACCAGTGATGCCACAGTGTGGGCTTACATCAGGGCATCAAAAACAGGAATCCAACAGAATCCTCTTTGTTGACTGCTGTAATTCTTTAAGCATGTAGGTCATGCCTGGTTTTTCAGTTTCACAAATTGGCTACCTGCTACTGCAGAAAGGAACATGCCAGTTACAGATCAGGATATTTAAATATGACACATTAACACCCTTTTATTCTGCATAATACCACAGTCAATACTCTGTGTCATTATGCTAAATGGAGGATGGAGAAATGCAGAGGCTAGGAAACCTGGCACCTAATGGCCCGAGTCCCACCTCAGTTTTCATATGTGCCAAGATCAAATACAACTATTATCACAATTACATCTGTCCATTAAGGTCTCAGCATCATTGGCTGTGTAGGGAATTACTCGCGAGCCAGGATGGATCTTTGCTACTCAAGGGATTATTTCACTTCCCAGGTAGAGTGCACAGAAAGTGCACAGAGTTTCAGGAACGGCACGCTCACTTTTAGGTGCCACTGATGGAAAGCACGTGTGCAAAATCCAGGAGTGACTATGGCAATTCCAGCTCCTCTGATGAGCAGCTGTAAGGGTGGGGATAATGAAACTCGGAACATAAAATGACCGTTTTATGTTCCTGCTGTGTGGACATTTGACGTGTTTGCGTGATCACAAATTGTTACGGTGTCTGCGAAGAAATGCCATGAATCAGCCTTCAGGTAGAGCATTCGTATTGTTACAAACAGAACAGAACATCTCTTTCCTCCTTGAAGGTCCTGCCAGCAATAAATACAAAATTATGCTGCCACAAAGCATTTTCTATCCTTAAGAAATAGTAGGTAACATTTAACAAAAACAGAAATGAAAATATAGACCTTTAGAAGAGTAGTTATCACAATGTTTTTTCTTCAAATCCAGATCCATCTATTTTTTTGTGCAAATGTGAGTCCAAAGGAGCAAATAATCAAAAAGTGGAATCACTGACAGCGGCTATCATTTTAAAGTTTACTTCAGATATACTTCAGTACCCTGAATATTTGCATTTTACTATTGAATCCCCAGCCTATATGGATATAATTATATTACAAAAATAATATACTATAATATATACAAAAGTACATTCTTTATTTTCAGCTCAATAGAAGGACTCATCCTCATCACATCCCTTCTCAATGTTACTATAAAAGAAATCTGTAGCTTATTTGCTCAAGCCGTGTTTACTCCAGACACGAGGAAAAGTGGGCTTAGAAAGTTGTTACAGGGGAAGAAAGGCAGGCTGCAGCGTGTCTGTCAGCCAAACAATGACAGTGCTGAGATGGCTGGGCAGAAAAAAGGTGTAAATGCTTCAGCCTTTGGACGGTGCAGAGAGGTGAGGCAAATACACAGAGATGCCGAACTGATGGCTTCTTGATTCATTGATCCATGACCAGCTTGTATGGTTGATCGAGCACAGTTTACCCTGAAGCCTACAGTGCAAAGGTACACAAAGAAAGTGTTTTTTAATACAATCTGATCATGCACTAATAACTATAAAACAACTTTAAAACATTTACAGCTACACTCTATAAGTTGACACGCTTCAAAGATTAAAAATATACATATTGTATTCTGAACCAGTGCAGCGAAAATACAGCAGGAAACCGTTCTCTTTTATTTCTCGTTTCATAGTGAGTTTTCACAGAAAAAATTGTCAACTCATGACAATGATCCCGTCAGTGTCAAGTGGGAACATGATGTGAATCTGAGCTGAAGGTGCATGCAATCAGACGTCGGCTTATATTTATGTATGAGGCCTCCTGCTCAGGATTAGCTGAAATTATATCACTGGCCACTGAGCAACAGAGAGGCAAAGACAAAGGGAAGAAATTCACATCTGTGAGAAAAACTGACCTGTACATGACCCGCACACGGCTGACAGAATTCAAATGAGTGTAGGTGAGAACCATGTCAAGTAAACTCAAAAGCAAAATGCATTCCTGCTGCTCCACTGTACCTCCTCTGTACAGCTGCAGGCAGACTTCTTCTTGGATATATTCAGTTTTTTAAAGTCATATGATATTGATTAAATTAGCATGCTTGTGGTGGGTGAAATCAAGACTGCTGTGAAAAGCTGAGAAAGACAGACTCGGATTCGGATTGACAGCCGGAGAATAGAGCTGTGGCTTCGTTCTTCATAGAGCAGTAAATTCATAAATAGCAGCTTGTGGTATTACACTAGTTTACAGTCAAAATGCATTTGAAATGACTGTATATCAAGCATACAATAATCTGGCTTGAACGTTAAGAAAGGGGTTGGCAGGCAGACTAATCTCAAGCAATTTTTGACTGACTGTAAAGGATGCCCATTCACACCCAGTTAGTCTAGCCAGTACCAGTCGCTCAAGCCAGTAAACACAGAAACCAACATGAGCATCTGAGAACACTCACTGATCCATCAATTGCTCATTTACACAGCTTAATGACTGCCTACGAAGACAAATACTCGGAACAAATTGTTCCGCAAGCCATAAAGTAAACAAAAAGTCCTACAAAAGGAAAACGCCTCCGCTTGGTTTAGCCCAGTGACCTCAAGCATGACATCACCAAGTCCACAGAAGTCAGGAAATGGCAGGTAGGCTCCTTTCCTAACCTTTGACCTGAGTATGAGTAACAGAAAGTAAGAACAAAGGAACAAACAGTATTTAAGTTTAAAGCATAATAAAAGAAATGTTGACAACATATGGCTGCACATTTGTTTTAACCTGCTAAACTGCTTTCATGCAACAAAATGCTAACACAAACAAACCGGGGATGGTAAGTGAAGTGGTGTTACCTTAGCAATGGCAAATCAGAGCATGTGTGCAAAAAGCAATATGCTGTGATGTGTAAAATTAACATGCACAAAGCGAGCAGTGAGTATGAAAGTGCTCACCCACTTGTCACATCAAGACTAATTTTGGGTTACTGAACTGAAATTGATGGTTGGCTGTAGTTTGTATGTTATGCTGCTAGGTCAGTCCTGATGCCAAACGTTCTTCATTGACACTACAAATGACTAAAACACATTTTGAGCCCAGAATATTGGCAAGAAAAGCCCGAATGGGGGCAGGTGCTAATTTTCGAAGCGCCACTCTTCCTAAACTATTCATCCAATTTTGATTGCATCATCGAAAAAGCAGCTTGTGTAAAAAGCGGTTGTCAAATTTCTTCTTTTACTTGGATGGATGTAGAGAAGGAAGACATGCAGAGAGTTGGTGTGACAAAAGAGGGTCTTAGGGATGGGATGAGATGGAAGTAGATAATCCGCTGTGGCGACCCCCTAAAGAGAGCAGCCGAAAAAAGAACGTGCTGCTGAATGTACCGTCAATCACATTCAGCAGAACTTGCACAAGTAAGTGCCTGAACTGTTCACACTTACTCTATGGGTACCCCATGCAGACTGGAGGAGCCAGCGATTGAACCACCAAACTTCTGATTAGTAGAAGACCTGCGCTACCTGCTCTTCCTGATCTTGCAGCCACCTCAAGTGATGACACAAACAGATCTACTTTCTTGACATCCTACCTAACACAACATCTTGATCTGACCTGGCAGTCTGGCCTCTAAATAAAATCTGTGCAATGTTTGTGCTGGAATAACCTTACTATGCTTTCTAATATTTCAGAATACGTATTCTCTAGCTAAATAGACTATTTCAGATTTTTATGATGTTACACAATGAAGAAAGCTAAAAAATCACTGCATGAAGCGATCAGAAACAGATGAGAAGGTTACAATTTAGGATTAAAACAAACTGAAACAGCGTCCATAAAATGTAAAAAGTTAAATATCTTAAAATGACCAATAAGCTATTTTAATTATCATACTTGGAATCAGCTCATAAATATTTTAACTTCAAAGCAGATAACATCTGAAAAACTGTTAACCAATGTTATTTACTGGAAAGCTAACACTTAGACTGTTGTTAGAGGCAGAGCAGAGCACATTATAAAGCAAAAACTTGTATATTTTGTATCAGGTGGCTGTAGCTCAGGTGGCAGAGCAGGTCAGCCACTAATCAGAAAGTCGGTGGTTCGATCCCAGGCTGCCTCCTAGCTGCATGCCAAATATCCTTGGGCAAGATACTAACCCCATGTTTGCCTACTGGTGGTGGTCAGAGGGCCCGGTGGCGCCATTTGTATCTGTCTGGTTGTCCTGTACGAACAATCAATCAAACACTGGTTATAAATAGTGGAAATTAACATACACCAGTTTAGTTCTCCTACTAGAAATAATGGTGCAAAAGCAAATACTGCCCCAAATTTACACTGTGGGCCACTAGGGTATCAAAAATCTTTCATTTTAACATGCAGCTTCTGTTTGAATGCAGGTTTTTATTTGACAATTTATAGTATCTAACATCCGCTTCCTTTAAAGCCTTGAACTTTGCTTTGATTACAATCCTTAGCCTGACATAATTATGATGATCTTATGAAATTTTTATTGTATTTAGCACAAGAGGCATGACATTATAAACCAAAGAGGCATTTTGATTGAATCCTGAGATTGGAGGAAAGAAAGTGATAAATAGAGGAAAATGTATTTGTGGTAATTTTGAGCATCATGTTTGATTTGAATATTTGAGCCTCAGCGCCGAGCAGAGTATAAGACATCATTCAAAATGCCTCGGGGCCTCTAAAGCCTGTGAATATTTCAGCGAGAGCTTAAGATATGTAGAGCATGCATGCGTGGTGTTTAGCATTAGGAGTCATTTGCATTTTGGTGGGTTAAATTACAGGTGGTCATAAAGAAAGTGATCAAAGACATGAATAGGAGGATTCTGTCTGAATCTATCAAGCTGCTGTTTCATGGGGTATCTCAAAGAGAGAGAGCCTCTGAAATACTGAAGATAAAACGGCGTTAAAGGAACAAGCCAAGCCATATATCCTATGAAAGGTAAAAAGGGAGCATACATGGATTTTCAAATATCCATACCCCGTGTCAAACTGTCTCAGTCGAGATTAGCAGCATATGGAGCTAGAAGGTTAGTATTATCAGTAATCCTAAAATATAGCTCGTGATTTGTACCGTAAGAACAGATGATTCCCAAGTGGCTGATCTAAACGAATAGTAAAACAATCAGCGAGCATTTTTCAAGAGACACTAATTTCCATTCACAAATCAACTTCAATAGCACATTTAATCAGGGAAAGGAAGGGGAGGAAGGGTGCTGGTCATGGCGAGTGAAAGCCAGCCTATGGTACCCTTCCAATGTAAGGCTACTAATTAAACATTTTTCCTTTCAAGCCGCCCTTCAACATTTCAAAAGCACCATATCAAAGTGGCTTCAAAGTCAAAATCCCACTCTGAATTTTGAGTTGACAGAACGGCACGAATATGAAGACTGTATGCCCCCTGTCTTTGTGGCAGGACCGATGTGAAACTAAAATCACGTCAGCTGCAGCATGCATACTAATGGCCCGGTCACACTCAGGCTGTGTCCAGTTACAAGAGCCCCAAACCCACCCAAGTGCTTTCAAGTGCCACCGTCAACACAGGAATGATTGCTCGGTTGAAATCAACCCCTTTTGGTGCCCTGCATTATTTACAGTAGTAAAGGGTCACCTACGGCTGAACTGTACACTGGTTTTTAAGGGAGTCAGTGTTACAAGATAACACGCAGAACGAACAATAGCGTGTGGTCAGCGGGGTGGCAAAATGTGGTTGATGTGAAAATAGAGATTAGGCATAGCTGTGCACCAGCAGTCACCCAGAATCAAGGAGGGACTGTCACTGAAGGAGCTGACATCACGAGTGACTACACCAGATAATAACTGAATATAGCATTTAGGCCATTCCCACAGTTAAAATATGACTAAGTAGTATTTTCCCAGCAAGGCAACCGTATTAGAAGCATCAAAGAGAGTGGTTTCACTTCTATATCTATTTTCCTTAAGATAATGAGATAAGTTTGTTTATATAAAATCACCTTTGGGAATTATTTAAGGTTTCTATGCTTAATTAAGGAGCTCTGTGATTCATTTTTGTTGGATTACTCTATTAAGTTTCTAAATGTATAAAATAGTAAAGCTCAGTGAAATATTACCCAGATGAATCAAGCAAAGAATCATAACATATGATAAAAGAGGCCATAACCACATTCCCCACAGCACTATATACAGAATAAAAACTAACATTCATTAAAAGACCCAACCTCATTAACTGCAAATCGAATTGCACACTCCGCCCTGGTGTAGCACTGACCCCTCGGATGCACAGTAAATACATAATTATTATTGAATCACAGGGACACGTTTCCCAATTACAAGAGTGAATGTTTGTCTTTTTTCCTGCGTACTTTACGGCAATGCATTTGACGTAAGACGAGGTTAAGTCTGTTTCTTCCGATTTCTTCTTTGGCCTTGTGCTTTAGGAATAATTACTCAAAGACTCAAAGCAAGCAGCGTTTTTTTGTTTTTTTTCAGCTGGGATTTTAATGGACTTAATGAACTCCCTTTGTTAACAGAAGCTCAGGGTGCTCTGTGATTGCCTTCATCGTGCACAGTTCTGCAACACTTGATATCTCGTCTCATTTGCTCCAGTGATACATAGCCTGTGTGAACTCCGGTGATGCAATATTGTGAAGGAATAAAAGACAGGCGGCAGCATGTTTGTGAGCCAAGGTAGACCGGAGCGAGATGAATAGGCATTAGAAAAAGATGCACAGCGGCAGACAGATAACCAGTACCCAGGATAACTGGAAAGATTTTTTGTTCCTTTTCTAGCCGTTTCCCTCTGCTGCCACGGATTGTGCTTGGGTAGGCTAAACATGCGACTGATCTATCTCCCCACTGAATGTGCAGGGATGAAATTGATATCGATCTCCTACATGGTGCTTGATAAATCCGCAAATAAATCCCACAAAAAACAATAAGAATAATAATCTCAACATGTTAAAGTTTCCTTTAATGTATGCAGAGACTAAGCTATGAAATTGGCAGAAAATGAAACGTATAAAGCCTGTGCTTGATTAAACAGTTAATCTCAAAATTAATTTGCTCATTTGAGATCCATTTGCTAAAATCTAAGATTTCAATATCACACATGCAGTCAGGGAATCCACAAGAAGCATATCAGTGCTGTGGTTTGAGTATGAAAACCTGTTTATCCATGTAGTTCATGGGCAGACTAGGCCCCAGCAGCGCACGTTCGTTTTAAGCTCCCACAACATTAAGCCATAAATCTGAGCTTGCCCAGAGGTAAGAGCAACCAACACTAATTAACAGCAGCGGTATGAGAGGTCAAGGCCTATGTCGTTTTAGCGTGAGAAAACATTATTTTTCAATTTATAGTATATGCGCTGGCCTGGTACGCTTTAAGTAATAAAGCTTGCGGTAGTGTGGGCATGAGCACTAATGTATTTGCTTTACTGTATACTAAAGGGTGCATGTCTCTAAAGTAAATTAATTCCAGCAGTATGAACATAAGTGCTTTCAAATGAGGTGGCTAAATTGTCCTTATAGAAATGACACCTTAGATACAAGAGCCACCTCGGGGAATGTCCATAAAGCCAGATTGCTGATACAAACTAACGCTCAATTTAGGCACACAGCTCAGAATCGGTTTTCAATGAATATGTCTAGCCCTTAAAAGGACTTTGGTCCAAGGACACAGTAAGCTCTGAGGAGGTCAGCTCTCCCTCTGTGCAGACCTGTGGGCCATTCTCTCACACTTTGATCTGGGCTCTGATGATGCTGTGGCAGGCACAGACTCAGGAGTAGAAGGATTAGGGACAGGAGGGACATGGAGAGTGACAGCTTGCTTTGTATTCATTTTATCCCTTATTTTGGGCATAACGTCAGACAGCATGCATACCGATAGCTTCTCTGAGGTGTTTCTTTTTTTAGCTATCAAATCCTCAACCCCTTAAAAGAGAGATCAAAGGCGAGGCAGGCTCATTGATAACTGTATAATGGCTCACTTTGAGAGAACAGGCTTTTTGCTAAGATGGGCGCGTGGTGGAAACTGCAAACTATTAGTCATGCTGTCGGCTCATTTCCATATGTGTTTTATTGTCTCGTGAGCAAAGGCTACTGCACCTACTCACACTTATTGCACTCATGGTAGATCTAATGATATTCGTACCTACGGCAAAAACAAAGGGCCTTGTATCTCATTGTCTCTGTATGAAATACGTCTTGAAAGGTGACAACAATAATACACGTTTCATTTTATGCGTCTCTTTGATGAGCCTATAGCACCTCTGCTTGTCTGGGAACATGGAGCTACATAAAAGCACAGCTTTCTCAGAAATTACTGTTATTACTGGCTGAATAACAGTTCACTAACTCACAGAGCTTACACAAGATCTACAAACAGCAAGTTCATATACGTGTTTTTTTTCCATTTTTCTTTTGTTTCTTTTTACAGTGTCAGCAGTGGTGATATGTGCGAGGCCAAATTCATAGTTAAACATGAAACTAAAATAACATTTATTGCAAATTTCCTTTCTTCATTTTTAGTTGATGACACTTTAAGATATAAGCCACAGTTTGAGTATAAAGTGATCACATTAATATTGTAGCATAGCAGGCGTCATATTGCATTATGCATCAAGAAATGTCGCTCTCCTTTATTTGATGCCAGCTGCCAAAATAAAAAAATCCAATAATGCTAAATAATATTAGCTTTCCTTGGAGCTTCTATGTGAGATTATACACAAAGTCCCACCTGATATCACTGTGTGTTGTTAAAGCCACAGTAAAGAGAGTTTTACGACTACCATTTCATTGTAATATTGAAAAGAAAAGTATTTTCAGTGGGACTACAATTTAGGTGGGGGACTCGTCCTGCTCTCGCCTTCTCCCTGACTCGTGCTTTTTGAGAACTTTGCAGGATAGACACCGGGTGTTTTAGATGTAAACACGGCATGAAAGTGATTGCGGTGGAATGAACTGCACTGAGGATACCCTTCAGACCTTGTCTCATCCATTGTCCCCACATTTTTACTCATCTAAAACTGCACAGACACTGAACCTATCTGACATCTGAACACAGAGGTGTCTTCTTGCCAACCTCGAGGGGAGAAGATAATAAACTTGTCACGTAGCAAACTTCCTTTATTCATGACAGGTACAGGGATATTGGGGATCAACAGATGTGAAAGAATCGGTAGGAGTGCTCCCGAAGGCTTGTTGCCATCTTCAAGTAGTCCTGTCACTTTTACACTACAGTGCAGGATATGGATATAAAGTATGAGGCTATAAAAGCAGTGTTTTGAAACATTGGGGCGTTAGTGGATTTATTGAGTGTAAAAGCCTTTTGAAGGATTGCCTGTTCAAAGTATCTACCTTTAAATCCCAGAGGAGATTTATTTCACCAAGGATTCTGGCCTAATCAAAATCTGCATACAGACAAGCTGGTTACAAGTTAGATAGCTTTCTACAAGCATGGTGACTCAGAGAAAATATACACTAATATACACATTCGGCACCGCAAATTATGGAGGGATATGAAGGAGTGAGGGGCTATTGTGTGACTGCATGAGGCGGTGGTCATCATTAAAGTGCTTAATAGACCATGACGCCTGTAGGACCTGACAGGCAAGCTGGGCAGAGTGGAGGTTCCAGAGAGAGGGTCACCTTCATGTAGAGACAGCTCTGTCACACTGGGGTCGTGAAGAGAGCCACTCTGCCACTGTGGCCTGGCTCAGACAATACATGTATATGGTCAGCCAAGCAGAACAACAAGTCCCCCGCCTCTTTCAGATTCCAACCAAAAAGAAACAGACCTGCAGAGAATTTAGGCCCTGGACAGAAATGTACTTCCAGCTGCTGCACAAGCTTACCGTGTAATTATTTATACCAGATATGTGCAACAATATTGCTTAAAATAGTCTCCTAAATGGATTATAATCTACAATTCTTACCTCAATAGATTTTAGATAACTAGGTAACTATTCACTAGAAGTACAATTAGTACAAATAGTGACTAAAATTGCCAAACTGTGGTAATATCTTCTTGTTTAATTATGCAGAGGTGGAGCATGGAGCTCATTTTAAGGTCGCTGGGTCAAAGACACTCTTATTTCTGTCAGTGTAAAGAAGTTTAGCTGCACATTGAATCCCTCAGATATCTTGTTAGCGACAGGAATTTCAAATAGTATAACCCAGTTTTTCTACATGCTAAAGAAATGTTGCTGTAGTAAATGAAAGGCATCTGCCAGAACGACTCTTTGGGCTTAAATTGTAAGAAAGAAAATGCGCTACAGAATAAGTTGTGGTAGCTCTTTCCGCAGTAATTATGAAACAGAAGGCTTTTGATAATAGAAATGTTTGTTTGAAGAAAATTACCCTTTTTATATTTAGTTTACCGTGAACACATTGTAAACACTTTTTACAGTAGATAATGAAAAGGCAGGAAACTCTCTCATTTTACTGTTTATTTATTACTAAATTACTTATGTGTGGTATAAATGGCCATGCAGGAGATCTTGATCAGTAGGAAAAGCTGTAAAACATATTATCCAAAGCCATCCAGTGGGCTAGATTATAGTCTTTGACAGGGCTAATTCTGGCCCCTGAGCCTTATGTTTGATGCCCCAGATATAGAGCAAAACGCTAAAAATGGTGGTAAAACCTGCCACACTAACATTAAGAGCAGTAGAGGACCTGCTGTCTAATGTATGTAGATGAAGATTCTTGTTGATCACAGTAAAATCTCAGAGCTGCATCACAAAGAGTTGCTGTCTCGGTCTGAGCACAGGTGCATCCTCAAAATGAGTAGGAATAACGTCCAAAACGAAAGAGAGGGGACATATTACTCAAGGTCACGGTGAATTGCAGAAGCATTGGCACTGCGGATTGATTAGGAGTACAGGGAGCAGCTGGCTGAGAGGAAACCGGAAGGTGACTGAAGGAATCACCAGGTGGCTCGTGTGAATTATTACACTATCCTCCCAACTCTGCCTGCCTTCATAGCACACAATGCTGGTGTGAAGTGATCTTGTCACATGCAGTTTGCATCTGGACTGATCTGATCTGATTTCCATGCAAGGTAACGTCTAATGACGCCGTGTACAATTTGGTGAGAAACTAGATTTGTGTCTCTGGTTTGATTCGAACTATATGGATAACTTTCCCCCCCACAAATGGCCAGAGGATAATAAAGCTAATTACAGTTTTCTAAATGTGGAGTTCATCATGAATATTGATAAAGAATTAATTAGTTGCTAAAAGTGGAAAACCATTTTCTCCACACCAAATACATCACATGTTTTTGGAGCAAAACTGCACTGGATCCCTCTAAAGGAAGTCTCACATTCGGCTACAAGAAATAATTTGACCAAACAATCCTGCCACTTGGGAAATATCATTTCTTTGAAAAACTAAAAGAGTGCATCTATTTTCAAATAATTTCTCTTAATCAGTAACTGGATGCAAGCACAAAAAACCCCACAGCTCACTGATTAGTATTTAGTGTGAATCATAACATGGATAAGAGACTATTATGTACTTCCTCATGACTTAACGTCGTCCTGCAAGACTGGACTCATTTACAGTAGGAATTTAAAGCCGTGATCGTCTTAATTAATCCCAAACAATATGTTGCGTATCCTTATCTCAACTCACTTCTTTTCCAATTTCATAATAGGGCCTTTTTACTGCATCAGTGTGTGGTTAGTATACTGTAGCGTGCTCATTCTTTTAATTGCTCAGTGACTTTGCTGTGCTGAGTCCAGATAAAGGGAAGAGTTCCTGTAAGGGAAATTATCAGATGAAGTGCTTTCTCAATATCCCAATTGATCGGTGTCCTTTGTGCTCAGTGCTCTGCAGATCAAAAAGCGCCGTCCTCCTCTGTGCAACAAATACTGCACGCACACACGCACGGATACACATATCCAACTCTGTCGCAAGAATAAGACAGTTGTTCAAAGTCACGCTACGCAAACACTGCGCTCTATTACACCTGATTAATCTTCTGCGACAATTTCTGGCATATTTAAAAAAGATTTTTAATATGTCGTTCCATGTTCAACTCGTTACGGTTTTTGTTCTCCTACGACGGGGCTCAGATCCTACAGAAAGAGCACATAACATTTTATTCCTTGCATGTCGTCGTTACCGGGGGTTTATGAATGTGACATTTGACATTAAGCCGAGTAAGATTTGGAGGTTATCTGGCGTTCCAAGCTGTGAGTAAGAAGTCAAACCATGAAACACGATTCGCCCATGTGTTCTTTCTGGCAGATAATTCATTCAGGAGATGGCACGGCGACTAAATCTTTGAGCTAACTACATCTATATGGAAAATCAGTGTATAGGTGCACTAATGGCTGTTTTAAATTTAAAACTGTCCTATGGTAAAGACACTTGTGGCATCATTCATAAAAGGCTACTGTGACATTTATGATGTTAAGGTCGCTGGATGACAATAAAAGGAATCTTTTAAATGACCCCATTTAAATTATTACTACAGTAGGCCTACTTCATAATGATTTAATGCTAACATCCTGTATAATTCTTAATTAACTTGGAGCAAGAACGTGGACGGACTAGCTGCACGTTGAAAATCAGGTGTCAAATATTCAGCTGCTAAATGCCTTCGCTATCGAAAATTGAATCACCAAAATAATCAGAAAACACTTGTCCACAGAGAAATAGCCTGTTTCCAGCAGAGTGCAGATAATTCAGGTAAATGTTAGGAGTCAAGCAACAAGGCCATGCTTATATTTTCCTTTATCTTTTTTTCAAATATTACTAAACGGTAAGATAATTTTGTGGAAGTAAAGCTGAATTCTCTGTCCAAACACAAATGTCACTGATAGTAGACAGGAAGTTAAAAAAACAACAACAGAAAACATTTGCTGGGGCAGAAACAGGTATTTTACATCTCCGTTGAAATCTTCAGCATCAAAGCAATACAATTCTGCAGCGTGAGACCCAATATATTTCTCTCATAAACCTGTGAAAGGTGCTGCATTGCCTCCTGAATTGCTGAGTAGGATCAATCTGAGCCAGTTTAACATCGTGAGTCTATCAGCTCAGGCCAGGCACAGCGCATCAGCCCTCGTTAGCGATGACCTTGGGAGATAATCATGGCACTAAACCGGGTATATATGTGTGGGGTAACAGCACTGTAATTAACAAAATATGCAGGAGAACATAAACACTGGCTTGTCTGCCTATGCGCACAATTATTCCCCTGCTCAAGCCTGCAGGTGGAAGGCTGCGGATCTGATAACAAAATGATGAGTGGGCAAGACTTTGTCCCTGTGTATGTTTGTGGATAAATCAACGATTTTGCATAGAGCGTCCTGATATTCTCATAAGCTAGAATAAATATGGTCTGGACAAATGGTCATCTAATCATGTTTTGTTCCAAGTTTGCTTTCGCCAAATCGAACATCAATGAGCACAATATGTACGCAGCTGATAGGCAGTATAATCTAAATTTCTGACTGTATAGCCAGGATGAAGATATGTAGTTATTCATATCTAAAATGCACAAAACACTACAGAGACTCCCAAGGCTTCCAGTACCTGTCAGCTCTCTATGTTAAGCATTCTCTTTGATAAAACACATGGGAACCGATGCATAAACAAAGAGTGGTGCTTAGTATATTTTAGCTTCTAAATTTTAAGCATGTTTTATGGGAGGGGGAAATGCATGTATTGAAAAGGAGCCAGCAGTATGATATTAAGATTTAAGTCGCTGTATGTGCTCAACAAGACATGACTCACTAAAAAGTAAGTAAAATAAAATATCAGAGCCTAATTAAGTCAGAAAGGAGGAAATATCAACGACAAGATGAAGTTTAAGAGGATTGAAAGGCACTATCTCTTTTTCCAAAGGGGATTTAAGAGGATCAAAGGGGTGGCTTTGTTTTCTTCTTCTTCCTCCTCTCTCTCATTTTTAAACAAACCAATTACTCTCATTAATAAACCAATTACTACACAGTCTGCTTGTCATTTCAATTTCTGTGTTCCTGTGATATATATTTTTACAGTACTTCTAAAATGCAAAACCAACTTTGAGCTATGGACTTCCCAGTTGCACACCATACAATAAAGGGTGGAATAATCAGGAAAACCCTTCATCAGACTACTAACGTGATGTTCATACAGTGCATAATGCTGTGTCTTGAGATACTGATCCAGTATAAAAGAAACTCACAGAACAATAAACTTTTGCAACATCCATATTAACCTGATATGCTATCTGTTTTTTTTTGCCTTGAAAAGATGCCATGTGTAGTGAAATAAATGTCCCCAATGTGCCGATCCAGGGCTAGAGAGACCTTGTAGTCCAACCAAACACGTCTGTAAGTCCAGAGACTATGATTGAAGGATAATTGGGTGCAAGCTTGTTGAAATGGAACCCTGTGATAGACCAGGAAATTCCAGTTTCATGGACACGGCTCTGGCAAGGTCACAACTGGGTTCGACACCTGGCTTCGTAAACGCCCCAAATGAAAACACCTCGAGGGAGCGTTTTGAGGCTAACTAGATTCAACACTAGAGTAAAGCTGGCTTTCACACCCGTGCTAAAGCTACTAACATTGCTAATAGATCACATGTTCACAATGATCTTGTGTTTTTTTAATTAAAAAAAAAAGCATTTTAAATGCTGTGCTTTAAAAGATTAGATATTCTCAGTGCCCTACATGGAAAAAGCAAACAAAAAAAACATGAAATGTATTTTCTGATACAGACTCGTGTTAAAAGTCTTGGCTTTTAGGTTTAAGTGCATCCATCTGCGAGTGCTAAATTGAAACTGTTCCTATGCATATCACGATCACAGATGCACCATCTGGATGTCTGGATTGGTGGTAAAAGATTAGCTGCTGATTTGCACATGATACAAAAGGTTTTCTGTGATTCTTCCTTTGTGTACTCTGTTTGAACAGACTCGCCCACAGGCATCGTCTCAAATTGAAATCATAAATTGTATTGAGTATTTCTCATTTATCTATTTGCTGGCAATCAATTGCCATGGGATCAAACTGTCGGCCACACAACTTGTGGAGTACCCGCTCTACCACCCGAGCCATGACTGAATAAACCCAGGGGACACTTTTGCATCTGTAACAAGATGACCAGGAGTGTTAGAGGCGTCTCTGTTTTCACACACACACACACGGCACAGGCGTTGCTGGCTGGACTGATTCGGCATGGTAATTATCTATAATGATGTAAACAAGAAGTCATTCCACTCAGTTTGCTGCCGATGAACACCAATCTGTTGCAGTATCCATGAGACTGCTGGGATTTACTCAGTTGAAGCGTAACTGTCAGGCTATGAGAAAAGCCTTCGTATGTACAATAATGTATCTCACATCCCTCCTCCATGCTCAGTTCCTTTGATCAAAGAAGAAGCATTTATCAGATGGTGGCGGAAATGTTTGATGACACAGGTATTTCAGACTCGAGCACGACTCGAAACAGATGGGAGCCTACTGGTGGAAAAACAAGCTTTGAGCAAGGACCAGAACATTTTTGTCTGTACTGGTTCAGGCTGAGGAGATTTCAAAGCAAACAAATGCCACCGTCCACGTATCGTCTGTTCGAGAGTTTTTCTTTTGTCACAAACAATGTGATTCAAACGAAGCCTCCTTCAGGCAAATGACTTGTGAGTTTCTTTGAAAATCAGCATTGTTCCAAATGGCCCGTTCCAAAACTGCGCTTTAGCTGAACGAGACACCGCTAATCAGACCTAATTATCGCTATTATTCTGTTGGGTTGATCTCTAAGCTCGTAGCCTGTTTAAACTCTCTGCATTCTCTGAAAGTCAAAGCACAGGTAAGGAGCGACTCACTTTCTCATTCCTGTTGTGAAGCGGCGACAAAGGTAGACAGAAATGCCTTTTGTTCCCCTGCATTGCCCACATTCTTCAGGTATGTTTAATTAATGCATGCTTATTGTGGTGTTCGTTCTCATGGCGTCTGGTGGGAACGACATCTGTTCAATCAACAAC
The DNA here is from genome assembly GCF_057382275.1 of Copadichromis virginalis. Classification (NCBI taxonomy): domain Eukaryota; kingdom Metazoa; phylum Chordata; class Actinopteri; order Cichliformes; family Cichlidae; genus Copadichromis; species Copadichromis virginalis. Next base: position 23,306,278 of record NC_140630.1, read on the forward strand.
TTCCTCTGACAGTCCCTCAGTTGGGAGCGAGCTGTCGCTTCTATTCTCAGATGGTACCACAGAGAGATGTGAGCTTCATAGAAATTCAGGAGACTCCTCACAGTCAGGTATAGCAGAAGAGAAAAAGATGAAGTAAAACTAGCCTGAGAGCTGAGTGGGTCTTATACTACTTGACTATGCTTTAGTACTTAAATTATGGGAAGCACTTTTATTATTGTCAGGGAATATTAACATATCATGCAATTGCTGCCATTTTCCTCATAGAACAACTAGATGGAGTAGCCTTTAGTGGAAGACAGAGCTTAGTGTGATTGATGTGGGCTCACTCTGCTTGTAATCAAGACACTAGCATGTTCGTATCAGCCCTCTGCACATAGACACTCTGGAGATTACCTCTTCTATACCCATCAGCTGTGATTGCCCCTCTCAAGGTGTGCAGAAATGTCACGTTTTACATATCCTAACATTTCACCTCACATAAAGTTCTGAAGTTTTCCCCGAGTGAAGGGCTGTCACGGGAAGGTGATACGGCGGGGCTTTGACTTCTCCTTGCACCTGAAGCTCCTCCTTCCCCCTGTGGTTGACTCCTTCTGTATTAGGTTGCTCAGGTAATTGGGGTTCCAGTGGTCATTAACTCCGACTAGGTGGCATACCACGGCAACCACTATCACTATAATTGGATCTAATTGGCCCAGTGTTGCCAATGATTTGGATCAGACAAATAGAAATGACTAATTTAAATGTCGGTGTGACCTTTTGAAAGCTTCAGACTAATTAACTTTTGTCGATGCAAGCAGGTAATGTAGTGTATGTGGAAGTGTGCTCCTAGCAATGATTGGTTACAGAAGGGGCCTGTGTTATAATCACATACTGTGTCTAATTTAAGAACAACACCCTATAAATTCAGTGCACTACAGTTTCTCCATAAAGCCTTGGTGTCTCGATTTATTCTAGATTTTTCATTGCACTAATACGGATTTTAAAAAGCTAGATTGCTCACATATTAACAAAACAAACCAAAGCCTAGCTGAAAAATAAAGCACAGTGTCTGCACAGATGAGTATAATAATCACAACTGGAAAGCTAAATTTACAAAAATAAATTTCTGCTGACATCGAGAAAATGAAAATGGACTGCAAATATGTCTCGCTGTGGACCAAAAAATATTTACATGTCATTAAAAAATTATTTCAAGATGTGATTAAAAACGTCTGGGACTTGTTCCATAAAAATCATTAAAAAACATCTTATTTAAATTTGGTCAATGTCCCTTTTAGGGCCCACTTCTCATGTACCTCTGGACTTCAGCACGACTGCTATTTTTGGATCACTCCACTGAAGTCTTAATCTGGCCCTTTGCGCTTGTGCTGCTGCAGTGTGCTAAGGATCTTTTCCATGGTATCAAAACAGTAACCCTTCGTGGCAATTTTAACTTTGGGAACATGGATGAACATTTGGATGCTCTCACCCAGAGGAACGGCACAAAGCAAAGCAAAAAAAAAAGACAAGCTAGCTCCTGGTGGAAACTTTGACTGCACTAATAATTTAAAAACAATAGAGTCCTGATGAGGTCACGTCTCATCATCAGACATTATCCTGCATAGAAAAGTCAATCTGAAAAGGAGATTTTTGTTTGAGTTGTGCACATTTTACATTCATAGTGAAACTGCAGAAAGGCTAGCAATCTAAAAATATCTGTAATGCTAAAAATGCGCGAGGAGATAATCTTGAAGGGCAAACTTTTTATTACACCTAATAAATTATATGAACCAATCACATACATCCAGTATACATATCCACCAATTACACATATGAGTGGACTGGTCTGCAATACATTTAAGTGCAGTAGATTTTTACTGCAAAGTAAAGTAATAAAGTTGTACAACAAAAAAGGTACCGTTTGTTAGTCACACAGTTACTATGTATCTCTATGAAATATATGGGGGTTTATATTTATAACTACAATAACATTAACTAAATGCAATACCAGGTGATGAAGGTACAAAAACAACTATATTTTGCAAGCAGATGAGCAGGAAACATCTTAAAAAACAGAAAGAGGAGAGAAGTACACAGAGGAATGGTTTGTGCGTGACCTGCTCAGTACATAAATGAAAATTAATTAATCACTTGGGAAGTGGGTACACCAAAATGGAAAAGGATGAAGTACAAAGTCGTTAAGTTTGATATGGCAATATTTAGACACATAAATAAGAACAAAGACCCTCTAGTGCACTTAAACGCAGTAGTAAAAAACACATTTTCAATATCACGGGTGACCCACATTAAGAAAGATGGAACAGTAAATGTTATTTACTGCATATTTTATATCATTCTTGAGAGCCGATAGGATGCTGTTAAAACTCGAAGACCAAAACAGAACATAAGTCAAGGTTAAATTCAACTTCTCACGCAAATCCCAGAGTGTCTCTATCTTGACGCCACCTTGGGGGCAAGTTCACTATAATACAAGGGTTTGTTTTGTCACTGTCATGTCAAACACATTATCCAGTAGGAGCTATCAGCTGTCATCCTCTAGCCGAGTGTGCATGTTTATAAGATATTGTTTGTGGGAATGCATTTTGGGAACGCTCTCGGGCAAAATGAATGAAAGCTAATGCTCCTAGCAGCCTTGGAAAAAGCCCACAGAGAAAGGGGGGGAGCTAATCCTATCATTCTACACCATTCATCTGCAATCCACTTGGCTTTCAGCATTTTCCTCAACGGGCAATTTGTGGCTTCCCTGCTGGATCTCCTCGAAGCCTGTGTGTTATGACTGCTAAACACTTCCAGGCCGCATGGGAGTCAGAGAGGAGGCCACTAAATACAGTCTGCGACCCTGTCACTGTCCGCACTGGCAGCTGCCAACCCACGATATGCTGCCAGAAATAGCTTAATGACAAACAGTTTCACAAGCCATCAAACTGTGGCCCGTCAAAGTCAAATTGTGAACAAAAAAGAGGCACGCAATAGCCACAAAATCACTAGTCAACAAGTAAAACGCTCCCTCTATCTCATGTACCATGACATAAAATCTTAGTTCTAATATCTTGACAAGATACTCTCCGAAAGGATAATACAAATAAAGACTTGGGTATTTTTTATGTTAAAAGTCATACTGTAGTATAAGTGGTTAATATAGTTTCTGAGCTTGAATCTGAATGACTTCCAGATGGTGGCGTCTCCCTCCATATCTCTTTCTGCCTGATAGACGCTATACTTGCTTCCAGGGAAGAATCTGAGCAGCTGTCCATGGCTAACTATAATGGGGGACCTGTATTACCGTCTCCTCAGTTCAGGCTTTTCAGCTCTTTGGAGACAAGCCCCCATATGCATGTAAAGCACACACACTCCCAAGTGTATTAATAAAATATACATGTACACAGGTGAATGACTTTACTTTTATCAAGTAATGAAAACCTTAACTTGAAGAAATACCCTTTGAGTTATGAACTTCATTAGCAAGTTTCTTGGCTGCAAAAGAACTGCATGTCCTATGATTTGTTAGGACCTCTGCACACAGACACATTACAGAAAATCTTTATTTGTCTGATTTCCTTTAGGAAAAACCTTTTCATATATCACAGAAACCTTTATCAGAGCCATCTAGAATATTCTTGCTGTAAAAGGGCAGTTAGTGTTATTATCACTTATTACTACATAACTACAATCAATCTTTAAACAAGTCCAATATTTCCTCTTTGGGTCTTCACCTGAGTCTCTTTTGGAAACAACAACATAGTGTAGTGTAACAAGCAATGAGCAGAGGAGGGGGCTGTTTGACAACATGCTGCTCAATAGTCCAGAGCTGCAACTTTCCTGCAAAGCTCCCATAGCTCCCCTGTGTGTTGCTGGAACGCTGGCATCCTGGCTGTGGGCTATGGTCAGTCAGAGCCCAGGGAGCTGTGACAGCCTGCTGCTCTTTCAGCCGCAGAAAAAAAAGCAAAAAAAAAAAAAAAAAAAAGCACTGAAGCATAAGAGTCCTCTAGGCAGAGAAGAAATGAGCAAAGATGCTGCAGTAACACAGGCACACTCACATATGCCTGAGGATGACGCACGTAAAAGGCAAAGTTTATGTGTGCACAAACACATGCTATCACTATTCTGCGTGCACTGCAGTCAAATGATTTGGAAAAACACGCTTCAACGGCACATCGTCCAGTCTGCTATTTATCCAGAGAACAAGACAAAATGCAAAATCGGTCAAGCGGTAAAAGTATTCTACTGTATATCCTACAAGTGTTGCAGGACATTTAACCCATACAAATATTACGCTGAAAATTTACCCCCAAAAAATCAGAAACATTTCTGCAACCCATCCAGGAACTGCCTGAGGTTTTCTAAAAGTCATACTTTCGATCTTCCTCACTTCCATTCCAGCAGAGCTGCAAATCAGCCCAGCACAGTGTAGGAGAAGGAATGCTCTTCTATCTAATTTCTAACCACTGGAATACTAGTAAGCACGCACTCACGCACTGAGCTGCCCTAAGGTAAAGGAAGTGCATTTTCAGTCCTGAAATTTAGTGGTACTCTCTGTAAACTCCCCATCTTGACATGCTACATGCACAAGAAGTTTCTGATATGATGACTGTGGTAGCCATACCGTTGTGGAGCCCGAAGGGTGGCTTTGAGCTCAAAGAAATGGGGATTAGCAACCAATCGGTTCTCCTTTCATGCTCAAGTTTATCTTGTGTTAAGCTTTGTTTTGACTCCTATTCCTGTGTAATGCCCTGGAATCCCCTTTAGGGAGGCAGCCATCTACGATTCCCTGTTGTCCTGCCTTCCTTTGCCCACTTTACAGACCCACTTGGCAGCGGGCCTGTCGTCAGTGGGATCTCTCAAACAGCAAACCTCATAGTGAGACCCTTTCAGAGAGGCTGAAATGAGCTTAGAGCTGAACAGCTAACCAGAAACTTAGACACATTGTGTTATGCACCAAGAGCCTGTGAGATAGTCGGTTAACAAAGAATTAGCAGAGAACCCTTTCAGCCTCTCTTCAAGTGTGTCTTGCATATCAAGGCAAGCTGGACTAAAACTAAATCAGGGCCACAGCCTTGCTTGAAGAAAGAAACAGCTATTTCCTTTTCGGTTTGGTAAAAAAGGCTGTCTATTGTCCTTGCAGCAAGGAGAGACCAAATGGACTGTGGCTAAGATAATGTAATGTTCATCCTACAAGGCCAGCCAATCACAGAAAACCACTGTTTTCACTGAAGGCCTGCTCAACTCACAACAGCTGTGTAAATATATTAGACAGAATCCTGCCTGCTCCTAGTAAAAACAGAAACTCTGTTTCTTATAAATATATGGATTATTGTATAAATAAATCAAGAGATAGACCTAATCTAAATAAATCTTTGGAATGTGCAAAAAAACAAGGATTTTGTGGTTTGTGGATGAAAGCACGTAAGCAAGGTGGTGGGTTCCCGTGAAGAGGCCCGAGATGCCAAGTGATTTTGCCGAGGTGCTCCCTTTGCCAGTGAGTTCTTGAGCAGAACACAGTGTAATTGCGTAATATGCTAATGCAATGTCACGCTTGTGACTCATCTTTAGTGGATGTAACTATTTGAGAAGTTGCAGAATACTTGCCGCTCATTCTCATACAACCTCGAAGCAGCAAAACCCAACTACTTCAGACATTTGGCTTCACAATCCATTTAATTGCAACATAGAGGTGTCTGTTGCACTCACAATAAGTCATCTATAGAGCAGGAATTTGTCAACATCGTCTTTAATGAAACCGGCACTCATGTATGTCTCATTTTTCTTCCATCGATTGACTTCTGATGAGGCTGCAGGATAGTACACTGACACAGAAAGTGGGATTTGTGGATATTTGGTGTGACACTGTTTTACCCTCTGTGGGCAGGGCAAATCCATATATCACACAGCCCAGCCTGAAACATACAGTCCGCGCATGGCTAGAAGCTTAGATAGTGTGTGAATGATCATCTGCCAGCTGTGGATTGTGTGGGCATTGTCTCATCTAAAGCCCTTATGATTCAGTCGCATGCACCGTACCCATTGTTCTTCTGCTGTTTTAAAGAAGAAAATTCAGCTTGAAGAGGTGGCACAGATGTGTCCAAGAAACATCACAAATTACTTCTTGGTGCGGGAGACTTAATTTCTTGAAAACAAAAATGACACATCACAAATCTACACCAAAGCCTTTGTGGAATTTGAGAAAGGGCAGAGTTTTTTAACCTTAAAGTGGGTTGCCAAACAAAAAAAAAGAAAAATAACAGCGTGGTTATTCACAGTCGTAAAATAGAGAGGTGGGTACAAAGGCCTGCCTTTCATTTAATCACAACCCAAAGTAGTCTACATGAAAAGCCTTCATTTGACAAACATGAAACATTACCATTTTGTTGTGTTCTCTGTTGCTTTTGTTTAAATAAAGAAGATTAAGGCTTTTCAGAACTGTATCTAAAATGAAAGATGCTAAATCCTTTTGTTCCCGTACCTTTTCCAAATTTCCAAAATTTTCAAACACAGCTTTTCTCACTGAAGGCTTACTCGCTGTTAAACAAAAACACCAAAAGCATATAATTTGTGTGTTTTAAACTGCTCTGAACAGAGTCCAGTTTTTCCTCAGCCTGGCAGTGCACTGTACTCACCACAGTCTTCAAGTCATGCTCCTTCATCAGGTCGAGGGAGTTCTGGTAGCAGGAGGTGAGGTCATTAGTCTCTGTAGGGCCCACATGACCTCTGGCCACCGGCCCCACGGTGTGGATCACATCTGTCGGAACAGGACAAACACAAGCTCGTTTGTAAGTAAGCACGGCCTACTTTTAGCAAGGATAAATGTTTGAAGCTCTGTGGTGGTAAGTGGAAGGCTATAAAAACAATCTGCAAAATCATCAGCAAAATACACAACGTGGGAAAGTTTGTCTTCACAATGAGACAATGAAGAAGGCAAGATGAACCTGCTACCTAAGTGAGTGCATTTATTTAGTAAATGAAGCAGCAGCTTAGATAGAAAATCAATTACAAGATTCTTTTATGCTATCCACTCAAATATTCATATCTCTCCCTGTACTCTCTTTCCCTTCGCATAGTAATGTCTTTACCTGTCAATCACTGGTCTCCTTGTCTGGCCTGGCCAGACCGAAGAATGCAACTTCTTAAATGAATCATAGGCGCGATGACAGGAAAGCAGAAAAGAATCGACTCGGTGACTTGACAGAAACATAATCTTCTGCATTCTGCGTGGCTACCCTTGGCCTTCTCAATGTTGGACAGGCCAGGTCAGCATCAATATACAGGATGTTACTCTGCAACGCCCACATAGCATACCGGGTAGATCACAAAGACTAACTACGAAGAAAAATAATTTATGCAAAAAACAAAAGTCTGCAACAAAAATGATTATATACATGATGACTCACCAAAAGTCATGATGCCATTCTTCTGTTTATTCAAACCCAGACAGTACTAATATTTCACTATATCCAGCAGTGCGGGCCAGTAAATCTTCATTTTTAAGCAAATTAAATATAGATCATTTCTGACCCTTGGATTTGTAATTTAATGCAGCAAATTCTCATTACTAAAATATTAAACCCTCTCGAAGGACTTAGACCCAGAGCTGGTTCATGTAAGAACTTGCAAATAAATCGCAGTGCAGCCAGCGTTTTCTTATGTTTTCTTACATGCGACCTCAATTATTTGATATGAAACACTCAGCCTCATTTTCCTGCTGAATAAATATCAGCTACATTCCTAATCTACTCTGCCATAAATAATTTTTGGATAAAATTTGATTCTTGGTTCACTCTCAAAGCACATTGTTAAACCACAGCTCATAAAGGAGCATTTTTACAACAGAAGGTTGTAAAGTTATGACATGCATATATTTATGGGGCATATTCATGGGATGGGAGTCATCACCCTGGCAAGTTAGCATAAAGGAAAACGTTTTGGTTTTTCCCCCTAAAGGTGTGGTTATGGTTGTGAAAAGATCTACAGCAGTGGTTCTCAGACATTTTTCTGGCACGGGCCACTGCAGAAGCCAGGGAAAAAGTTCACAGCCTACACCACACAAGTTTGAGAACCACTGGTTTACTGTAACCCAAACTCCTATTCTTTTACTAAATACTGAAGAAAAAAGACTGAACTAAAAGAAAGTAAACAGCGGCTAACGAGTAGAATATGTCAGAAAATACCAGAAAGGATATGAACCCCAGACGGAAAGTGCAGCATATCAGTCACACCGCCCACAACACGACTTTCAAGTCACAATTTGTTGAGATGAAAGCAAAGAGTAGCTATTACACATTTTAGTGTGACAATCATTAATACTTCATGATAATAAAAAGCAGGGACCTTTATCATCAAGAAGAGTTTTCTAATGTTGCTTAAGGGGTAATATTTAGTTTTTGGGAGAGGTCCGAAACAAGGGGCCAGGTTGATCCCAATGCTAAACCGAGGTTGTGTTGTAATGAGAATAGAACTGTCTGAACTATTCCCTTTTTCCAGAATTGCAGACTGAAAATTGCATAGCACAATGTGGTTATAATGGGACACGTGGTAAGTTGTTTTTCGTGCATAATTCATGAAGTTCACTACAAGAATGGCCACATGCCAATTATAGTGTGGGTAAGCGCCAAAAACCAGACTACTGGTGAATTCATGAAAATTTAAGCAGTTCTTATTTCATCAGTATGGATGCCTCCACTTGTATCCTCAACTCTTCCACATCAAATAAATATTTATACAACTGTGTTTCTGTAAGGTGAAAGACATGTTTCCCTTTGTGACTAAGGAGGGTTATTACAGGAAGGACAGTTTGTTACGGTAGAGCTCAGAGAGACTCTGGCAGCTACTTCACCGTCTCAGTAAACTTCAACACAAATGACCTTTCTACCCCCGATTTACAACGACCGGAATGCTCCATTCAAAGGAAAACCCAGTATTTCTTTAAATTCAAGGAAATCCAAGAATTAAATCCAAGTATTTGCAACAAGGTGATAAACTCCGTCAAGCTAATATCACTAAAAATATAGGCTCGTGACTCAACATCATACTTTTTTAAAGGCTTTTGAGTGCACAGTGGGGGTGTGAAGTCAATCCTTCTGCACAGACTCGCTGACGTACAAAAGAACTATGTCAACAACAAAAACAAATATAACCTTGTTAGTATGGTGTTTTAGCTATGGACAGCTTAACCTTGCTTAAAAGACAGAAGTCTCTCTTAGCATAAAAAGTTATTTTTCTAATGCTTTTGAATGATGTTTTTCCAACAACCTAAATTGCACACAGATGCTCTTCGCAATAAGAGCTTGAAAAGCTCTGACGGGTCATTATTAACATTCTTCATCATTTTGCCTTTTCTCTCCTGGTAAAAACCCTCAGCTTTTATCATCAACTGCACCCATTAGCTTACAAACGCATCAGTGTTTTTCCTTTTTCCCCTTTGTAAGAATACTGACACATGTAGACCATTCTCTCAGTGCTGCCTTTCTTCAAGAGGCAAATAAATTTCTATCTTTACAGGGCTGAAAAGATTTCTGGTGATTGTCTTGCGCCGGTTGGGCTTAATTGTGGAGATATACAAATACAGGCCATTTTACCATAACAAGCATGGAAAACAGAGTTAGATGTTTTCATGAAACACATTTAAAGGTTGCTTTCTTTATACTAGACAAGCCAGCAGAGTTTAATCTATGAGCATACAGAAAGTCTTTAGAAATTTCACAGATGTCTTCTTTAGTTTTCTCACTCATACAACAACAAAACCCATGCACACGCTTTTGCCTTCAGCTTCCATTTTCAGCAAAGATTCTTTTTTTTCTTTTTGGCAAATTTTTGATCGACTGGATTTGTTCATCTTGGTCTTGATGGTTGCTCGGGGCTATAATGTCAGTGACATGATTGCACCAGCAAAGATTGATGACTGCCATTCAAACTTCGTACTCTCTCCCCATGAGACTACAGACTCCTCAAAGAAAAACAAAAGCAATCCCAAGGTTTGTTCCTTTTCCCGTGAGACTCAAAGAATATTTATGCGTTAAACCTGCGGTCGCTGGACAGCATTAAATACCACAACCGGACCTCAAGATCTGATCTGTTGTTCTGTGATGATAATACTGGGTTATATTATTTTTTGCTGTTTTTCCTCAAGCATAAACAATTTACTTGATGTTTATCTTGTCTATTATGATTACTCAGTGTGGGCAGGTTTACTCCAAAATGCCTAACCATTAATTCTAAGTGGGTGTCTTGATTGCTGAAACTGGTAAGTCCTCCACTATAAATTAAGGAAACATGTCACATTATGTTGCTTGTTGTACTGCAGATGTGGCACAATTATCATACATTTCCCCCCAGTCAGTTCTTAGCAGTCAATAAAAAACAGAAGTGAAATGGGAAAACGCACAGCAAGCCAATAGAGTAGAAAAAGAAAAGTTCTACTTAAGAAAAAATAAAAAGTTGCTGCTGGTCTTTTTGTTGTCGTTAAAGCCCAATCGACACTGAAAATTACAACAAAAATGCATTATTGGATAAAATAATAATAATTTCTGCCTGAATAACCTGAGAAATTGTCCTGTGATTCCCATTTTCCTTTGCAAGGGAGATGCGTATGTTCATTCAACAGCAAAAGACTCCAGGGAACACCGCAGCAAGTATAAAGGTGAAGATGCTGTTAAATGTTTATGCACTAGACACAAACTAGCCATCCGACAGACTGAAAATGATCCTCGTTTCAACCAAAATGATCATGAATTTAGAAAATGACTGTGCTGTTGGCAGGATGACAGTGCCCTTATCTATAAGGTGTGGGGGGAGTCACTGAATGGTTTGATAAGAAACTGATGTGAAGTATTTTATATCACAAAACAGCCGTCACAGTTGCCATCTCTCAGTCCAGTTGAACACCCAAGGGAGGATTTGGTCAGACAGCGCTCTCCACTATCATCCTTAAAAGACCAAGAATTAGAAGAAAGGTGTTTCTGCCCCCAAAGCGCACTCGCAGAGACACGCTACTGTTCTTGTACCATGTGATGTCCCAGTTAAGACAATGTTGTTGCTTTTTTGTCTTTCCCCTCTGTAATTTGTTACCTGTCCATATAAAAGCTCGCTGCGTCCACATTCTGTTCTCTCCTCTTCTAGGCCATCATGTATTATAGATAATAGTGCACTACACAAATCTATAGGAAACCATAAGAAGGTAAATGTAATGCAGTCTATATTTAGTTCATGCAGACCTTCAAATGTCAGATGTACTTTCACATATTCCGGTGAATTGCACTCTGTGCATAGTGCGTCTGCGTTACACATGGCAACTCGAAACGTCGACTCAGTATTGGCATTATTGATAGTGTTCATAGAATTCAGCTATTTGAGATCCTCAGATCAGGGGCAAAAACATAAAAGAATTAAAAAAAATAAATCCTGAGATGAAGACATCCCTTGTGGTGAGATATTTCTGTTATCGGAGAACGACTGGACACAAAATGACCCCCGAACACACCAAATGTAGCGAATGTGTAAGAACATGTTAGACAAGCCCACTAAAGCGCTCCTCGGCTCTCCCAGAGCTCAGGAATAACTACCAAGGGGACATGCTCACTTCAAAGACGCCACTTTCTTAGCAACTACAAAATCTTTTGAAAAATCTAGACTTCATTTAGAAGTGAAGTACCATGTTATTTCAGAGAGCGACCAGCACTCCACAGCCTAATCAATCTTTCATTTTTATATGCCACGTACCATCCCAGATAATAACTGTTCCAAAAGGCTAAAAAATATTTGAACACATTTACTGTAGCATGGCTTCTTCTTCTTCTGAGTAATCTGATTCTTGGCAACAGAACGGGAGATGCAAACCTGCGTGCGTCATCCTGACACTGCACAAGGACATAGCAGTCTTATATATAGCCCATTATTTCCAAAAGATCATTTACACTTTATATTTTATTAAAATTGTACAAAGAAAAGATGAAAACTTATGACTAATAAGTTATTGTTTGCTGTTTTAGAATGAGCAGGATAAACTGCTGGTAGAAAATCCCACCACTAGGTTAAACAGGATTGGGTATAAAATGAGCATCAAAGAGATGCTGAGTAATAGAGAACTAAAGATATGCAGAGCTTTGCTGCTCTGAAAGACACAGTTAACATTTTCAGGATCATTTTTCTTCAACATAAAATTGTATGAAGTTGGGGATCATCATATGTGCCCACAATAGAGGAATTCAAGAAAATCTATGTATGCAAGTGTGGGGTTGACAACTACTACTGAACGGCCATGCTGTTTGAGATTTCAGGGATCAGTTACATGTTTCAGCAAGACAGTTACACAGCAGAAACAGCATGGCTCACTAGTAGTAAGAGCTTGTAGTCCAGACTTGTCACCTGCTGAAAACACTCGGTGTACCGAGAAACGGCACATATGACAAAGGAGGATGTGAACTGTTGAGCAGCTGAAATGCTGAATCATGCAAGGCTATTGAAAAAAATCACATTAAAAAATGAGTGCAGTTTGCCCCCTAAATTCCCAGACAATTACAGGATGCTGTTAAAAGAAAGCGTGATGCAACACAGTGGTAAACGTGCCTAAACTGTCCCGGCTTTGTTGACGCATGTTGCTGGAGTCAAATACAAAACGAGCATATTTTTCCACAAAGAACATAAAACCCCTGTAAACACTGGGTTTAATCACTTGCAAATCGATGCATTTTGATTACATGTTGCAGCTTCCTGAAGTCTTTAAACAGGGGTGCAGCTCTATTATGATCCACAAGCAAAAGACAGTAATCAAACCACTTTGTGTTGCCTGTTGGCAATTATCTTCCACACTTAAGAATCAACAAAGCACATAATGACTTACAGTCCATTAGGAAATTCAGCCAAAACTGCAGTCGCTATTTTTATGTGCTAAGTCATATGTTATATGGAGAGTGAATTGTAGTCTTATTAGTTTGTATGATCCTTACTAATAGAATTAAGTGTCTCTATAAAGTTTATGACTGATGCCTAAAACTAGTGACTGTGTTTTATGTGTGGTACTCATGATTTCACTGCACTGGCTAAGCTGTATTCAGTTCAAGTCAGAGGTAGCTCACTCACTAACTGTTCTCCATTAGGGCAGATAACAGTATCATTGCTATGTCATTTAAATGTATTGATTTATATATTTCTTATAAATATGACGGGCGATCGTGGCTCAAGAGTTGGCAGTTCGTCTTGTAATCGGAAGGTTGCCGGTTCGAGCCCCGGCTCGGACATTGTCGGTCGTTGTGTCCTTGGACAAGACACTTCACCTACCACCTACTGGTGATGGCCAGAGGGGCCGATGGCGCAATATGGCAGCCTTGCCTCTGTCAGCCTGCCCCAGGGCAGCTGTGGCTACAACTGTAGCTGCCTTCACCAGTGTGTAAATGTGAGAGTGAATGAATAGTGGAATTATAAAGCGCTTTGAGGGGTCCCGAAAAGCGCTATATAAATGCAATCTATTATTATTATGACAACATTTATCACAAATAAAGCTGTATTGTGCGTCAACTGGAAGTCTCCTTTTATAAGACAGTGAAAACTTTACAGAAATACTTCAGGGTGAATTGAAGAAAAAATGATCAATAAAGTAAAGAAACAGTCAACTGCAATATGTCGTCTGTCTGCCATTAACATTGATTTTTCTCTTTTTTAAATTTCCCACCAAAAAACCTAAACAGAGCAAGGAAGTTGTTGAAAGGGAGGTTCAGCAGTGATTTCATGGGGTAGAAATCTGTTAGCATCTGTCGCTCTTTGACAAATCTATCAAAGCGGGTCATTTCCTTTTTACTGGTTGATGAAAAAACACAAGAAGTCACATCAGTGTGGACATATCTGTTCATAATGTTTAGCTTTTTTCTTTATTCTTATATAAGGAGCTAGGTATCTTGTTTATGTGCTTTATTCTATTTATTTGTTCTGAATAAACTTGCCATTTAAAAAGCCCACTTACTTTAATTGTTGATTACATGACTTATTAGTAATTGTAACATTAATAGGAGATAATACTAATAATCCCAGTAATATTGTGATAACATACACTACACAAATGCTCTATAATTTCATGGTCTTGGCAAACCAATCAGAACGAAGCAATGATACTCCAACTTTCTTTCCAGCTCTTTCATGCTTGTATTAATTAAACACTGCTTCCACATGATAGCAAGTACGTGCCAGTCACTGTGAGCAGAGAGGATTCATCCATCTTTTGTCAGTCATGAGGCTCTTTTCAATGTGCTCAATGTCCCATGAAAGAAAAAAAAAAAAGCAGGTAGCATCTCACACTTCCTATTCCACAGTCTCTCAAAGTAACTCGCTGTCAGCAAGCCAGCCTAATCCACTGTGTGAGTGTACCATGGGGGTTTTGCAGGCGAAGCTCCACCCACTACATAGCTTTAAAAAACAGAGTGAACGACGTGTTTTTTTGTTTGAATTTAGACATAAACTCTAGCACTCTGTGTGTACACACAGTGCACATGTGTTGAGGTAGAAACACACAACGGAGCTCTTGCCACTTACAGTAAGACCGGCGAGTGTGCCTCTGTGACGGCTCAATGTTAATAGAATTCAACATTAATCAAGTGATTGTATTTGTATTTCTCCTCTTAACATACTGTAGCGCTGAGGCAAATAGCCATGGCAGTAAGAGAGTACCTGTTCAGATAAAGATCGAATTTCCTTCCAGTAAAACTGTAATGTATACAGTAGTTGCCAGGCATTGCCACTCAAACTCTAATTCCATAATACCCACAAGAGTGACCACATTTCCAGAAATTAAGTGTATTTTGGCATGATTGCTAGCCTAAACCCTCTCAGCATGCACACAGCTGTCCCACGTTGCTCGCTAAGGATTACTAAATGAAGTGTGTACACCCACTCGGACATGGAACTGGTGTTGTCATGGTGACAGAGTGCAGAGCGATCCCCTAATGCTTGCTGAAGCTCCAGTATGAAAGAGGGGGCTTTTTGCAGACCTGGAATCATCTGACGCATACTGAGCAGATACAGTTGTTAGTGCATTAATATTCCCTTCTTTAAAAATGGATTAGGGGTGTCTTAGTGATTATTCATACACTTGGCTTTCAAAGAGCTTTCCCATTGTGAGTGTCACTGAGGTTCTGTCACACTTAAATAGGCTAAGGGGGTAAAGAGCAAGAGGGGGAGCAGTTACAAAAGGATGATGACAGACCATCATACACACATGCAATATCACACCAATGTTTTCCAATGATTGTGACAAAAAGTATTAAACACGCTAAGCTAACATTTTACTGATATATTTTATGCATAAAGTGAGCTATACATTCATTTCATTATCTTGTGTGTCTTTAGGTTTGTCTGCGTGAGACACTGAGGCTCCATCTCTACTTTTTCCACATTTTAGGTGGCATTTTTATGATGCACCGAACAGCGCTTGTCAATCATAACAATTCACAAAGAAATGTGTCATCCTTCTGGAGTCACGCACATGCGGCACCGACACACATCCACGCCAGGATAAAGTACAGTACAATTCAGTCCGCGCTGCTTTCAAATGTCAAGAAGCTCTCTGAGTAAAAGCAAAGACCACTCTAATTGAAAGCCAACTCTCAGCCCGCTGGCACACTTTTTTTTTTACTGCTTTACTGTACTGAAAAGAAGGTGAGGTGTGTGTGTCTGTGTGTGTGTGCATGACTGAGTGAGTATGCACTGGCTCCACACTGAAGGACAGTGGGAGTGCAATGATTGTTTTGCTCTACACATGCTGTAAGAATGGCCCTGGTAGTGTCTACAGGGACGATGGGCCCAGAGTAAAAACGGAGGGAGAAAGTCACCGAGCAGCACTGCCAGCTGTTTCATTGCTTTGGGCTTACTATAATATTCCCCTAAGCCTGAATGAGCTACCAGGTGACACTGCTCTCGACAGCTTGTTGCACGCTCCTTTTCCCCCTTTGCAAAACATTTTTGAATAAAATGTGAAAAAGAGTGTATTTTTGCCACGTGTGAGGCAAGACTGGCTGAAAAAACAAACAGTACGGCCACAATTCACAAGCTCAAACAAAAAAACTTCATGTATACAGTGTGAACACATTTCTGTAAAACCATGGGCGTGACTTTGTGCTGAACATTGGGGGGGGGGGGGGGGGGGGGGGGGTCAAGATCTCTCTCTCTAAGTAAATAAATAAATCTGGGTAAATTCCCAGATTATTAAACATGCAACTATTTTGCTGGTAATAACTGAAATGAGCAAAGAAAACCAACAGCCTATTTATGCAAGATAATATTGGCTGGGTCTGATGGGGGGGGGGGGGGGGTCATAACCCCCCTAACCCCCCTGGAAATTACGCCCCTGTGTAAAACAACATAACAAAATCACAACACACAAAGCGCACTGTTTACTTATGTTTGCCACCTCAATGACTGATACAGAAACTACAATCCTCATTACATGACAGCCATTTATGACATCACAACAACTTTGATTTCACTGCACCGTAAGGAGGGAATCTGGATGTTTCATTAAGAATATTTAAAGCAACAGCGCATATACAGTGGGGCAAAAAAGTATTTAGTCAGCCACCGATTGTGCAAGTTCCCCCACTTAAAATGATGACAGAGGTCAGTAATTTGCACCAGAGGTACACTTCAACTGTGAGAGACAGAATGTGAAAAAAAAATCCATGAATCCACATGGTAGGATTTGTAAATAATTTATTCGTAAATTAGGGTGGAAAATAAGTATTTGGTCACCTCAAACAAGGAAAATCTCTGGCTCTCACAGACCTGTAACGTCTTCTGTAAGAAGCTTTTCTGTCCCCCACTCGTTACCTGTATGAATGGCACCTGTTTGAACTCATCATCTGTATAAAAGACACCTGTCCACAGCCTCAAACAGTCAGACTCCAAACTCCGCCATGGCCAAGACCAAAGAGCTTTCGAAGGACACCAGGAAAAGTATTGTAGACCTGCACCAGACTGGGAAGAGTGAATCTACAATAGGCAAGCAGCTTGGTGTGAAAAAATCAACTGTGGGAGCAATCATCAGAAAATGGAAGACATACAAGACCACTGATAATCTCCCTCGATCTGGGGCTCCACGCAAGATCTCATCCCGTGGGGTCAAAATGATCATGAGAACGGTGAGCAAAGATCCCAGAACCACATGGGGGGACTTGGTGAATGACCTGCAGAGAGCTGGGACCAAAGTAACAAAGGTCACCATCAGTAACACACTACAACGGCAGGGAACCAAATCCCGCAGTGCCAGACGTGTTCCGCTGCTGAAGCCAGTGCATGTCCAGGCCCGTCTGAAGTTTGCCAGAGAGCACATGGATGATCCAGCAGAGGATTGGGAGAATGTCATGTGGTCAGATGAAGCCAAAGTAGAACTTTTTGGTATAAACTCAACTCGTCGTGTTTGGAGGAAGAAGAATACTGAGTTGCATCCCAAGAACACCATACCTACTGTGAAGCATGGGGGTGGAAACATCATGCTATGGGGCTGTTTTTCTGCCAAGGGGACAGGACGACTGATCCGTGTTAAGGACAGAATGAATGGGGCCATGTATCGTGAGAGTTTGAGCCAAAACCTCCTTCCATCAGTGAGAACTCTGAAGATGAAACGAGGCTGGGTCTTCCAACATGACAATGATCCAAAACACACCGCCCGAGCAACAAAGGAGTGGCTCCGTAAGAAGCATTTGAAAGTCCTGGAGTGGCCTAGCCAGTCTCCAGACCTCAACCCCATAGAAAATCTGTGGCGGGAGTTGAAAGTCCGTGTTGCTCGGCGACAGCCCCAAAACATCACTGCTCTCGAGAAGATCTGCATGGAGGAATGGGCCAAAATACCAACTACTGTGTGTGCAAACCTGGTAAAGACCTATAGTAAACGTTTGACCTCTGTTATTGCCAACAAAGGTTATGTTACAAAGTATTGAGTTGTATTTTTGTTATTGACCAAATACTTATTTTCCACCCTGATTTACGAATAAATTCTTTACAAATCCTACCATGTGGATTCATGGATTTTTTTTTCACATTCTGTCTCTCACAGTTGAAGTGTACCTCTGGTGCAAATTACTGACCTCTGTCATCATTTTAGGTGGGGGAACTTGCACAATCGGTGGCTGACTAAATACTTTTTTGCCCCACTGTACATGCCTGCATGTGTGAGAATAAGAGTATAACTGGAGCTTTGGTTGAGAAAATTCAGCATCAGATACATCATCTCTGCTTTTACAGGCCTCGGTTTGTGTAAAGGGGCTGATGAAGCCTCGATCCAACATGAAGTGATAATGCAGTTTGTAAGAAGCAGCCCTGCCGGGTCACATCAACCACATATTTTTTGATTTTCCGCTACGACGCGGAGCCCCTCAGACACACCTTTGAGGGATGCGGTTGATGAATCTGACGGGGCCGGTAAACTACGGGTAGACTGCAGATATTTGAATTCCAGAGAAAAAGATGTCATCTGTACAGACCCATGCAGCAGGGATCTACAATATTTATTACTCTCTTGGTGCTTTTTCTTGCAGCAAGGTGCCCTGCGAAGACAGAGCTTTAAAGGCAACCTGCTTGTAAAGCTTCTTTGTTTGTTTTGAATTAAATGTACAAAAACAAAGCGCACACAGCCACAGTGCAGCCTTTCATCTCCGCACTGCAACATTACACTGTGATCTTGTTACCTGCAACCCAATCGCTCGGGCGGTGCATCGTAATTCTGCTGGGGGTCTGTACCAACAGGTCCTTGAGTTGGGCTTCATGAATCTTTAAATGGCAGTAGATTTCCACATACACACATGTATTTGTGGAAGCACAGCTGCAGGAAGAGTGAAAGTGATGTGGCCTTCAAAAATGCTATTACCGACGATTTTAATTAAGATATGTTCACTCAACGTGGATTTGACGGAGAAAAAAAACAGCGGGTGGAGAGATTACGCGTGCTCTCGTTCCAGCAACATGTGCCACACGCTTTCCAAATTATCCTAATGACAGTAATTACAAAGGCATATTCAAATTTATGTTTAGTAAGTAAGGCTTAGGAAATGGGTATAAATATTATTGTGAATGGCTTCGCTGTATTTCACCAATAGAGATAGAGACAATGAACAATCACACTATTTTTATTTTAGTCATTAAGAGGTTTTGCCTGATGTCTCCTTTCCCCACAGCTATCAGTGTAAAGTGCAGAGCAATAACTCAAACAAATGCCCAAGAGCTGGAAAGCAACACAACTTTTAAATGGTTAAAATTCAGTAGAAATGCAAATAAAAAACAAATCTAATTAAAATAAATAAATATTATTAAATCTCTGTGCAAGAATTGGAATCATTCGCACACATTTAGTGTCACAAACCTTTAAAAAAGTACTATTTAGCCAGGCTAGAGTGTGTATCTAAGCAGTGTGAAACAACTAAGATGAGCCGGCAGATTTGTCTTGCTCATAGATATATAAAAAAAAGTAAAGTAAATGGAGCTGAAACGATCCAATAGTTTCTGCGGTCTTTAATGTGCTTTTGACTTTGTCAGTTTTTGCTTCTAAAAACTTCTTAAAACTGAGTTGTTGTTTGTTTTGCATATCTCAGCCTCAAGCAAATAAATATTTTTGCTAATCAGAGCCTTTTGCCTTTTTCCTTTTTTCAAATGAATGATGAACTTGACAAATGCAGACCTAAGTATGACCCCCCCCCCCCCACCTTTTATTTTTTTCCCTCTTCCTCTTTCTTATTTTTTTAGTTCAAAGTAATATGATAATGCCACAAGCCCTTTGAAAATCCTGTTCTTACATATCAAAAAAAAAGTGCCAGACATGGCTAACATGCTGACACTCACAAGGCTGCTCTGTCCCCGGGGCTTTACTCAGGCCTGTCTTCATGAACATGTGAAGAGGTGTTTTAAAATTTCTCCAGGTTCTGAAAGATTCATTTCACTTATTACGTATGAGTTAAAACAGCTGGAGAAGAAGGCTACAAAACAAATACTAACACAAGAACATGCTTTTTTATGAAGCCTGTCCTTTCCACAGTAACATTAAAAGGAAAAAAAGAAGGGAAAAGGCAAGAAAACAACACAGGTAAGCTTGAACAAAAAGGAAACTGGTGGGCAGTGACCTTTTGGAGCTACCTTTGAGTCATAATAGAGCAGTCAGCACTTTTCTTATTTCCCGGTTTAGCTTCCTCTCTGTCAAAAGCTCCACTACAGAGACAGCCTACTTATCAACTCCTTTCACATACAGGGTGCCACTCATTACTCATGTATTCATAGCCTTTGCGGTTTAATTACGAGACTAATCACAACAAACTATCTCCTTCACTAGTGAACCAGCTGCTTGAGTAATGTGGGCCTGAGGGATTGAATGCGGCTAATCAGTTCAACGTACAACGCGTTTTTCTTCGATATTACTACTACAGCTACGTGGCGTTCGATTCTGCGAATTATCTAATTTTGATTAACAACGCCGTAACACAAGAAAGGGGAAACACTTCATGCATTTTCTCCGTATAGTAGGAGAGAGAGAATCTGCAGCAGTCGCTGCTGATTTCGTAGCAATTTTCAATGCCTTACTATTTTTCTCAAGAAATGACAACAGTCTGAAGAAGCCAGTGCAGCACAGGCAACATCATTTACAAAAACAAAAAGACAAAAATTGGTGGTTAAGATGTGTCTTTCCACAAGGAGAGAATGCAGCTAACCGCTAAATCACCATGTCCACCCACCACAATATCAATAGTACAATTGCTTGCTTGTTCAGAGTATGACCTTGTAGAAATGACAGAAGAATGACTACGGCGGTCCTATTTTTCCAAGACACGTGAGTCAGTGGAGTGAATATGGCCCCATTACGACTCCATCTGTGAGAGCACGCTCTTATCTGTGCCTTTTTCAGGTACCTTCACTGAAGAAGCTGTAACAAGGACCCATCCAGCCAGTGAGATCTCACAGTACCCGGGTCCCAAAAGGTAGGATCTTCCATGCACTCGCACACATGCGGATTATCTACAGCAGCATCAAAACTTGCCCGACGGTGTGTCTCTGCAGTGATTTCTGTGAGAGGTCCCCATCAAAATAAATAGAGGTCACTCTCAGACTCGTCTCTTCTCTCAGCCCTGCTTCACCTGTGCTTCCAAACACCCACGTAGACAGTTTCAGAGTCCCATGTGGAAGAAGCAGAACTGTGACCAAACTCCTCCAGGGAGCAGCTAGCTAGCAGTGGTACACCTGCCACATAATATATCAAAAGACAGGGAACACACATACACTCTGTGCTCGGTGACTTCCCGTGCAATGCAACCAAAAGCTATAAGAAACATGCTCTTATGGGAATACATTACTCATCGGATAACATACGGCCACGTTCGAATGCGGATCAGACTCGCTGGGTACGGTTGACGTAAACCCACTGGAAGTACACCCTGGATAGATGGCAGAATAAAATCTCATCAGGTGCCAGTTTGGAAGCAGGCCAAGCTCTGTCTCTTTTTCAATTCTCCTTCCTTCTCGTTTTTCTCTTGCTTCAAATCAATCTCTCTTTCTCCCCCCCCCAATTCCTCCTGAATGGCTCTGTCTGTCTCTCAGCAGCGTTGTAAATGAAATACGTTGAACTGCAGAAAGGTTTATGTCTGGAAAACACAAGGTCACGCGTAGCATCAGTCAGCTCCCCACCTGCTTTTACTGCAATCTGTTTGCCGTGTGTATTTATCACAGATGCAGCCATTTCTGCACCGAGGGCTGTGCCACGCTGTGCATACGCTCACTTTGTTACCCCCAACAGAAATGTCTCACCGGGGAGAAGCCTTTAGTAGAGCACATATAAACTCTCGCCTTTTAGTAGCATGGGAAATGCTGAAATGCATACATTTATGGGGCCTTTTTCTGAGTGCTGCACTAAACTCAGAGTTTGACCTTGCCGCCGCTCTGCGCAGGCCTTTCGGAAATGCTGAAGTGACTGTTTTAAACAATGGATAATTAATGGTCTTTATCGCATTTGTAGGAGTGACTTAGATATGTGGTCGTGTCATCATATGGAGCATATGGAGTTGGGTTGACAAGTATTTTGTCTTTGCTTTCTTGTAGTTTGTGCTTTGTCCTATTTGCAGTCTCCTTATGCTCTTCTTTCCCCTCTTTTCTGTCTCCTCATCCTCCTCAGATGTCTCGCTCCTGCAGGAGGTTTTGTCACCACTACTGTTGTGGTTTGATGCTTTATAAATGCAACTGATTTTTTTCTTTTTTAAAAAAAGGGGAAAGACTTGCTGATGTTGAAAGAATTGGCGCAGCAACCTGTCGGCCTTCCGTGTGCGCTGATGTATCGCTGTTAGATAAGAAACACAAACAGCAGATAACAGAGTGAAGCTCAATCTCTCAGCAGGCCTGCGTTAATGTTACTAATGCACGGTGCACTTTAGGGTTAGCTTTGATGACACAGGCAGCCGGTTGATGTTTCCATATGTTCAACAAACATGGGAGGCCCCGTATGGCTGAGTCACAGACTGTGTACCCAGAGTGCTGAGTGCAGCAGCCTGATGGACGGGAGACCATCCCTGGTCCATCCCCGCCTCCACCCCCCAGTCCCTATAATTCACAGCAGCCTGGACTTTTGCACAACAGTCTCTTGTTCTTCAGAGCAGTTTGGCAATCAGAGCCACATGCTGCATGGACATTTATCTTACTTTCACAAAAATGTGGGCTTAATGAAATAATTTGGGCTACTATGCTAGATTGGCAGGGCAGAGACGTTCCGATGTGTGGTCTCTACAAAGCAGAGATGAGGTCAGGGCTATGAGAACTTGGTAGTTTCGCTCAATAAAGGGAACAAGCTGGCTATTTTAGGTGATGCATACATGGGAGAGAGAAGGAGAGAGGGAAATTGCAATGGAACTTTAGTGCTGGATGCAAAATGCAATAGGATTAAAGAAATTTTTAACAAAAAATTGTTTTTACTTACAAAATTTATACGGTGATTAGAGCAATCAGTTTCATCCCTACTAAGAGAAATCATTTAGCCCAGAGCCTTTAAGCACACAAGCAGGTCTCCCTTTCTGCCAGATCCAACAGATGTCTACTACTACCACAGTGACCTTTAAAATATGCCTCACCATCTGATTTTAGATTTAAGCCCACTGTAGGAAACCAAAATAAATAAATAAATAAAATAGAGAGGCACGGGAATACGCCCAAACACAGTGTTTAACTATATAACCAGCAAAGTAGTGAATAAAACCCCACAAAGAAACAAGAATTCACATTCATGTTAAACAAAGCGTTTCCTTCCAAATAGCACCAGCTTATGAAAACCTTTGTTCAGGTATCAGAGAAAAGTCAAACAAATGCAGTTTTTCATTTAGCTACGTCGGGGCAGTTAGACTGTGGGGATCAGAAGGCTTGTAAAAGCCAAGGATTTTTTTCTTTTTCAGTAGAGTCAAAAAAAAAAGGAAAACAACCTCTTAAATCCAGCCCAAAGCAGCCAAAAAAACAACACAGACACATCAGCCAGATAGCACTTCTTCAAAGTAAACACTTTCAGGATATGAAATGAAATGATGAAGAGCAGGTGAAAAATATTGCACACATCAGTGCTGCCGCTCTGGCAGAGCTGAAAATAGTTCTCCACACCTGAGTGAAGAGACAGTGAGAATCTAAAGGATGGACAGCAATTCGAGGTTGCTGTCGGTGTGCCTGCGCACTTCAGGATAAATGATGGAAACAGATGAGTTTTACACTCCAAAGCCTCACAGCTGACAATTATATAACTCGGTAAGGTGAGATAAAAAAGATGCGAGTATTAAGATAAGTTGACATTTTTAACATCTTAAAACTACGAGTTACGCGCAGTTAAAATTGTCTGTGGGATATGTGAAGCTTCTCCCAAAGCACCAGCTGTCCAAACATCTGTCTGCAGACAGGGGTATACTTTGGGTTTCTATGGTTAACCACATATATATATTTCACTGACAGCCTTTGCTTTACCATGTTTGATTTCTTTATAACAACACAAATGAAACACTTTTGTTTTCATGAAGGATGATGCATTGGAGCTATCATAAAAAAGGCTAGCTCAGTGTTTGGCTTTTTAATGCCTTGCCTCGTGCTGTTAAAAAGACCCTACCTGAAACACTGTGGAGGACTGCCTAAGGCACTTTGAATGACAAACAAAAAATGTGTGACGAATAAAAAAATGAATAATAACAAAAATTATGAAGACCTCAGAGAGCCGTTACAGTTCAGCACTAAAGCGGCTGTGAATGCGGCACATATCCCTGTTTCTTTTACTTCTGCTACAATCCCAATTAATAATGCAAATACGTCAATCAACATAAAAAACAAACATGTGTGGTGTTTCGACAGAAGAACGGAGACGGCTTGGTTTGTAATGGAACGTATATATTCAGCAGTAGTTCGCCATTTTACATCTCACCATACACTTCACTTCTTCTCTCCTTCCATCATCCTTAGTCACAGAGCCCCCTACTGGTAACTGAGTATATGTTCATATTCAGTCCCCCTTGTAAGCAACCCTTCACCATCTTAGCAGTGTATGTAAACACAACATCTCTCCTCATTCTCACAGAATTCTACTACCTCAGTATTACTTACTTAGTATGGCAACATTACTATTTGCACAGAACATTATCAGTAGTAAACTTTGCAACCAGACAGCATTTTCAATACCTATTTCACTTATAACATTACTGGGTGTTTGAACTATACCCGTGATCTTAACATCCAATCTTGTTATGGTGCCTAAATCGTCCTTTATAATGAATACTTGTACCGTTAAGGTTACTGTAGTAACTTAACAACCTTAAGTCACAAAACTCACAAATAAATCACAGTAAATCAATCCTCTATTATACTTGGACCTCAGAACTAGCAGTATGGAACTTAACATTAGCACCCAACAGCTCAAGCGTGTTTTTTTCACTTTTTTTTCTTTTCATTTTTTTTTTTTTTTTAAACTCATTTCATAACATAATCCTTGGTCCAAGCTGGTAACTGTCTCGGTCTGTTAGGAACAGAAGGTCTTTTAGGAGTTTCTCTTGTGTTATTTTCAACCTCGTCACCAGCCTGCAACGGCTCAGCATTCTCTGCGCAGCAGAGTGAGAGACGGGCTGCATTCCATCTCTTTCCATCACTCAAGATGAAGGTGCTCAGTCCAGTCTGTTGCTGCACTGACAGTGGATCAGTGAACTGTCTCTCTCCCTTCCCCACTCGAAAAGGTTTACGTATCCGCACCCTGTCACCGACCACAAGCTGGGGAGGTTTTGCCCCCCTCTTTGCATCAGTGTAGCGTTTACTCTTACATTGCTGGTGAGAGACTCTGGCCCTGCATTGGTCATACTGTCCTGTGTCTTTGGGAAACGGCAGGACATTTAGCTTTCTCATGGGTCTCCCTCTGAGAAGCTGGAACGGAGCTGCTCCAGTCGTTGCATGAGCTGTAGCACGGTAATTCTGTAGCATCTCTGTCACGGCGGGCTTCCACAGCTTCTGGGACACCTGTGCAGCCTGAACACAGTCCTTCAGCACTCTGTTGAATCTTTCAACACACCCGTTCGCTTGAGGGTGATACACACTTGTTCTGATGTGCTTGATGCCCCTTTCCTTCAGGAAATCAGCAAAGGCAGATGAAGTGAATTGTGGTCCATTATCTGTGGTAAGCTCACAAGGGTTTCCCTCCCGTGCAAAAACTGAAGACAAGAACCTAATCACAGTGTCTGTAGTAGCTGATGAAGTAAAGGCTACTTCTGGCCATTTGCTGAAGTAATCGACCAGTGTGATGGCAAACCTGCAGTCCTGCGACCCGCGGTCAAAAGGTCCAACAATGTCAACGGCCACATGCTGAAAGGGACCATCTGGAAACTGAACCGGCTGTAAGGGAATAGGAGCAGTTTTGGCCGTTTTGTCACACAATTGACAGACTGAGCACGATGACAGAATCGCATGGACTTGAGTATCCATGCATGGCCACCAGTAAAGCTCTCTGAGCCGCTGCTTTGTGCGAACTATGCCCTGGTGACCTTCGTGTGCGAGGCATATCACCTTTTCCCGCAGGGACCTTGGGACCACCAGACGTGTCCCCCGGAAAACCAACGGTGATTCCACAGCAAGTTCATGTCGCACCAGGAAATACGGCTGTATCTCAGGTGGGAGAGACCTTTTCACCTTAGGCCAGCCTGAGCGGATAACCTGTCGCAGCAGAGAAAGGTCAGGGCAGTCCTCACATTCAGCTTTAAAATCCGTCAACGGTGTCGCTGTCAAGAGAGGAGAAACTTCAGCTATCTCCAAGAGAAGGTCTTTTTCAGCATCAATGTCAGTGCTGGAGTACATCAGGGGAACCCGTGAGAGGCAGTCTGCGATGACATTCTGAACACCAGGACGGTACTGCACATCATACTGAAAACACATCAGCCTTGCAGACCATCGTGCGATTCTCATGCCCGCTCTGTTCATACCTTTGGTGCTGAGAAGGGTAGTAAGAGCTTGGTGGTCAGTACGAAGTGTGAATCTGCGGCCCCATACATATGTACGCCATCTTTCCACCGCCCAGACACAGGCTAACGCCTCCTTTTCTGTGGTGGAGTACTTTCTTTCAGCAGGAGACAGTGTTCGGGAGGCGAACGCCACAACCCGCTCCACTTGATCTGGATGTAACTGTGTCAACACAGCGCCTAGCCCATAGTCTGATGCGTCTGTGGTGATAAAAGCAGGTAAGTCAGGGTCATAGACGGCAAGTGCGGGACTTTCCAGAAGGAGTTTTTTCAGGTTACTGAAGCTCTCATGTGCTGCCTCGTTCCACTGGAGTTCGACTTTCATGTCTGTTTTCAGCAACTGTCGCAGTGGTTCCACCAGTGTAGCATAATCTGGAATAAATTTACTGAACCAGGATGACAAACCCAGGAACGAGCGCAATGCAGCCATATCCTTTGGAGCAGGAGCCTCGGCAATAGCAGTAAGGTGATGTTGGCTTGGACGTAGGCCTTCCTTTGAGATTACATGGCCCAGGAATGTGATGTGTGACTGGCAGAAGGAACTTTTCCCAGCATTAATCTGCAGGCCGACATCTCTGAGACGTTGGAGAACAGCTTGCAGGCGTGTATCATGCACCTCCTTTGATGTTCCGTAGACGATGATGTCATCCAAGTAGTTGCGAACACCAGGCAGATCTTTCAGGACCGTTTGCATCATTTTCTGGAACGCCGAAGGTGCTGATGCTAGGCCAAATGGGACACGTGTGAACTGGAACAGTCCCTCATGAGTGATGAAAGCAGTCAGCTTGCGGCTCTCCGGATGCAAAGGTAATTGGTGGTATGCTGAGCTGAGGTCAATCTGGCTGTAGTGAGTGGCACCTGCCAAGTCAGAAAACAGATCCTCCATATGAGGAAGAGGATGGCAGTCAGCAATAATGCTCTTATTGGGTTCACGAAGGTCAACACACAGTCTCAACTCCTTTTTTCGCTTTCTGGCCACGACCAAAGGACTCACCCACTCAGCTGCATCGATCCTTTCAATTATGCCAGCTTTGAGTAAGCGAGAGAGTTCTGCTGACACCTCTGTACGTACACTTAATGGCAGGCGTCTCAGCTTTTGGCGTACAGGCCGCACATTGTTGTTTACCTGTACTTTATGGATGAACCCTTTAACACATCCAAGTTGAGCTGGTGGAATAGGATCAACATTGTACACAGCAGACTTCTGGTTAGACGAATCCGGCTCATCTGCAGTTTCATCCTGAATACGGTCCACTTTGCCTCCGACGATGCAGACGTTCAGTGCTCTAATGAGGTCGAGGCCTAATAGCGGGGAACCAGCTTTGACAATGTAGAAGGAAGCAGGAACTTTTTCATTCTGTGCATGCAGTGCAACTGATGCAGGCAGACAACCCATCACAGCCAACTCATCTTTAGCATAAGTAACTAGTTTGACTTTAGGTCGCACCAGTGAACAGTCTGCAAAATACTGTCTGTAGATAGTTTCTGGCAGAATAGACACAGAAGCTCCAGTGTCTACTATCAGCTCTACTGTCTTAGAGCCACCTTGTACAGTTTCAATGTCGACAGTGCAGGTAAGCTTATCTTGAATAGCTGCCATCATTTTAGCATCTTGCACGCACAGTACTGCCAATTCTGGAACCACTACTTCTCTCACTTCACTGACTGACGACTTACATACCTTGGCAAAATGTCCCTTTTACCCGCAGTTATTGCATTTTGAAGAAGCAGCCGGGCAGTTTTTATCATTAGCTAAGTGCTTGTGAGAACCACACCTGAAGCACTTCCGCTGCTGCTGCTTTGAACCTCCCCGTTTGCGTTGGTCTGGAGTGCAGCCTTTAGCGGGGCGAGGTCCTCTCCTCTGGTGAGAGTGGGAATTTGCCGCGTCGACTGTCTGAACAGGCGCGGTCGGACACGAGCCGGGTGTGGAGAGTAGAGTAGCGTTTTTGACTGCTGCTTCTACCTGGCTCGCAATAGTTAGAGCCTTATCCAGTGTGAGTTCATCCTCCAGTAACAGTTTGTCTTTCACAGCGCTGAGATGAGCATTGGAGATCAACTGATCTCTTATCATTTCACTTTCCATTTGTCCAAAGTTACAAGATGAAGCTAACGCTCTCAGAGCCACCACATACTGAGAAACAGTCTCATCCGCTCGTTGCATACGCTGTCTGAATGTATGACGGCACGCCACGACATTCACTTTCGGCACAAAGTGCTTCTCCAGTGCGCTCATGGCGTCAGCATATGTATCACCTTGCTCCGGTAATGTGTAGAATAACCGCTGTCCCTCCGGGCCCAAGCAGTGTAGCAAAACAGCGCGTTTCCTAGCATCCGGCCATGCGTCTCCCGTGGCATTGATTACTAGCATGTAATTGTCGAATATTTTCCGCCATGTAGTAAATGGAATCGGCGGCTCACCCACATGTGGAAGAAAAGATGGTGGACTCGGAACTGATGCACTCATCCTCGTCGCCAATTTGTGGTGTTTCGACAGAAGAACGGAGACGGCTTGGTTTGTAATGGAACGTATATATTCAGCAGTAGTTCGCCATTTTACATCTCACCATACACTTCACTTCTTCTCTCCTTCCATCATCCTTAGTCACAGAGCCCCCTACTGGTAACTGAGTATATGTTCATATTCAGTCCCCCTTGTAAGCAACCCTTCACCATCTTAGCAGTGTATGTAAACACAACAACATGGCACCGTATAACTGCGCAGCAATAACTTGCGAGATCAGTGTCGCACTGATTACCATGTTGTCATAGAAACAGCGGCCAGTAAAATCACAGTGTACCAACATATAGCTAGAAATGAGATTCACACCTTGTTTAGGTTTGTACACAAACTCAGCTTAATTTTTCATTTAGCACTTCGCATCTCTGCAACAATCCAACTGTATATCCATAATCACGTATGCTGCACACTGATATGACTTGTACTGCATGCAGGAAAACAATTACAGGTATATTTTGTAATATTATACAGCATCTGTAAAGTACGCAATAACAAATGAGGAACTGCGGCCCTGTGAGGGCCTAATCTTATTGGCTGTTTACAAAGCACTGCTCCTTTGAGACACTTGATCAAAGACAACTTACTTCTGCACTGGCAGTGACATCGTGTGTAAACAGTGAGCGCTGCAGTGGTTGTGTGCGACTGTGTGTGTATGTGTGTGTGCATATCTGGAAAAGAAAAGACTGGAGGCAGGGGCCTTCTCCCATGTTGAGACTTGGATGAACATTTTGTGTTAATACAGCAAAAAGTCTGTGACAGCATGCTTAATTATTTTTGGCAGTAGCAGGTCCTTCCACAGCCCGGTGGTGCCCAGCGGTGCCTGCATCTCATGGGGGCAGAGAGATGCTGCCATCTGGGGGCGTGTCTACTCTGGCCTTGTTAGCATAAACCTAACTACAGATTCATGAAATTACCTCTGAGACTTCTTCAAAATACACACGGATTTGTGGCTAAGGTAAACACATTGCCCCTTACTGCAGTTCTCATAAATAAACAGGCAACAAACAATTTTCACCTTGCAGTATCTGCAGTGGAGAAGAAAATGGAAAAGTAACCTCAGTGGACACGAAAATGAAATATGAGAGTGTGAAATGGGGGTAAATGCACTTGCTGGTGTTTTCTTTAAGCATCTGCTAAGGTGGGATGTGACATTGCTGAGGTAGGCTACTGGAAGGGCACGATGTCTCCCAGGTGACTTAAGAAGGGAAGTTTCTCTTCCTTGCACCTTGCTCTCCACACACTTGGAAAAGAGCAGCAGGAAACAATATGTTTCCCAACACTCTTGACACCTGTGAAAATGTACCTGAAGACCAAAACTTTTTGGTTTTTAAATCCGTTCTAATGGGAACTGACAGCCTGAAATGAGAAAAGGCGAAAACAAAATCTCTGGGTTATTTTTCTTCTGCTAAACAGTAAGTAACCTCTTCTCTTCGACTGTCCTCCGCTGTGCTAAGAGAAGAAGCAGGTTGCCTGATGATGTCAAGCACCACCACTGGCCTGGGAAATAAATCCTTTAACAGGTGGCCAGCATGCAGGGTGGAGAGCTAAATCAGCAGCATACCTTCCTGCCACCGGAGAGGCTAGCTGTTTTTATGTGCCTTAATTACCCAGTCCTCCAAAACCATCACCCCTATCCTATCTTCCCTGCACCCTACTGCCCTTCATCCACCCTATGACACCAAAGAGCAACGCACGAACACAGATATAATGACCTTATCATGACTGCTGCTTTAGGCAGGCATTAGCAGCTCTCATCTGCCATTATTCATCCTATATTTACGCACATGCTGCTATGCAAACAGCGAACATGCTGTTACTAAGAAATAATTAAACTCAATTCACCGCAAGCTTGGCCAACATTTTTCAGTACTGTCCCTGCAGTTGCCTACAGATCCCTCAGATTCTCTGTCACCCTCCTCCTGGTTTGTCTGTGTTTACATTAATTCGCCTAACTTTTACGACATGTCTTTGTCCAGTCTACGCCTCTATTCCTTATATCACAAACGTTCCAGAGCGGTTTGCACGGACAATGGTGCAGGGGAAGGTCATGACCGGTATTGATCTTGGTTTCGGAGCCGATACACGCCTCTATCTTGGAGATATGAGACAACCGGTGGCAACTACTGAGTATGTAAACAATGCAATGTTGTTGCAATATTCATACTGAGGTTTCACAGCTAAGAGAACGCTGTGTTGTGTCATCTATTATAACGTGCTCCCATTCAGTTATCAGTTTTGGAATGACACTACCGGTTTTTGGTCCTTAACTCCATGGGGAGATAAGCCGTGTGTAGTTTTGTCAGTGTCTGTAGCTAAGCAACTGAGCATTACAGTGAAAGAGACCAGCGCTTGCGGCGGTTGCTAGGGAACTGCTAGAGAGTGTTACCACTTGTGAACGGCACTTCGATAGATCAGCCTCTAATGGTTCAGGTCTGATGGAGCTTCGTCTAAAAGGAGATGAGGGATTGGCAAGTAGGCAGCATCCTCCATCTCACTAGCTTTACCATATGTCACACCCGACAAGTCTCAAGAGCCACACGCATCAGCACACATAACAACCGGATGAAAATAACGGCAGATTTTTTTTTTCTTCAATAGAAAAGCATTTGCATAGAAGTGCAGACTGAATAATTGAGAGGTGTGTGAGAGAGCAGGGTGGCTCAATTGGGAAGAAGGGATGTATGCCTGCCAGCCAAATCCATTAGCCAGGCCTTGCTTGGCTGAGGCAGGCAGCTGATGGGAAGGCTCTGTTATCGGACACTAAAGGACACTAGGGCTGGCCATCACCACGCCTGCCCTCTCTACCCTTTTTCCGCAGGGGGAGAGAAAGGAAGACGGGGAGAGAAAGGAAACGTGGCAAAATGACAAAGACAAAAAGGGAACGTGAGGGGGGGACCAGTGAGGTTCAATAACAGAAAGACTGAGGAGGTGTTGCCCTATTACAGACTTATAATTGGCCTGCAAGGGCGGTCAAATGAGAGGCTACTTATCGCACATTGCAGTTGCACAAGAATACTTGTCCATCTCTACACCTGGAGCCCATTTAAAAGAGCATTAGGACAAATGAAGCGTTGAAAAAGAGGACACTAGCTCGCAATTTAAGCAAGGATATTTCAAAAAGAAGTGTTAGACAATGGTGTCCCATAGAAAAAAGTATAGCTTTGATGAGTCTAATTGCTCTGCAGAATATCTCCAGTAGAGTAGCAGTTCCAGAGAACCTCTCTGCATGGTTTCCTGTAGCATACAGAGTATAATATGTTGTAGGGATTATTAGAGCTTTATCTTCTTATGTCTAATAGTGATCCTTAAATTTATATTGTGAGCAAATCCCCATAAGCATTATCTGGATTAAAGCATTATCTACTAACAGATTCTTTAAATATACCTGTGCAGAAAGTTACATGTATCGCCATGAGAAAAAAAGAAGCTGCCCTCTGCTTTAACTCGTTAGCCAAGAAAACTTAATGAAGTTACTATATAGTAAAATATACCATTTCCTAGGTTAAAATTTTAAAATGGCTATAAAAGAGAGTTTAAGGGAAAGGTTAGCATCAAACACCTGACAACTGAAAACAAGGAGTAACTGTTTCAAACAAATATCCCCACAAAATTCGAACATCTTTTTCAATATCCTCCCCGTGTTTGCCATTTCAGTGCGTCTCTGTTAGCAGTTTACACATCGTATGTGTGCGTGAAAGAAAAACACATTGCTGCAGTGATGCATTGCCAATCAGATTTATGCTGCACAGTCTGGCGATCCTGGAGAGGGTGACATCCAAACAGAGAAAAGCAGATAGAGAGGAGCACCACACTGAAACTGCTTGTACAGAATCCAGTACAGCATGGCTAAGTCATGGCTTTGAATAAACACAGAGACAAGTCAAAATCACAAGCTTCAAACAAAAACACTTTTTTCCCCATAAAAGTGATTTTGGGCGAGGGGGTTTGATCTTTTCTTTGCTCCTGCAGCACAATGAATTTAAGGGAAACCAACACCAAAACAGTACGCAAGATGCCCCCTCTAAGCTATAGGAACAGTTGACAAGATAGACACAAGGAATGAGCAACAAAGAAAAGGAACCGCAGAACGTAATTTATAATTGTCATTTGAGCCTTGAGTTTCATCGGCTCTTATCGTGACAGAAGAGTATGATAGCTTACAAACAGAGAATAAGAGGGGACAGCCACGGGGTCTGCTTTAAGAGGATACAGCTGTGTGTGTTTACAAAGCTCGCATCTCCTACAGCTCGCTCTCCTGCTCCTTCTTTCCTTCTCTCAAACACACACTGAAACTCGAGCATGAACAAATATGCGCAATTGAATTAGTTCCAAGGACTGTTTAACCGCATATACCATTAAGGAACATTATAAGAAATACCTTCCTGTCTTCCTGTCCCCGTAAGATCACTGGATATAAACATAACTTAAAGGACATGCTGTTCATTAAGATGAAGAATATTTTTAATGGTAGGTATTCATCCTCGGTAAGTGAATACTCATAAAATTTCAGCGGCCGTTTGGTGGATGCCGTTAGCGTATGTGCTTTAGTTCACTATGTATAAGTGCGTAAATGCTTAAACTGAATGGGCCCAGCAGGAATCCGACTGGTAAGTCCCGTTCAGCTGCAGCATACATGAAACATGCTGCCACTCCAACCGCAGTAAACTTGCAATTAAATACTCTCTTTCTTTGAACTCTAAGAATCCCCATAAGATTTCAAATAATTGCTGCAATTTAAACCTTTTTATGCCGTAACATCGTTTTACCGCCTCAGCATAAGCAAGTCTAGAAGCCCGTATTAAAATAGGCATTTTGCAAGAATAAATAGCAGCTATCTCATACCAGTGGCGCCGCATCTCAATGAGCTTGTTATAGGGCTACAGGAAGCGCATCCTCGCAAAGCGCTGAAGTCTCATTTGCATCTTTTCATATTTAATTCTGGACAACAGAGACAGGTCTTGATGCGGCCTAATGTAATGCCTGACATCGCCGGAGCCCTGTAATTATTTTCCTGACCTGCCCAGCAATCATCTTTCTTGCAGTTAATTTCTAACATAAACAAATCCTCAGGTGGTCCAAGATCTTTGGGAGTGTTTCGCATGCATAACAGCAGCCTGATAGCACAGGCTGTCAAATTCTCCTGCGACACATCCCAACTTGTTCCATTAGTGCTTTATGAAATGCTAAATTACGGCTTCTCCGAAAGAACACGATAATTGTTAGATATGATTATAAATGGATAATCTTTTTCCAACTAAGATTGATAATAGAAGGAGGAAAGCTCAGAATTAATAATTAACATGATTCAAACTTTGCATTTTTAGGCTCACTGGGGTTTTAAAGGCACTGGAGCAGACTGTTCAATTTTTGAAAAAGTTGGAAATGAGGTGAATGTTGTTTTCTTTCGATATAGCTCGATGGTCTGCCTAAATATCTGCACACTGGAAGTTGTATTGTGCTTCTTTTGTGTCGTGTCTTTGTGTGTGTGTTGTTGCTGTGAGTGAATATTTAATGAAGCCATGGCAGGCTCTCCACTGCTGTTCGTCTGGGCATGGAGTCAGCGGAAAAAAACTCTCTGGTTCTGCCATCTGTTGGAATCAATAAGGGGGCTTGAAAACCCCCAGCCACCATTCAGGGCTCCAGCATGTTGACGATTAAAGGTAACCCCTCTCTCTGTTCCTGAAAGTCCTGCTCACCACCAGCAAGGTTAAAAGGCAGGTGTTGAAAGTAGTATATTACACCCTGCACAGTCATACTAATCCCTCAATTAAATTACAGCTCCTAAGCAGACAGGCATCTCCTGGTGCGGCAGCTCCAAAACCGAAGCCCTGTGACGTGCTCGAGCACTACAGTCCGCACTTCAAGCTTTGGGTGGATTTATGTAGGGAATGATGCTCTGCAGAAAGACAACAGTAAACAATGTGTTTGTGCAATGTAACTAGACATTAAAAGCTTTGGGATGTGTTTGTTTAGCATGACAGACGCATTTGGAGGCTTCAAAACACAGGAACACTCAAAAATCCGCTTTGTCCTGTTTGCCTTCCCTCTGATGTTTACAGTATGTGGCTGTCATGACTGCAAAGTAAAAATGTCTGTCTGTGGCAGATGGGGAAAGACTGAAGCAATGTCCCTCTGCTCTAGCCCAGAGGGGTGCCTCTCCTCTAATGGGGAAAAATAAGGTTGTTTAATTGTAGTTTATTTCAGAGCCTGATTGCTTTTATTGAGCTCCATTATTCTTGTTAATGAGCTTGTAATGTGAATGCTGATAATGTGAGAGCGAGTCTTTTTCTCACAACGTGAGATCCTAGCACTTTCTGCCCACTAAACCCTTGGCTACTTTTGTTCCAGCCCGAACATCTGCTTTCTGCTCCCCGCATCATCGCCACTGACCTAGTGATCAGTCGGGAGTGAAACTTTATGTCCCACGCTTAACATTTCTTACCTGCAAAACTGCAAATGGAAAAGCACTGAAGTGCTCTGACATAAAAATAAGTTATACTGGACGACTCTCAAGAGGAGCCACAGAAATTCATATGAAGATAGTGGATTATGGGGTGGTGGGGGTTACTCTTCTAGAGCTATGAACGAACATTTAATCAAAAGTCGTTCATGTTTTTTTGTCTTCCGTGTCCACAAAGACTGTTCAGAGACATTAATATTATGAGTGGCAATCTCTATTTTTCTAGACGGCAACTTTTTGACTGCCATTTGGAATTGGGCAAGTGGATTGGCATTAAATTGGGTTATGCAGTGACAAGTTTGCTAAAATGTAATTGGCATTTGGAACAGGGAGAAAGCATTAGCATTACACAAAGAGTGCATTATGAGTGAATAATGCACTGTGCTACCAGTTTGGACATGCAGCAAAGTGAATGTCAAAACTCATTCGAACACACATTCCTCAGCCCATAGTGCTGCATATCACACTTAAACAAGGATACAAGGAATCCTATCTTCTCCTCATTCCTTCATTATGATATCCACAGAAACGGCGCCGGAGGAGGGAGACAGCGGTGCCAGAAATGCAGATATAGATGATAGCAGATAGACAGCATGACAGATCATTGCTCATCACAGGTCACAGCAAGAGTGAAACCTACCTCAACATGAATTAGGCGAACGGGAAGAAAACGTCCCTGTCCATCATACGGCTGTAGGCTCACCGGAAAAAGGCACATAAATGATTTACTCAAATCTACTTTACACAGTTGTGGGTTCAGTTCACATGACCCAAATGTTTTTGGATTATGCAACAAAGGCACAAAGCTCCATAGCATAATGTCAGGTCCAAAAACTAAAAAGGTCTAAACCCTGTGCTTTGGAGCTGTAATTACCAACACACACACAAAGTTTAACAAACTTCAGACAAGTTCTTGTTTTTGCACATGGTATAGCTAATTCCAATATGCAGAGGAACTCACTAATCTTGTTACTGCAAAGAGAAAAGTGCTTAAAAGATAATTAATGACATCAGATCCTCATAAGAATAACTGGTGGATCTGGCCTGCCAAGGAGGCTCCACTTATTCAATAATGTAATGTTTGCCACACAGTGTCATGCTTGGTGGAATACAGGGCAACACAGCGTATTGTATCATTGGACTGTTGCTCAGGAAAAGCGCCAACTGATAATGGCTCTGTAATATAATGACAGCCCGATCATGGCAGTTATTTGAGAGACTTATGAGAACACATTTTGCTTCCAAAAAAAAAAATAAAATAAAATCCTGTTCTATTATTTGAATAAGTCATTAAACAAGCTTCGGGCTGTCAGACCTATCCAGCTTAAATCCTTAAAATTATAATGATTAACTTGTCCTTGCAAACTACCAGAGAACACTAATACTATGCTGATACATTTAGAGTGAAGGAAGTTAAATGAAAGACTTGGAAAATGACTGCTAACAAACTAAAAAGAATTACTCAAGTATTTTAAATCTCATTCCTTCCGCAAAACCCAAATCTTTTTATGAAACTTTCCCATCAGCTATTACTACTACCGAGACTGTACAATAACACCCTTACAGACGTACTCAGCCAGCAAAAAAGGAGGCACTTTTCTTTGTGCAGAGGCCTCTATGACTTCTGAGAAAATGTAATAGCTGATATTATCTCAGTAGCGAGAAATAATGGGGTCCTCTCCATCAAAGACCATATCCACATGCTACAGCATTTCTTGTTAATGTATGTTTTAGAAACACATGAGAGGAGAAAAGTAATCAGTGCCACTGTATGAAATCGCTCCGAATCTGAGCCTTTTCTTTTTTGATCTTGCCTCCGCCACATTATCTGTTTTTCTTGTGAACTAGACTGTATTCATTTTCACAGAGGGTTTATCAGTGATGACATGCTGCGTATGTGTGTTGACAGAATAGGGGGTTGCTGCTCTGCATGAGGCCCACTGAGCATGGCCATACCCAGCTTGTCTGCTTCTAAGCCCAGGAGAAAAACCTTTTCATCCCCCCCCCCCTCTTTTTTTTTGCTACATGGCTCTTAACTGTACATGTTTAATGAGCTGGCATCTCTTCTTCCAGTTTACCCCCCCTCCTCTTCACTTTGGTTTTCCTTCATGCTTGCACTCACTTTTTCTTTTCCTCTTTTTCTTCTTCATCCAATCTTCTTCCTGTTGGCATTCATAATACCCCAGAAGGGATTGAGGAACACCGCCATCCTTTGCTACAAGAAATATTTTCTGCCAAAGTACTTCATATTCTTTGTGCTCACATTCACTGTCCCATATTCCATGCCAAGGGTGTGAGGTATGCAAGAGGAGAAGAAGAAGAAAAAAAAATGCAGGCCTTACAATGAGGTGAATAAAAGCTTTAGAAATTTGCAGATAATCATAAAAACGGGCATATCTTGCATTTCAATTTAAGTACAATAATAAGTTCTAATCAGGACCCGTCATCATTTTTGTACCATGAAAAAAAGAAAAACTCAAATTAATTCTTTGTGTTGGGGAATTGTAAAGCAGATGGAGAGAAAGGCCTTCATAAAAAAAAAAAAAAAAAGCCCATCTTTCTTGGACGATTAGGTTTTTCCATTTTGTTACTTCCTGTCAAAAGCACCACTCCATAAAACAGGACAAATGGCATTCCATGAATAGATGAATGGTTTCTTCATACATGTTCAATTTAAATCTATCATTAATGAGTTAATTTGTCAGGGGTCCAGCATAAAGCTTCATCACACAGACCACATTGACTCCATTTCTTTGACAGGGAGAGAAATGCCACTTCACGAGTGCAAGAGGGTTCAAAGAACTGCATGTGGAGCACTTTAAGACACAGGACTGTAAACACAGTGCAGCATCTACAGCTTCCTGCTTTCTCTTTGCATCGAGAAAAGGTGCCAGGTCACACATTTTCTCCTTTGTGACCTTAATGAATCTGTGCCAATCACAGATCAGGTCTAATCAAATCTAGAACTACTCGATTAAAGGTTATAAGTCCATAATAAGAGCAGTTTTAATGAAGAAGTCTCTGCAAAAGACCACTGCGGTTGACTTTCACTGCACAATATCTCATGGTATGTTATTACCCTCTATCTAAACTGTGTGCAAAGGAAAAAATAAATACTAAACCTCAGTGCTAATACTAAACCATAGGATAATAAAAATCTGTCCAAAGAGATGTGGAGAGAAGATAAACAGCAGAAATGAAAGAAGAATGAAAGTGCTAGAAGAGAATGATCTGATTTATCTGAGGTGGCTCATATGTGAATAGCGGAGGAGACCAGAGTCTTCCAAAAGGGCGGTGTTGTCTGAGGAGGCCTTGGACAGTGATTTATGGATCAGAAGTGGATGTGTTAATGGACTGGGCCTTTGGACCATATCCATCTCAGGTATGCAGCCCCATACCTGAGATGGATATGTTCCATGGCAGCATTTCAACAGAGCATAAGACATCATCTCATTGACTGAGTGCATTACAGATCTATGTAAACACAGAGCCTAATGTCAGCCACTGTTGAAGAATGAATAGGCCACTGGTGACGCACTTCACAAACAGACACTTTTAAAAAGCGCAGCGGGAGAGCGGAGATCAAGACAGGTGAGAAAGGTTACAAACAGCATGCACATTTACACTGTTTTGTTCCCAAAAGCAGACAGCAACTGTGACAACGGCAATGGTGCAACATTTCAAACTTAGTTAAAAAGCAAGAAGGTGGCCCGTGCTTGATAAATATTAATATGATTTAGATTGTTCAAACACAGAGGGTATGTATTGATGCTTCAACCTTGCTAACCTGCCTAACCACCCCCCCGGGGCTGAAATAAATCAGAGGGAAAATGCAAAGAAGGAAAAGCCCCAGCAGTGTAAAGGGCATTGGAACTGAGTAGTATGACACACTGGTCATTCAGTAGTGTGTTGATACTGCAAGCCCTATCTGTAGCTGTTCTTAAAGGGAAACAAACCCTGACTATAGAAAATATGTGCTAGACCGATTTGAAAGAGGATTAGTCCAATTAGGAGCAATCATCTTATATTTCTTAAACATTTTGTTTATGCTGTGATTGACAGAGCTCGACAAATTTGGGGGTGCTTCAAATATTCTATACATTTGGAGCTACAAATAAAGAGTGACTATGGTGGATTCAATAATATCTCATGTATACAGACTATTGGCATAGATCGGTGTCACTAGGTAGCATTAACTGTAGCTCAGAGTTTGCTTTCCATTTCTTCCATGAGCATGGACTGTAGGAAAGGTATCTGAATTCACCACACTCCCGCTGTAGTGTACTGCAACTTCCTCAGTGCTTCCTTACCGACTTGTCTACAAACTGAATAATTGTGATGTTTTCTCAAGGCATAAAACAGGTTTGAAGAGAGCTGAGTGCCAGACTGCAACAGCTGAGCAGCACTGATCACGAGTCTCAGACAGAACGCTTGCGTTCATCCAAACCTTGTAAACACCATTAAAACATCAGGGCCTATAAAACAGTTTTATGAAGTAAAGAGGCAACTTTACGGCTTTTGTACCACGGCTCCTAAAAGAATGTGACTCCTAGCGCTGGTGCTTGCCCGAGAAGTGAAAGAAAAACGAGAGCGAGCACAAGACAGGTTTCAATCACTTGCTGTCCGTGGAGGAGAATGGGGATGCTTATGACAAAAGGGACCGGACATCTCAACACAAACTAAAATCTTTATTGTTACCGGTGCACTGATTCTGTTTACTGTGAGCTGAAGGAGTTTAATACACTGTCTCCACACAGTGCATTTAGAGAGCATGTCGGGAGGTGCAGGGGGTCACTGTTTACCCTTTACCAGTGCTGTTAGAGGCACTCTGACAGAGACCAATATCCATTTGGCCATTTGGCGAGTGTCCTTTGCGGCAGCTTTCTCCCCTCCTTTCTCATACAGTAGCATCCTAATCAGATTGGTCAAAATGGCCCCAATTTCATGGAGTATATAAATAAATAAAGCACAGAAAATCACTTATACTGTATTTTGGAGCCAACATTCATCATTGTCACCAGGCATATACAGTTCATATGCCCCTAACACGTCCCATTTCCCCACCAGCAGCCATCTCGCCTTTTGATAGGACAGCATACTCGCTCATTTATAGAAGAGCCTGTCAGTTTTGTGCTATTTACTAATGTAAATGTCCCCCGGATGAAGTCATTCTCAGGCATACCCTTGCTGTGACAGGAAAACAGGCAAGCGCAGGCGTTTTGAGTCATATTTGTGTCCATTTTGCATAGATTTGAATAGTCTCACAAAAGTAGCTGAAGGTCAGGGTGACCTCAAGGCAGTGCATGCTACAGTGCTCGCTTCCATCACAAAGTTAACGAAGTCCATGCAAGCACAGGCTTAATTGCAGAGAAGTCGGCCCAAGCTCAGGATTATTGAAGTCTCTTTATAAAATATGGAAACCCTCAGTGCAAAGTCTAATATTTCATTCACGCCTAATCTAATAAGCTGAGTCAGGGGAAATATTCTTGTGTTTCTTTATTGGTTTCAAATTCCATAGACTGGAAGTTGTACTGTTTACAAATTATTAAAAAAAAAATTAACTTCACAACAACAAAAGTCAAATGGTTTATATAGTCCTATATATAAAATACTACTACTTCCATATATAAAGTAAAAGTTTATTTAAATATACTAATTTATACAGAGAGCAGAAGAACCAAATGAGGATCTTATGAGGTTACCACCAAATCATTACAGAGAGAAGTCTTTCCTTTTGTTTATAGTGAAACTCCATCATATCAGTTGCACTCCTATTGAGTTACAGGACAAATAAATTACTGGGCATTTAGTGTGGCAAGCAGCAGCGTCTCTTAAAGCTAGGGGGGAAATCTCAGGACTGAGCCGAGGAGAAATGCCACTGCTGAGATCCATTTCCAGCTACGTAGGAGGGGAACTAAACAGTTTTCTTCCTCTCTCTGCTGCTCTTTCAATTTATGTTTGAATGTGCTCTGTGGCCTGCCCACTTGTTTCTGAAGCTGATAATCGGCTCAGGAAAATTAGCTTATCTACATTTAGCATTCAGGAAGACAGAGGAGTCTTGTAAACATAAATAAATAAAATCCTGCACTGTACGATACTTTGTTGTGCTTAAAAGAAAGAGAGAGATAGCTTTTCTGTGCACAAAAAAGAAGGGGGGGGGGGGGGGGGGGGCTTCCAAAGGTCTTTAAAAAAACACACTGAGGATTTTAAATTGTGTGACTGATATTCATTTGTCTACATGTGGAAAAAAGCCATGTCCCAAGGACAGGATAGATAATCAGTGAGTGGCTTCTGTGTACTCTCCACAAGGAGTACACCTCCCTGTCAGTCAAAGTTGTGACGTTATAGATGAAGAATCAGTTCCCCACTGGGGCTCTGCAGGTGAATTACAGGAAGGGCAAGGCGCTGCTAGGATGTAGATCACAACTCATTAAAGCATCTTGTTACAGATCTGTGCATATGAAACACCAAAAATCAATTAGGAATATATTTGCATGTATACATACATCAGATCATGTCCTATTTTCAGCATTATAACCTTTAACAATGGGGCTCAACCTGCAGACGAACACCACTGTGGAGAATGTGTGGGTGGCGAGCATTATTATCTGAGTATATATGGCTCATCTATTAGTTTTTCCAACATGAGAGCAGGAATATGCCGTCATGCAAAACTGTTCACTAGAAAGCAAGTGTCACATCACATTCAGGGTGAACGAACATCTGACAAAGGGCCAGTGGTGCTAGAATAAAGAAAGGCATGGGTAGTCAGCAGACACTATAACCTCCCCAGGCCAAATCCCCATCACATACAGAGACAGACCCAAGCTGTCACAACAAATAAGATTCTTTCATGACAACAAACAGTAGCAGCCTGACTCTGTTTGCAAAAAGGAAACGACGCTGACAGGCAGGCGAGGGCATGGACAAGTGAGGGATTTCCATGTTAATGTTAAAATTATGTTGACCATACCTATCAAATATCTACTACATAAATCCCTCATGATGGCTGATGCACAAAATCCATTTAGGCAATTTCCACAGCAGGCTGTTGATTTCCACTGACATAATAACAGCCAATAATCCCTGATGAGCTCTTAAACAAACACAGTTTTATGTTGCCAGGCAAATTGCCACCTCTGTTAAGGGCTAAGTGACATCTCTGAGCAGAGTCACTAAGTGTATGAGTAAAATTAATTCTGCTTTGGCGGGTACAGCAGGAGTCATTAACGTACTTAAATTTCACCCTGCAACTTGTATCTAAAATGCCCACCTAAAAATTATCGCCCAGTGAGGTCAGTGCAGAATAATGACTCCAATGAAAAACAGGTAAGTTTAGGAAGAGAACCTTGAGGGGGGTATTACCTCTTTGGCAATATCTTAATATGAAGCATATCCTACACTGCAGGAAAAGTTATATCAGTGTCTTGACCTATACAGCTTCTTGAAATGCAATAAAACCTTTGCAGTGAATCAAAACAGACACGCTGGATAATTTATCTTAAAAGAGATCAAGGAAAAGACTCATTATCCCAAATGTTTCAAGCATTGCCAGGCTGGTATATATTTTTAGATATTGTAGTATTGACTCTCCCTGAATGATTTGCCTTTGCACTTAAAAATTCAAACCTTTGCTTTACTCGAAACTGCAGGTCTGCACAAAGATGCACTGATGCATTCATTTAAAGTACTTGCATTTTTGTTTCACGAATGTACAAATTCTTTTGAATTGGTAAGAATATTATATTAACGCATTTAAAAGAAGAACATAATGTAACAACAGTGTAAAAAAGGGAAGGGGTACTGGCAGCACTGGCAGACACGAGCTGCACAAGCTCTTGGCAGCTTTGATTCTTCACCTTGGACCAAAGCTTCAGACCCCAGTATGGTCAGATAAATCCTGACTCAGTTCAGTGTTTCAGGGATTTTTCATTCCAGGATACAAGTGTGTGCCAAATGCATGAATAACCAGTCCTTTGAGTGGGATTCAAGGATGATGCTGATGAAAGTATCTCAACCCATTCAGCAGATGGCAGATTCATTCACACAACCCAAAAATTCCACTGTGAGACAAAGAAGGTATTATAAACAACAGTTTGGCAAG
Source organism: Copadichromis virginalis (assembly GCF_057382275.1). NCBI lineage: Eukaryota > Metazoa > Chordata > Actinopteri > Cichliformes > Cichlidae > Copadichromis > Copadichromis virginalis. The sequence continues at coordinate 23,349,813 of NC_140630.1, forward strand.
TATAATGGAGATAACATTTGTACACACACTTTTCTTCAAGAGAATAGTTTATTTGGAAACTTTCTGACTTCTTTCAAAAACCAGGATACATTTCAGTTCAAAATAGATCTGCTTAACCGAAATCTTAAGTTTAAAGTTAAAGACAGTATGTGACAAGGTGCTGGATGGGCCTAGGTTTGAAAGACACATTGTTTTTCTTCTTTTTTTAACATAGTTGAATCTTCACATAGTCATGGTATAAAGAAAGCGCACCCTTTTTCAATTCTAAGGTTTTACACATCCGGACTTTATCAAAAAATCCTCTCTTCCTGAACAGGTGGTAAATTTGGTTCAATACAACCTCAGCTGAAAAACACATGACATATTACGCCGTGCTATTATTCATTTAACAACAGCTGAGCCAAAATGCTGAAGCAACGTGTGAAAAACTAAGTACGCTTTTACGGTTGCCATAGGAATTAAGAGGGTAAATAGCAGCCAGGTGGTGATAATCAAATACACTCAACTAACAGATCATCAGCATGTGTGACAACCTCGCGAAAAGCTGAAGTTTTGACAATGGAGCATTCAGGTGCATGCTAACACAATGCCAAGGTGGAAAGACATCCGCGATGATCTTAAAGAACCAGTTGTTGTTGACCATCAATCTGGGACAAAAATTCTAGACAGCTGCCAACCTACCCAGGACTGGACACCATAGTAAATGTACCTAAATGTCAGAACATGCACTGCTCAGAGATATTACAAGAGCACCAAAGAGCTACATTTAGGACTACAGGTCTCAATTACCATGCTAAATGTTACATTTCTTAAATTTCAAAGACAGTACCTGTACAATGATCCCAAGCACAGCAGTCAATCTACAACTGAATGACTGAATTAAAAAAAGAATCAAGGCGTCAACATCCAGACCTAAACCTGACTGAAAGGCTGCTCCAAAGACCTTAATAGAGATGTACATAAATGAACCTCAATGCACTGAAGAAACGCTGTAAAGAAGAGTAGGTCAAAAAGATGTGAATGACTGATGAAGTCTCTCACATTATTACCAAAAAAGTCATTATTTCAAGATATTGCTGCTAAGGGTGCTTCTACAAGCTATTAAATCATGGGGTGCACAAGCTCTTAAGACAATTATGACTGTAATACCATCAACTAGAAAGCGGTACCATGATATGAAATAGTAATGCTTCAAAAAGCTGGAGAGAACATAGGATAGATACAGTGTCTAATGTATGCAGGAAAGAGAGCTGGGGTACATTTTGGCCAGAAAAAAACACAAAAAACCCCATCAAAGTCATCCTCCAGTATGCATGCTGTACAAGAATAACAGTGGGAACCAGAGGAGTCCCAAAGGGATAAAGTCCTGTCCCTTGTTGCATTCTTTACATTGTAGATCTCTAATTAGTCACAAGTCTTTTCCCTGAGAACTGATGAGAAATATTTGCATTTCATTATTTTGGGATGAAAATTAATGGCAGAAAAAGGAAAAAGAAGAAAGATTAGATGTGGCTTGAAAGGCACTTGGGCAGTTTTTGAAGTCACCACTAAGGATCATCTCACTCTGCCATGTTCTTTATTCCCTTTGGAAAGAATCCTGGTTTCTATGGCCAAATTACCACTGAAAAGAACTCAGATGCTGGTTATGACTAAGGGTTTTTTTACACTCATGCTTCCAAATGCAAAAGCTACTGAGAGCCAAAAAAACCGACTATATTGACTACGTCCTTTTAAAATCATTCTAAGATGCTGTCAGATTGAATATCATTAAAATGTTTTATTTCTTTTCATTTCACTTTTCTCCTGTCATCAGCCTTGTCATGAACCGCCACCAAACCCCCATTAAGCCCCCTAGTGCAGTCAGACGAAGTACAAAGCAATCATATCTGCTGATTAAAGCTCTAATGCATTCTGCTGCACGGGGCTGGGCCCTGCATCATTAATGAAGAGCAGATATTATATCCTATTTGGAGGGAGAAGGGAAGCAGCTCATATTAAGCATTAGTGCTCCCCTTGCACTACTTCCACCCACACACACACAGAATAGCAGGCACCTGGCTGACCTGCACTCTAGCTAACATGTGGAAGGCATCTGCATCATGACATCAGTGAGCAAATCCTGCTAGGCTAAATCTGAAGGTTGTTCGACTTAATGTGTCTGTGCATAGCATCCGTATATTTCTGCAGGTTTGCACGGTTAAAGGAGATCATCTAGCTTAGCTGACTTCTGGTTTCCCCTCCCATGGCATTCCTCTTGTTGTCTGCTGCACAATTCCTCTCCCTCCCGCTTTCTCCTTCTCTCTTGGCATCAGCACAGTGGATGTAAGGCCAAGTGGTCAGTCTCTGAGGAGGGACACCCGCGCGGCATGGTGTTTGGGACAAACACTGCAGCAGCATTTCCTCTGCTCTACCCATCTGCTGGTTTTGGCCCGCTCCTCTGGAGCACAACACAGATCTGGCCGGGCTTTAGCAAACATGCTTGTAAAGCAGCCAAACCACTTTACACATGACTTTTCTGTAAGTACGGTAGGCAACAATTAAATATGGGAATTGAATTGGAATTCTGATCTTTGAACAGTGGGATTGTTAAAACACTGAGTAAAGGTCATTCCCCACAGCTCAACTCATAAAGTATTTTTGACATGTCTCCAGAGAACTGCGCATCCTGTTTATATACAGGCATTAGCACATATTTACAAGTAAGGGCATGGAAAAAAAGTTGACTAATATTTCTCAAAAGGACTTGAGTTTAAGCTGTTGCACAATCCTTCATATCACTGTGATTTGTCATTAGTCCCACTGGCAATCTTCCTAACAACTAGTGCACTATTGTGTTAGAAAGTGATTAATATACAGTGAGTTAATCATTATTGGACACTCTAATTGGATTATCTTCCAAGAACACAAAAAGGACTAATTATGAGCACTCTCATGTAAACACTGTTTATTTCTCTCTGATTTGTGCTTTCCCCTAAGCCATTCTTACCTCCAGAGCAACAGAACTGTCACTGCAACACAAAGTCAAGTAAACAGTGACAATGAAATCATGAGACAAATCATTTGAGCCATCTGCATATAAAACAGTAGCAGGCCCGAGAGCAGTCTGTGCTATGACAATCTAATTACAAAACTTCACTGGAGCAGAAAAGAGAAGTGAGGAAAGGAGATTCAGAGCAGCATAACCCTCCACCTCCAAACCCCCTGCAATTGCATTACGTTAAAATGCCTGGCCTTTAATTTATCTGTATCATCTAGCGCAGGTAATTTTGAGTGCATAGCAGGGAGTAATACAGACAATCAATAAAAAGGAGCCACGAGGAGGCAACAGAAGTGATTGCTTCAATCAACTAGACAGCTAGAGGATATGAGTTGTCCACATCATTTTCATGTGAAATTTAAAAAAAAAGTACAGTAATAAACAGTGCAGCTATTACTTACCTGCACCGTGTTATACAAGAAAGAGTTGAGGGGTTCAAATGAATGACATTGAAAAATGAAGGAAAACGGCACATATTAGGGAGACTGAAGAATGGCCTGTTGAATGATGGCTACTGCACTATATGAATATATTAAACAAACTAAGGATTTAAACATATCAATATTTACTGTACATGACCAGATTGATAAGCCTTCTGAATTATGATCCAACTTCCAGACACAATCTGGTCCAACCCCTACGAAAACTGGCATCAGATGTGCAAGCCAGAAAACACAAATCCCAAAATTAGCTGGTAAAGTACGCTCTACTCCACCGTTTGTCATCTGCTCTCTACAATAAGGATTAAATTCAACAAAGATGGAGGCGTACTCAGATGTTTAGCCATTTGTCTCCAAGAGTTTTATGTTACCTGAAAATAGACTTGGTTTTAAATAGATGCTTAAGCGAGTGAAAATGTTCAGAGACAGAGAACCAATCGCATTACAAAGAATAGTAAGTGCTGTATATTTACCCAACCAAAGCATCTGCCGGATAATGTGGCTCCCTTTCTTTTGTGTGAGATTTTATTTAAGAAAAAGTCAAATTAAAAGTATACTTAAAAGTTACAGGGGTCGGAAGACTAAGCAGATATCTCACAGCAGAAGCAGATTAATAAGAAAACCTTCTATATTTACTTGTACACATTAAAGGTACACTGAGTAAAATATCACCATTAGATGTCAGTAGAGTGCAGACCGCAGTCAACTGAGTTCTGTTTTCTTACCACCTACCAATTCAAGCTACGGTGGCCACTGCAGGACAAACATGTTTTAGTTAGCCAAGCGAGATCAACATATTAACTGTAGACTGTAACGGTAGTCTCTTTCTGCTGCTGTTTGTGTAAGAGACACATTTTTGTACACACCATATTTTAGCATATTTGAATAATATCAACTTCAAGTAATCAGGAAACAAACAAACAAACAAACAAACAAAAAAAACCCACATATGTGTCAATTAAATATTTTGTAGTATTTTAAGTTTTCACCCCAAGTCACCTCAAAAACTTTGAACAAGGTTGATCTGTAGTGACTGTACCCATATATCAAAGTGAGTTTTTTGACTTCTGGGTGTTGGCCATTGTTTACCTCACCTGTCAATCTCAGATGAGACATGTCCACAACTATTTATTCTGTCAGAGGCTGTAAAACTTTGTAAAAAGAGTCCAGTGACAGTCAATGAGCCAGTGACACTCACTCTTGTGAAATAACAGCAAAAGTGAGGTGAGTCTTTGAGAATATGGTGAACCTTTCTGTTGATAAACAATTCTGGTTTTGCCACTGTTAGCCTCTATTAGCTGCTGTTAGCCAGCATTGGTAAACCTGTCTTTGCTTTTGCATTTTTGCTTCTTTGGTGAGGGGGAACCCTTCTCATAAGATAAAATATGGGTATGACTCTTCATATCTTGAGGCTGAAGATGCAGGCACAAGTTACAACTTGCCTCCACCACATGCAAGCGCCTATGAGGTCTCTTCTCCATCTTTGGTGTACTCTATGTGGTCGATCTCTAGCCAACATTGCAGTTCTACCAAAATAGGTAGAACTGCAATGTCCAACGCAGCCATCTCATGTATTCAAGATTGAGGGACAACATGGTGACTTTCTCAAACTGAAATAATTAATCTATGTAACAAGTATGCTTGTTTTGTATTAAATAAACTCAAAAATGTACTAACTGCACCTTTAATATTTAGAGGTAAGTCACTGGTTTTTCAGTCCACTTATAGATCATAAGAAGCACATACAAATCTAGCATTTAATTAATTCTCCATGAAGACAGGGCAAATGGCGTGTCTTGTTTATTCAGTTTTCCCTTCTGGAAACACACAAGAACAGAGACTATACCAAGCAGACAGGTGTGAGCTACCCCTAAGCTCTAGCCAAGGGCAAGTTTTGTTTTCCTAGGATGTAGTTGTTATGCTTTGGAATGGATTAGGACAACGTGATCCAAGTCTACAGTAGAGCTTTGAGGCATCTTTTCTCCAGAGTGTGGTCCCACAGCCTGAGGAAAGGTAGATACAGTTGCCAGTGATAAAGTATGGTTGGTGCACACATTGTAACTGGATTACGCCTTCTGGCCATGAGGTATTCTCTAGAGGTCAGCATGCAGTGAATTCATTGCCACAGAAATATGAATCAAGACTGTGAAACACTTGCACTGCTAAGGATGTTTTACACCTTTATAGAAAACTTCTGAAGGTGGTGATTATAAAGTTTTGCACCAGTTATTTAAAATCAGATGATCCTGCTCTCAGCAGATGTGGCTTGGAAACAAATGCAAATGGCTCAACAACCAATTAACACAGGCACTCTATTTTAAAGTCTCGACTTTGTTGAACAATGTGGTGGCTATTAACAGCTACTGGTAATTTACATCCAGTTGACAACAACACACGAAAACTGAAACATATTTGTAACATTAATTATTATGCTGAAAAAGATTCAGTTTCCCTATGCTTCCTTATCCTTCCTATGTCTGTGTGAACAGTATTGTTGCATTTCTGCAGGTTTGCATATTAATGGTGTGAATTGTTCATTTTATCACATCTCAGAGGTGTTCTATTGAATTCACATCTGCAGCTGTGGATGCCATTAAAGTACACTGAACTCATTTTAACATGAACTATCATGCTAGAAGTGGCCAGCAAAAGATGGGTAATCTGTGACCATGTATTGGATGCACATGGTGAGCCACAATACTCAGGCTGTAGCTTCCAAGTGCTCACTGACTGACTTTATCCCTATCACACCAACACAGCAGCTTGGACTGTTGATTCAAGGCAGGTTGGAGTCGTGGATTCATACAGGCGATGCCAAATTCTGACTTCACCATCAATGTGCATCAGCAGGAAGCGAGATTCATTAAGACCATGTGATTTTAGGTCTTCAGCTGTCCAATTTTGGTGAGTATGTGCCCACCAGTCACAGATTTTCTGTTTTTGGCTGACATGGTCTTCTGTTGTAGTCCATCCACCTCAGGTTTGGACATGTTGTGCATTCAGAGTTTGCTCACCACAGCTATAGAGAGTGGTCATCTGAGTTAAAGTTGCCTCTCTGTCAGCTCCAACCAGTCTGGCAAGTCTCCTCTGACCTCTCTCATCAGTGATGCTGTCCATAGAACTGCCTGTTACTGCTTTTGTTTTTGCACTATTCTGTATAAAGCTCAGAGCTTGATGTGCATAAAAATCCTCACATGATACACAGTTTCAAAAAGACTCAAACCAGCTTGTGTGGCACCACCTATTATGTCTCGGTCCAATCTAATTACCCCCCTTTTTTCACATGTTGATGTAAACACTGACTGTAACTCCTAACCCCTACCTTTATGATTATGCACTCCATAGCTGCCACATCATTAGCCAAATAAACGAGCTGCACAAGCTTTGCTAAAAATGGGGAAATAGGCAATAGCCTATTGTTCTTCGCTTATCAAGACTATACAACATAAAACATCTGTATGGCAGGACTTCACGTGGCTTTGCAGGACAATACAGAGATCTGCTGCTGCTGTTTCCACTTACTCTACAGTGGGAAAGCTCACTTTCACATTATCCATCTGGCAAATCCCATACTCAATTGCTATCTTAATTGGATATCAAGCTCTTGATAGATCATCTATTTAATAAATGTGAGGGATGTGATAAGAGTTGAACCTATTATAACGCCTGGTACTCAAATAGTAATGTTAGGAAACATAGAAAAATTATGCATACTATTAGCATGATTAAAAAAAAACACAATCCCAACACAAGTCACAAAAATATGCATTTGTTATAGTTGGAAACATGTTTTAAAATAGGTTGCCATTGTGCTGTCACTTAATGACAGCCGAGTGCTGCCAGTTGATTGGGATAAATCTGTTTCTTCTAATGACCATGCATGGAGCAGCTCAAGAGATGCGTGCCCTGTCCATTCCTGGGAGAGATAGCGAAACGCCAGAGGTAATTAACAGCAGAAGATGTGGTAAAGGGCCGCATGACATCCAGAACCAGATAGCATGTTTCTCTCCTCTGTCTTTTGTTAATTAGTAGCATTAAACTAATCCTAGCCTCATCCTTTCTTTTTCCACCATCAAAGTCTACCAGGCTAGTGCAATGGCACAGTGAAGCAGAGCAGCCTAAAATGAGGAACCGTAACAATACCAATTTGCCACAGCTCTGAACACTGCAGCATTTCCTAAATATATGTTTGCGCTCGTCTCCTTTTTTGTGGCTGATGCTTTGATAGTGTCCTCTGTGTAAGCCTGAGTGCTGCAGGGTAGAGGGTTGGAGTGAAATGAAAGAGATCATAGGGGGCTGGAGCCTGCTACATAGGTGCTCCTGTATCAACACTGCTGTTGTTATACCCCTGCCTGTAGCACAATGCTGTAGACTGCTACAGTATGTGATTTATTAGCCTGCACAGATAGTGGCAGGAGAGCATGGGAATAGCAGATGCCACTAATGTAGACTATAGCTGTCTAATAATAGCCTTCAAGAGGCTTTCTGCAACACTCTAACAAACCAGCAGTGTGTTTATTAAATCTAAACATCTAAAGTAATTACTCAGATAATGGAGACACTGGTGTTTTTGCATCATTAGGAAACTTGATGCCGCATACAAAATGCTGAAAACCATTTAGTTTCTATGAGCTTTTCTTTCGTTATGGCATATCTGTTTTCGATGAGAATACAAAAGTATACGTTTGAAATCTTACTTCAGTCAGTCTGTGAGGGAGTTTGCTCCTGTGAGAAATCGTTTGAAACCAGGCTACAATATCTCAGACAAGTATCGAAGTGTGCAGCCTGCCTGCAGCCCCAAAGCTGCCTTCACAATGTTTCAGGGTATGCAGGAACCGTGACCCTTCACTCCCTGACTCCTTAAATTATTTACGCTTGCTTGCCCCATGACAAACCTTTTACTGTCCTCACCTCCTGCCACAAAGGTGTGCTGTCACTCTGCTGAATATAAACCAGCAAAAAGCCATCTGCCAAGTTCTATTCAAATAAGCATCATTTTATTATAACTGCAACTAAATTTTAAATCAAAACTCGAACAATTGAGCTTGTCCAAATCCACAATTTTATTTCCCAAGCAGATGAGAGAGGCAAGACTGGCTTTGTGATGAAACGTAAACTTGGGCTGACCACAAAGACAGTGAACTTGCACTCGCTCAAGAAAGATAAAGGATGGTAGGGGGAAAAAATAGGGGAAAATCACTCCCTTATCTTTTCCCAAACTCTGTGGTTTATGCTTTGAATCCGACTTCAAAGCAACGAGAGGGTGAAAGTCACCCTGTTGTGTGGGTGGGAAGCTTTTACTTTCTTTGTCAGTAACACTGCAGCACACTGCATACCTGTTAGAACAAGACAATAATGCTAATGAGTTAGATCATTTTAGTTTGTCATAGGTAATTTAACTGGCAGGAGCACGGTTACCAGTAAATAAGCATAACAAGCAAAATTATACGAACGATACAACACGCCCCGGAAAGTGAAACTTCCAAAGTGTTGTTTTTGTCAGGCATCATACTTACGGCGCTGTAGTGTTCTTGCACCACTGTATTTCTTTTATTATATCTGAAATATAATCAATCCCTATTTGACACAACCGTCACTGATGATCTGTGACTGATCCAGCGGCTGTGTCTGGCCGAACAAACAAAATGGGACTTATTCCTCTGAAAAGCAAAACAAGCAAATAAACAAACCAAAAAAAGTCAACAAAGCTACTATATCAACCAAAACTCTTCTGACAACTCGCACTTTTACAGACAAGCATGAGTTTGGGTGTTTCATGTCACTGTCAAACCACAATGTTTTCTTTATGGATTTTCCTGTCTCATCTCATCACAGTCAAAAACAAAGGGAGGTAAGCGGAGAGACATAAGAAGCAAAATATCAGAAATAAAAGTAATTTAATCCTGGGAATGTTGAGGTTCAACAGAAGCTATTCTGTGAGGGTTTAGAGCGGAGGATTGCTTTATAAAGCGCTGTTATGCATGTCGTGTCTCTCAGCATGTTAATGGAAGCGCTACAGCAGTTGGAGGTAGCGTTGGCTGGCATCTGGCTGAGATGCAGCCTCCCTTGGGGACTCGCATCCTTCCACCAGGACATGTGGTGAAGCATTGGGAGGGGGGCCTGTTTTGTGAGCTCCAGTGGGTGCCAGAAAGATCACAGTGACCTGCTCCAGGAGCGAGCATCCCACTGACAGAACTCCTGTAGCCAAAATAGACTCTTCAATCAGTTTCTGTAGCAGTCTGCGGGTGATGTCATTACTAGGGCTGGGCCATATTATACCGTTCACGGTAATACCGGTATAATGTTAGGCAACGATAGGAAAATGAAATATCGCGATAGAATGGGAGTAAAACGCGCGTGCGCAGTGCCTTTGTTTTCATACGCACATGGCCGATTGTTGAGTGAAACAGATGAACCAGAATTGGTTTGTAAAAATGGTGCAACTTCCGTGATGTGGAACTGGTTTGGTGTTTGTCCATCAGATACACAACAAAGCACATTTTTTGCAGAACATGCAAGCGGCCGTTGTTATTGTCATATTTGTCGGACTAAGATGCTCTTAAATCTGGGAGTAATCTGGGTCCTAAACTCCGTATCTTCAGGTCAAACAACACTGCAGCATCACTTAGAGTTAAAAACTGTCTAAATTCTTTCATCTTTAATAAAACGATCAGCATTGCTGCTTTACCAGGTGTAACTATGAAGTTTAACTTCCAGGCATCCATGAAAACAAAAGTTATTACATTTAACGGAGTTAGAAGTTAGCAGGAAGCTAGCGGAAGTTAGCTCGCTAGTTTCGCTAGTTACCTAAGCATGATATTGCATGTTCTGACTGAGAGATTTCTGAAAAAAATCAAACGTACAGCTCTGCTATCACTTCCAACATAAATGAAGACGGTAAACTAAACAGCAGTGACGTTTGTAGGGTTACTGAAGTTGGGCTAGCTGGTATATAATGATGTGCTACGTGATCGCTAGCGACACAGCTATGTTAGCATAACATAAACAGTGAAGCTGGAGGACGAACACTAACACTTTTCCACTTATAAAAGTTAACGTGAAGGTTCTTCATGGTTAGAGACAAATGCAATCGCATGGCAGGATGCTGTAAACGGACCAAACTTCAGTCAGGAGAACAACTGAGATAATCCATCCACAATACGAGGTTAGTCATTAATATACTGCAGCAACATGGGAATAGAGCAGCTGCCAGAGAATTCAACATTAATGAATCAATGGTACAGAAGTGGAGGAAGCAAGAAGAATGAGTTTAATAAAGTTTGATTTATCTGACTGCTTTGTTTCGCTTAATGTGCCTTATAATCCCGTGCACCTTATGGTCCGAAAAATGCGTACTGCACACTGCAGTTTAATGTTGCAAAGCACCTCTTTTTAACTTCAGTGGATATTATACATGGTTATGCTCAGGACATGTCAGCCCATTTCTACTGGAAATGCCTTTTGGTTAAACTGTCAGCAAGGAATTTGCATTTGCACTGTTATATTTTTATAAAGCTTTAATGTACATAAAAACCAGCTTCTTGTTTAAGTGAAAATAAATGGAAGGTTGTCTTTTTGCGCTAGTAATGTTGTGGAGTTGTATTTTGTCTCGCATCAATTATATCGTCGGTTATATCGTTATCGCAAATTTTCAAATATATATCGTGATAAATATTTTTGGCCATATCGCCCTGCTCTAGTCATTACTATCACAGGGTTTCTATTTTTCTAAGAAGAAAACCACATCAAAAATGCATCTTGTATATGCCTTGCAGGAAGCACAGGAGTCCTCTGATGAAACACACCTCTATTAGGCAGAGTCTGACTAGAGCCTAGCATTGAAACTGACCTTCAGAAGATAAAAAGGTTTTTTTTTTCTCCATGATCCTTCATGATTAAAGAAAAAAAGCAAGGTGAATGCAAATGCACCTGTAGGGAAAAATAGCAGTGGATCAAGATAAGATATCCTGAGTTATACTGGGAAAATTGATGCATGCAACGCACCTGTTTACCGAAGAATAAAAGGTGCATTTCACTGTGCAGAAATTAAATAGGGTCATAAAATATGCTACAACAATATCTAAAACAATATATATCGCAGAATTACTGAGGGCCTTCTCTTTTGGTTTGACAACGCATTACAATTAAGCAGAAGATTATAATCCACAAACTGGCTGCATCTCCTAGTATTCAGTACAGCTCTAATGTTGCCATTTAGTTTGTCTCGCCAAGTGCTTTTGAAGCTTGAGTTGAAAAGCAGTGAGAATTTCTATTTTCAGACTCTTTTCAAAACACATCTTTAACATGAATGGAAAATATAGGAAGCCTTGGGACAGTTAAGTGATTTGAATACTAAAACGGAACTTTAAATGTGGACTACAGGGCTCAATTAGTTCACATGGATTTCTCAGAATACTTACAATAATTGAAAGCTTTTGATCCTGGAGCCTAAACCGAAAACTCGTGAATGGAAGTATGCAGTGTACTGAGAAAGATTTGCATTTAAAATAAGGAAAACATTTACAATACAGTACTGTAGAAAACGAAAGTATAAGAAAACAATTGTTACGTTGTTTTATTTACCTACTATATATTCTTCCCTGCACAGTTTCCATATGGCTATGAGCTTCTTCCCCCACGTTAGCTCAGCTCTATCAAGAAACATGATTAATATGTTGGGCCAGGACCAAGGTCTGTGGCATAGGCAGATAATTGAGTTCTAATCTTCACACTGTGGTGATATCATTAACTAACTCACCCCTACAGGTCCATAAAGAGGCAGAAAACCAATTGACAGCTCTTTGGGCATAGGTGCAAAAGCCACATTAAAATTAGACCTGGGAAAAGCAGGTTTTCATACGGCTATTGCCTGAATCGATAAAGGCTATTAGGTTCAAGTCCCTAAGGCACATCTGGCAGAACTCAAGCCCAGGAAAGACTAAAGAGGCCAAAAAATGTCCAGATAATTTATTCAGACTAATTGAACATGGAACAATAAATAACAGACATATGTTAATCATAGTGTCACGGAGACAGGGTTACCTATTTCTTAGTAACAGTGTCTTAATACTGTTCTACACAGTGATGTTGACAGCTAACATTATGGTACTGTTAGTTTTTTGTTTTTGTATATAGAATAAAATAGTGCACAGAGCTAGTAGACTCCTATTGTTTCTATACGAATAAGGGGAGTGACTAAAGAGTGTGTTAAGCACAGTGGTGGAGGGGTGATGACTTTGGGCTTGTTTTGCAGTCAGGACATGTGCACTTTGAAGTCGTTAAGATAAGCAACTCCTCTGTATACCAGAGTCTTCTAGTGTTAAATGTGAGGCCATCTGTCTGAGAGCTAAAGCTGGGCTCAAATTGGGTCATGCAACAAATCCCAAAAACAGCAGCAAACCTACAAGAAAATGACAGAACAGGAAAAGAGTCCAGAGTCGCAATGCCCGAGTCAAAGCCCAGACCTGAATCGGACTGAAATGCTGTGGCGAGACCTTAGTCAAGTTGAGTCAGGTCAAGTGGCTTTACGAGACAACGTTCCTCCCAGACCATGCTGCTATATATGACATATAATAGACAATCAACAGAGGACTGCATAAAGTGCAATGTGCAAAAATTGCAAAAAAACAAAACAAAGACAGTGGAACACCAGACAGAACAGAACGATACAGATACAAGACATTGCAGGCACAACAGTGCAATAGAAATGTGTAAAGACTTAGCATTGTTTAATGCTCTTAAGAGAGCTGTGCATAAATGAATTCCTGCAAAGGTCAGTGAACTAAACCAGGAGTGGGCCAAAACACCTCCGCAACCATGTGAGAGACTGATACAGTCATACAGAAAACTATTGCAGCCACTCGTTGTTGTTTTTTTTTTTTTACAGGAACGCACAGACTCAGGCGAACAATTTCTTTTCCCCACTTCACTGTTTATATTTGTAAGAAATGTGTGCATTGTTGGGTGTGTAATCAGGCAGCGGAGGCGACGTCTGGGTTCAACATTTTATTTTAGGCTTTACAGCGGAGCTCCATCTTGTTCTCGCTCTCTACTTTCTTCTTCTCCTCTTTCTCTTACCCAGCCTCATTAGCGACACCCCTGGTCTGACAGGGTAACAGCATGTACTAATTTTCTTCCCTTATTATAGAACCTTGTAAACACAACATCTCCCCCTTTTCTCAAATAATACTCTTTCCCTTGTAGCACAACCTGAAACATTCGACAGCCTTTTACTTTTGAGGGAATTAGTAACTTCAGAATAGTATTATATATATATCCTGATAAAAGAACTGTAATGGCAAAGTAAACGTGCCCCGGATCAACCCTGAATCAAAAGGAACAACCATGTGCCCTCTTCTCAGCTTATCAGAAGTCACAGCTGGAATTAAAGATAACTAATGAAACTCAAATGCACTTTCCCTTCACAGTCATTTCTCACATCTGCATATTTCTCCTTTCTTTTTACCTCTGAACTATTTCATAACAAAGTCTTTTGTCCATCTTGGTGGTTGTCTGTCCCTCTGCAGTGTGGGACGTGTAGCAGTCTGTGCTGAGCTGATGTTTTCTGTCTCTGTATCAGCTCTTTGTGTGTGTTTTGAGTTCTCTGGGACAAGTGAGAGACGTGCTGCATTCCATCTTCTCCCATCGCTGAGGATGAAAGAACTCTCACCCGTCTGCTGCTGTACCTCCAGCGGCTTGGTGTATTGTGGCTCTCCTTTTCCCACATGGAATGGCTTTCATACTCTCACTGACGCACCCACAGTCACTTTAGTAGGTTTAGCACCTCTCTTTCTGTCTGTATAAAGTGCACTTCTTTTCTGTGTCAATGTCACTTTGGATCTGATGTGGTCATATTGTCCAGCATCCTTTGGTGGTGGCAGAATGTTGAGTTTAGTCCGCATGGCTCTTCCTCTGAGGAGCTGGAAAGGGGACTCACCGGTTGTCGCGTGGGGAGTCGCTCGATAACTTTGAAGCAGTTCTGTAACCACAGTTTTCCATGGTCGCTGAGTAGCTTGTGCTGTCTGTATGGAGTCCTTCAGTACTCTATTAAAGCGCTCCACACATCCATTTGCTTGAGGATGATAGACGCTTGTCCTGATGTGTTTTATGCCCCTTTCAGCGAGAAACTCAGCAAAGGCAGCTGAGGTGAACTGTGGACCATTATCAGTTGTAATTTCATAAGGGTTTCCTTCACGGGCGAAAATGGAAGTCAGGAATGCAATCACTGTCGCAGTTGAGGCGTTTGGTGTGAATGCGACTTCAGGCCACTTACTGAAATAGTCAACTAGTGTGATGGCAAACCTGCAGTCATAGGTTCCTTGTTCAAACGGACCAACAATGTCGACAGCAACATGTTGAAACGGACCCTCTGGGAATTTGATGGGTTGTAACGGTGCAGGTGAAACAGCTGCAGTCTTGTCACACGATTGGCAGGTTGTGCATGTGGACAATATTTCGTGGACCAGTTCATCCATGTTTGGCCACCAATATAGATCTCTCAGGCGTTGTTTGGTTCGGACCATGCCTTGATGTCCTTCATGGGCTAGGTGCACTACTTTTCCTCGCAGAGATTTAGGAACAATCAGCCGTGTTCCTCTAAATATCAGCGGTGACTCTGCTGCCAGTTCATGTCGGACCAGGAAGTAGGGTTTGACATCATCTGGTAAGGATTTTCTTACTTTCGGCCAGCCCGAAAGAACGATCTGTCTTAGTTTTGTTAATTCAGGACAGTCTTCACATTCTGCTTTGAAGTCAGCCAGTGGAAGCGCTGTTAGCTGAGGAGAAATTTCAGCAATCTCTGTAATTAAGTCCTGTTCAGAGTCTTCACTTGTGTTTGTGGTATGCAGGGGAACACGGGACATACAGTCAGCTATAACATTTTGGCTTCCTGGACGGTACTCTAAGTCATACTGGAAACACATCAGTCTGGCTGACCAACGTGCTATCCTCATGCCCGCTCTGTTCATCCCTTTAGTACTTAACAGGGTGGTGAGGGCCTGGTGATCAGTTCTCAGAGTAAATCTGCGTCCCCATATGTACGTCCTCCATCTTTCAACGGCCCATACGCAGGCGAGGGCTTCTTTTTCAATTGTTGAATATTTCCTCTCGGCTGGGGACAGGGTGCGGGAACCAAAAGCAACAGCACGTTCCTCATTGTTTGAGTTGATCTGGGTCAGAACAGCTCCAAGACCATAATCTGACGCATCAGTGGTGATGAACGTTGGCAGATTTGGGTTGAAGATTGCCAGTGCTGGGCTTTTTAGTAGCATTTCCTTCAGTTTGTTGAAGCTTTCATTTGCTGTATCAGTCCATTGAAGTTCAGCCGTCTGGCTTGTCCGAAGTAACTCACGGAGTGGTTCAACCACAGTTGCATAGTTTGCTAGGAATTTGCTGAACCACGAAGTCAAGCCTAAGAAGGAACGAAGAGCAGCCATGTCCTGTGGTGCAGGGGCTTTGGCAATGGCAGTCAGGTGGTCTGTGCTGGGGCTCAGGCCATCCTTGGAAATGACGTGTCCCAAGAACGGAATAGATGTCTGTCCAAATGAACTTTTGTTGAAGTTGATCTGCAGACCGACATCCTTCAGGCGTTGGAGGACAGCCTGTAACCGTTCATCATGCTCTTCTCTGGAATGTCCATACACTATTATGTCATCCAAGTAGTTCTGTACTCCTGTCTGGTCTTTTAGG
Source organism: Copadichromis virginalis (assembly GCF_057382275.1). NCBI lineage: Eukaryota > Metazoa > Chordata > Actinopteri > Cichliformes > Cichlidae > Copadichromis > Copadichromis virginalis. The sequence continues at coordinate 23,365,977 of NC_140630.1, forward strand.
ACTGTTTGCATCATCTTTTGGAAGGCAGAAGGGGCTGAAGCAAGTCCAAATGGAACTCGGGTAAACCGGAAGAGTCCTTCATGGGTTATGAATGCTGTGAGGCTTCGGCTATCAGGGTGAAGAGGCAGTTGGTGATAAGCTGAACTTAAATCAATCTGGCTAAAATGTGTAGCCCCAGCCAGCTGTGCGAACAAATCCTCCATGTGAGGAAGAGGGTAACAGTCCATGATCACACTCTTGTTAGGTTCACGCAGATCCACACAAAGTCTTAAGTCTCCCTTACTTTTTCTTCCAACCACCAGAGGACTCACCCATTCAGCTGCATCCACTGGTTCGATGATGCCTGCTTGGAGTAGACGTTTCAATTCAGCTGACACCTCCTCACGTATGCTGAGTGGTAGACGCCGCAGTTTTTGGCGAACCGGCTGTACTGTCTTGTTCACTCGAACTTTGTGGATAAACCCTTTAACAGCTCCGAGATGATGGGAAGAAGAGGAATCAATGTTATTCACCATGCATGTTTGTTTACTGGCTGGTGCTCCTCTTGCAGGATCCTCTCCTTTGTTGATGACTTTTCCAGCAATGATATCAATGTTAAGTGCTTTAATTAAGTCCAACCCCAGCAACGGTGATCCATCTTTAACTATGAAGAATGATCCTGGCACTTTTCTGTCATTGTTTGCAACCCTCACTGAAGCCTGTAGGCAGCCAATGACAGGCAAGTCACCTTTTGCATAAGTGACAAGCTTAACTTTCGGTTCAGTCAAAGCGCAGGGTGCAAAATGTTCTTTGTAGATGGCTTCTGGGAGGATAGATACTGAAGCTCCTGTATCCACAATTAACTCCAGAACCTGAGAGTTTCCCTGTGGTGTTTCAATGTTCATTTTGCATGTAATCTTATCACATGCTGCAGTCATCAGTTTGTGATCATCGACACATAAAACTGTAAACTCAGGAACTACTTCCCTGACCACTGCTACAGCTGATTTACAAACTCTGGCGAAGTGCCCTTTTTTGTTGCATTTATCACATTTTACTGTTGCTGCTGGACAGTTTTTATCATTAGCCAGGTGTTTCTCGGATCCACATCTGAAACAATGACGCTGTTGCTCTTTATCACTTGCCTTTTTGTGCCATTCTTTAGATGTAGGTCCCCGAGCTTGAGCCGGTCGCGCTCCTCTTTTTCCCCGAAGACGTGCGTCCTTCACCTCCACAGCTTGTACTGCCGCAGTCTGGGCCGTGGGCGCAGCAGAGAGGAGTGTAGCATTCTTGACCGCAGCCTCCACCTGACATGCAATAGTAACTGCCTTGTCCAATGTAAGGTCCTCCTCCAGCAGCAATTTTTCTTTAACAACACTGAGATTAGCATTAGCAACAAGTTGATCCCGAATCATTTCACCCTCCATTATTCCAAAACCACATGGCACAGCTAATGCTCTGAGGGCGGCAACATACTGGGTCACCGTTTCATCAGCCCGCTGAACTCGCTGTCTGAATGTGTGCCTGCATGCCACTACATTCACTTTAGGGACAAAGTGGTTTTCAAGCGCAGTCATGGCTTCAGCAAACGTTGTACCTTGATTCGGCAGTGTGTAGAACAGTCGTTGTCCCTCTGGTCCCAAGCAATGTAATAAGACGGCTCGTCGTCTCGCCTCCGGCCATGCATCTCCCGTAGCATTTATCACTAGCATGTAGTTCTCAAAGAATTTGCGCCACGTCATAAACGGTATTGGCGGCTCACCCGCATGTTGCAAAAAGGGCGGTGGGCTCGGCACTAAAGCGCTCATCTTCGTCGCCAATTTGTTGGGTGTGTAATCAGGCAGCGGAGGCGACGTCTGGGTTCAACATTTTATTTTAGGCTTTACAGCGGAGCTCCATCTTGTTCTCGCTCTCTACTTTCTTCTTCTCCTCTTTCTCTTACCCAGCCTCATTAGCGACACCCCTGGTCTGACAGGGTAACAGCATGTACTAATTTTCTTCCCTTGTAAACACAACATGCATTTTCCCTTTCAGTTCACTCCATTCCAGGCACAGAACTCTGTGATAACACTACTACTTATAAATCCTTTTAAATAATGTATTCTGATCACAGGTGTTCCTATAATCAGTTGTCTCATCTGCACTGCATTCTTCCATGTGTCATCACCAGGTGATTTGTTTAGCTGCGGTTTGCGATAGACAACTCTGTAATGCTGTCTTGTTGTCAGCATTGGAAATAAGGCAATCAGCACTCAAATATCTTCAGTGACAATCACTAAGATTATCTGTTTTGTGGACTTTATTCATCTTTTTTTTTCCTAGCCTAAGGCTGGGAGAAGGCATTCGGAATGTCAAAGCAACACATCACTACCATACATAATGTTTAGACATACATCACACTATTTTATAATGTAAATACAAGGTGCAAATTAGTTTCACACGAACTCAAACAGATAAAGAAATAACTTTAAATACACATATTTGAAGACATATTAAAGCAAGTCCTCGGGCAACTCGTTGTGCCTTAGGCTAATTTAAGAATACTCAAGATCAAGTGAATGCACAGGCCAATACAAACACACACACACATTTTAAGACTGCCGTCAACATCAAAGATATATTAGAAAAATCACAAAATGTGTTTTAAATTTCAACCAAAACACCTTCCCTTGGTTTGAGCACATTAAACTGACACATGGTGCTCATAAACATACATCTGTTATGTTTGCTCTAAATGGGGCCAGGTGTTCACTTGTGCAACTTGTCAAACTACCTTTTAAACAGAACAGGAACTTCAATTAAATGCCCAACACCACTTAATGAAGTACTGTTCGTGAGAACAGAACAGTGTCCAGAAACATAATGAAGTCATTAATGCTAATTTATACAAAGTCTAACATTTGAGCCCTTTGTTTATTTGTGAGGAGTCAGAAAACATCCTATGGGTTCATTATGATCTGGAGAGCTTCCGCTAGCTGTGTGTTGGACATAGGGGTCAGGACAGGCATGCAATCAGCCAAGTGCCTCATCTAGTGTATGCAGAGCCCTTCCTGTTCTATGCTAATGTCATCTCGGTGGGCAGAAATGAGAAAGTAGTGATGCAAGATAATTACCAGGGCACACCAGAGACAGGTGGTGCCCTAACTGTGGTAATTTAGCATTTTGAATTCCTCATTCTCATTAGGCCTGCACTATTCCTCAGTCAGGAAGCAAACTTTGTGACACTAGTCTCTAAATCTTTCCACAGAGTCTCAGAGGAATGGCAGGTCCCAAGTGCCTTCGGAGCACACTAATGGTTGTAGTTACTACAAAGGGTCACAAACAAATGTGGTGTTTACCTCCAGTCAAGGTCAGCTTGCAGGTCATCAGTGGTTCTCAATGGCAGACTCATTTCTCAGGGCTACTCCTGTACACATTTTCAAAAGGTCAGTCATTAACCATGCCATGAGAACAGAACACTGCGTAACTGCCCCTTCTTCACTGTTGGGTAACGACCCATTTATGTCACTTTCAGGGAGGAAAGTGTAAGGTGTACAACGCCAGGACGCTTTTTAAAGCACAATCTTCGGGGGTTAAATTTGCACTGAGCAAGCTGAATCAGGCCGACATGATGCGAGTACATGATTCATGACCCCCGCTGATGTTGAGCCGAACCACTAATTGTCTGCTTATCACTGGAAAAATGTGGGAACAATGGGTGGCCATCACATCAAGCACGAAACACCTCGCTTTGGTAAGGATTCACTATTAGCCGCCTGACTTATACCGTTGAGTTATACCTGTTTAGCTCAATAGGAACTGTCTGGAGCTGCAGACAAAATGGTCTGTCGCAAGGTGGAGATCGCTTTGGTTCCTGCCTTGAAACAAATGGATTTCACACTCCACCTGCGGGGATGTTGGTGAAAGGTGTGAATGGGCACTGAGGAACAGCCATAGGACAGGACCTGGCAAACTACGGAGTGAGCCAATTAGCTGCGGATCTGCGGGGAAGCTTGCACACTCTCCTTTGCACCACAAAAGCAATATTGACACCGCATGGCATTCCATTTTGCAGACTATATTCAAAATAGTATTCCTGTACCTCCGATGAATATTATACACCTGCAGAGCTAGGCTTTTAATGAAGGGCAGAAAAGTGTCATTGGCTGAATTCAGCTGAGGTGAAAAGTGGGAGCAGCAGATTATTTTCTCACCATCGCTTTTGACCCACAGTGGCCATTTATTTTTGTTGCCAAGGAAGTTATTTTGTGCAAACACTTTAGTGTCATCCAGCCTCTAGTCCAAAAGCCAGGCAGGACACTTCTGCAAAGCTCTAATCATAATTATGCTCCTACACCTGCCGTCCTCCGAATCACGTCTTGTCCCTTTTAGCTCAGAGAAAAAGCTTGAACTCATTCCAGTTTGCAGTGAGAATTAGGAAAAATAACGTTTTCTGACTTTACTCATCTCGGCCAGGAAATGCCATTAAATATAATGGATTGTTGAATACAGAGAGGCATCACCAGGCGAGAGAAGAAAAGGGAAGAAAAGTGACAAGGGAAGGGTTAGGCAGGAGAAATTCATGTTGTCACATAGCAACAGAGTGGGTGAATTTTAGCTGTCAAGAAATGGAGGTATTGTCAACTAAGATGGTTAAAAGCCAGGGACTCTCCAAATCCTGACACTAAGATACTGTCAAGCTGCTTGCTGAGAGAGAGTGACAGTGATGTGAAACGAAGAATTCTCACCTGGTCCTGCCTGTTAACTAGTACAAACCCACTGCACAGGACAGTAGTGCATTATTCAAACATTTGATTATTATCGATATAATTACACTGCGATACACTCAAGTATTTCGTTTAAGGTGTCGAGGTAACGTGCATGGTGCCATTCTAATTTTAGCACACAAGATCTAAGCTAAAAAGATAAACTTGCACATGCCAAGAGTATATACAGATGGGGACAGGTAAATACTGTATAAAATGTTCCAAAAGAAGAGAATCTGATAATCACTATGTTCTTTATTAATATAGATTTAATTTCATCAGATTAAACTGGATGCGTCTTTTGGCTGCCCCTCGCTGAGCCTGGACGTTTCCTCCTGTAAAACGCGGGTTTTTCCTTCCCACTGTCGCGAAGTGCTTGTTTATAGGGGGTCACCTGATTGTTGGGGTTTTCTCTGTCTTATTGTAGGGTCTTTAACCTACAATATAAAGTGCCCTGAGGCGTCTGTTGTTTTGATTTGGTGCTACATAAACAAAACTGAATTGAATTGCTTGATCAAAAGATATGTGAAGACAAAATCATTAAATTCACTCTTTCTACAAGATGAGACAAAACACTGTGTTATGCTGTATTTTACAGCATTTAGTATAAAATGTCCTGCTTGGAATGATAAACAGGACAGCTTGAGATTTCTGCACTGTGATCAATCTCCTTTTGATTGACTGTGTTGTATAAATAACAAATTAGCACTAAAAAGAGCACTGTAACCTTGCTCAGTAAATTACATTAATAATATCTGCCATCATATTTTCAGTGTTAAATTATCTCTAATAGTATGTTTTTTTTTAATTATTTTCACAACAGTTAAAAAGCAGATATCTACCACTGCTACTACTAGTTAATTATGAGAGCTTTCGACTGCAGCTTTCATCTTATATTGTCATTAGTCATGTACGTAGATTTCCCTTTCCATGATGAAGAGCATGTGTCATAAGGCTGTGGCCGCCATGTTGACCTGTATACGGTACCTAAGACTCTGTAGACAGACTTCAGAGACAACTGGGTTGACACTCCAGGGCCTTTCCACTGTCACCGTGCTGCTACACAGAGATTTGTGTACATGTGTCTTCCAGAGTACGGTTGATACTGTTGGCCGCAAATCCCCTCCTCTCATCATTAGGGCTCGCTGCCTGCTTCGCCTTTGGGCCCCAAGTCCCTGACTGGACTCCTTTGTGCAAATTTAAATCTAAGGGACAGCCTGGGTTGTACCTCAGGATACAGAAAACGGGTCACTGAAATGGAAACACAGATGTATACCTTATTTGGACAACATTTCGCACTCAGCCAACAAGATGAAAATTCAGCAGGAAACTCAACAGAGTGACAAGTCGACAGAGCAATGACCCACCGAGAAGGAAAGGCCTCTTTCAGGGCACTGAACTTGGTTTCTTTGCTAAATTAGGAAATTAGGAAATAGCAGTCCCGTGTTGTTTCTTTCTTCTGGTAATTGCAAAGCTTGAGCCTTCGTGCCCGTCCTCTCCCCAGAATTATTCCTGAATACACACTCAATCCCTTACTTTTCCTTGTATCTTGTTGCGATGTGTCCAATTGGAAATGTAATTACCCAGCTCTTTCACCGTGTGCACAGCCTTTCTTTTCTCTACATGCCTAAGCCATATGCTGGTCCAACAGTGAGCTTTACAAAGTGTCCCCCTTGGTCCAGAGGAGTCCTTGGCCCAAGGGCGCTTAAGTATACAGCATTTACCTTTAACCATGTCTATTTGGAGAGAAATCCCACATGTGAAATGCTGATATGTGCTTCAGTCTGGTATCCCTTAACAACACTGGGGCCATCATACAAGCTGCACTCATATCCACACTTCAAGGTATAGATGTAAAATTAACCTGTTTTCACCAGGTAATAAGAACTTATTTCAATTTCCACACAGATTCCCAAGAAAAGATAACACAGATTTTGCAGTAGAACTCAACTGTACTCAATTTTCTCATATTTAACATTTTAGCTGGCTGACGCATACATGAAGGAATGGAGTTTTAGCTCCCAGAAGATGTCCAGCAAGAGCAAAATGGTTACGCCAGAGCAGGAATCCAAGAGGAAAATCACCATGGGGACACATTCAAATTATTTCTGTGCAAAACCAACTTTCACGGCTGGTGTATGACATCGCTGTTGATTTGATTTAGCTCAGCCATGTCCAAATATGCTCTATGGCTGCGACTCTGGAAGGTCCTCTAGCAATATATTCAAGGTCCACCGTGTTTTCATTAACATGTGACTGAGGCCTCGCTGTGTGATTTTCCTTATGGAATCCAATGGTCAATAAAAAAAATGAATGACTTTAAGCCAGCGCCCCTCTACTCATTATAGAGGCCACTAAGATGGATTTGACATTTCCAATACGCTGAGTGATTCCAGAAAAAAAAAGAACCGCATTGATTGAGGCCAGGACACTGCGCTGAAACAAAATATACATTTTTATAATAGCATTGTGTATTTGGTGGGTTCAACCAAAAAGCTCGCATGTGAATAAGTTAAACCTATTGTTTCAATTCATCAATATATGATCATGTAAACAGTTTTATTTCATAGTAGGAAGATAATACAGCTAATTCTGCTATTTCCTTTTAATGGAAATTGGCCAAATAATATATTTCATCAAATACCAGCTAATAAACATTAGCAACAAAATAAAAGCCCGTTCGAAATCCCTACTCGCTCTGCTGGCACTGCAATAGTGAATATCTACTCCTGATGAAAAAGATTTGTGAGAGGCCTCCTAAATCTTAAAGAGCACCCTCTTAAAAAAAAATGCTGTCATTGCAAGTCTAGACTCCATATTGCAGTTTCTCAGAAATTCTACATTTGCTCTGCAATACATAAAAATGTCAGCGATGTAAATATTAATACAGTTCAAAGCAGCATTTCGTAAATCTGACGTAAATCCAAGCTTTTCAATTAACAGCAAATCCATAAATTGACACAGCACCTGATGACACGGCCAGTCTATCCTCCTTTGTCTGACAGCAGTCGATCACTCCCATTCATCCCATTCATTTAAGAGCTTTTTCAGCCTGTCCCAAAGGGCCTCTGCAACCGTCACATGAATGCAATGTTCCTCCAAAGATGCTCTTTGTTGTCCATGTTGATGTTTCTTTTGACTAAAAGGCAGTTGGTCTCCATCAGTCACACATATGTTATTTGTAATGACGTCTTTGTAATGCTGGTTTAGCGCTGAGTGCTGTGGTCAGCGGGGTCCCACAGGGTTAGCCACGGGAGGTCGATCATTTCCTGCTCCCGCTAAACTGAGCTAGAGGTGTGTGGGATGTACAAATTAGTGAATGAATAGAAAACACGACCACAGCAGAGCTGATCAGACAATAGGTTACCCCTCATCTTCATTGTTTAGCAGGATACAAGTGAAACTAATATTAAGTGTGAACTTTCTTTACTTCCAGCTGTTATTCCCTTACTTCCCGTTTTGTCATTCGAACATATGTCCTATTCACTGGGAACCCACATAGATCTAAACTGGAGGTGGGACAATATGTAGGAGGCCACATGCAGTGTAACAGAGTACAGTTGGAAACACCGTGGGAGGTACGGCTGAGGATATGTAGCATGACGGAACGGCTTGACTCACAGGTGATTGATACAAGGATGGAGAGACTGATAAGCCCCTGGGAGAGAGCAGCTGAGGAAGATGTCCTCTCATCAGTTGCACTAGATTAGGAAGTTCCACGCCGATGTAGCAAGAAAGAGCAATCTGTGGTTCTTTATTGCAGTGGTCCACTACGTTGTACTGAACGCCCATCTGTTCCACTAGTGCCATACATTAACGCTTTCCAGGCCCATCACACTGAGATTAGCGCCAAGGTTAAGTAGGGAGCAAGAGAAAAACATGCCTCTGGCCAATGACACTAAACTTCTCTGGCAGAAATAAGGGCATGCAGCCATTAAGGAAATGTTTATATAACAAAAGCTTTGTCTTCCTCCACATCTCAGTTGCAGCAGTTTACAGTACACGCTGAGATGCATGTGCAGCTTACAGCCTAATAAACATTCAACATAAGATTCATCAAATGTACAGTCATTAAATTTGAATTATTATAGGTGGATTTTTTAAAAATATGTGCATTGTACATAATATAAAAGTGCAAACAAATAATGGTTACAGTAAGAAAGACACTGTAGGATCAAAAAGAATTACGACAGTTTAGCATCATTACCTTTCTATATATAGAAATTAATGATAATGCAAGAAACTGTACGTGCATCAAGTTAAGCAGAAATTCTCAATAAGACTTGTTACATTTTTAGAAGATTATTCTTACAGCAATTTGCCTTGGCTACTACATAAGCAGAGAGGAACAGGAAATATAGAAAAAGAGAGCGCTGGGACCAGGATGGCAAAGGTTCATGGCCTGATTCACACTCTCACCCTCACAGCACCTCAGGCTGTGAGGCAAGCAGTGCATCCCAGGTTCACAACATTTGACAGATGGAGTAAACCATCGTCTGAAGAACACACACAGTGCACCTAACCCTGCTCCATGATGAGGGAATTTCTAAACGTGTACACCGCGCGCATGCATACGCCGAATAATAAATTACGTCAGCCAATGTCAGACAACTCTGGAAATAGGCCCACGTTACTGTTTTATTTCCAAGAACTGTAACATATTTCCTCTCAAATCCCAGCATGAAAAAGGTGACGTCTGCCTTGTTTCTTCCCAACAGTGACGCAGCAACAATAAAACAAGCAAACAACACAAGTGATATAAAATCAGGGCTTATTAGTGCAGAAAAAAAATTGTTCTGATTTCTCCTAAATGCAGCAATTAAGCAGATTCACAATGTAGTCCTAGATACTTAACTGCTCATTTTCTGCTACAAGCACAATTAAGCACATAAATAGGAAAAAGAATGTAACCGGCTCGCTGCAAAATCCATTTATTTGGGATGCAAATTTAAATTGTGAGTGTTGTAAACTTTATGAACTAAACCAAACTCAAAATGCCACACGTGTCCATCAATGGCACATTTGCAAAATGTGTTTGGAAAAACAAGTCGTTCCATCTGGATGCTTTTTTTTTATGTTTGCAGAGGGTGGAGAGGCGGGTTAAACGAGGTGCAGCTGAAACTCGTGTAGTCGGGCTTTCGCTGGACTGTACTTTTTCCTTACTGCCAATGTATGCAAGATACAGGTGAGTGAGTAGGAGAGGCTGCGCGCTATTATTTGATACAATAACAGACACGGATGGTACTGTGGATCTTTACAAAACAGAACTTAGTTTTGAGAGTTGTCAAAGTATCGATCGGTCCACTTCGCTTCAAATGTAATTCTGAAATATAAAAAAAAAAAAAAAAAAAAAAGGAGAAAAGCAGGATGTGTGTATTTAGGTTAAACCCCCATGGGTCTGTGTTGTGTTTGGAACATAAAACAAGGAAATCCTGTTAAGCCTGCCAACACTCTAAATTAGCCTTCCACTATTTTTCTTCGTAGACATTTGATGGCAGCAAAAACTCGAAGATTGTTTCTGAGTTTACACCAAGAAGAGATTAAGCTTAGCCTATTCATAAAACATGAAAATATATTATTCATACTTGCACTTTTAAAACCTTTGAATGAGAATCCTTCAAATTGCAATTAGAAAAAAATTCTAAAAATCGGATTCAGCTGTTGTCTAAATAACATGCTGGCATGCTAATCTACAGGAGCGATCAGCGCAGATACATGAATCACCTTAGTCTGCTATTGATCTCCACTTCTCAACAAAAAACAACTTAATGAACATTCACCAAGGCACTGCACAATGCATCTCTGTGTTCCTGCAGTTAAGTGTTCTAGTGGATTGACAAGAGGAAAAATAGGAGGCTGGTGGACACCAGAGTCCAGTCAGGGCAGGATTCATAGATTTATTGATCCCGTCTTCAGATAAGAGATGCGAGAATAATGATGCTTGGAACGCTTGAGCTGGTATGGCCCAAATCCTAAAGGGCAGGAAAAGCACTGCAAGGGGGTGAGTTCAGGACTTAGCTGGGAGCTGAAAAGTCAATTTGTGGACTCTTCTCCTGACGCCGGGATGTCATTACTATTGAATGCTATTGGCATCCGCCGAGACCCTATATAGCCTCTCAATGAGGGCCTCTGCATCTTGACCAGTGATATGTAAAGCTCTCCTCACAGCACAAGCATTCATTAACAAATGAAAGGGGAACTTAAATTGATGACCTTTGCAACCACACAAATGCAACTTCCCTGAGGAATATCTAAAAATAAAGAATGAAAAAATAAGCATCTTTACCTAACTATTTCAGAGCGCTTGGCTCTCCCCAGCTCCAGCCCTAAAGGCCAGGAGAGTTATCCACTGTTCCCTCTAAAGTACACTTTGTCCCAGTTTCCTCACCAGATGGGCACACTTTTTAACTACTGAGGCTTCTTTGCAATGATTATCATGGGCACAGCAAAAACGAACGCAAAGGCAGTTCGCTGCATCCTCTCACTCCATTTGTCCGTAAAAATCCAAACAGTTGGGAAGCAGAGTTCAGAGGACGCTGGCAGCGCCATCATTAACTGATGACAGGATTTAAAGGGCCGCAGTGAAAAATAGAGGCTCCATCACATCAACCATTATGTACTAGCTAATATTTTCAAAGGCACCTTGATATGACTGTGGCTTTTCAGACCTCACATCTCTCGCCGTTGACACAAAGCTCGAGTAATCGTGATTTATTTTACTCGCTTTCCCGATCGGCTCATGTGAAGCACTTTGTAAAGCTTGGGAAACCTATCGTAGGCTAACCAACTTCATCAAGCTGCACTGATATCCTCATTCTGTAATGTCTGTAAAGGTGACATTCTCCGCTGTTGAGTCGTTTTCCCACAATATCGGACATGATTAGAAAGCTACAATAATCCATGCGATGCTGTGCACATTTGCAAAGAATCTATATCTCATTTGCTGTGACGTGCTCTTTGTGTGCGCACGAGTCGTCCAAAGGTCACCTGGTGCAAAGCAGAGGAAACAATGAAATCCCAGATGCTGGTTGTCATATTCGCGAAGGACTCGACAGCAATTAGATCAAACAGTCGTTTGAATCGTTGCCCTGAATATTGGCTATTTGGAAAGCTGTTATTGTTCTTGTCAATGCGTCTGTTTCTCCACTAAGAGGGATTTTGGTGCGTTTAGGCTCCTCATTTATTCTTCATTTCACATTTGTTTTTCAATTACTTTGCATCTACAATGTGAAGATGACTAAAGCAAGAAATGCATGTCTTTTGTAAATTATTACAAAAAGCGCATTAATAAATATCAATTTCACTTTAGGAGCTGAGGATTTCTATGTACATGTGTATGGTTTTAATGTTCACTGACCAGCATTCCTGCTGTGAGGGCTCATCGCTTTTCAATTACAAGGGGTATTACTTTGCGTTGAATCATTTCATTCTTGTGATATGCCTGCCTTCTGTGTAAATCCTTTTCTTTAGAGGGAACAAGCTAGTCGACAGAATTTTTGAGACACGCTTGAGAGGAGCTAACCGCAGTACGGCGGCACACAGGCGATTCGTGTAAAGTACGCGGGCGGGGGTGGCGGGGGTGGGTTTCGGTGGGGGCGATATCTAAGCTCAACAGTAAACACCGGCATCTCCCCGCTAAACCGTCAACATCTTCTCTGGTAGGGCAGATCAAAGACGCATGCTCTCACAAACTCTTATCGACGCACAAAAGCACTTGTGCTGCACTGTGGAGAACTAGGCTGTAAAGGGGATTGCTGCTTTCAGAAGCAAGTGTTTCAAGAGAAAGGAGGGGAAAAGAAAGAAAAAAAAAACTCCAAATAATTTTCAATATAAACATGTGGCTGTTGGAGATATCAGAAGACGAGAAATGGCTTGCATTACGTTTGCCTTCCCTCTTTTCAGAAATCCACAAGGGTGAAAGGATACTTTCCCTCCTTCGCCAAACTCTACAGCTGATGTTAGCGAACAGAAAACCGGCCCTAAATACATTAAAACTACAGCAAAACTTCTGCCGTGAGATAATTAACCCCAATTTGAGGACGGCACAATCTTTAGTACACAGACAATAATCTACTGGTTGTCTTATCTTAATCGAAACCTCAGCTTTGGCACAGCGTTGACTAATTAGGACACAAAAATATTAGATTATCATGAAATAAGTGTTCTATCATCAACTCTCTAGTGGAAAATTAGTCTAGGCAAAGGCATTAGTGTAACCAAAAAAGACAGAAAGAAAGAAAAACCACCAAATATAAAAAATCCTCACATTTCAGCAGCTGAAAAATTTGCCTGTTTCTTTTAACAGTCTCCGATAGAGGCTGTTATTAACTCCAGAGACTGCTTTCCCTGGCACACAGAGCCTTCATCTGGTGTCACTCCAAGGATCCCATTCCTGTTTTAATTGTCTGTCACTCATGGGCTGCAGTCAGCAGTAACACTTGGATTTTGCAGATTCTTTTATAATATCCTTGACAACAAATCAATAAAGACGAAGCTTGAGCGGTAGGCAAGACTTCCTGTCATTAAATCTCGCTGTCAATCCGTCTCGTTTCAGAATCAGCCGTCTTCGTCATTTTTTCCACTCACAGGTGACAATTTCATAGTAGAATTAGGTGTCTTTTAACTTACTCGACACGCAGCATATAATAATAAACATCTAGCATCTACTTATAGCAGTTGTTTCTATTAATCATTTATTCCATTACATTGTACTGTCATTTGGCTGTTATATATATATATAGCCATCATGAGCCTAAAAAAAGCTAAAAATCTTCTAAGTGTGTAGACCCAGTCGTGATGAATTTATTGATGGATCGATTTTTATAAAAAATAAAAAGGCAGAAAACTAATGTTCTGCAGACTTAAGAATGATGAATGAAATAATAGCATATGATGAAAAAATGAGACTGAAATTATGAGCATTTTATGCATAGTGCTGTCTTTTGGTGAGAAGCACACCAGCACACAGACAATGGTACCAAATGACACACTACAGTTTCAGGCATTCAGCGCATTGTCTGAGTATCTGTCGAACTCCACAACGTGATGGACAAGAACCACTCAGATGATCAAATAAATACCTTCAGGCTAGTTTCCTCTAATGACAAGCTGTTACTAATGTTAACTATGGCTTCTTCCTTTCTGTGCAAGGCTGCTGTGTGCAAAGCAGTAACAGCATAAAGAACATGTCCACAGGCGCCCTATGTCAGCCAGCTGACCTACTTTATTCTCTGTAAGGTCTTGCAGCTCCCTCAAGATCCCCTCCACAACAAAGACACCATTTTGTCTTCATTAAAATCCAGAAAATGTCATTGCATAGAGTTCGCCTGCAAATGATATTAGCATTGTTTACAGTGTGTTTACCGCCAAATCAGTTACAGGAATAAACAAATGGCTTGCGATGAAATAAGCTTCAGCTAATGATTATCGCCGTCTCAGAAGCGGCAGTAATGCCGTGATCGGGATTACCTGCACGTGTAATTGGAATAGTCTGCTAGCAACAGCGAGGGTGAGCCCTGTGAGATGTTTCCACTGGCACTCTGTGTCCCTCTGTTGGTCCCCGTCCCAATTAACATTCAAACCACGCAGCTGCGGCTTTTAATCATTAATACTTTTCAAATTAAATACAATTACGAACCGTGATCAATGATGGGAGTTTTAATTACTGTTAATAACTGACCATCTGCCTGGTGGGCAAGGGCTAAGAAAGAGGCAACAAGATGCACCCCGAACAGCGCACCCCAAATGTTAATCAGAGCCATGAAATGTGGGGGTTAATTAAGAAGTCTTATTAACACGGCCCACCCACGCCATGGGGCTAGACGAAGAACAAAGGTGAGATGCTGGGGAACCGTCGGGTATGTTTCATTTATCCCAGATGTAAAAATACATAAAGAAACGAAACCAATACTGTTTGCATTTCGGTTAAAGTGTCACGTATCACTGTCCTGCGAAAAAAATAAAAATAAAAACAAACAAAAAAATACCATAACCTCTCCTGCTCTGACAACATTGCTAGTCACTGTCTCTGCACTCTAACCTCTCTGAAGGCTGTTGTCATTTTTTGTGTGAAGTTAGCATTTTCTTTGTGTCCCACTTCTGTCGGAGGAAATTTTAAAGCATGTATATGCGCTCAACTGAAAGCTGTGCAGAGCCATCCTGCTAGGCCTCTGCAGGTCTGTGTTTGGGTACAGCACAGAAAAAGTGAAAGTACGATCGTTTATAATAATTGAGTAAGTTAAATGATGTTTTTCATGTAACACCGAACAGACAGCTTGGTGTCGATGTCAGGGATCTCGTTCGGCCCGAGCTATCAGCAACAATGCAGACCGGAACTGTGAAGTGAAATATAATAATTTCCTTTGCTTGGGCATTAAAGGTCATTGTACACCAGAAAGGGAATGCCAACATCTCTTTATCCTTCTGCCTTCATCAAGGCCACTCACTAAGTGGGAGACTGCTCAACTAAGTTGGTAGCTGTGTGCAATAATTACCTTGTCTAAACACTACAGTAACAACCATAACAACCATCTGCACAAACACTTTGGACCAGTTCACAAGGCCATAGCTGAGGGAGTCATAATGATGTTGTTTACTTCAAATTCTTTCTCTGCCTGTTGCTCATTTATGTTTCTTTCCCAGCCTTTCATGTATGCACAGTCATTCCCTTTACATTCTTCCCCTTTTTTAATTTCAAAAATTCAAGTGGAAGACGGCGGCGGCGGCTCCGTCAGGATAGCAGGGGGGCTGAAGCAGCAGGGGATATGCCAGAGGGTACGCCGCTGAAACATGCCTTAACGACTAAGGCCAGATTGGGCTCTGGGGGGGAGAGAAAGGAGATGGCTGCTCTTTGAAAAGCCTCCATAGTGTCTGGAGATGTGGTCCTCATGGCTAGGGAGCTTGTTATCCATGGAAAAAAAAAAAAGCACAACTCGGATGGGGCCACGTGTCTTTTTTCTTAACCCACACACTTCTGCCTGAATGGGCTCTCTTCATCTTTTATTGTCACTTATACTGGAAAAATGGGAATGCATTCACATTAAGATAAAGTTGCCATTCATTAATTCATCTTTTTTTGTAGCGCCTTTCTAAACTTTCCTACGGCATAAAGGAAACGAACTACTCTTTAAGTCTTAAAACACCTAATTAATCACTTTGTTGAAACGGAAGCACTTTTTTAATGAAACGACATGAATTTTTTGAATTTTGCTGCTGCTGCTGTAAGATCGTAGCAACTATTTATTTCAAACTGCTTTAATCCCACAGAGGTCTGCAGTACGATGAATCTGTGGAAACAAATGACAACGACGCTGGTAAACATTTTAAAGTCTGAGCGACTACCACTGCCAAGTTATGCAAACTTGCCACACAAGTGTATTCAAATATGCTAGGAAAATGGTTTGGTGATGATGATGCTGATGAGGATAATAAATTCTCGAGTGAATATGCAAGCCCTGACATTTAGCAGCGGTGCAAAATTATCTTGAGCTTACATATTTAGGATATTGTTTTTTTCCCCCACCCAGTTTCATTGTTCTGCACAAAAGACTGACGATGAATGACGACGACGATCGTACGATAATGCCGACCTGGCACAAATGATTGCGTCCATCAGCGTCAGCAATTTTTGACAATTCCTTCATACATAATTGTCTTTGTGTCCATCAAACAAATGGCTGCAGTAGAGTGAGGAATCTAGGACACCTATTTATGAAACCCACTGTGTGAATCCTCTCCTGTGCACACAAGCATTCATCCCTTTGCCACTTTCACATTGAAATATGGTTTTGGAGACAAATGCACATACCTGGAGGTCCCATTGATATGACACAGAAAATCACACATTGCTGAGGTGATATTTTTAGACCCCTGCTCCTCTGCAGGGCCAAACAGAGGGATCTCTGAGTGATTGCCCATCTAAATAATGCAAAGTGTGTTCTCCTGCAGACCCAAGAGGCTCCAGATGCAAAATGAATTGGATGACAGGGAACAGCTGATGAGATGCCATCCCACAAAAGTCTTTCCATGTTTCCTTTTTCCACATTGTGTCTTAGCGGCCTCAGTTGGTATGCGCTTTCCACAGATATAGACCGGCTGAGAAGACACAGCTATTAACTATATAGCCAGCAGTCAGCACGCGCAACTAACAGCCATCGGTTTTGTATTTTTTATACTGAATGAAAAGCCTTTCTTCCTTCTCTGGATAGGAAAAAAGTAAAACCTCTTCACAAGAAAAGAAATTGTTATCAGAAATGCGCACACAGTATTTCAAATATTTTTAATTAATTGACACAGCAAATTAGATTCTCGTTTAGAACACAACTATTTGAAAAAGTTTTGTTTATTATCCACGTGAGAGAGGAAAACATAAGGGAAAACAAGTTAGGGCTTTGAAAACGGGGATTAAAAAGCTTTATCAAAGCAGGAGGTAAACAGGCTGGAGATTGGTAACACTGCCAGTAAAATTAAAAAGCAGCTCTCTGAATCCAAATCCTCATTTGTCTGAATAATGACAAGATCCTGACTGTAGCTGTTGCATGAATCACAGAGCAAAATTTCCATTTGCGATTAAGAGGAGGATATTATGCATGCTTCAGATTTCTAAATATCTTTCGAAGGACATGAGATTATGGAGATGCAACAAAGTGTTTCAGGATGCAGCTCCTATCAAGCAGATCCTCTTATCGAAACGCACCGGTGTTTGACTGCTCTAATGCACAAAGCCATTAAATTTAAACTATCACAGGGATCAATGCAAAAATGAACGGAATAATTGTTGATTCTATCATTTACACGGGAATCTGAAGTGCACACCATCTGCATGCACAGTGCAAATGGACTTGATGGACACAAAAGATCTGGCTGACTGACTTTGCACTTTTTAATCACACCACAAAGTGGATTCTTTTCCTGTGATCCATATATATACAGAGAGAGCGATATAGTGAAGTACAAAGAAGATTTAGTTTCAGGACGAGCCTATGTTGAGAGCCATCAGAGTGCCACTCTGAAATAAGCTTCGAGCTGACAGCAGTTAATGAATCTTTAATGTTTCTGCTTAGTTGTCAGAGAAAAAGAAAATGGCTTCACTCGTACTCATGATGCTAAAGCAGTAATACAGACTGCTTCTCTCCAACAACGGTGCCAGAAATGGTGCCCAAGGTAGCCATCTTGTTCTCTTCACTCTGAGCTCTCAAGCTACCAACCGCAGACTAGCCTAAAACCACTGCAGACACAGAGAACACATAATGAATATGCCTTCTGGCTGAACTGGTGTCTCCTGCTGCTCATGTCCTTATTAATAATTACCTGATGACAGGGCTGTGAAGAAAATGAAAGTTCGCTGGATAGAATTCCAGTTTAAATAGCTCTAAGTTAAATAAATCAAAATAAGAAACTAGTTTCTTGGCATAAGCTCCATTAGCATTTACATGATTTCACAGGTCACAGGCAAGATAAACAAGGAGGTAGGAGTAAGCTGTAACACTATCTAGACTACAGATTGCCTGCTTTCAAGAAAAATGCAGCTCAAAAGAAAAACCTGAACGTTCTCATGATATTTTCCTCACGGGAGCAGGGTCTGCAGGAGGAACGCTTCAATGGGGGCCGAGGGAAAGATTAAGTTCGGCCATGAGGGGAAGTGGAGTGAGACTCTGTCTCCGAGCTGCCACAAACAATGTACTTTGACATGACAGAACGGATGCTATGCTCACCTAACCTGGGTCCCCCTTTACATCCACACAAACACTGGGCTGTCGGGAAATTTAGTATCTAAAAACAAACCGTCACATCATCACCGGCTGACAAACCTATCGCATTTCTAAACTATGCATATGATTAGATAAACACCCTTTAAAGGGCTTCATGCCGCTTGAACCACATGCATGAATCCAGCAGAGACAAAACACATTCTTCTGTTTTGCATATAATGGACATTTTGAAAAGCAAGTAAATGTGCTCAAGTGAAAAATGTCACTCACAATTACTTATTGCTGCCCCGTTTCATCTCATACAGAATATCTGGCATGCAGAAAGGCAGCCTGTTAGGCTCTCTATCTGGAAAGAGCCTCTTTATGTTAAACTGATAGCATCAGTAGGGCTATAACGCTATTTATTCCCCCCTAATTCTTAGCAGGCAGTATAAATGATAGCAGGTATGAATCTAGCCACGATAGACGCAAAGTAAAGTTGAACAAATTCAAAAAGGATAAAAGAAAGGTGAGAGTGTGGAAAAGCAAATCTCTTCTGATTAACTGGAGGCATGGTTTAGATTGTCCTTTATAGCTGGGATTAACGCGTTGGTTGAGGTATTTGTTTTACACTCATTAGTAAAGTATAAAGATTGATCGCATCAGCACAGAGGCTGCTGACAAAAACCTGAAATTGTCATGTTGTGATTACTGTTTGCTGCAATTATTGAAAACACGGGAGCTGAATTTAACGAATCAAAATCCACCTGAAATTAGAGACTCGTTTTCATATCTCGCTGGCAGTTTGTCAGAGTTATTTTGCTAAAGGGTTACAATTTACTTGTTTTTTGATTAAAGTGTTGTTTGCAAACAATAGATGTTCATTTAATTATTTCACTTGCTGTTAAAACTTTTAAAACTGTTGGCATTTCAGTCAACTCAAATATATACTGTAGCTGACATGCCAATTACGTATTAATAAATTATCTTCATTAATACTACCGGATGATGTGTAATATATCCAACTTTTGTGTGCAACCACTGCAAATCTGTAACGTCTTATTACTTTTTTATCAATACTGTAATAGCGCTGCATCAATTGCTATGATGCAAGCAAAAAATATAATTATGAAAAAAAGCATTTAGAGCTGATTTGTAGAGAAGTGAAGCTGTTCTAGGGTTTTGTCTGAATGACCAGAGCGTAAGCAGGATAATCCATTCCAAGGCATGTGTTTACGGATTAAATAATGCTGTATTGTGCATTAAATGGATCTTGTTGCATTTATTCTTCTTTCTTTAGCCAGCAATGCAGAACCAGCATTGTACATCGTAGCCTGGCTCACAATCAACAATATAAAAAAAAAGAAAAGAGAAATAAATAGCAACAAAGTCTGAGCTTTACCTACATGTGAGTAAAAACAGAAAACGTCAAAGAGAAGTTTTGTGTGTGTTATGTCTACGGTACAGCGTGCTTCGTCCTGTTAGGCAGGTGAACACAGCATGCTAATGCCCTGGGGAAAACAGAGAGGGACACATGTGTTTGTGAATGGAAAAGTCAATATCTGGGAGCCAGGGTGTAAAACAACACAACTGCGTGTGGTTATGGGCATGCTTACAATGGAGAGGCATGAAAGATGAAGCACAAAGTAATTAAAATTCTGTAGAAATATAAATATCAAAAGCAGAGCTGTCAGAACAGACTCGGCCTGCCTACAGAGGGGGAAAAAAAGTAAGGTCACACTGGCAATGGTAGACAACCCTGGTAGAGCTTCACATTTGGACATGTGGAAAAGGAAACACTGTTTGTGTGTGTGTGTCCTTTTGTGTGGAGGGAGGAGTGCTTTGTGCTGTCAAAACTGTGGAAGTCAGGGATAGAGGAAAAAGAACAGCATATAAGTACTGCCAGCAGATAATGTCACTCAGTCTTTGTATTTATGGGTGTTTCAGTTCTGACTAAAATATATGAATATAGTGAATAAAAGTGCTGCAGTGAAAGAATACGGCGAGTCAGTGCCTGTCCATTATGTGTCCTTTCTGTAAAAATCAGCCACTCGTGTCAGTGAAAACCCACTGTGCATTAGATATGTGTTTATTAAATAAAACTTACATTTTGGGTCGAAAAACTCTAAACAGACAGCATACAAAACCTGAACATCTAAAGAGATGTTAGCCACATTACTGTAAGGAAAGATAATAGTGAGGATAGAGGCTTGTCTCACTCAGTTTTGAATCCTGCATCGAACAATTTCACTTTAAGGCCTGATTAATCCGCAATTCCAATCATTAGTCTTTCTTTGACTTAATAGGCCTGTTAACTAACAAACAAAATGCCAAATACATAAAATGGATTTTAAAAGTCTTGTATGTCAAAACCATCTGCTAGTGAGACAATTTATGAATTTAATTTCAATTGGACACAGTCTGTGCGCTACCAAATTGAGGCGGTTAAAAAATGACACGGAAAGCCCGAAGCGGGTGGATTTCAGGAAAAACGCTCATCCATCAGTGACTCGGTAAATAGAGAAGCTAAAGATCCACTAAACTGAACAGACATAATAGTTAATAATCAAAGGTTAAATCTACTGGGATAGTGTGAAACAAAGGAGAGGAGCATCGTTTATTGCTTTCAGTGTAGCTGCTCTATAAAAAAACTACTTAAAGTCAGATCAACTAAGGTTCACAGTTAAAAGAAGCTGTTAATACATGACGCCAAACGATACTTCAAAGTAAAGATGTCTCGCATCGATTATGAGGTTTCTTTAAATGCATTTAACTCGTGCCAGAAACTGCGAGTGCGATGCACAGCATACATCAGAAAAGATTGAAATATATATATACGACGCACATAACAGCATAACTTGGCACGCAGCTGTTGTACGATACAATACAATGCTTTTTCACGAGCCTCTTGTGGACCACAGCGACTACAGAAACAGGCAAAGCGCAGCATTTATGCATGAGGCAGCCCGCTGTGGAGTATACGCATGTGCCTCCCATTTATTAAAAATGTTCTTTTTACATGAGGGCGAGCACCAGAGTATCATGCGACGCACCGGGGTGCCAAATGAAAAAGCAATAGTGCAGGTGGTACCATAAACGCAACTTTCCATGTATTTAACCATAAGGGTTGCTCACAGAGAGGATTCCCATCACCTAAATAAAACAGAAAACGAGGGCTGAGAACGTAATTGAGCTGCCATGTATGCTTATCGTCACTGTCAAAACACATGCAGGTGCCCCAAGTACCAAAGAGATGGCCATTTCTTTCCTTCTTTATGAAAATTAATCGTTTCACAGCCATAGTAAATGACATGCCACATTTGTTTATGGGCTTGGAGCGAATTGATAGTGAAGAAAACAGGTATAGGGAGGGGGAGTGAAGCTACTGACCCCTGCTAGTTGCACAGTGCATTTGCATTCATTAGCTCAATCAGGGAGCCTTCCTAACTCTCTCCATCATAAATGATAGATGACTGAGGAGGCTGAATAGCCACTGAGATCACTGAGACACAGAATAGATATATTTTACTGATATAAATTATTCATGTGACTTTCGTGCTGGAAAAAAAACAACATCTGATTGGTTCTTGAGGAGTAGCTGGGATAAAGATTATGCAAATGTTGATCACCCATAATTAAGCATAATTGCATTGCATATGTTTGTGAAGCTCTTAACAGTCATTACTTCCCCTCAAAATTTGTTCTAGCACACAAGAGGGGTGACTCATTCACAGGCACCTGTTCGAGGGACACGAGAGAGAGAGGCGCACAAATGCCGAGGATGACATCTTTGTCCAGGTCTTTCCTGGAAGCAGCAGGAAAGACCAGGTTCAGCTTGGAGAAGAAGTTTAAAAAAAAGTACAGCCGAGAGGATATGAAGTGTTTCTGTGCAGTTTTTTTTTTTTGGTGAAAACAATGGAGATCATAAATGATTCAAAAGGGTGTAATTGGTGCTCTTTGATGGGCTGCTGTGGTTGCTCGGTCTTTTTCCATCAACTGCCACCCGCCTGCCCAAGGCTCTCTGACAGAAGCAGGCTCCAGTCAGGCTGTGGAGTTCAGCACAGGCGCAACAGTGTGACAGCAACTCAATTACTACGATACCAGTCATAATCAACGATGCTGCAGGGAACATCGGCATCTGTTCGGCGCAGGAGCACAAGGCGTTGCCATGAATGGAGAAAATTCCACACAGGTTCAACCAATTAAATTGAATGCTTAAGCTATTTGGCTCATTCAGGGGCATTTAAGAGGGAAAGGCTGCAGACAGCTGACTGACATTATAAAATACAAATATTCGTTTAAAAGAAAAAATGACACTAAGGGTTATTTATCTGCTCACCTGCCAGACAAGTGTGCCTGTTCAGAAACACCAAAACAGTGATAGGACTGGTGTGTTACTTACTTCAGCCCCACTGCCACACTTACAGTGTAATCAATAGTCTTAATATAGAACTCAACAATGACACTAAGCCTGGGCTGCTGAATCCCACAGCACAAAGGGAGAAACATCGCCCGAGGTGGCGAAACACTGAATAAAAACACAGCACCCAATCAATCTCTGTGCTTCCAAAATCAGATGTGTCTGACTATCCCGGCCGGACTAATTCTTGCACATGAGCCAAAGAATGAGATAAGAGCCAACAAGGTCACGTATTTAACATTTAGCAAAGTTGGAAACTTTAAGAAAAACGATAACACAAGCTTCATTTAGTTCGTTCTAACATACAAAAGGAGGGAAAAAAATTTCAAATAATCGAATTTTCCACACAATGGAACATTTCTCCTATTGAAAATGCTAATAAGACGTTCTTTGAAGTGCCCTTATTTGCATTACAAACATTTTACCCAGAACTCTCGGAAAAAGAGAGTGGAAGCATGAGAAAAACTCAGCATTCAGTTCTACATCTATCAGAAATGTTCAGCAGTCTCAAGCAGTGCACCCGCCCCAGTACTGCAATGCAAGATACCTGCCACAAAAACATTGCATTACAGTAAAACGCAACAGCTCCATTCAGTCACACACTTAAATGCTGGTTCTCATCGGGAAAACTTGTAGAGTTACAAAGAACAGAGCAATCCCAACAGAGCAACCATACATATAAAAAAAAAATCCTTGTTCGGTATCTACAGTATAAGAAGTCTCAAGCTCAAGCTGCCTAACTAGGCTATCTACAAGCCCGAGGAGGTTTACGATTTTATCATTACGGTTATACTGGATACATTTGATATAGCACGTCTACTGTGATGTGGCAGAGTTCTTGCTGTGAGAATCATATGAGATGCTCCACTAGATCTGTGATGAAAACATTCACACGTTCATTCTCTGATCCTCCGAATAGACGCCTGACAATCAAAGCTCCTGGAAACAAATTTATGCACATGGGCTCTTTTTACTAACTTTTGATCGCTGCAAACTCATGATTAAGATGGCAAAAATAAACCAAAAAGTAGAAAAGGGCAAAACAATGGCATTTGATTGCATGCAAACAAATTATAACATGTCTAATCGAGGGGGAAAAGGAGGTCATGCAGGATGACATTTGCAGCCCAATTGCCTGCTCAGATAAATGATGGACCAAAACGCATGGAAAATTAGAGTAGCAGTGCAATCAATGTTTTTTATAACACTGTGTGGATTTTTGCAACAGCGTGTTCGCTAAGGGGGTGCGGCACATTCAAAGCATAATGACTCATCTGTGCCAAAATATGCAAACATTAATATGCAGGCTCGCTTTTTGATACTTTTTCCAACATCAGTCCTTTTGTAGCACAGATAAGTACGTATTTACAATGGTGCATCTGCCTTGTTGAAAGGGGAAAACAGACTTGCAATGTTATGTCCGTTATGTCCGTATGAAAGTGTATCCAGCTATGAAGCTGAAAAATGATCTGTCTGGAGAGGCACGCAATCAGAGATGAAGACATAACATGCTTAAGGTAGTGCGGAGAGGTCAACTCTGACCACCTGTCACAGCTAGGCAAGCAGCTAATGACTGTTCATGGTAATTCAAGTCATCTATCAGCAAAAGCGTTAACATCATAATCAGTGACAATAAGCAAACTGGGATGTGGCGCTAAAAAGAATACTTACGGAACAATGTAATAAAGATTTGCTTGCAAGCAGTCAAATAATATGAGCGCTGTAGGCTCCACAGTGACAGGAGCTGTCAGATCACTGTGACAAAGGAGCACACTTAAATCTCACAGAAGCACACTCGTATTTTTTGGAGACACGTTCAGATGAGTCGCACTTGTTTGGATGCCTTTTTTCTTTAAAGGCTTTTTCTAAAGTGCTAGTACTGAGGACTTTCTCATGCATTGATAATCCAATGGCCCTTCAATGATTCAGAGAGCAGTGTGGTGAGAGGCAGCCAAGAGCTCAAGTTCTTTGGGCCTTTTAAAAATTTCAGTAAACTAAAGCAGGATTTGGAGCAGCAGGGCCTTTGCAGACACTCGCAATCACAATTCACCTCGTCAAGCCGATCGCTCCAAAAGAGCCGCAGTTTCCAGAGTCACTCAACTTACCCATAAGTGCGCGAGACACGGACCTCTGCCTGGAATCTTTGAGTTTACCAACCGCTGAGCCTGTCTGCGTGCATAGTATCAGGCATGTACGCAGTACAAGGGAAAGTTTTTGGCACAAAGATGGTTACATAATATATTTCATAAGACGAAAATCAAAAGATAATTTAATAAATCATGATCCACAGTGCTTTCTGACAGCCAGAGACATCCAATGTGGTTCGTCTTTTGATCATCCTGTCAACTCTTTCAAAGTTGCTGTGCGTGAGTGATATACTAAATGACTGCAGTGGACATTTTCAAGGTTCAAATATTGTTTTTTTGCATTGCTTAATTTAGTGCCAAATAGTGCCTTTGAAAAACAACAACAACAACAACAAAAAAGACTGGCACTGATTAAAGGACTCCTGATAGATGCACCATAATCAACTAGCTCTCTTATGAGATTGTCTGTTTTTCTAAACGGGGTCAGTTACATACAGTTCCAAGTGCCAAGGCTCTTCTTGTAATCTAATTGAGCTGCAATAGTTTGAGAGTATTTTCCATTCTTTTAAGCAGGACAGTACTGGCACACACTATCCTTCACAGAGAAGCCACCCGCATTTCTAGTGAAGTAAGGTACAAAAAAAGGAAAACTGATCAAAAATATTCCATTGTAGGGCATCTTGTATTCCACCGCTAAAATAATGGAAACAGAGGACCAATTAATCAGGCACTTGTTTACCATTCTCAAGGCTCTCTGTGTTCATTAGTCTGCCGAAGCTGCGCTCTATGGGGCTGGAGACATCCGCAGGAGAGGAGATCCATCTACATGCCGTGGGTGACATCCAGAGATTTACGAGGCAGAGCGTGCCACACGCCACATTTCCCATCCCCATAAGACAATAAACGCTTCATTATGATTTCAAATTGCTCCTTTTGTTTCTGGTAACGAACGGCGTCGCTTTAAAGCAAACTGTGGTTCTGTATCACCCTCGCCGTCCAATCACCAAATACACGATCTTTAAATATGATGGAGGGCTGTATATTCATGTGAAATGTCTCATTAAGGAGCTGTAAGGAAAATCCAGCAGAGCAAAGAAAATCCACGATTTATACGACGGAGTAGCTAAACAATTAGTATTTCCGCTGTGATTCGTGGTATTATTTATGCTTTGTACACTTATCAGAATAACATGTGAACCATAATACTTTTTCAAACCTTGCCAGCTAATAAAAAGAACATGTATAAGCTGACCAACATGTAGATAAAAAACATCCAATCTTTAGAAATCTAAACAATCGCATGTAATAAAAAAAAAAAAGAGCGCTGTGAATCGTGCAGGGCATAAATGGATGTTCCTTTTCTTGACAACAGAAGAGAAAATGCTCCTTTCTTGTCAGCAGGCCAGCTGCATTGATGATCATTTTCCACAGCCCATTTCCCCACTTAGTCATCTGAGCAGCACAAAGGAGCAGCAGAAGGTGTGAATTATCAGAGAGAAGTAAAGAAGTGCAGTGAGACAGGGACAGCCAAAACTGCTACCTCACGCTTAGGTAAGGCTCCCTGTTTATCTTGCAGAGCAGGACATTTTCCTCTGACTAAATAGAGCTCAGTGTGGGCTAAAGTCTGTGTGTGAATAATGAATACTTCAGGTTGGAGGTGAGTGGGATCAGTTCCTAGTATGCAGGGGGAGATTAGCCACTGGTGGCCCCTGACAGATGGAGGCCTTACAGCCCGATGCAACACAGACCCAAGAGAATATCAGGTGTCACCTCATTACACACTTCACAGACTTTTTCAACTTCCAATGTTACCTCCTCTGATTGGAAAGCACGCTCAAAACAACGTCGAAACACTGCTCTTGAAGAATATAAAATCATCACTTTTTGATTTTACTTTTTTGCCGTGCATTACCGTTTGGTTGGGAATGCTTTCATCGATCATTTTTTCATCAGTTTTCTTTGATAATTTTTTATAGCTTAGTTCTGTCTACAGTAAGCCTGGAAAAAAACAGAGCCTTCATCACTCCCACCTTTCCCTGGCCCTATGAAAAACAGCTCTGCTTTATTTTCACAGGGTTGCGTTGCATACACAATCAGTTTGAAGGGCTCGCTTTTTCTGCTGTTAAGTTGGTTGCCTTTTCTACTAAAAACAGTGGGTGGAATTGTCTAATTTAAAAGGGGACTAATTTACTCAATGCAATGAATGAACGAGGTGAAAAAGATTTTATTCAGAGGGTAAACAGATTCTTTTTCTCTTTTCATCAGACTCAACTCAAGTCTAATGGGCAATTGGACCAATGGTGAGAGAAAGCTTTGTATTTTCAGCCTTAAAAAAAGCAGCATGGTGATTTCTGCTTGGATTGGTATTTCATCAAATATACACCAGTTAAGTAGATATTTAAAAGGGCAGTAATGAGCTTGTAAACTGCTTTGAATGCAATATCCTCCTCCTCGTATACTGTGGGCTCAGGCTTGAATTGCTATTGCCTGGTGACCCAGAAAAGAAAGATCAAATATAACAGATCAAATATAACAGGATTGGATGTAATGTCCCTTTATTACAAAAATGAAATTGATTATTTTGAATTATAAAATATAATTTGAGCAATCCATGTGTCAGTGAAATTATTAAAACTTGACAACATGTTTATTACGATTATGCAATGCGGTACTGTGCAAAGGTCCTGAACCAGCCCTCATTTCTTCATATTTTGCTTTTAAAGAGCCAATGACATCATGCATTTTTCAATCAATAGAACTGGAGGCTTTCTGAAGGTTTGTCAAAGTTTCATTTTGGACACTGGATACATTTTTCACCCATTTTCAGTCCCATCCTTGTACAGTCCCATTTTCAGAGAAATGTGTTGTTTGATAAGCCACTCAACAGTGAAATCTGAGCCATAAGAGCTATCAACCAAAAACTTGACATAACTCATGGTGTGCAGTGAGTCCTTAAAAAAAACTGAGGAAATGGGCAAGGGGAGGACGAAATAAGAAGTGACAGTGCTTAGTCCTCGAATATACTGGTTTCTGTCAGTACCAGCCCTGTCAGTACCCCTCACCCTCCTAGTAGATACAACTATGGTTCAATTTGATAATCCGAGGTGACTATGCCGCCTGGTGGGGTGACAAAAATACCCCATCAGCCTTTTAGACCTGAGCCCTGACACAGGACCTGAGCGATGCACCTGGCGCTTCTGGTGATCCATCTACTGTTCACCGAAGCCTCATCAGAAATGGTCTCAGTGGAAAGGTGGCTGTCAAGGAGGGAAGGGAAATGGGAAGAAAAGGCTGAGGTATGCCAAATTACACAAGAACTGGACTCTTATGGAGTGATGACTCCAAATCTGAACATTTTGGTTCAAATTGTTGTCAGTATGGACAGAGTGAGAGCTCTGCCATGGATCGGGGCTACACGTCAGCCAGTGGTGTTGGAGATCTTGTCAAAATTGGTGGAATTGAGAACACAGAAAAAATATATATTTTGATCCACCTTCTAATACCACCTGGAAAGCATCTGAATGGCTTCAATTTTTAGCATGACAATAATCCCCAAAACACTGATAATACAGTAAAACCTAACAGTGCAAAAAAAAAAAAAAAATTCTAAGTCCACTTGGAAAATCTGATTATTAAAATACTTTTTTATCTGATCTACAATGACGAGTTCACTCGATAACCAAACAACAATCAACAAACATTCTAGCTGCTAAGCTGTGCAGTAACGTAGTGCACATTTTATACTCGGGCATCAGTTGAACTGAGATTTTGTTCCATGTAAATTTAAGAAATAAAAATACCCGGTAAGATTTTAAATTTTTATGTTGAATTTAAAAAGAAAAACTAAACTGGTAACAGAGCAATTATGTGTCACTTTGACTTCTACATTCTTTGTTTCTTTTGGAGAGGGAACACAGCCAATGTGACACGCTGTGCCTGTTAAACCAAGAGACTGGAAGTGAAAATTACCTCGCCTTAGCTGAAAAACATCTCCCGGTGAGACACCCTGGGGTACTCCAGCTAAACCGAAGGGGGTATTCTGCTTTTAGTTATCATCTTATCACTAAAATGGGACATAAGTGCAAATACGGTGCAGTAAGAGTCAAAAATGTCTAATCTGGAAAAAGACTGATATTATTCCTCTAAATGTAGTTTAGCACATGCATCAAAAACATGCAAAGATTAGCTAAACTCATTCATTTCCAAGCTCATACAAAGAAAAGGAAACGAAAGGATATCTCCACATAAACAGACACTCATATATTATATTTATTTTGTGTAATAGTTTGCACGCACACTGCCGTAATGCTTTGAAACTGTTTACTCTGTGTACTGAACCAATTCAATACAGCATCTATTAACTTGACTAGTGCATATTACTGTATATTTCAGGTTTCTTTAAAATGCTGGTAGGTTTACATTCAGCCATGGGAAGACAATGCTGGTGTAAAGTCATTTTTGCAGCACTAACTTCTTGCAACATAAACGCACAGCCAAGAATAACTGGAAGAGGCTTAAAATAACACATAGTGCATCATGTGTGGTTACAAATGATAATAATATGGTGGTGTATACTTAATATCTGATACTAATAAATATCCATGTATTACTTGGAAGGAAAACAGGGAATGGAGACAAAAAAAATCAGCAAAGTCAGCACACCTCAAAACATCAGTGAGATTAATTTAATATAATATGAATAATAAATAATGCCCTCATGCGGATAAGTGATCACATAAATTAAACTGACAGGCCAAAAAAGATCGAATGAATGAAAGGTCAGCATTTAAAAGAAAATGTGCAAAGAATCTACTTGGTCTTTGCTGCTGGTCTTTTCAAGTCCAGTGGGAACCACTCCCTTCAATATGGTATCAGGGCACCAACAGCACTTAAGCCTCTCTGTTAATATCAACTTTTCTAGTGGGAAGTGAAACAACTCCAGTCAGTTAGTTGACAAAATAAGCTGCAGGATGTGCTGTTGGGTGTTTAGTGTCTTTAAGGGATTAGCTCAGTAGTTTGGGATACAAAACCTAAAATGCTATAAGTATTCTGCATCTACAGTAAATGTGACAGTACACAGAGTCATGTTATACAACTCATTTAAGAAAGCGAATGAAATCATTAACAGAATAGGGAAAACTGCGTCCACGACCAGGCATTTCAGTTCTCTCTCTGGGCCCGCTGATGAACTGTAAGTGACCTCAAAACACTCCCACAGATCGGCAGAAAACAATATGGCTTTTATGTTTACCTGCTTGTCTTTTTTTCTGCTGTGTCAATCAGTGCTCTACCACCAGAGGCTTGACTGACAAAGGCCCTGCAGGGTGGAGGGGAGATGTGGGCTGGGCTGGGCTGAGCGATGGATGCCCTATCCATCATGGCGGCCCTTGCTGGTGGGCTAAGGAGCCGACGTGTGGTGGTGAGAGAGAGGTGGTCAGTAAGGAGTCAGCAGTCTTTGACTACTCCAGATCCATCATTTAGACAACAGCAGCCCAGAATCTGTCTGCGTGGTGACAGCAAGCAGAATGGCTTCTTCCACTCTGTGCAAAGAGCAATGTGCTGACCGTAAGAAAAAGGCAGCAAAGGGGGCAGCAAGGATGTTTAGAGCAGTTAGGGGAATCATCTCTGTTAAATAGTTTTGGGAAGCGATCGTGTGCTGCCAGCTGGAAGATGAGGGTCACGTTTTAATTGTAATTTACAGAGAAAATGAACATTTTTAGACAAATGTAGTGGGGCTAGTAAGGGTTAAGGGGGAAAAAATTCAATCTAGAGAAATGGAGAGACTAAAGTAATTTGAGAAAGGGAAGTAGAGGAAATATATGAGATCCACAGGAGATCCACAGGAATACTGCAAGAGAGTTCACAGTGGGTGTCAACCTCCTGTAGATCAGAAAAATGTGAGTCACAGGGGATATCAGCAGGGGCACAAGTGCTGATCTCATTCTATGACACATTACCTTGGTAAATAGAAAAAGTTTGTTGAGATCAGAAGAGAAACAGTGTTTCCGCAACACTGTTTAACATGTCGTCATTTTATTTCAAAATGACATGACTCAGTATGAATACTGTAATGTTGCCAAATAATTTCAAGAACACTGTGATCATAAAAGTCCAGAAAATGAGGTGAAAAAATTGAAATTTAAGTTTCTTCACATAGAAAAGATTTGAAAATATATGAAAAGACCTGTTCATAACTCAAAAAAGCTAGAAGTCATTCTCCTGCTTTTGCTTAAGACTCTGAAAACTCGTATCTGTTCATCAACATGTCATTTTAATAAGAGATTTTTAGAATTACTTCATGCCTTAAACTAACCAAAATGTAACTATATACATCTGTCACATTTAGTATGCACAGGTCAATGAATATGCAAACAGGTCTATGCTTCCACAGAGGGAGAACTGTATTGTCATATTGCTGAAGTATGTGTTTTATTAAGCAGAAAGAAAAAAATCAGGGGTCCCAGAACACAGTGAAGGCCCCGTTTTTGGCAGAACAGGTCATTCAATGCATAAAAAAGCATACTGGACAATGACTAGGTGCTAGTTGCTAACTTAACCATCTAAATGTTAATCCACAACCAAATAACCACAGCTAATTTTGTGGCTCTTATTTTATTAATGTGCAACAGTTTAAAGATGCTACTACACCACCACTCAATGACTGTTGCTGCAGCCCTGACAAACGGCTGCATCTCTCTCTCTCTGTATGAAGTAAAGTTGTAAACGAGGGAAGTAAATAGATGACGGCGTACCAGTGTTTCTGCAGCACTTTAATGTTTAAAAAGAAAAAAAGAGCGACTGTATGTTTGCTGTATAAGAATAAACGAGACTATAATGAATATGGTGACGTTCTGCAGGGGGGGGTGGGGACAATAGCCTGGAAGAATGCAAGGCTACTGCTGATTGCGCTGCTAAGGATAGCCAAATTCTGCAAACTAATCCATCGTTATATGTGTTTTTGCAACATTATACACAATTCAGCAGTATTTAATGCCTTTTTAAATTCTTCATTCTGTATTCAGTTCAACAGAAGTTCAAACAAAATTCCTTTGCAACACAGATTTGGATGACCGTTAACTAACGTATGAACATAATTTATAGAAAAAAACCCAAAAGAACTGGGATTTGTAATAAACATTTATCATGTAGATGTTAATAACTGCAGTATGCGTGACGAAGTGTGCGTAGCTTTACTTAGCCCACCTGGTAAGAAGGGGACAGAGTCCTTACAAACATATTTATATATGCTACAGTGATTATAATAAGATTATTGTTTGATTGTCTAGTAATGTGATTAATAGTGGTTTCAGTGGTGCTTACTCGATGAATTTATTTTTAGAAATTCTGAATTAATCAAAAATAAAGCTAACAGCAGAGACTATTCCAGGCTAGCACTTTATTCCTACAGTAATCCAAACCTGGGAATTACTAAAGTCAAACTGCACACTCTTCCATACTGCGTAGGAACCTTGTTAGCTGAGCAGTCTTTTTGGCTGTGGAGGTGAATATGTTAGCTTACATGCAGGGAATGCTAAACACACCAAGACTCTCAGGTCAATTTGCAGAGAAGATCCATTAGGACATGAGCTAGTTAACCTCTGGCACTCCAGCCCTCGGCCCTAACCTCCTCTGGTAGAGAGCTTTTGATAACACTAGTTAGAACTCCACACACTGTTAAGGCAGAGAGCAGGAACGGTAAAAGTCACTGTAGCGGATGTGAGTTTTAAAGAAGCAACTGCATAAAGTATTTTGGTTCTTGTTAGCATCTCTCATCCATGAAAACTCAAACGAAGCCTTCTGCCACGATACTTCCAGATATAGAGACACAAATGATCTGTTGCTGAGATGGCTGCTTTGCTAAAAATGTCACCTATGTGAGCCCAACGCTGGAGTCTGACTCATTACGGCACGAGCTGCTTGCACAGACAGGTATTTTATAAGCAATCCTTTTTCTGCAAAAGAACAGAAACCACAGAGGATACAAACCTAATTGCATCACTGCAACACGACAAGAGGCGGATATAGAAGCCTGCAGCCATACAACTCATCAGAGGAGAAAAGGAGAGGAATAAAGGTAGAAATCATCTTTATGCAGTTGACGCAAGGGGATGGCATTCGAGAACAGGGATTACCTTGTGCTCTGTCATTTTGGAGCGATAGCAGATGAGATGTGCTTTCATTTTGCAGCGTAGAGAGCAAGCAAGGATTAGAAAAACCACCGCGATGCTGATTGTGTTTTGCAGACACAGATACAGGTTGGATACCGCACCCATTGACAAAATGAATCACAAAAAACACCTGTTTCCCACACAGAAAAACATGGCTTGATTTCAGGTTCACAAATTCTGTGTAAATAATGCATGCTGTTTCTCACAAACACACACATGCGCGCACACGGCACAGCACATACAAAGTGCACTGAACCAAAGTAGAAAATACAGAAAGAAAAGGAAGCTTCACAACAAAACAGGGCGAGAGCGGTGTGAGGAAAAGTCGACAGGAAAATATCAGTCATGATGTCCTGTTTTATTTTCACACAGACTCAAACTGGCACTCACTGGAGCTGGGTGCATATGTGTTTGTTTGTTTTTTTAGGGGGGGAGGTTGTCTTATACCAGTGTAATGTGACTCACAGTAGTGGTCTAATCTAAATCGGCAGTTCCAGTCAAGCTACAGGTATTGCTAAAATTCAAATGTTCAATATCCTGATGACTCGACTACCGCCGGTTTTCCAAATAATCTTCAAACATTCCCTAACAAAGCTTCAACCTAAAAAGGCACGGCCGCTCAGGGACTGTTTTTTAGACTTCTGAAGGCAAAAGAAAAGCGTAGTTGCCTTCTTACAGCTATTAACTGAGTCACGGTGAAGGAAGAGACACTGTATTAATCGCTTCTCATGAAACTGTTGAGAAAAATACTCGTTGTCTTCATTTTAAG
Organism: Copadichromis virginalis; assembly: GCF_057382275.1. Classification (NCBI taxonomy): domain Eukaryota; kingdom Metazoa; phylum Chordata; class Actinopteri; order Cichliformes; family Cichlidae; genus Copadichromis; species Copadichromis virginalis. Next base: position 23,399,833 of record NC_140630.1, read on the forward strand.
ACATTTTAACACATCACAGTGAGCGGCAGCTACAATGAACTTGTAGCAAAGGGTTTAAACTACATTCCATGTTAGCAGAAAATGCTAAAATGTCAAAGTTTCTATTTAAACTGGCAGATTATTCTTCACTAAAGTGTTTATAGACACTGTATCATACTGCAAGATATTTTTAAAAAGTAAGAGAAGGTAATAAAATGATGATTTCGATTAGTTAAAAACACAAATGGTTACAAGAGAGAAACCTATTCTGGGTTTTTCCTTTAACAGAAGATTATCATGTGTCTGGGTTAGGGTGTCTATAAACTTCCAAATCACCAAGATTTTTAAGATCTTTATGGTGACTGATATAGATATTGACTTCAAAGTACAGTTTCTTTTCTGTGTGTTTATATACAGAAACTGCGTGATAGAGGCCGGCTGGTAAATCGACATGTTTTCACAAGGGTAAATCAAATGTAACGTCTGCATATTCATATGAATTATACATACGTTTTAACTGTCACCAGAGGGTTTAAGTTTTAAGAATTCACAAGTTTTCATTTTCCTATCTGGCGAGCCTTTACCGCTCTGCACAATTAAGTGAGGGTGAAAGACAGTCAAGATAGCAGAGAGAGGGGAATCTTTCTGGGAATATGTCCAAAGAACCATGATCCAAATAAAAGGCTGCCAAATAAAGGTAGTCGTTCCTTTGAGGTATTGCCTTGCCTTTTCAGTCATTTGCGTCTTAATTTCTATATTCGCAGTTAAAACATGTGAGTCTGAGGGTTAAAGTTTCTGACCTTTGCTCTTTTAGTAAACATGTAGTTTCTGCTCAAAATCCTATTTAGTAGTAATAAAGTAGTAATTAAGCTATTTAGGCTTAATGTTTATAGTTAGATCAACATCTACAAATAACAGAAGAATAATTGATAAGAAGAAGTAAATAGCTGACAGTAATATGATCAGAAAGGGGCCGTTGACATTCTGCCTTTTCTTACAAGTTCCTCCTGCCTGTTTCATTTCTAATGGTTTGAATTTGTTAGTAATTAAATATGTTTTAAAAAATGTAGAATAAAATCCAGATTGTGGGTAAAAACCCAACCGCCTGTGTCAAGGTGATAATGAAACCTGGCAGTGTCGGGTGCTTCGCTGCAAATGTAATAATTCCACAGACGTGCAAAAACCAACAAATCTCTCTCGTTTCGCGACACATGACAGTTACTTATATTTGTCTGGGTACCTACCAAAAAAAAGTGTCTACATAAAAAAGATTAAATATTTATCGGTGTTTCTATGTGATATTCTGACAGAATGGCGTTTGTGTTGCTTATAAATACATTCTGATAAACAACTGCCAGTGGAAGCGGTTGTGATGCAAATACCGTCTATATTTGATTAGTTTGCTTTGTACAATAATTATGGCGCTTGGAAGAAGAGTAAATAAACATATACATTTATTATTCTGTTATTAAGTTGTCACAAACAACCGTTTTAATATAGAGACGCTGAGAATAACAAGATAAATGTGCAAATGTGCCAACAAGCACCGCAGTGCTAGTAAAGAATAATGTACTTTATGGTATTAGTTTATAACAAGGAGTTAGGACCCACCTATTGTCTTCTTGAGCAAGAATTGTAACCTTTTGTTCCCTTTTTTTTAATAAGCAACTTAGACAAAGAAGAGAACCTCGGGCTAAACCTGAAAATAAATGAGTTGGCTCCCACTAATTGAGCAGTAATCATGATGTGCCGTTTGTTTCTGTTGAGGAAACATCATTTGCTGATAAACATTGTTCTAATCACAGCTGCTGCAGGCACTGCTTCCCTGTTTAGTGCCAAGGTGACCTGAACAAAACACGAAATAATGTGACATGAAATAGGGACACTGCCAGGAGCAAAATGGCCTGTCACGCTTCCCCAATATGAGGAAATGATGAGAACTATTTTCCAAATAAATCTGGCACCACTACTATTAAAAAGGTGGAAAACAATCAATAGCTTTCCCACAATGCATTTGTGTCACTGCTAACTAGGAGCTGGTCGCTGAATAGATGAGCGAGCAGATGTAAACTGTTTCCCGTAGTGGTGATTATGAGGTGAGCGCATCTCATAAAACTTGTCTTGACAGCCTAATTGATCACAGCGGGGGGTATAATAAATGCTTTGTACAAACTGAGACGTATATCATGGGACCTTTGTATTATAGCTTAATTTAATTACAAAGCATAATCAAATTAGACCTGAAAAAGTAACCCGTCTTATTACAATGTCTATGTTCTTACTTTAAGCGAGCCAAGTTTTTTAATGAAGACACACTTCTTAAAGTGTTCCTGTGGGCACCTTATCTTCACAAAGAGTTTACTTTAAAGTGTAAAACAGACATGGCAACACATTAACGGCAGCAACGTGGAACGGCAGCTTTTTTGCAGCTTTCTACTACTTTCCAGGCAATCTTCTTTTCTGTTTTCCAGCACAGCCGGCTCCCGGCAAGCTCCCCACCTATTCACCTGCTGTGCATACAAATTTGACTAATGGTTTTATTCGGTGGGAGTGAAGAGGAGATTATTGGTCCGATTTTTCTATAAGTACGAGGAAAAGCCAATCGGAGCTCAGTCGTTAGGCGGCTTGTTTATGGAAGTGAACTGGGCCTTCATTCTCGAGCTGTGAGCAGTCACGGCGTTGGAAGAAACCAATTGTGAAATGTTATTAAGCGGGTCTCATCAACAAGTCATGCCATTCTCTCACGCTAACGCTGGCACGAGGATGTGAACACACACAAACAGCATGCACACCCACGCGCACACACACTCGCAGACAGCCGCAGACTTTACTGCCCCCTAACAGGATGCACTTCGACAGACAGTAATGAAAGTGTCTCATTCGCAATTCCAATCAAAAGCTCATCAATCACAAGCTGCATCTAAAAAAGCCTCACGCGCTCGGTTAGAAAGGTGGAAGGAGGCAGCAAATCTGAGCTAAATTTAATCATGTGCTATCAAAAACAAACAGGTCGTGTGGATAAAGACAGAGCTCCTCAGAACAACTACAGTTTACCAAACCTCATCACTGACGCGGAGCTGTTCAGGTGATAGCAGATAATAAAGCAAAAGACTGGATAAAGCGACTGTAAAAGAAACGAGCACCTGAAGCACATATTTCTATGTCGATATAACCTTTTAGTTCATGTTTTCTTTTTGTGCAGTGATAAAGTGCTGAAAAAAGGCAATAAGAAGCATTCGCACTGATAAAATGTGCTGCAGCACAATACGGTGCAGGTGGGGGGGAAAAAAGAAGAAGAAGAAGCTCATTCCAAAATAATCAAACAAAAATAAACTGACCCATATTAAAAGTACGAGCTAAGAGCGCCGAAATGAATACAGAGAACGAAAGAAACAAACAGCAGAGGACGAGATACTTTGCTGCACGTCTTCCCCATTTTCCATCAAAATAAAGCCAAAATAAATTAATAAAATATATAAAAAATATTTAAAACATAATAAATAATGTACTGAAATGCTTAAACCTGCTGTAGAAATCAGGGTAGGATATATATTCTATATTATTCCACTGATTTTAACAAATATGTACACATATTCTGCCACATTCTGCAGCGTTATTCCTGCAGCTGAACTCTAAAGGTACTAGTGGGCAATTAAAGCAGACCTATTGTGCTTTTCCTGATTTTGTATGTGCAAGTAACCCCTGTTGCTGCTTTTTCCCCGCCAGCTGCATCAGGTGTTTGGGTTCTCTGGTTAACCTCTGCTTGGTGATGTCTAGAAAAGTTCAGAGCTATAATGCATGAGTGAAAACCACTTACATCTAACATTTTGGAGAGCTTGATCCCACTTTGTGATCTTCAGGTTTTTTTCCAGTGTTGACTCATACGCAAAGCAGGACATCCTAAACGATAGCATCATGCCATGCTTACTGTTTTTGCACTGTTATCATTCACGCTGTATAATTGCACTCTTGGTGTATTATCTTCTAAATTACTGCCACATACTGGAGTAGAGTGGAGCAGCTTGCTGTATAGTCATACACAACAATACCTGCGGCAAAAGTTTCAGGTGGTTTGGGCGGAAACATGGAAAAACAGTGGCTATTATAAGAATTATCGCTAAAGCTGAAGTAGGTTGGAGCCAAGCCGAGCAAAGGTCTGCAATGATGGTTGAAAACCAGAGTTGTGCATGAAAAACTCTTTTTGTCTCTCTTATTTCCAACATGTGAAAACATATTTTGGCAAGCATTTCTCTATTTTGATTTATGCTACAATACAAATTGAAAAAACAAAACAAAAACAAAAACAGACAACGGTAAAAAGGGAATTAAAATGTCAACTCACCCACTCATACTGGGCGAAAGGCGACAGAGAGAGAGGATAATGTGTTTTTGCTTTGAAACCAGTGCAGCTAAAAAACAAACAAAATCCATAACATCTTTATTCTGTTCTACAACCAACAACTCTGACGCCGAGTAAGCTCTACACTGATATCCCATAAGGAGACATTGTTATTGACAGTGAGGGTCAAATACTGGCAACAATAACTAATCTAGTTCTCTGACAAACTAAAAAGCTCCTTTAGGGTTTCTATAATAGGCTCATTGGGAAAGCCTCTGCTTCAGTATCATCCAGTTTTAAATATAGAGGGGGACAGCAGCTGGTACTACTACATGTAAGAGATAAGGTCAGCAGAAATACTCAGACTGAGTCTCAGGGGACAACCAGAGAAACATTCAAATCTTAAAATCTCAAATAAACACCTCTCTAGGGGAGAGGGGTACTTTCCCCTCATCTCATTGCATTCAGTAGGCCTCCACCCATGGTTATTATTCACTGCTCATTATCACTGCTCTGATTAATAAGAGCAATTTCAGGGTCCCCTGGCATTAGAAGAAGAGGTGGGGAGAGTGGTGTGTTTTGTGTTATAAACATAAAGTGAGTGTGCTACTTAAAGTAGGAGGGGGAAGGAGGGGACGCAGCAGGTGATACTGTATTTGTCTAAGCTTCTTATCCAAGTGACTGCGGCTTAAGAGGGCAAGGTTTGCACAGTAATTCTCTATAAAAATGAAAACAACAATTATTTTTGGTATGCAGCTTCCCTTTAATTGGGACGAACTTTTGTTTGGATATTTATACTCAGTAAATGTAGATAAAATGTCTAAGCAGTTGTATGGTATCCTGAGTTTGGCTGCCCGTAAAATTATTACCAAGAAATGGCTTAGTGTGAAAATTCCATCACTGGGTGATTGGCATGAGACTGTACATGGGATGTTTAAAATGGAAAGAATTACCTTCATTAAAAGACTCCAGTTTGATATATTTAGTGAAATTTGGGGTAAATGGAAACACTACATCCGGTTAAGGAGACCCGATCTTGTTTGAATCTCTGTAACTATATATGCCACATTTCTGAATCGTTATGTGTTTATATGTATATATTAGTATGTATGAGACTACAAGTGAACACATATGTAAGTAGGTATGTGTATGTATGCTTAAGAATATGGGTGTGTGAGTGAATATGTGTGTGCGAGTACATACACACTAGAGGGTACACCCGTCTGTTTTTCTTATTTTTATTTATTTATTTTTTTTATTATTTACGTCTGTTCTTGATTATATGTTTATTTTGGATTATTTGTGTTTATATAGGTTGTTTAATAAAAAGAGAATAACAAAAAAAAAAAAAAATGAAAACAACTCGCAGTGGTCAAGAACTGCTAAAGTTCAACCTGCACCAATAAATTTAACCGAGTATGCGATCACTCACTCAGGTGCAGGATGCTTCACGGTCCCTGAGTATAACAATGTCGTCATATTCTGAGGGTATTTTGTCCATGTTTACTGACTATGTCCACACTGGAATACGCAGATTTTCTGTGTCTGTGTGTGTGTGTGTGTGTGTAACAGGTCTCAACAACATAGCTGTACCTACTATACTGCGCAGACAGACCTGTAATCATTGGCGGTCAGCGTGGTCGGTGCTTTTTAACACCGTCGCCCTCAAATAGTCTTGTGGTGACAATAAAAAAAAAAAGACTCCTGGAGTGAAGGAGCCGACATTTAGATGAGCGGGATGGCTCAGATCAGCAGTTGGCAGTAGATTTTAAGCTTCAAAAGAAATATGACCTTATTTAATGTCAAATTTTAATCTCATTTAAACCGACCAAGAGCGTACAGAAAAACACGAACTTTTAGAAAAACAGCAGATTTAGCAAATGTATTTAAATTCGGCGTTTCCTGTACATAGAGTTGGTTAGAATAGCATGAATCAAACATGCAGAGCCACACAGTATATTGAGAGGCAAAGATCAAGTGTAACATTGATGGAGGCGCCACAGATGCACAACTCCTCTACATGCCCCTCACGGACCTGCGTGTTTCGAAGACGTGGAGGCAATTTGTTTTCTCCGCAGCCATCATTCTCGTAACTTGATGTAGCGACAAAAGCGGCACTGGTCACGTTGCCCTTGTTTAAGGGAGCTTTTGATTTTTCTTATAGGCATTTGTGAGGTGTTAAAAGAAAACTTGCTGTGAAGTCACCTTCAAAGAAATGCCCTAGTGCCAGGGAATTACAAAGCTAAAATAGTTTCTCAGGGAGGAGGCAGCGATTCTATTATTCTTTAAAATGCAGCGCAATGGCTTTTATGAGAGTGTGGAAAAGCCATTTGAGAAGCAGGTCAGGGGAGTGAGCAGCTTGGCCCTGAGCACATTGTGTCTTATCCTTCTCCATTTCCACCACCTTGTCCCTGAATAATGGGCAGACCTCGTCACTGCCCCCGGAGGCTAATGGCTTCTCACGGAGGAGAAATCAACATAGAAATACCTCCGTGGGTAATCTGCCACTTTAACCAGCAAGATGCCACGTGTCCGGTCCTACTGTGTTCAAAATAGCATCAGAGAAATAAGCGATTCTATCCCTGTGGGATGCTGCCTTAATATGCTCTGTGAAAGCTTTCGATGAAAATATATAATCTTCATGGCAATCTACCCCCAGAAAAAGCCCGCTGAATACCTTTCTCTTCTGGGAAGATATCTCTTGAGTTGGGAATTGCGAGTTTTCTTTTAGAGACAGCAAATCCAAATTTGGAAAGCAACTTTGGTGTATCAAGATAACAAAAACATGCAAAAAGGTGGAGTCAGTCTGTTATTAGTTTGCAATTAAATGGGGTCAAGTTGGCAATAACATGCAAACACAGCAATTAAAGTAAAAATCTAGTCCAGCCAGACCTCATAGATTTGAAACAATAAAATCCAAAAATTCCTCTACATACTGACATAGTTGAAAAATGTCATTGGCACTCATATGACACTGGCTAACCAGTTGGCAAACATTAAAGTTGAGCCCACTATTGAGTCAGATGATCTGTCTGCGCTTATAAATTAGGTGGCTATTTTCAAGAGTGATTGTTTGGAGAAAGGTTGCTTCCTACAAGGTGACTTGTGACTTGAAATTAAACGTGGTAACCCAGACGTTGATGGTGTTGAATGCTCAACCTCTGAGCATTCAACACCCTCAATTGGTTGCTGCAACTACTTGCAATTGGACACCAAAAGTGGAAAAAAATTCAATGCAACCACTGGGCAGCCACTGATTTTTCCTAGCCTCTAGTGTGACTGAGCTACGAGCAACCAAATTGAACTGGTTGGAAAATGTGCAACATGGACGTGAGAGATAAAAAATGCAAGAACCATGCGTAGATACATAAATTGGAATCTCGCGATAATGTAATGGAATTTTCTTTATAATCGCACGAGCCAGTACACGAGTAATATACGAGCGCATGCACATTTGGGAGTGCAGAAACTCACAAATAAATCTCACTAATAATAACCCTGCTACTGGCACACTCCAGATGATGAATTATTGAAGAACTTTACAGAAGTGTGGGTGAAACTTGGTGAAGGTGTGAGTGTGTGCCAAAGACAGCATATCTGTTCTAAAACACAAGCTCCACTTAGAATTTTAAAATTAACATTTAAACCACAATGATTTTGTTAAGGCCATACCAACCACTTGAGGTAAAATATTTAATTTCAGGGATTAATGAAAGGTCAACACCATCTCATTAACAGTTGATAAATATCAAACGCAATCAACACAGATGAAAACACCTCCAGTGTTTTCCTGTGAATGAACACACTGACGTCACTGCACAATTTTCACATTAATTCACACATTAGCCGTGCTTTTCTGGAGTACCTTGATACAATGCTACCTTAATTTAACAAGCTGCTAATATCTTTAAAAGGAAAACTGGCATGAAGAAAAGCAACACAAGTGAACAGGACTATTAGACCTCAGTGCAGCGAGATTTCTAAGGCCTTTAACCAGGAAGGAGAAGTTTTGGATGACGTAGCATTTCCTCTAACTTTACGAAGAACGTGCTTCCAATGTGCACTTTAACCACCCACCGTCTGCCAATCAAGTCCAAGGCTACTTGCTAATCCATGAAAGGAATCTACTTGATGTTATTTTTGTTTGCGACACAGAAAAGCAGCTCTGCTGTGAGCCAGTGTGACGAAGTAATGAGCCAATGAAGGCAAATAGCGAAGGGTCAATAAGCCTATCTGTTTTTGTTTGTTTTGATACGGTATAACTGACATTTTGCCTCAGTGATCTTTTTTCTTCAAGCATTTTTAGTTAGTTAATTAGTATTCAGACTTCAAAGTCTAATTATGCTCTTTTGATGAAATTTTAAAGCTTACAATTGTCTCACTATTAGCGATAAATTAAAAACCAGCTCATCAGTGATTAACACACAACCCCAAAACACAGAAAAGAAAAGTAAAAGTTTAAACAAATGCATTACTTTTATAACAGATATCCAAAAGCAGGGATTGATATTGTGTGATATGTGGGTGGCCACTCCATCACTCTGGGGGCAGTTAATACTATGGCTGAGGTCAATTTCACACTCGTGCCTGCTCTAATGTCTACTAACACATACAAATATGCCCCCACGCATGTGTGTGCACTCTGTGGAGAAAGCGCACACACACCCACCGCACACATGCTGACTTGAGGCGAAACAGGTGGGTTTAATGCCAGAATCTCATCTTTCCCAAAGACCGCCCAAGGAGTCTGACAGAGATATTGCTTTCATATAATTCTATCAATAACACAATAAAAGTGAGAGGAAATGAAATAAAAGTTCTGGAGAAGTGCTTTGACCAGCAATAATGCAGATCTCCATCCACCAGGTTTACTAAAGAAGGCAAAGAAGACGTGTTAAATACGTGACAAGCTGTGGGCCTCCAGGAGCATTTCACCTTGGAGATAATTCTACAGTGGCTGCTGGCCAGAAACACCACACAAATTAAATGTTTGTTTTTTTGGTTTCTTTCCCCAAAGATTTATGCTGAGAATGAATTTGAACCTGTTTTAGATAAGACACTCTAAATATGTTTCACACTGAAAACATACAGTACTCTGCAAAAGATCTTAAAAACCCTCATTTTTGTAGTTCTTTAAAGTGGCCTTGGGCTTGAGGCTTTCTGAAGGAGTTTCAAGGCATGGACCCGTGTTGTTTCTACACACACAGTGGACAGGCAACTTAGCAAAGAACCACTTTTAAATTGTATCTTTAGGCACTCTGTTACTAGCCAGTCAGTTAGTGTTTACTTTGCTCTTTATTTTTCTTTAGTTTAATCTACAAAATTTTTCCAAAGATAGCCGAGTTTAACTGGATCTGCAAATGGATTTTTGCACCAACAATGTGAATCCTTAAGAGCTAATAGATAAATTTTTTGGCATATCTTCGCATTGTGTGCAGTGTTGTCCTTAGAAATTTGAGGACAAGTAGAGGACAAAAGAAGACATCTCTGGGCCAAAAGAACTGCAGCAGATGAAAGTTTGAACATTTTAAAGTTCATTTGATAGCTCTAATGTTCACCAAAGACTCATCAGAAATGGTCTCAGTGGAAGGGTAACTGTCAAATAGCCATTCTCAAGGGAGGGAAACTGGGGGAAAAGGTTCAAGTATTCCTAATTATTACTAGAACTGGACCTAAAACCAGTGGCAATAGAGTGATAAACCCAAATTTGAAGTTGTTGGTTGAAATTGTCACCAATAAGTAAGAAAGAGACAACCAACATCCAACAAAGAGCTTTGAATGTTCTTCAAACTAGAAGAATAACTTAAAAGAGAGTTTGCCTCAGCGACTTCAGCTTGTGTTGAAGAATAAAGGTGGCCAAACCAATTATTGCCTTTGAAGCTTGTTGGGATTGTGCAAACTCTGATTTTTGCCTTATATCCTCCATAGATTCCATTCATGCTTGCGCATGTTTTAAACCTCTCAGGCTCAAATTAAACTTTTTGTTGCTAATGCACAACCAAGTCCTGCAGTGGTACTTCTGAGTAAAAAAAACCTCATAAAATATGTACGTGGGGTAATCAGGTTGTTAGTTTTTAACTGTTGCAAATCGGCAACGCCTGCCTTGAGAGGGTTAATCAATCACTGCACCTAATTTCTACTGACGGCTGGCTCAACACTTCTGCACAGCACCGTAATCCAAAAATGAATCCTTACAGTAACATTCATGCATTACAGTAACTGATTTGTTTCATATGTCATACATCATGTTTTTTTCTATACTTAAGCAGCAAAGACTGCTGCAGTGTTTGCTGCTCTCTTTGTAGTATTAATTACTTTTTAGTAAAAACTGGCATCATTATAATGTATTAGTAAGTCGCGATAACAGCAGAACTACAACTCTCCATGACCTGATTTATGATTGAATTGATGTTAATTTCATATTGAGGTATCTGAAAAATAGCAATTCGGACTGTAAATACACACAGTTAGATGTAGTCAGAAGAACTATTCTCTTTCTGAGTTTCTCCTCTCAGCCAAAAAGAAGGTTTGAATGAGGTACTTGGTGCAAAAAGGGCTCTGGTGCATTTTACATCAGTAGAGTCATTGAACTGACATAGCTAGTCAGAGACCAGACATCATCTAACATCAAAGTGTCTGGTTGCTAAGGGACCATCTGTTTCATAATGTACTCCACCGAATTCGAATCCTGTTGCATATGCAAAAGAATTATAAAGCGGCCCGAATCCGGGCACTCTGACTTAAATATTTCAAGAATGACAAAAATAATGATGTTTTGTCCAGTGGAGAGAAAAAAATGAAAGAAAAATCTTGAGTGTGATGTGTATGATACTGGGGTAATCATTCTGTCATCTTTGTAACAAATGTTCAGTCAATGCCTCTTTATTGTGTGGTACATTCTACAGCAGATGGTTCACATGTGATGGTTTACGGAGAGAAGCTTCCTGTTAAAGATGACAATCTCAGCTGTTGTCATTCATCCAGCTGATGCAAATTATTTGTCTTTTCTAGCATTATGTGTGTGTTCAGCTACAAACAAACCGCTTAGAAAAAAAAATAAACGATGGGATGTGGTAGAGATGAATGTGTTTAAGCAACACCAGACGACTTTTGTACCTCTGGTGTTGACTTCAAATTCAAAATGAACATAGATTTAGATTCATATGTGTCATTGTTCTTATTGAAGCTGTTAGATTAGTTACGTGTATACGCTGAATATGAGCTTACAGTGCATAGCTAAAATTGGATCGATGGAACAAAAATTAATAATTATGAATAATATAATTGTACAAGAAACCATATTTAGTCACTTAAATGGACATTTAAATTGGCCTCCCCATGACTCACTGTGAGGCTGTAGAACCGCATGGCTCTCTTCCAGATAAACAGCAACGATCAGGTCATGTGAGAAACATTTGATCATGTACAATATTCACTTAAAACTAGTGTAAGTGATGGTAAGTCCATTTTAGACATGGATCATATGTATCTAATAGGCCATATTTGTGTTATTTCTGAAAAAAAAAAACCTGTGATAAATGTAGGACAGTAGTAAATAGTATACTGGATAGTAGCGTATAGTTGTATATATAGTGATTCAGTGAGTAACCCATTTTCAGGCTAGAAATAGTGAAATATGTTACTGCTAAAATGAATTTAATAATTCAATATTTTTTATTTATTTAGTTTTGATTGAATTCGACATAAAAAATAAAATAAAGGCTACAGGTTGAAGACTCACCTGTTCTCAGCTGCATTTGAATAAAGCACCAAATCCACACTTTAAGCTTAAATTTCAAAACTTACATTTAACTACTGATTTTATCTACTGTTCTGATTTTATCTGTTTTGATTTTATATACTGTTGTTTGTTTGTTTGTTTGTTTGTTAATTAGTTAGTTAGTTTATTTGCTTGTTTTATTCAATTTTAAATCATGCTTTTTATTTGTTCTTGTTTCTAATGTCTCTGTAAAGCACTTTGAATCACCTTGTTGTTGAATTGTGCTATACAAATAAACTTGCCTTGCCTTACCACCAGTAGTTATATTGATGTTTTTTCACTTCTTGTTACATATTTACAGTTTGTCTTTCAGTATATATTTTATTTTTAGCAGATCTGCACTTCACTGTTACTGTTTTCCTTCACATTTGGCTCAATATTGACTAAAAAAATGTACTCACTTTTCTTTTGCAGCTGTCTACTCAGCTCTTTTATGAAAGCCAGCCCATCAAGTGCCATGCCATAGAACAGAATAACCCTTATTTGACATCTTGACTAGACAGGGCTAGTCATGACACTTACGAAAACCGACAGTGTGAATCAAGAAAAATGTTTCTGAATAAACCATCCTTTAAATTCATGTGTTTTCCTTATGGTTAGCATATACACATTTTTAAGGAAACATGTATACCTTAAATGGTCAATGAAGCGTATACTGTAACTTCACTGACTTCAATTTGCAGTACAAAAAGGAAACATTTTGAAAAAAGTCACACAAGTTAAAAAAACGTCTCAAAGTCACAGTCCAGTAGGGGTGGGGGAAAAAATCGATACTGTGTAGTATCGTGATATTTTGTTTGCTAATAATGCATCGATACGGGGACAGCAGAAATCGATATTTTGTTACAAAAAAGTTTTTGTGGAAAAGTTTTCCTCTGACTTCAGAGCATGTTGATCCTTTTTCTGAGCAAGAATCCTGACATTCCTTCACTGTCCAAATGTGTTTAACTTTTTTTATGGCAGCAATAAACATGACAGTTTACTTATTTTAATTTAAGACATGTTTTATTTTAATTAAGTTTAAAACGTTTTTATTTAATGTAAAATTATATTTTGTTTTAATTTACTTTCTTCAGTTGCTGAAGGGGCTGCATAGTTTTCACAAATTGCATAGTTTAGAATAGTTAATATAGTTATATATAGTTAATAGTTAATAATTGTACCAGATGGTTGCATTCAGTTAAGTTGGACTAGACTGTAATACAAACCGTTCAGTTTGTCAACAATAAAACTGACTGAAATGAGAGAAAGACTGAGTGCGAGACTTTGATATTAGATAAAATGAATATTGATAAAGTTTACCTTTATGTACAGAATCTGAATATCGCAAAATATTTTTAAAAAATTGCAATAATATCGTATCGTGCGTTAAGTATTGTGATAATATCGTATCGTAGGATGTATGGTGATTCTCACCTCTACAGTCCAAGACTGAAAGTTTGAATTTTCATGTATTTCAATGAGTGCAATTTTACACAGCATTGCAACTTTTTTGTTTGCTAACAGATCTTTACCACTAAGCGGTATATTTAATACAAACAAGTGTGCTACATGTTCTAGTGGAGATATGCTGAGGAAACAGTGAAGTCCAATGGCAGTGCAAGTGGCAGACGAGACACTATAATCAGATACCCAGATATTAAAAAAAAGAACCCAAACAGCACATCCTAAATTTCTCTGCTCTCCCTTAATCACTGTGTAGCCACACACAATGAGACCACTGTTTACTTTGAAGGAAATCAATACAAATACCTTTAGGAACTTTTTCATGCAAACACGTCTGGAAACACCCTCAGATCTTTTCATTTGATCTCCTCCTCATCCCACACACCACAACGAGAACCGCGGGCGCACCAGCTGCTGCCTTATTCCTTTTCAGCGAACTTAGCCATTGTGCTGTAATTGCTGTAGTATCTTCTTATTCGAGAGTATTGACATATATTGACTGGATCCCCGACTCTGTTCAGGTTTCCTGTCACAGACCACTAGTATTGCTCAAAAAGATAATAATAAATTATGTCGAGTAAGAACACTCTGAATATGAGGCGATATCTAAAGAAGGATTATGACTGACACAAGCATAGGTTTTAAGAGCGTGTGAAAAAGCCACTCTGAGCAATATTTGCTGCTTTTATACGGTTTAAGTGAGACTACAGACGATTTCAAAGTTTAGAAATCAAACAGTGCAACATATATTTACCATTTTGTTTTGCAGATCTTATAAATGCTCAGTGACATTAAGCCATGATGAAGATTTATTCAGAGAAGCTTTACTCATACTGTCTGTCTACAATGTTGCAAGTGATAGCTACATTTTAATTTTTTCCAAACCCCATTCAAGAGCTGTTTTTGTTTCATTCTTCCCATCTTCCTAATTACTGTGTATTGTTTCACATAATCTCAGTTTTATGCATCTGATTCCAGGTTGTCTCCACCAGTCTGATGAAAATGCTAATCAAGTCATTACTTGCCGTCCGACAGAAACAATGCTCCAGGGATGATGAATGGAACAATGTCTTCTCTTGTAGCGGGATTTGAGAAGACCTCCGAAGCAAAGAAATACAGCCAGAGGTCACGTCTTCTTCCAGGTTCAAATTAACCATTTATTTCACGAAGCTGAGTGAGAAACCTGTTAAAAAGTTTTGTGATTCAGTCAGGGTGGTTCGCGTAGATTCTTGTAAAGTCTTTGTGATTGGTTTTAATTGAAGCCCTTGAACGACAACTCGGCCATTTTTGATATATAATCACGTAGACTTTTGCATTGAAATGTGCTCTGAATAACATTTATTCTAATGTAATGTCAGTCTGCCATAGCACCAATCATTAATTCCTCTCATTCTAAATTAATGTTATTATATATCAACCCACACATCCACAGATTAAAAGCAAGGTGCATTGCTTCTATTCCATCCCTGGCCTTATAAAATGAGTAATCATCTGAGTGGCTGATTTTACAATCTGGTCAAAAAGACCGGACGTTAACATAATTCTACAGTTTCGTAATAAATTAATATTAAATCTCTGAAAATGAAAAGTATAAATGAATAAATAAGTGGACGTTATTAGATGACTGGCAGATTTGATAAGGAGAAAATAATACGTGCTATAACAGGCATCCTGCTACAATCAGTGCTTTAATTAAAATGCATATTACAAAGTAACAGAAGAAATAATGGGAAGTAACAGAAACACTGTTTCCTGCCTAACCTGCCTACTACAAAACAGCTTTATCTTCTTTACAAGCAACTGAAGCCATGTTCATTACTCCATCTGTGTTCGTGTGTGTGTGTGAGTGTGTGTGTGTTTCTGTGGTGAGAAAAGGGGGCTCAGAAGGAGTATCCAGTGACACATTACTGACTGTGCTACAGCTGTTCTGCAACCGTCCCCATCACACGATCAGATAAGCGCACTAAAGGCTCCAGCATGTTACTGTGTTGATGCTACACATGGCTTTGCAGGCCCGTGTCTACATGTTATAGCTGCATCCTGTTACTTGCGTGGACAAAAATATGTGAAATGAAAAAGTAGGGCACTTTTTTTTTTTCATGTTTATGCAGTTGCTGGCCCTTTAGCTGTTTTGCACTTCTTTGTGCTAAACTCTACTGTGGTAGTTTCTTCTTCTATTCAACCTAAACTCTCAGCTAATCAGCATGTGATCTACATGCCGCCAGCCTGTTGGAGAACTGTGTGCAAGCATGTTTTTGGTGAAATAAATAATCCTGCAATTATTTAGAAAGATCTCAAAGCACATCTTGATTCCAGCCAATCACAAATCAAAACCCAACAGATAGAAAACAGGGAGGTAAAACTCTGTGACGGTCTCCGGTCTACCTTCTCTACAAAAACCAAAATATCAAAAGAAACTCTTCTGGACATCCTGTGCCAGAGTGAGAGGAACAAATTAATAAATCCAAGCAAATCAAGAAAATATAATAAAAAGACATCATCTCCCACAGATTCTCCAGTGTCCTAGTAAAAAGTAACACTTGGGCCAGTAGCTATGATTGCCAAAAAGCAAAAAATTGGTAGTAAAGAGGAGACTGCCACCAATCATGAAACAATAATGTGAAGAGGGAACAAAGAGCTACACTGGCAAACATCACAACATGGCTATTAACCATCTGCACCTGATTCCACCAACACATCCTACTTCAGTCCAAAACAGATTAAACTCTTTACATCCTTGAACATAAATATCAGTTTATAATATAATGTAGGGCTGTATATTTTATTCCATATAAATTCAGCTTAATTAAAGTAATTCTCGAGTTGAACATACAAGAAAAAATAATAGAAAGGGACAAAAAAGGCACATCAACATATTCAAGAACAAACTGTGCCAAAAGATGAGCAAAGTACATGTTACAAATAGTAGAAAATAAAGATGAAACAGAGGGATAGTAGCACTTTAGCAGCAGTGTCTCTGCGTCTCAAGTTTTTGGATTTGAGCTCAGAGAACCATTATCTATTCCTTGTCTATCCTCTGGGGCTCTGAGGGCTGACCAGACACACTAGGGTGACAGAATCAGGAGAAAAATGAGAAAAATAATTGGAAGGTCAGATTTGATAATGGCCACTCCAGTGAAAACCATGCTCTTAATTGGTATAAGCGCCGTTTGGTGAGTTTTCAAGGTAAAAGTAAAAGCACTCATTATCTTTTCCTTCTCGCGAAAGCTGACGCTGCCTCGCAAGCCATGGCAGCGATCCCCTCGCAGTGTTTGAGCCGTGACATAAGGCTTACGGCGTTTCTCTCGGACTCGGGCTCTACTCTAATGAGTCGCTGAAAAATCATTAAAACCCGCCGCATGGAAATATTTTAGGTGAGAAGTAAAGTTGTGTTCGAGATTCGCAAGTGTCAAAGTAATTACTTTCCCATTTTCACATTCTTTTGTTGTTCATTCTTTGAGCAACAAGTTGAAATTCCACCTTCTTGAGATAACATGTCTCCTCTTCTTTGTATCTCTTTGTTAAACTCATCAGGTTGCAGCACGGGTACAAGCTTGTATAGCGAGACTGAAAACATGAACTTCAGCTCTCTCTGACTGTGAATCCCACTAAATCCCCGGCATCACCTGTGAGAGCGGGCAACTTTGGGAACCACAGTGAGTGTTGTGCAGCAGAATGAGTGTCACCCTTGCAGGACGAGTCCTTTCATCAGGCTTCACTATTACCCTGACCCTGCCATCTGGGAAAACAGATGATACTAATGAGGGATGGCTTCTTGTCTCAGGGTACCAAAGGCACACACTGCCCCCATTGTGCTACACTGTCCCTGGGCCCACTGGGAGTCACAGACACTGCTCATTACGCAAACATACTCCCAGTGATGGACAAAGACAGGTAAGAAATAACATGGGGCAGATTAACAGCATGATAAGATTGGGTGACGATTCATCATGAGACGGGAGGCTTAAAAAAAATCCCTTTTTTAATTCCAACAAGTTGCAAGACTTGTAAGGCAGACAAGACTTCTCTACTTCTGCTCTGTATTTGTAAAATAAAACCGACAGTGACGGTGAATGGGTGTTGGGTAGACAGCAGGGGTGGTGGGGTGGGGGTGTTACTTGGCTGTGGATTGCTTCTGCACAAAACTGGAAAGGAGCGACCTCTCTGAAATGTGAGGGTCAGACAAGGCTAATTAGTCTGCAGCAGCCCCTCAAATTTCTGCCCTGGGATATTAATGAAGTGATCCATAGGAAAGCAGCTGCTCGCCACACAACCCGCCACCACGCTCCCCTTCCCACTGCAACCTCCATTCCCCTAGCCCCCCTGCTGCGCCGCGACTCTCCCTGGGAAGGGCAATGCTGTGCCAAGGAAGAAGCCCACACTGCCCCTCCAACCTGCCCCCCCACACCCTGGAGCGTGACAGCATCCGATCGATGGCCCCCGGAGCAGGAGGTAGATGAGCAGATGGGTGGGGTGTGCAGCTGTGCGTGTGTCGCTATGCCAGGAGAGGGTGACAACAGCCTGGCTTTGTGTCCTACATCAACAGAAAAATAATGTTTCCACTAGAGCGAGCACAACGGGTTGAGGAATGGATGTCTTGTGCCGATGTTTTATCTATTTCTGCTTTCCTGTGGCGTGTCGGAGGCTTGCCATGAGTAACTAGTGAGGTAAAGCTTATTAGAGTCTTGACTGGTAGATCTGCTCATAAGAGGCGTCATCATGCTTTGCTGTCATTTCTTCCATGTGCTCAGGGCTCACACAGCAGAGGAAATGATGTGCCTACGAAATACCTGCCTGGAGACCGAATATCAGAATTTTTCAGAGACAAGGAAATGAAAAAATAATTCAACACGCTGCCTCAAATTCACACACGACAAACCTTTTGAGACAGAGAATAAACAGGCCGGGTTTAATTTTGAAAAATTCACACCTATCAGCGTTTGCTCACATCAAAACTTCCGCACATAAGCGAGTTTGAACCAAAAGAAAGCTCTGATCTCAACTTCCCACAAAACAATAGAAAGAAAAGAAAGAGGTTCTTTTTTAGGGAGGGAATGTGGAAAATTACAATGATTAAAAATCATTTTTCAAGGCTTTTTGAGACTAACGAACCATGATGAACACAAATCAAAGATGACCATTCTTTTGTAACATTTTTTTAATAATTACAAAGAAGTCAGAAGTCCTGCCTACAAAGACTTTTTAGTTATTAAAAAAAATAGAAGGATGAAGCACGTTCCTAACCCATCTCATCGCTTCGCTGTTTCAATCTGGGCCCTCTCATCTATTGAGCAAATGTGTTTTGTGGACTATGAAATATAATGTTGTAAAACATTTTGCTGAAAGTTGAGCCTCATGAGCTGTAAGCTGCCTCAACAATCCAACAGCTGCCGCAAAAGGTTTAATTCTTCATCCCTGACGTGACTGTAGAACGACAACCACAAAGGCTCAACAGTCAAACTGCTTGTTGTGGATATTGAGACAAAGAGCACAATAACGTGCAATTCCACAGCCATAATAACCATATTATTAGTGTCGACTCCTTTTATGAACATAAAAACAGTTTTTTCTTCTTTCTTTGACAGTCGCGGCATCTTTTAACAAAAAACAAAAACCGCAGGACGAAATACACATTTTCATTTTCACTGCTACCGGTGCCTGTTAAAGCCAGGGCACTGCATAATCTTTTCCTAATTTGTCACTTAAAATAACAACCTTTGGTGAAGTGCGGGAGGTTAAAATTCCCAGTGTGGAGTTTTCCCCTACAGGCAGCGGCATCATTCAGTTTTTGCAGGTTCGGGTCCTTAGAAATGCAGAATTAAATCTCCATCCAGTTACAGCTCTGACAGCTTATTTCGCACGCATCGATGTGACTGCAAGGGTACTAGAGAGGGACCCGAAGACCAGTAGGCCAGTGTCCATGAGAGCACCTCTGCAATTGACGGTGTGTTGTTGTGAGGGGTCACCGTATGAATACTGAATCAGCCGCATGGGTCCACAAGTACTGAATCAATGAGTCTTCCGTGACCATGATGATGGGAATAACAAACGGATATGCAAAGTAACCTGCAATTCAACCGGGGGAGAAAAAAAAATAACCTTAAAATCCTCAGCTGTTAAATAATGTTTTAAAAGCAGTGCAGATGGTGATGGTACTCTTGAGCGCTCATGCAGACTGCATAAACATGAATTTTTCCTACGTCTCGTGTGTCACGACAGAATGTAATGTCAAAACGCAGTGGTGTATAAGCCTGTTACTGTGAGCAATATGAGATTCTTTTGATCATCTGCTGAGTTCCAATCTGTGGGCAAACAATTGCCACCGGCATCTAGTAATGACACATTTTATAGATATCATATACTGCCCTCCGAGAAGCACCTCCATTACAGCGGGGTGTCAAAAAATGTGACCCCTTCTCTCTTTCATCTTCACACCTCTTAATGAACACTCACACTCCCTGAACCTTTTCCTCCTGATTGAGTTTTACCTTTTTCCCTGCCTCTGGACCCTTCCTCGATGGAAGCATTGGTCAAATCCCCGATGAGAGAGTTAACCCTTGGTCGGCTCTGATTCCCCAGTAAACAACGCCGGGCCTCTGGTTCATGAGTAATTGAACACTATTGATTCTAAGGTCTGGGGGTGACAATAATGAGGCCACATATTAGGCGACAGTAAACACGAGCTGTGAAGACAGCTTTACCTCTCGCTGACACAGAAGAAATCTTTTCACCTACATGCTCTGTGATAGCATCACTATCCAGTGTCTTTCACAGCACTTGCTTTGGCTTTCCTTATCGGCCTTGCTGTCAATACAGACAACCCTCTGCTCCACTGGGGGCATGAGGAGGTATTGACATTCAGCTCAAACCCATAGCTCTGAGTGGAGTCCAGGGTGTTACACATGAATTATGCATGCCTTGACGCCAGGATGCCGAGCAACACCAGTGCCATCATAATTGAAACAATTGAAAAGACAATACCAGATGGGTCAATAATTAGACAGCAGGAGGGGGAAACTTGATCCGGACGCTCCCCTGCTTTGCCCTGCCAACCTAACCACCACGTGCACGGAGGGGACCTTTACAGGCACGTCCTGGTCCCCTTCGGTGCCCTGCCACGTGCTGGGCGACATGCTGAATCGGGTGTGTATGTGTGCAAGGCAGTGTGCGTGCAACTATTTGGAAAGGATATGGCAAACTTTCTGGGCGAGATCACTTCCCAGACAGTGGCTTGTTCCCAATTAAAAAATTGAACGTGTTGTGTTTGGAATGTTAAAGTTTCTAGAAGTGCTGGGATAAGTGAACTTTTGTGGATCAGTAGCAACCGGCAGAAAGCATCTGCGAACTGCTGTCAGAGCGCTGCCACCTTGGATTAGCTCTCTGACGTTATTCACTGACATCTTTTGGTGTGCAGAAAACAGAGGCAGGTGAGCGATCCTTTTACCCAGCTCTGCGCTTTCATAAATCCACACTGAGGGCTCCCAACTGATCCATTGCACTCACTGGTCTCCTGGGCAGAGCGACTGGCTCAAGGTGATCACCATAAAACTGCTTGCCACAGAGCCATTTCTCACGTTGCCCCTTAAAACAACCCAGGAAACGGAAGCAGTGTGATGCAACAGCGACACTTCCTTGAGCCAATATGTGTCATAAAAACTTAAAGTCTACTGTGATCATTTTAAAATGGTTACAAAAGAAATCTTTGATGTATTTGGTTTCTTACTTAATTGATGCAGACATAGAAACTGTTTTGACTAAATTCAGAGTTTTCCCTGGAATGCTGTTAATCTTTATGTGTATAATTTCTTCTCATGAGCTTTTTAAAAAAAACTTTATTATAAGCAATATTTAAAAAAGAAACAACAGCTTAACGTGGAATTGGGGATAGCTCACATTTATTAATTTATTCAATTGTGAACTTGCAGCATAAGTGATTATTTTTCAGTGCTGAGGCCAAATAATTAGAGTATTTCTTAATTATGCCCCCCAAAAATCTTTTAGCACAATGTATGTATAAAAAGTTTGATATTCAAACAGCCTTGGGCCATAAAATCTACACACAAGTATACAAACTTGACTATCCTGGGAACATATTGATTGGGAAAGCACTTAAACCAAGGTAGGAATCCAGCCCATAATGTTATCAAAAAGGAAGTTTTATTTTCCTTTTTTATGGAGTCTCATTTCCGTATTTCTCAAAGCGGTGCCCCTGAAGGAACACACTGGCTCCAGTGTATTGGTCCCCATTAGAGTTTATAGAGACCCATATGTACTTTTATGGGTAGGTTAATGGTTTTTAAAGGGCCACAGCGCAGTTCTGGATCCACAGCATTAAACTCACGAATGCCAACCAGGGATATACATACAGGACACGTGATTATATTTAGGAATGAAATTTAGCATATACCAATGTCACCATGCCTGTGTATCTTGAGCAGAGAGATACTGGGATGCACAATGAAGAAAGGAAGGCAAAACCTGTCAACATTTACAATCTTAAAAGCCTAATGAGCGGAAGTAACCATAGCAATTTAGTGAAAAGAACATCAAAGACTAGGGAGCAACTATTTAGGCAGGCTGTATTCATGCATAATTAGCTGTGAAAATGGCACTACAGGAGTCTGCTACTCCCTGTTCTTAATTAGTTTTTATCCTTAGTCTTGGATGAGAAGTAAACAAAGCCATCAGATTAAAACTTTGCTTTCTTCTCGTGACAACGACGCTGTCAACGGTGGAGACATGCAGAGTTTTACCCGAAACTGTGCACTGTTGTCCCCCAGGAATGACTGGCAGTGCTCTGTATTGGTCTTGGTGGTGGCATAAGGAAGCCCGAAGCCCCGCTTAACACTACAATGCTGTTGTTGTAGCACGACAGTCAATCTTCAGAACTGAGCATATAAATAAAATTGAATAAAAACAAGCTAGCTAGTGGAGCGGAGGGGTTTCAGTGTTTAAAAATATTAACTTCGGGTGTATCATCGCATCATGCTCCGGCAGCTTTTTGTGAAAGACCTGGAAGTCTTTTGAGAGTATAAAAAGGCTGATAAATTTCGTAAAAATATATATTCGAAAGTCAAATTGCGCAGTCTCTTTTTCTTCTGTCACATTTGACTTATTAAAGACAGCCTGGAATAGACTAACTCCAGACACCATGTGTCATTTTGCAAGTATTCCACATTTATTCAGGCTGGGAAATAAACACGCACCACATTTGTTTCTTTCAGTTCCCAAACGCACATCTCAGCTATTTTATCACAAAAGAGTCATTTGACTTAGGGTGAAATATTTTTTTTATATCATCCCTACCTGATTGCAATAAATTGACAATATATGTACACAGATTGGTCATTATTTTAGATTTTAAAGGAGCGCTTTATTTGGAGCAGCAGTAATCTACAAAATCCCCTATTCGATGATGCAAGTATGGGAAGTAACAAGAAAGACCCGTTTCATGCATTCCCATGCCAAAAGTAAGTCTTCAAAGAAGAGAGACTAAAGGTAGAGTTTAAAACAAGAAAAACTTTCTAAATGTGTTTTTATTTATTCATTTATTACTTTTATTACCTCCACCAGGGAGGTTGTGTTGCTGCTAGCATTTACATGACTGCGTGTCATTCTGTAAAAACTGTAGCTCGAAAACTTTTGAATGAATTCTGAGTGGGGTCATGTTAACAATCCATTCAAATCTGACTCACTTCATCCAAGATCTTCAAGGTGAGCTCAACAATTTATTGTGATTTATTGAAAATTGACAAAAAACTTAGAAACTATGATTCTTACAACTGTGGTGTGTATTGTCAACATATTGAAAGTATTGTATTAAGATTTAAAATAGGTGATATTTGACCTTTGACTTTTCCTTCAAGGCCAAATTCTTAATAATGCTCTATAGAGCTATTGAAAACAATGTTTTTACTGCCACTGCTTAAATTACCAACATATAAGGAATGATATGAGGCGGTGCTACACAGGAAAACCCACGAGATCTAGTTCAAAACTATTGTTGTCCATTCCACGGACTAACCTCAAATCTCGTGGTGATAGATCCTTCTCTGTGGCAGGTCCCAGACTTTGGAATAGTCTCCCCTTTAATATTAGATCTGCTCAAACTCTTGAGCAATTTAAATCTTTACTAAAGACACACTTTTACGCTCTGGCTTTTAACACATTATGACCCAAGCATTTTGGATTTATCTGAATTAGTTAGTATTGTTTCAATTCTTCTATTTTATTGTTTCTATTGTTATTATTGTATTACACTGTAGTTTCTAATTTTATTGTTATTGTTAAGCACTTTGTGCAGCATCGGCTGTTGGAAATGTGCTATATAAATAAATCTGACCTTGACCTTGACCTTGACATGTGATCTGCCCTGTATAGGAATTCTAATATTATCATTGCTAAAGAAATAGTATTAGCTAGAACCATCCCTGCTACTGTGGTATGAAAAAAATAGACTCTACATTAAAACAAAATGCTAAAAAATACAACAGATTTTGGCAGCTGCAACACTTCACCAGTGATGGTTTTCTCTGTATGTGTAAATGTGCCACCGCTGGGTGATGAGCCCTTTGTAACGACAGCCTTCATTAAGCCTGGCTCACTCACGGACAGATGGGAGCTGTGTGTGATAGGACGGCAGTACTGCATTAGAACTGCTGCCACATTCCACTTCAAACCTGACCCTCCACTGGTCCCACTTCATCTGCCACCCACAAGCCCCCTCCCGCCGCCACCAACCCACCCCCTCCTGACGCATCACTGTCATCCTGGGGCTCGGGCACGCCTTGATTTCACCCCCTCCTCCAGAAAACAACCGCTGCCACTACCACCTCCCACCCCCACCCCATCAGTCAAACAACCAGTCTACCACACAGGCTGCAGCTACTCCTGCACCCCATTACTCCAAAGGCCTCTCACCTCCTATTTTCAGCCATTTTTGTGAGAGACCACCACACTTTCTGACTGCTCGTGTTTACCCGATCAGTCACGACCAGCCCACCACCAACCAAACACACAAAGAGACACACACACACACTTCTAGTTTCCCGGTGATGAATGACCGTTGGCCGTCTCACTGACAGCTAGGCAGCTGATGCCACATAATTACAGTATCGCCGTTTAGGCAAAATTACCAAATTACTCCGGTTCTCAAGAGGCCTGGAAGACTGACAGGCCAGCCAACAAAGGAAACCCAAATATCTGAAAGGAGAGCGACACAGAAGAGTATGTGAGACTTCACAGATAGAGTGAATTTAGTTTTATTCTGTTCTTTGAGCTAAAGAGTGAGATGATTAGTGTGGAGAAGCAGTTTTTGTCTCATAAATAATACAAAAAAGGCCTCTCCTTGATATACTATTTTCCTTTTCATACTCAGTTAATTCTATCATTAATTCATCTTGGAAATCTAGAGTGTATAATCACAAACAGCTTAAAATTTCATCCCAGCAGCAAGGTCTGGCCATTTTTTCTTTTCTTTTCTTTTACAAAGGTTTATTACTTTTTTTTAAGAGTTTCTCACCTTTCCTTGATTTAATGCCTACCTTTATTCAGACTAAAGATTGTAATCACTTCAGCCACTATTACAACAAAAAGTTCAGCTTTTATATTTAAAACTAAACAACGACCGGCAGGCCGAGCGACCGAGCTACCAGACAAAAACATTAAAACAATCAAGACTGTCTGAGAAAGTCCGTGGCAGACCCCGCCTGGTAAATGGAGTGTGGGTGAAGAGATGAAGTGACATTTATGATGTGAGCGCTAACAGTGCGCAGCAGAGAAGACGTTGACTTAGCACTGTGTGCGTGTGGCTGGGACTGCGATGGCCACCGGGGTTGATTTAACCCCCGCTAATTTATCTGCTGCAACAAAGGATTTCTTTAACTCCACACTTGAATTCAAAATGAGAAAAAGAAACACCTTGTAGCAGTCTCACCACTTCTGTTTGATGCATTATGAAGAGATAAAGCCATTAGCCATTTCATTTGTGAAAAGGGAGGCCAGGAAATTGCTTACTAACTGCTTTTGCAATAAAATGTCTCTATCTGTTATATTTATACTTTGGCTTCAAAAGAGTGGGCGGACACTGAATGCCTAAATAATATGTTATTGTTAAAAATCCAATCAACCTAACATGTTTTTAACATTCCTAAAATAATCAAGCAAGAAAAAACGACAACAACCTCTTCCTACATAGTTGATTTAACCTTTCAATCACTGCTGATCACACCTGAAGCGAAACCTTGGCCGACAGAGCTACTATATATGATGAAATCTTTCTTGTAAACAGGTTGCATCCAGATTAGCAAATTATGGGCTGTCCAATGGTCCTCCGAATGTGTCAAAATGAGCTATATATGCCACTTACTAATAGCGAGTACTTTGTTGTGATTTATCTGTGTTTGCTGAGTGGAAAGAGACGAAACAGACGGCCTGGTCTCCCAGATTAAATAGGGCATGGGAAAGATTCCTCATGCTATTACGGAGAAAAATTTATCACAGGCGTGTGATTAGTATTGTTAGCACAGGTGCAGTTACAGTAAACACCAGAGACTCCCATTTTGTACTGAGAGAGAGCAGAAGATAAAGAAGGAGGTGAAACGAACTAGGGTGCATCTCCCAAAGGTGCTTCATCTAACTGCGGTCCTGTAAGTTCCACCAGAGCTCGCAGCAATAGCGCCGTTTCCACACACTGACGCTGAAACAAACTTTTGAACCCACCATCACAGCGTTTGGTCATTTTGTCCATGTTTTGTGTTGTCGTCCAATTAAAGTGAGCAGTTTTTGTCATTAGACCGATTTTTCCACAGAACGGGAAAGAAACGGGATTATCAAAAAAAAAGACTTTGATGGTTTAGTTCAATAGGTATTACGTCTAAAGAGTTTTAACTGGAAACTAGAATCAGTTCTTGGCATTTAAATATTTTACGAAAATAAACCAGAGCAACATGGCAAATATTCAATCTTTAATACATCACTTGCTATGAGATTTGTTGTAGACGAGAATTACCGAGAGCAGGGATGTCAAACTCATTTTACATCTGGGCAACATTCAGCCCACTTTGACCTTAAGTAGGCCCGATCAGTGAAACTCCCCTTTCTGTCAGTGTAAATAAGTTTAACTACACATTAAAATACTCAGATATCTTTATATATGAAAAAAAGAATTCCAACAGTACGTCTCTTTTTCTAGACGATAGAGAAATGCTGATGTGGTGAGCGACTCTTTGGAGTTAAATTATAAAAAAGAGATGTGTAAAATTACAGAAAATGTTTTGTAATAATACAACAAATTCTTTGTTAATTCACAGAATTTTTTTTTAGTAGATAGTGAAAGAGATTTTGGTCATTTAAATGTTTATTTATTACTTTGCAGGAGGAACAGCCATGGGCGAGGACTTTATCAGTAGGAAAAGCTGTAAAACGTATAAAAATACAGTTAAAAGTCCAAAATTTATGCCCTCCTTCAGATTTCCAGGTCGCACTGGACCTAGAGTGATTACACTGATAACCTTCCACCTTTTTCAGCTACTGTTACAGTTCAGAAGGCTACAAAATAATAACATAATAATAATATATAAATGATCAATTTGTAGACACATAAAATATACATGATTGTATGGACACTTATTTTATAAATATAATGATTTTCTACTTAGCGGTTAAGTCATGGTGGTAAGTGAGACAGATACAGAAATAACATCCTTTAGATCTAGTCGCTCTGTCTGCCAGATGCTGCCAAACTACAATGTCATGTGAAAACAGAAGGGTAGAGAGCTCTGATATTTTTAAAGCTCTTAGATCTTAGTAACACACACTGAGAAGCTAAAACCACAGTATGGTTTCAGTGGACACAGGATGCCAGGAGGCTCATGTGGTAGCAGTATGAAAAAAAAATACATGAATGAAGTGATGTTGTTCAAGCAAAGCCTGAGTGCGAACTGGAGAACTGCAAAGTCATTGCCGACACGGAGCGTCAGCTGAGTGTGTCAAGAACAGTTAGCATCTAGTTTTAGATAAGAGGGTAATCAAAGGTTTGCCAGGATCTCAGTGCTGCATGGATAAGGTTGTGTCTCCACACTATCAGAGCGGGATGGCTAGAGGCAATACTCCAAAGGCTGAAATCTAAAACCTTACCACTGATAATGTAGAGTGAATACAAACGTCATATGAATCTCAATGATCACCGTTTCTTTTAAAGAGTTTGTGAAATAGCGGACTGAACATGTTCTTTGCTCAATGAGACTACAGACGTTTTAGATATACAAATAAATGAATACAGCACTGTTGCATTCATGTAACAAAGAAGCTCAATAAAAACATGTTCACAAATAATTAAAGATTAAAGT
This sequence comes from Copadichromis virginalis, assembly GCF_057382275.1. NCBI lineage: Eukaryota > Metazoa > Chordata > Actinopteri > Cichliformes > Cichlidae > Copadichromis > Copadichromis virginalis. Next base: position 23,427,725 of record NC_140630.1, read on the forward strand.
CGAAAGAGGCCACTGTTATGACAGAAAGACGATAAAACTAAATCTTGGCCCATCTTTCTTGGATCCAAATATGATTTATTATTTAAAGCATATACTTAGAGCTCAAGGAATAATGGATTCGGGGGGTGAAGGGGGGGGGGGGGGGGGGGGGGGGGGGGGGGGGGGGGGGGGAGGCAAAACAATAAACAGTGCAAATGTTTTGAACTGTCAATCTAAAGTAGCCCTAGGGAGAAAAACAAAACTGGGTAAAAGATTTCAGATGAAACTGGAGAATGAAAACATCCAACCTCTATCTAAAAGTTCCTCTGGGACATTAACTTTCTCAAGCAGACCTCTAGTTTGAACCCTAAATACTTTCTAGGTCTACTGTGACAGCTAGGGCTGAAATGTGCAAGTGCTGATTAACCCACGAGGTCTTTGCTAAACGTTATTAGAGTGGACTAGTGGACCAGCATAATAATGATAAGATTCAGACATCTCCATTGTCGAGTTCAGCCGCTGCATATCATCCTACAAACTGTCACACATTTAAATTACCGTAACAGCACCAGATAAATGCAGATTATTACCATTAAGCGAGTTATATTTTATTTAAAGGATTATTCCAATTTGGCTTTTCAGACGTTTGCCTGCTCTGTGAGTCGTAGTAATTTGGAATAAGTGCGCTATATTTATGTTTTTTTATAATAATGATGATGATTTTTCATTAAAGGGTAAAACACTAAGTTTGTAACATATACAGTCATGTAAAAAAGGTTTCACAGGTCTCTGTGCAGTCCTGTAAAAATTAAGTACATGCCATGATTCAATAGCTTAGTTTTGCACCACCTTTAGCAGAAATAACTTCAGTTCATTGGGGTTTGCAGGGATTCTTCATGCACAGCTATTTTTGTGGTCTCACCTCAGCATTTGACCTTGACTCTTCTCCTTTTCAGCCATTCAGTTAAAGATTTGCTGGTATGTTGGGATCATTGTCCTGTTGCACACTTTAGGTGCTAGCTATTACTTATTATTACATATTTAGGTGTTTATTTTGTTGGTTGACGCAGTGACTGCAATGTGCCCAGGTCCTGGAACTATAAAACATGTCCAAATCATCACCCCTCCACCACTGTACTGACAGTTGCTATGAGTTTGTTTGTGCTGTTATGCTGGGCTTGTTTTCACCAAATGCGATGCAGTGCATTACGGTCCGACGTCTCCATTCTGTCCAAAGCACATTGTTCCAAAAATCTTGTGTTTTGTTCGGATGCTGATTCAAAACTTTGCAAACCAAAGACAGTTATTTTCAGAGTGAAGAGACTGTGCTCTGGCAAAAAAGCCAAACTTGTTCAGTCTTTTTCTAACTGTACTAGCATGTCAGCATTGAACATGCTAAACGAGGCCTGAGGAGCCTGAGATGCAGCTCCTGTTTTTTGCATTGCATAGTTTGCTGGGGTGTAGACTCCTGAGATGATTGTGGCATTCGTGTTAACAAACACCTGAATGCTCCACACCAACAAACAGCCCAAGTTTCTATTTTATAGAGGTGCTCCCACTTACTGTTGATCACTTAATCAACTGCATTTGATAAGCAGCACCTGGATGCACCTCTTAATTCCTATGGAGGCAATAAGAGTGCTTAATTTTCAGCAGCCTACACAGAGTCCTGTGTAAACGTTCATGTTCACATGGCTGTAGAAGGCCAATAAAGGCTTTATTTAACAGTGTTGTTCCAGACTACTTGGACCATTTGTAGAACTTGAAGGATTTAAAGAAAAGCTAATAAATGTGTTTAAGTTTTAGCAATAAAGTTGATCTTGATATGAGACAAAGTTGTAACAGTGACATTAAAAAAATGCTTTGCATATGGATATATTTCAAACGAAGCTATAAAATCTTAAGATAGGTACGTCGAGTACAACTTTAACCGGGCAGAGAAGAGCAACTGAAGTGGTGCATGGTGCACATTTTAACGTAAATGCTAACTAGACAGACCACAGTACGTCAGGCTGAAGGACATCACGTCTGACACAGTGGTCAGCAGCACAGGAGCACCACAGGGAACTGTGCTGTCCCCTCTTCTCTTCACCCTGTACACCTCTGACTTCTGCTACAACTCTGAATTATGCCATATTCAGAAGTTTGCAGATGACACGGCCATCATGGGGTGTATCTGGGATGATCAGGAAGAGGAGTACAGAAGTCTGGTGAGGAACTTTGTCGCATGGAGTCACACAAACCACCTGCAACTCAACACCTCAAAGACTAAGGAACTGGTTGTGGACTTCGGGAGGTCCAGAGAAGGTCCACTGCCGGTTCAGATAGAGGGGGAGGAGGTGGAGGTGGTCAACAAGTACAAGTACCTCGGGCTGTGGGTGGACAATAAACTGGACTGGTCATGCAACACAGAGTACCTGTATAAAAAAGCCCAAAGCCGACTGTACTTCCTCAGGAGGCTGAGGTCTTTTAACATCTGCAGGAAGCTCCTGAGGATGTTTTACCAGTCGGTGGTTGCTGGAGTACTTTTCTATGCTGTGGTGTGCTGGGGGAGCAGCACAGCAAAGAAGGACTCATCCAGGCTGGAGAAACTGATCAGGAGGGCTAGCTCTGTGGTCGGCATGAAGCTGGACACTCTGGTGACAGTGGCAGAGAAAAGGACATTAAAGAAACTGATGGACATTATGGACAATGCCAGGCATCCTCTGCACACGGCCATTAACAACCAGAAGAGTCTGTTCAGTGACAGGTTGCTTCTCCCAAAGACAAGAACTAACAGACTTAAAAACTCCTTTGTCCCACACGCCATCAAACTGTTTAACTCCTCTCTGGAGGGGAGAGGGAGGGGAAACAGGAGGACAAAGGAGGGAACAACTAAGCTGTAGTGCCTCTTCACCTCACTGTGCAATACCTTTTGTGCAATACTTTTGTAAATAGTCAACAGTGCAATAGACTCAATACTTGAAATGTGCAATTCACTTGTATTTTTATTTTTTATTCCTATTTATTCTATTTATCCCCTTCGTATATTTTATTTATATTGTCTCTGTATTTATATATATGTGTGTGTGTATAACTCTGTAACTTCTGTCGGTGCTGTGCTTTTTTGGAAATCGAATTTCCCAGAGGAACCCACCCGAGGGATTAATAAAGTTCTATCTTATCTTATCTTATCTTATCTTATCTTATCTTAACTAATGGAATAACTGCACAGTGTTGAAACTCAGCTTCCAGTAGGAAAGTCGTAAATATGAGACATAGCTGGTTACACTTGACATTGTATTTTCGTTTGATCATTAATCTGCGGACGGATGAGTAACTTGTCTAACATGAGGTCAAACAGACAATTTCCTTGTCAGATTGATGTAATAGACAGTTTTCTTTTGTTGGAGTCTTTCCGCTATGGTAGGTGGGTAATTACTGTCATTGATAAATAATCTTGAGCCAGCCCCATAATAATCAGTCCCACATGTGCTTGGCCTTCTTAAAGGAAAGGCTCATTTGCCACTGGGATTCACAGTCTGAACTGCTTAGAAGGATGTAATGGAGAGCAATTTTCTTGTCTTGGGGGGGGGAAAAAAGGCTGATATGGGATAGGTTAGCCCGGTCATTTTCCATTGCCTCGGCACATCAAATCTCCAAACAAGGACAACTCTGATTTCAGATCTACTTCTTTTCTCCCCATGGGCACTAAGTAGTTTTCCGGGACACAAGGAAGAATTTTATTGCTTTACCAGTGACTTCGAGTGTTAGGTTTAAATTGTCATTTCTCAATTTCTTACAAAAACAACAAAATTGACCAGTCTAATCTTCTTTTCTTTTTCTCATGAAAAATGATACACCTTGGCTGATATTTTTAAATAACACTTAAGACTCCGCAAATGCTATAATTTCAAGAGAAACAGCCGAGCACATGGCGTGATGAATGGCTTTCTATGCATTGTTGGCAAAGTCATTAAACGACTTCTGGACACAGAATGCCAACCCAAGCCTAAATCCCTGCAAACCTAATTAAAAGCAAAGAAATATACAGTTGGTTCTTCGCATTGTATGTTTAGACTGTCTAATTACATCCAGTGGAATAGATTCCAGAGAGGGGAGTCCCCAAAGAAGGCTGCAATCCTCTAAGAGATTTATATGTTTATAGAAAATTGTGAGAAGCCGACTAATGTTCAGGAAAAACTAGAAAGAGAATGCCCACGCTGGAAATATTGTGCTTTGCCAAGATGTAAACGCTAAATAATCCATCTGTCTGTGTTCTTCTCACTTTGGAAGAGCCGTGGAGCCACCATCTGCAGATATGCGTCAGCAGAAGCGGTTTTGCATGCAGTGAAACACAAAAATTATATTTTGTTGTTGACAATTTAAAAATGAAAAAGTTTAATTTATGCTGAAATTACTAAAGCTGCTTTTGGCTGCTCGCTCATTCACAAGGGGTCACCGCAGCACAGCATGTTTGATTTGGCAGAGCTTGTAGGCCGGATGCCCTTCGGGTCGCAACCTCAAAGGATTTATGTCTCCTCCGGGGATTGAACTGGGGATCTTTCGCTTGTTGATACAGTATGGAGTTACTACATAGTGAAAATGCTAACAATGTAAAATAAAATATGTGTTCACTTGTTAGTTCAATAACAGGTTGGTTCATATGATATCTGTCTCACAAATTAAATCCAGACACCGCAGTGTTGTTTGACAGCTTAAATGTCTTTGCAGCTACAGAAATCAATATGTGGCAAACAACATGTGCTGTGAACATAACAACAATTTTGGTTGGTTTGGTTTTGAGAGGCAACACAATGAGATATGAACCCTAACTCAGCTCCCACACCTTTGCCTCTAATGCACACTTCTGCACTGTTCCAGGAAAAAAGTGTGAGTCCAACCAAAACCTTCGAGTCTGGGTTTTTGAGTTGATCAAATCAGAGTATTTTACTCTGGATCAAGAAAGTGTATCAGTAATTAAAGAAAGCCATCATCAGCGGAGCTCCAAAACCAGGATTCACTATATCAATGGGTAAATAAAGAGCAGAGCCTCCATTTTAATCCAGAGGACTGAAAATTATGAACATGTGTGAGCCATGAAATTTATCTTAAAGAACAGGATGGGCAGGGAGGCTGGCGACTACCACGGCCGTCACAGGGCAAGAGACGGCATACACCCTGGACAGCCCCTCAATCTATCATAGGGCCAGAGATTGGATTTTTAAATCTAATTACTCAGGTGTAACGTGATAGGGGCGAAACGTGGCAGGAACTGAAGATAAAAATATGGAGAAACAGATAAGACACCGTTTACTTGATATTAGGCACACCCAAATTAAGGTGCTTCGCTACGTGTGTTGACATCCATATAAGTGCGTTAGTTACCTGCTTCAAATGTAGGAATCATGGAGTGGATTTAAATGTGTGTATCCTTAATCTGAATCAGAGTTTTGTTAAATGTATTTCTAGTGAGTTTTACTGAACCTGGATTTTGGCACGAGGCCCAGATCTGTGCCTAGTTTTGCGTGTGTGTTTTTTTGTGTTCCTATCTGTGTGTTCCTAAAGTTTTATTTTCTGCACCTTTGCTGCTGCTGTTCTTGTTTGTTTTCATGAACTTTGGTTGATAAAAACTGACCTTGTGTTTTTGAAAGTAGCCTCTGTGCTTGCATTAGGGTAGTAATGTGCAGTAATGTGATAGGCTGACTCAGTAGGATCAATGGAGAGACACGGTGGACCATCACATTGGGATTTCCCTTCATTTGTCACACGTCTATAATGCATTTCTTGAATTTTCACTCATGTATGTGCTTGCTCTTCCTTTGGCATCTGTATCAAACAACCTTATGTTATTTAAAATCCAGGGATCATGTTCCTCAGTTTGATTTTACCATATGTTACAATTAGTATAAATGAAAATAAAAAGAAGCAGCCTATGCTTAGATGTTCTCTGGGGGGGGGGAGTTGCTTCTAAGCATGAGACTGACCACAGGGCTACTTTTGCATCGTCAACAGACACTTCTCTCATCAATGGTGATGATCCATCTGCTACGTTCAGTTCATTATACACATTTAAAAACTCATTTTATCCAGTTTATGTATTCAGCTTTAGCCACAGCAGAGGGCCATTAACATCATATTAACTTTCAATTAATGAAAAATATATTCTGCTATTTCACTGCAAGCTTTTGCCCTTTTATTGATACGCCTACATGTGACATCCCTGAATTTAGGGAAATTCAAAAATGAGAAAATTGTCTGCTGTCGTGTTTGTTTACTTTGTTCTGTGGTGAGTGGGTGGACAGACTATTATTTGAGATTTTGTACAGTGAAAAGATGTTGTTTGCAGTCACGGCAGCTTCATAATGTGTGTGGAGGTGGAACAAATAAGTCAGAGACAGAAATTAATGCAAAAAAAAAAAAAAAGAATAAAATCCAAAGTGTGGATAGACTTTAGACTTGTCAAAGCTGAGCTCACAAAGAAGAGTAAAGCAACTGTCAGTCCCCGAGAGCAGACGAGAGACGACGCTATTATGACAGTGATCAGAGCTAGAAGATGATACCGGCTCGGAGTAAAGATGCTTTAATATAAAATAACATCACATTCAAAAACGAACCGGCTGTTCCTGGTAAAGAACTACACAATCTATAACGAGTTATCAGCGTAGAGAAGGTGTTTTGCCCCGAGATAATTACAATAACAGTACCCAATGGCAGCGTGATTGCTCCCAGGTGACATTGCAGGTTATTAAATTGTCACGGTGCACCCTGCTTTGGATCTGCAGACACTTAAACTTGCTGCCCACAAGATAGACTCGCAGTTTATCTGCTCCATTTGTTTGACATCTTTACGACATACCGTATTAACACAACCTAATTTCATCTGAGCCTCAATGTCTTCTCTTGGCTGTCTCACGGAAATCCTTCAGGGTTAGGTTAGGACTGCTGGGACGTTTGTCTCGACCGAATTACACCAAGTGACATTTCTTCACTCCTGTCATGTTTTCCATTTCAAGTTTGCAAGGAAAGGAGCTTGTGACAAAGTTTGAAAAGAGACACGTGTATTAAGGACGATAAGGAAAAGAATTTCGTTTGGAAATATCTACGACAAACACACGTTGGCTTTCTTAACTTGATTAAAAAACATTATGTCCGTTACAGAGGGAAAAGGAAAACTGTGCAGTCCAAATTCTAATCGTTTATTCGTTCATCTTCATGATAGCAAGATTTATGTGATCTGTTAACGGAATAAATCAGGGATGAAAAATCAATCAAATTAAGCAACTAATAGCTTCGTTAATGTCTTTGTTTGTGTGCAGACGACACTCTCATCCAGCAGTACAGCAAGCACCAATCATATTAATTATCTTCCAAATAACAATTCCCTGTTTATTACAAATGAGCTCTAAAAACTAAGTAATTTGGATTCACAGGTTCTTCTGTTCAACATCAAATGCGTCCCACTCTGTTTTTGGCACTAATGACCTCAGTCATTATATGAGAGCATACAAGCGTGTATATAAGACATGTGGGGCCATGTGTGCTTGTGTTTAGTTTGCAAAAGCGATCATCTTTATCCAAAAATGACAGGAGCAATGGCCTCAGGTTGAAATATAATACACATATACATGTAAATGACAAAATTATTTAAGTCTAAAAGCAATCAAAAGACAAAAAAGTATTTTTTTTTATCCCTACAAATGATTTTTTTGGCAATATTGCAAAGTAAGAGCAATCTGCCAGCTGGTTCAGAAGCCTTGTGTTGGAAAAGAAATGAGCTGTTTTATTAAAAACTTTACAGATTAATGCTGGAAAGTGCACTTAACGCTAATTCTTAATGTTCACTGTCAGGTGATGTAGCTCTCAATGGCAACAGTTTTAATTAGAGAATTATCCTGGAAGGCACCTCGGCGCACATTACAAAAACAAACAGAAAAAGCTAATAATTACTGATACTCACATCTTGCAGGGAGATCATAGCCGCAGGTGATCTTGGCTTTGCCGGTTTCACAGCCATTTAGCGAGTGACACTCGTCATACAGACAGGACCCAGCCGCTTTGTGTATGCAGCCATCAACTGAAACAAACAGACATACAAAGAGAGGTAAGGGCCTACCTGAGGAGAAGCATGTAAAACCAGGCACTCGACATATCCCAAGCCAGCTGGGCTAATTAGGACTTTGCGTGCTTTATCATGAGAAAACAAACAACCAGCAACAAGCTGAAAATTATGTTTATGAGTTTGATTCCGGTTAGTGAATGTCTACGTTTTCAAATCAGCTCCCTGGTGCTCTATCTCCTCTCTATAGGGAGGCTGCGTCTGCCATAGAGTGCTGTGCCTATTGCTGGTAAATATTGACAAGCTTAGGAATGAAATTAGCTGGGCTAGGATCTAATAACGCCTCCGCACACAGTGAAAATGAGACTGTTCTTCCTGTAATCTCTCTCCTCTGTCAACAGCGATATGCAGTCCGATCATTAACTGTATTTTCTGGCCCGTTGTGGAATCCACCGTCTTCTCTGCGGTGAGCCTGCCACGATGTGGATCTGTGTTCTGATTCTGTCATGCTCCCGGTTGATGTGTGTGTCCTGGTTCTACGGAGACCCCTGCCCATCCCCCCACCTATCTAAGGTTTTAATTTTACCAGGTTAAGGCCAGGATACATCTGATTGATGGCACGTCTTACAGGAGAAGGCAGAGAGATAGAAATCCGCATTATCTGTCTCTGAAAGCCTGACATCCCCCCAAGAGCATGTTATCAATCACACTGAAACATGATAAAATCCTCTTCAAGTTGTCCTGTAAAAATCCTCACAGGCCATTAGAGGAAAACAGAGGTAGGAGGAAACAGTGGCAGGTGGACAACCACACGTACCCATTTTTTTGGTTGCTCTTCGTTAAGACGAGATCAATGGAGGGCAAAAGCCTCCCAGACTAACTTTATCTATCAAAACTAAAAGAGTTGAGATCAGACAATTAAGAGCCTGCAGGATAACATTAAACATTTTTGTAATATTCAGATTAAAGAAAAATGTGACTAATCACCATCTTCATCTATAATCTAATAATTATTCCTATACAAAGCTAGAAAAAACATCTTTAAAAAAAGGCTGGAGATTAGTTATAACCTATCTTCTAAAATCTATTTTGCTTCACATCGTCAACACAGACAAAAGGTCTTTTGATGAGGGATGGTCTTCTTCTCCGCTCCTTTCAATCTCTCAGAGATGAGTCAACAACAACAGCTGGGTGGAAGATTTTCTAGCTCTATCAATCATCTTTAATGGACTGAAGGACAGGCACTTGACAGAGACAAATCCTGATGGCTTTTCAAAAAAGTAACAAGAGTTTGACAGTGATGTGGATATGAGGAGGGATCGCTGTGGTGCCAATGAAAGCTACTTAACACAACAAGAGCAGATGTAGCGCTGGCTGTGGGCTTGGCATTTTTATAATATCCACTGTGCGAACAAGATTGATCACAAATGTCTAGTTGCATCTTTGCAAACATGAATTGTTCAATTCAAATTGGTACACCTATTTAAATGTGCGGTGTGTTAATGTGCATAATATCCAATTAGCCAATCATGTGGCAGCAACTCAATGGATTTAGGCAATTTAGGCATGTAGACCTGGTCGAATTGATCTGCTGAAGTTCAAACCAAGCATCAGAATGGGGAAGAAAGCGACTTTGAACGTGGCGTGGTTGTTGATGCCAGATAGGCCAGAGTTTTTCAGAAACTGCTGATCTGCTGGGCTTTTCCCACACAGTCATCTCTAGGGTTTACAGAAAATGATCCCAAAAAAAGAGAAAATATCCAGTAAGTAGCAGTTCACTGGGTGAAAATGCCTCGTTGAAGTCAGAGGTCAGAGGAAAATGGACAGACTGCTTCGGGCTGATGGAAAGACATCAGTGACGCAAATAGCCAAGCTATGCAGAAGAAGAACGTGCAATACTCTGCACCTTGAAGCAGATGGCTTACAGCCGTCACTCACCACTCCTGTCAGCTAAGAACAGGAAACTAAGCTATAATTCACACAGTTTCACCAAAACTGGACAGTAGAAGATTGGAAAAATGTTGCCTGATCTGATGCGTCTCAGTTTCTGTGGTGAAATTCAGATGATAGGACCAGGATTGCATCCATCTATCCTACCTTATATCACCTAGTTCAGGCTGCTGGTGGTGTAATGGTGTGGGACATATCTTCTTTGTACACTTTGGGTCCTTTAGTATCAACCGAGCATCATTTAAACACCACAGCCTACCGGAATATTGTTGCAAACTATGTCCATCTATTTACGCTCACAGTGTACCCATCTTCTGATGGCTGCGTCCAACAGGCTAAAGCAAAGTGTCACAAAGCTCAAACAATCTCTAACCGATTTCTTGAACATAGTGTACTCAAATAGTGATAGTGAACATTGTGAACTCAGTCCAACAGATGGATGTGATGGAGCGGGAGATTCACATCATGGATGTGCAGCTGACAAATCTACAGCAAATGTGTAAGGGTATGGAGCAAAATCTCTAAAGAATCTGTGGCACAAAGAATTAAGGCAGTTCTGAAGGCAAATTATCCCTTTAATAAAAAAAAACTTGCAGCCTGAAATAGGGAAGGAGACACAGTTTAGCAAATATCAATATCAATGCTTCCCTTGCACAGGTGAAAAGCAAACTACCATCTTCTAATGGTCATAAGAAGACATCCAGGTTTGGAAAATATTATACTGCCCTTCTCTGTTGTGCAGAGTTCCCGTGGGAGTCCGCCCTCCACAGACACTCTGACTACACTCATCACTACTGAGCATAACCGATCTTTTTACCTACGAGCACCTCAGGAACACGGTGAACAAATGCACATGGGATTCTGTGTTTTATCTCAGTACCTGAAAAGTCAGATTGCAGATAATAGTTTCTGATTTTATTTCACCGCACCCCCTGTTCATAGTTGCATTAGCTACTTTTTCTGATGTTACTGAATGTGTCGCTGTGCATCGTGCGCCCCTAAAAGCCTGGAAATTTCTTCACAGTGCCTGGAAATACAGAAGGAGATGCTAAACTGATCTGGGTGATTGCCAGAATCTCGAACGGCAAAGCCACAGATTTAATTTACCTGCTTTACTTTAACCACTTCACAGAAATGGATGGAATACAGCAGATGCATTGTGGGTAATATGCGTGTTTATTTCTGTGTCTGAGAAAGAGCTATAGAGAGGAGCAGAGAAGCACAGAAACAGAGAGAGGTTTCAGATGTACTTTGTAATTTGAAATTAAATTGCAGAGTGGAGGCAATCTAAACCTGAATGTGAGTACAGTTTTCTCTGTCCATTATTTAGGCAACTAAAAGCAGATCTGAGTTCCCATAAGTGGAGATATGACCCACATGCAATTTGGCCATCAATTTATTTTCTCATTTAAGTGGGATCTCACCATTATTCCCTGCAGATTTCTATTATGGATGCCTGCAACATTACAAAGGCGGTCTCAGAGTTTCATTAACTAAGAATGGCATTAACATTCGTTGGAGAGAAAGGACAAGTCTGTTCACTCTCCGTCACAATAAAACATCAAAGCAACAAGAAAAAACAATGAATTACTTTTTATTTTGATTATCGACGTATTTAAGCATCAGTAAAACATCATTTGTTGTCATATTTTGCAGCTGCGCCATCTAAGCTCAGTGGATTTCAATTCTATAGGTCTAATGAAGTTTTGTCATCAGCCACATGTTTCAGCAGTCTCAAAAGACTCGTGCGCGCCATTATTTCTGTGTCCCTGTTTTCATTATCCTTAGATGCAGTAATCATTCAAATGCTAAATCATCATCCTGATGCTGCACCTGCATCACGGCACTAAGAGACGATCAAAGTGACCTCTTTTTATCCCAGCTTTTAGGCTGAATCACATGTCAAGTAGCAGCCCTGAGATGAGCATGTGCTCAGCTCCGTTATGCACAACCAGTGGAGCACAGTGCTATATTTTAACTCCTATTAAGACTTCTTTATAGAGGACATTTCATTTAACTGGTTTAATATTCAGGCGGCAGCATCTGCTTCTATCAACCCCACCACTGGGCTTCCTCGGTCCCCGCTGAAAAATATAACAGTTAATACCTCATCTATCTATCTCCTCGCAGCCTGCCACTGCTTTAGGCTGGGCCTATGTGGGACAAAACATTTATTCATCTTCTCTGAGTGCCTTGCTCAGAAAAAAGCTTCCCAGAGCAGCCACTCCAGCAAGTCCACACAGCTAATGAAGATAACTTTGAGCAGTGGCTGGACGGCATCTCTCTGAACACATAATGGGAACTAGGAGAGAGCAAGAGACAGAGGGAGAGACATATTGAGAGAGACAAAGGAGACAAGAGTGTGTGCGTATGAGTGTGTGTGTCAGTCTAGAGCAGTTTGAATTAGTTACTCAGCTGTAACCTTGGCTCCTGCCATTGTTGAAGACACCTCTACCTCGTCCTCTCAAGGCTCCGTTCCCACATGCATTAAGGGACTCAGCAAAGCTCTGCTTACTCTCCCTGGGCTTCTCCCAGGCAGCCCAAAAACCAAGGGCTTTCAATCGCTCCCTCAGACACAATGAATACCTGCTCTGCTCTCATTACAATACCCTGCTTTTCAGAAATAGTGTCAGCAGCAATTTTCTCTCCTAATTATTTTCCACTCCTCTGAGGGTTAGGTTCAGGACTGGAGCCAAAGAAGGCAGGCCAGGGTGGGCAGGAAACGGGGGGAGGGTTTCTGTATTTTACCTGGCAGGAAACGGAGAGGTCTGCATATCAGTTCATAATCTAACGGAGATAAATAGTCACTTATATCAAGGTGGATCTAAACTTCAGCCTCTGCCAACTCTATGCGAGGGCAGATCAGGAGATAAGAACCGAAACTTTTGTCAATACTTTTTCCCACACCGAGAGTTGCTGTTTCCACACAAAACCAAGCATATTCCTGAAACCACTGAGCCATATATTGCCTCTCACCTATTTTTTTGTAGTATCCATGGCAACAACATATTTCAACTCTCCTCCTAGCTCTTTTAGAGCTGTACACTGATCAAAGCCCCTCCTTAGTCCTACCTCTGTGATTTACGACACCATTTTCTACTCAACTAATTTCACTGAAGGAGATAATGACATGGATTAGTTGCTAATCAAGTGCCAATCAGAGATCTGGCTGAACTAAATGTCAGGTGGAATATATTCAAGCCATTGTGGTTACTCCCTTGTGATACTGGATTATGTGTCCTAATCACAGCAATTTTGGATGCAACAGGAGCCTGATCTCACTCTGCACTGTAACCAAGTTCCCAGGAAAGGGATAATAATCTCCATTTTACCTGTAATACTCAGGTAAACAAGGGATTTGGGCTAATAGCGTGCCAGGCATATAGTCACCGATGTTACTCTCCAAAGTGATATAAAATACCACAGGCTTACTTGACACTGGCACTGCGATGTAAGCAGGAAGCAGAACGAGTGACGCTACAATCGAAGGTTCCTGTAAGTTAATACTCTTACTGAAGAAAATCTCTGCAAAGACTGGAAGTGTTTTCTATAAAATAGCTGACTGAACGCAGTATGCTGTAACTACAATTGTATAACTGCTAGCCTTAAAAAGGACAAAATGGATCGCAGCTTTATTTGCAACCCTTGGAGGGCATGGTGACTTCACTGTCACTCCTTTTAATCCTACCCCACTCAATTAGGGTGGGCTTAATCTCTCTCGTGACCAGAAAATGAGGGAGAAGCTTCTAACATCTGGTTAACATTATGCACAAGTGTATTCTAATTTAAACCATGTACTTTTTCCTGAAGCTAACAAAGTAATTTGGTATCTAAACCTGAGAAGCATGTCAGTGGGTTATTAAACAATTAAATGTTGCTACCCTCAGTAATCAGAATGGAAAATACTAAGACTTTGATTATCAGTTTGTTCTCTTTTTTTGCACAGTGCCACTTGGGTGGTGAATCTCTGTAGTGTTACTCCCCCTCTCCCTGTAGTACTGTCTGGATGATTTAAAAAGTAAAAATGAGACAGATGGAAATTGTAAAACCACAACAGTTTGACTTAGAAAACTAAAACACAGCTGTGTGTAAAGTGCCGTGTAACTGACATATACATAACCACTCAACTAGAGCAGTGTGTCACCAGACTGAGCGCAGGAGTGTTCAAACACACCTGCAAATGTAGAAGGTTGTCAGTGATAGCTGCTAATGTTAGCTACACTCTTTTCTTACTCTGAGACTTAATTATAAGTCCAAAATTTTAATTTCCACGTAATCAACAAGTAATTAGTCACCAGGAACAGCTTAATAAATTATTAGTGCCTAATGAAAAAAACCCTACAGATGATACAAGCTCCGTCTCATGGCTGGAAATGATGTGTTTAATCAGTGATTCAGTGAAGCAGCTAGCAGCAAAACAGCGATCAGTCCAGGACTGTAGCATATGCCTATCACTGTAAATGAGTATATTCCTCCAGGTGTCATTATCCCTTACATACAGGAACATACTGTCTTCTCTGTACATAAAGGTAATGCTTTATGTAAGTGTAGTACATGTCTAGTTCCACCAAAACCTGCTTTTTGTTATTAGTTATTTTCATGGATCAAAACAAGATTTTAGGTGGTGACTGTGCAAGTAAGCATAACTCCTTGTCTATGTGACCTTTGTTATCTTAAAAGTCACTGTATTTTAAGGTTTAAGCAAATAAACTCCAACTTAAAAAAAAAAAAAGATATACATGTATAACTCTTTTTGCAAAGTTTTTTTTTAAATTGCATTCCTGATGATTTTCCTTTAGTGTAAGTGTTCATTGCAATTGATTAAGAAACCTCTTTATATCTAAGGATCATAACATAGATCTACTTGTTGGTTTAAAATACTTGATGCAACCATTCATGAGAATAATGGAACATAACGTTACTTAAGTAGTTTCTTTGATATCTCTAGTCATACTTCTCAAACCTGCACTGAAGCCTAAGTGTGCATTTGCAGAGCTTAAGCTTGACTTATTAGGAGAACAGAATCTTCATGTTGTTGTTCGAGGTCAGCAAAGGAATGCCAGGTTAGGTTACCAAAGGCCATGCGACAGTGTCGTCGTCGCAAATGTAGAGTCTGACAGCTGCGGACGACTCGGTGCCAAACCCCAGCCGTGCTGAACTTTCCGAGACAGTTGCGACGGCCCCGGCGCTCATATAAAGATGTTGTTTTAACTGTTGTGCCATCATGCTGAGGCATTCCTTGTCTGAAGCAGCGGAGTCACTCTGTCACAGTGAAATGTATGATTTGCATTCTTCGTATGACGGGGTGATTCTTCTTAACTTCAGCCAGGTTGGCAATACTTTATTTTGGAGAATCTAATACAATGAGTCTATTTAATGAAGCGAATCCCTTTAGCATCCTAAATCCAACCGCCAAAACGAGCAGCTCACGGTGAAAACATACAGACATAATAATGAGAATCACTTAAAGCTCGGCTGGGATTTTAGTCTCAAACTGCACGGAGTGGACAGAACACAGAGTATCAACAAACGATTATTCAAATTAGTTGTGACAAGCTGCCCAGTGTGGTTTCTGGAGTTCTTTTGTAGTTTCCATACCAAAGTTATAATGATTTGCATTCCCTCGCAGCACAGGTAGACTATACACACCCAAACAGACATGAATGCATGATGTCTCTTACATCATATAATCCTATAGTGAAATGCCTGTCTCAATAGTTATGGACGCAGAGGTGAAGTGCAAAAAGTGTGCCAGCCTATCATCAAGGCACCATCTCTCAGGATACGATTGTGTCATTTATAATCACACTTGGCATGTCACATCACATTGTGCTTACAGAATGGCATCCGTCCGGAAGGAAATCCAAAATTTGTCTGTTCTATTAGACTTCCTGGGTCTGAAAAGCCGCTTTCATCTCAGGGTGTGAGGTGCGTTAATAATCACAGATAAACACAAGCGTCCTTTTACAGCTTCCTCCCTCCTTCAATATCGCACTCATTTTTCACCTTTGACTCCTCACCCACTCTCTTATTACAAACAAGCACTCTGCCAGTGTGGCTATTATCGCCCCTTCTCCTAGGTTAGATTACCTTTGGAACCTGAAGCTTTACTATCACTGTAACGTTAGAGAGAGGAAAGAGAGTTTCCACAGACTGAATCATATGGGAGGCCAGTGTATTGTGCATGTATGATTGTGCAACCAAGTACATGCGGTGTCTCTTGTGGGCAAAGTAACATTAATTCCCATAAATGTGGCATCATATCATACTAAAATGAAAAAAAAAAAATCATCATGGCTTCCATGCCTGTGCACATATGTTAGATGTTTCGAAAATTAAACACTTTATCAATGCTTCCTTTGTGCTCCCAGGAGGAATCAACCCATTTCTGATCAATCTGAGACATTATAAACAAGAATAATATGACATGACAGGTAATTCTGACATCAAAGAGCTTTCGGACGTGTACATCTGTGGTATAAAGGTAGTTAAGCCAACACCAGGAAGCATCTCCTATCAATAAGCTCGCCACGTATCTCAATGGGTCGAGAGCAAATCAGCTGCCAGAGAAGATAACATAAAATATTCTTTTTCCTGATTTCAATTCCACCACTGACCATTAAGGACTCCCTATGGACTACATCAAGAGTCAAAACCAGATTTGAATTATTGATTAGGTACATCTTATTCTCACTTAATATTAATGCAGATCTATCACTTCCACCACTAACACATCATCAGCCTTTCATGTTTTTTAGTAATAAATTAAGTATAGGAAGCTCTATCAGTTGCTTAACACATGACAAGCCCTCCTTGGATAAAGAACTATCTGGAATCGATAGAACACACCTATTCACACTCCAAACATAATTAAATGCCGCCTCCTGGAGAAATTGCTCTCTTTGAAAAGTTCGGCTAATGGGGGACACGCTAATGTTGAGAAAACATGGCTGGAAAACACAATTCCCCCCGAGCAGATCCTGGCCAATTACATCATAAATTACTTCCCTGCACAAAGTTCATCTTTTGATTTTCCCAAGAGAGCCGGCTGTAGGAAGGTAAAGGATGACTTTTCTAGGAACAACCTGACTAGAGGTGAGAGTTGGAACAGAAGCGCTTTGTTCAATGCAAACGGGCTCTGAGAACAATCAGGACAGGACAAGACAAATGCATGTAATTATTGGACAATCCGAATAGTAAGCTTTACGGCTCATGAGGAGAGAAAACAAGCATGGCTGCTGCTTCACACTCTTGGATCTTGAGGCCAAAACTCTGTGGCAAGTTCGTAATTGCGGAAATGAAGAAAGATGGAGCCGTTCAATGAAAGGCCACTGCTTTCAATTAAAATGCATGAACAGCTGTTGCTATTATGCATGGTTCTTTGAGTTTACTGGTGCAAAGCGCATCTTCAGCAAAGCCTACAGCTATGTACGATACATTTACATTTGTACAAGTATGAGAAGCTTGCAAAGCCACAGAAAGCTACACAATTAAAATATCATCATAGTTTTGAATTCCTTTATTTTAGCCTCGCTCTGTAACCTGCAAAAAATACACTGCTTGAATCTCTTCTTTGCTTCGGCTAATTAAAAGTCAAAAAACACCATAATCGCTCATGGTTTTGGTATATTACTAGGAACTGGGATTCGATATTTATTTTTTCCGTCAATCTAATATTAATAGTTTTTATTTTTCAACACTAAATATTACTATGGAGGAGTTCTATTCCAGCTTTCATGGTGAGAGCCATGCCATCCACAAATCGCCACAGCTCAGTAGTTTATATAGTAGCATTCAATTCATTTCAATTTTCTTTATATAGTGCCAAATCACAACAACAGTTGCCTCAAGGCAATTTATATTGTAAGGTAACGACCCTACAATAATACAAAGAAAACAAAGAAAACACCAGCAATCACATGACCCCATATGAGCAAGCGCTTTAGCGACAGTGGAAAGGAAAAACTGCAGGAAGAAACCTGCAGCAGAATCAGGATCATGGAGGGGCGGCCATAGTGGCATGTAGTTTATATAGTATAGTTTACATTGCATGTGCTGTTAACTGAATCCTTATTTATTTCCATAAGAACTAGAAAAAATAAAATTACTGCTTAAAAAAAAATCAAAGGAACACTTAAACTGCATCAGCTCTTGTTGAATAAAATATTCAAGCCACAGACGTACAGTACACTGTGTATCACACTGAGAAGAAAATGACGTAAAAACAACGGGGGCCGACAGGGGGCCACACAAAATAAATCTTTAAATACTGCAAAAAAAGTTGAGACTGATATATTTAATATAAAATACATTAAAAACGAAATGTAAACTAATGTCAATAACGCCAGGGGGTAAGTCATTTTCTTCTATTAACGCTTACTGCTGTGTTACAATAATGAACACATTATATTGTGTAGATAACAGCAAAGGTAGGGTGATATACCCTAAGGTATAGAGTTGACTTAATTTGATTCCTGCTCCTGCATAGCTTCAAATACCTCAGAAATATCAAAATTAAGAATTTAAAACACATAAAAACTAAAATAATGGTAAAAAGTACGAAATTAGATTAGACGGTGATAACAGTGGTAGAAAGGATTATGTAGGTTCCCATCGTATCTATTTAGTCTTAACATTAGCCTCAAATATATTTTAGATGTGCGGCCAGTGGGGAAAGAGGCTGGATATGAAGATGTACAGCAGTTATATTAATGTGTTTCTTCTTTCATTATAAACATTTTTGTGATATCTGCCAGAAAAGGAAAAAGCTACAGACTTAAAGTTAAAGTGCTGAAATCAATACAATCATACCTAAGTGTGTTCTTTTCTTTTAAAACAGGTACTGAAAATAATGTCTTTTTTCCATCACCACGAAGGAACTGAAACAAAATGATTAAAAAGAGCAAAAACTGAATTAAATCAGGGAAAACTCCTGGCAGATATTGTTATTTGAATTTTATGATCCTGAGATATGGTTTTTCTAAGAACAAATAGACTTGATAGATCTTCACAGAATTATATGTTTGCTTGAGAGGTATAAAAGTCTAAAATGACTGTATTAAAGTTCTCAAGTGTTAGTCAACAATTATACTGATTGCTTTTCCATTAAAAACAAAATTATAATTATGGATATTCCTTTAACTGTAGCCTATAATTCAGGGCAATCACAGCACTTGCCAAGCAGACCCCCGGTGTGCCTCGATGCTATAAAAATCATTACCCTTGTGTAACTCTGAGTAAGCAAACAAAGAGGAAAAAGGCCACTGGGGCTGAAGCTTGAGATAGCCAGAGTGGATTCCTCTCCTGTGATTTATCTGACAGGGCCCTGACAACTTTCTTGCAGAATCCCAAAGTGCACCATCTATTAATTGAGCCTGTGTCAGCACAGGGGAGATTAAGCATCCACAGCTGCCCACTGAAAAGTCTTCCCCAGGCCCAGCTGTGAGACACAAATCAAAGGCCTTGCCACCGAGACGAACAGACAAAAGACGGAGCCCACCTCCATGCAACGCAAACACAAAGATCAGCAGTAATGTCCTGCTGCGATTTATAGTTTAGTAAACATCTCCAGTGACACGCTTTGGTGGGGACAGTTAAAAGTTGCATTTTTAAACAATAATTCAGATCAATTCAAGGTGATATAACGCCAAGTGTGACTAGTGGTTGCCACACTAGTCACTGAGCTAACTTTAAACATGTTTTGCCTCTTGACTCCCTGTCCTTCATAAATGATCTCACTGTCATTTTTTCCCCAGGCTCCAGTGTAGTTAAAAAAAAAGAAAAAGAAAAGCCTTGGGCAGACTACTGGGCCTGCTCAGCTCCGTAGATCTTCAGTTAAGGCCTGTCATCCTAAAACTGCCTCTTGTAAAAGACCTGTGTGGTCTCAGTGCTTAACCAGCAGCCATGGCCTGGCTTCATCATGTGAGGCTCCTCACTGCAGAGCCAAGGATTAACCGAAATTGGGCTTTTATAATTATACTGTCATGATTCCAGGCCTTTCCTGCTGGTCTTTTTAATTAAGTAGATAATTTCTCTCTGGGGATGACCAGCTTTAACATACTTACAGGCTATTTCGACAGTGGCCTCTTCTCAGAGCTGTGGCAAAAATCTGATGAATCAAAACTATTATTTTGTCATGAAAACCTAAACAATATCACATGCGGGGCTATCGCAGGACTGCATTTGATAGAAATAAATCAGTGGGGGGGGGGGGGGGGGGTGAATGATAATGAGACTGCTCAAGCGTTGTCCTGGCGTCCCACCCACCCACCTCAGTGACAACTATAAAAGCTGCCCTATCTCTGAAGGGTGGAGATGATTCTTGGGAGGGTAATAGGGTCTTCTGTCACTCATGCCTTTGTGAGTGACAGTGACAAGTCTAATAATGAGAGAGATGCCTGGTCACCCTTTCATTCAACCATTTCACTGAAGAGACCTATCTCTGCCATCCGGTGAGCAGTCATGCACCCATGCAGCACCAGCCTTGCTCGAGCAAGGTTTTATAATTCAAATGGAACAATATAATGGCCTCTACAGTGACAGCATTCAGATAGATGCTTGTCCACAGCTTGGCTCACTGCCCATTAATTTTAAAACCCCCCACAAAAGGAAACCAAACTGTTTTATGATGTACCCCAGGAGGGACTGAAACAGTAGTGAATATGGTCATTTGGGGGGGAAAATATACTTTTCTGGTAAAACATTTGGCATAAAAAAAAAAAAAAGCTGAGCATCATAAGTCAGAAAGTGTTCAATTTTTCCACTGAGCTTTCTCTCTTTAGAGAAAAGCCAGCGTTATACATTACATTTAGTGTCAAGATTTTATGCTTTGGGGATTGCAGAAGAGTAATATCTGTGTTTACACATTACACACTAATGCCGTCGCACACCACTTTCTGTATCACAAACTGGCAGGATATCAGTTATTAAGGCTATGATGGAAGCCATTGACCTTCCAGAAATGATATGTGGACTTACAATGAAGTGCGCTTTGTCACCTCTGAGAATATTAGTTATCAATTCTGACTCTAAATCTCTCAGGTCAGCATATATGTCATCAGGGCGGTGAAGCAGCAGTGATGAATGTAGACAGAACAGCGAGCCACATTCTTTGTTTTGGAGCCAATCTGATCGTTTCTTTATAGCTCTTAAGCAGGTTATGATCCATTTTTCATGTCTTATACAAAGATGGGATATACTAAATCCATTTATGGCATAATTGCTGATGCCATTAAAGAAGAGCTTAAGATATATATTTTAAAATCTGATTATTTTTATAATAAAGACCGCACAAATTGGAAACAAGAATTACTGATGAGCTGCTTAACCCGTTTGTGCCCAGATTTTTTTCAGAGTTGTAAGGCATATCATTTTATCAGTTGAGTCCCTCTGAATCATGTTATGTATTTACTTTTTCCATTTTGTACTTTTTTTTGAAGAAAATAGCATTTTTATGACTGGCAACAATTGTTGCCAGTAGTCACACAGCTTGTCACTAGGTCAAATGTCACCTAATAATAATAATAGAGAAGTAATAATAATAATATAATAAGAACAAAATAATAATATAGTCATAATAAATAATAACAAAAAGGTGGAGCCTCAGGTTCCCCCTGTATAAAATTCAAAACATCAAACAATTTGAACTGATTTCTTTATTCTCAATTTTTTTATACTCAAAAACTCAACAAACATTTTTTTCTTAGAACCTCTAAAAACATATATACATATATAACATATTTCTTCCCATACATTCCATCATCTTTCATGCATGTTCTACTCAGTGTGGTACTTCTTGAAGCACTCCACATGTAGTGGCACATCACACTTTCCACACGCAAATGATGTGCGTCCGCCGCAGTTCTTGCATCGCTTGTACCTGCTACCAGTGTTGCAGGGCCAGTGGTTCAAATTATCAAACCTGGTGGCATCAGTTATCGCCACCGCCATTGAAGATCTTCTGCCCTGCCTACTTGGCTTTGTTCCATGGCGCAGGAGGAGGGTCTGGGCTACCAGCCTCTGGAAGGAGATCCTTCTCCCCGCTTTTCCAGGACCTAAATGAATGACAAAACAAGCATGATAGATGCATGAATGTGCATCGTTTCATCCTTTCTACAACGTCATGCCCCATATGTAGAATGTTCTGTAAAAGCAATATCACACTTGAGTTTGTGATGTTGGTCTGGATATCATCACTGTTGCTCTTGTCGACCGAAGAGCACTAGCGATGACCTCGAGTCAAACATCACCAACTCGATTGTGATATCACTAAATAACATACAGCCTTGTGTACCTGTAATAGCACCAGCTGTTCACCATGGCACTGTTCAGGGCCCAGCTGAAGCATGGCCACCACCACTTCTTGGACCGGATGTTGACTCTGTAGCGGCTGACAAACTGGTCATGCAGGTCCACTCCTCCCATGTGTGTGTTGTAGTCCTGGATACACTTGGGCTGTCTGACCTTGTCCATAGTCCGCTTCTGTTTATTCCATCTCTTCGCCTCAGTTTCGGTGAACTCCCTCTCCATGTTCGACACCACGGTGACCACGCTGTTGTCATTCCACCTTACAATCAGCTTCTCTGCCTCAACCAGATACTCAGCATCTCCTCTGGGTGTCTTCTTGAAGGTCTGGGGTGCTGTGAAGGGAACGTTATGGAGCTGAGTTTGTCGCATCGTGCCACAGCTGCCATAGCCTCTCAGGGTCATCTCATCCACCAGGGACAGGGTTGTGAAGAGGTTGTTGTGGTAAAACTTGACTCCAGGTGGCACTTCAGCTTTCTCTGCCAGGCCAAGGCCAAGGCCAGCTTTGGCCGCAATTTTGATTTTTTTGAATTTCCTGTCTTGGTTCTTAGTTTTGTGGAGCATGGGCCCAACAATCTGACTGGTCACATTTTCATTTGTGCCACTGACCTTTCTAGTCTCTGTCTGACTCACTGAGGATGAGCACCCAGGATCATCATCGGGGGGATTTGGCAGCTGCATGTCCGAATTAGGTAGAAAGCCTTCACCTTTGAGTATTCTTGATGGGAGGCGGTTATGGTCACCAGTGGCCTCATCATCAGATTGGTCACTGTCACAGTCTGTGTCATGTGCGTGCATTTCTGACTCAGGCACAACTGTGATGTCCGCCACAGTTTCAGAGTCCTGCAGCATGGCCAGGATCTCTGCTACGGTGTACCTAAGGAAAGGACAACATACATGTTAGCTAGCAAGCGAATTTTAGCTAGCAAGAAAATGATGTATGGTAATGTATAAAAATCCTATACACAGAGGCCTTGAATACCTGTGAATTTATTTAGCTAGGAATTATTCTAAAAGGACTAAAATGAGCCATTGTACATCATTCTACAATTTTAAATAAGTAAATTAGGAGCAATCCTGCAGACAGTGTTTTCCTTTAGTTAGCGACATGCTATGTGCCCACTGGCAACTTTTGTTGCCACTCACAGAAATAAGCCCATGAACAAAAAAATATTTATCCTAGGTACAATTTTTTTGGGGAGGGTTACTCTAGAGACTTTAATGATTAAATAATTATAAATATGTTTGGGGGGAAAGTCATAAGAAATTTATGAAAATTACCTCTTTCCAGGATGATTTGCATCCGCCATGTCTTCAGCCAGAAAGAGCGGGAAGCAGATGATGTCATGCGATAGGAAGCACTTGGAAACGATTTTTTAAAAATCAAAACCTTTGTCTAAGTTGTCTACTAGCATATAAGTGGAAAAAGTTGCATTAGTACCTTTGAGATTTTTTATTGTGAGTCGAAAATGACAGTGATAAACTTTGGCAACAATTGTTGCCAGTGGGGCAAAACGGGTTAATCTCAGTGCGGGTAGACGTACAGTCACGTTGCATGGTTTTTACGTCATAAGGTTTGGTAGGAAAACTGCCAAGAGTGAACCGTTTTTTGGTTACACTTTAACACTCATAATGATTTTACTCTGTGCATGTCTAGGGGACTTGAAAGATTGGTTTAGCGCTATTCAGATCTGGCACTGATATAAAATCTTTATCCAAATGCACTGTTTGGACAGTTATCAACTCCCAATCACTGTGCATTACCAGTCTAATAGTTTAAATCTGGAAATGCTCATTGGAATTGAATTGCTAATGTTTAACTAAAACACAGAGACAACCAAGTGATGGGCCGAATAGCAGCTGTACCGAGTATAAGGGTTGTTATTTTGCAAATTACATGACTTTTTGAAACAGTCCTCTACTGGTAAACACACCATTAGAGCAACTCGTCTACAAAGTGTCTCTTTGCGATAGCGATTTCAATCAGCTGGTTGTGTTCTGGTTATATTTGTACATAAAAGTAAGGTTACTGAGCACCTGGGATACTTTGCAGTCAAATCAATGTCCTGCTGCAAATATGTCACTATTTGTGGATTAATTTATGCCAGTAATGTCAGTCAGTGTTCTGAGTTTTTGCATGCTTGATTTTTGGATCTTCAGGTTTTAAGCTCTCGTTACTATTGTTCTCTGGTTTCTGTTTACATTTTGTGTATTAGTTTGATTTACTTCTTTGCGTGTGTTTCAGTAGTTGCTTCCTGTTATCTGAAGTCAAGTATCTCTGATGCTTTTTATTTAGTTTTACTTCACTTTTCTTGTTGTTCCTGATTAATGTTAGCTCTGTTCCTGTTTGCTTTCCTTAGGGTCAAGATTTCCCATTACCTCTTGTCAAGTTTTCCATGTTGCTGTGTGTTCGGCTTGCTTGCTTGCTCTGCATTTGGATCCGTAACCTCACACACCAGACACACAGCAGTTCATGACAAGAAATTATTGTAAAATTCAGTGTATATAGATGGTAACAGGTTTTCACATTCCACTCGTCATATTTACTCACCATCACCATCAGGAGTAACCCTTACAGAAGCAATGAGATTGCTAGTTCATTGCACACAGTTGTGATAATTTTGGCTGCGCTCTGGTCTCTAACCACTATGTTCCTCAGTGTGTATGAAGCATAAAATTTCACAACTACCTGTCGTCACCAGGATATTATATCACACAATAATATATTAAACTGAAACTATTTCTAAACTAATAGATAGGCATTTGCAAAATTACACGCTTGAGGGGCATCCAGATATCTGTAACACTGTTAGCATTTGGGAGAGGCTCTGTCACTAAAATTCAGTTCAGTTCAGTTCATTTTTATTTCAAACATTTCAAACATGTGCCTTCACAATCATTACAAAATATCATTCCATTATTTGTTTGAAAAGGAGTAGGCTGAAGTATTTACTTATTTGTCCCTACCCCCTCAAGTTTTACCTCTCATTCATTTAATTTTTTTTTTTGTCTTAAATTAAACAAACAACATATGAAACATATAAACATATGAAGTAAAACAAAACATAACATACATAAATCAAAAACAAGAAATTAGCAAGCCCCACCACAGTATAGTTTCTTTCATATGAAAAATACAGAATGTGTATATTTGCAGATACACAAGTTATGGAAAAACAACAAACCAAAACAAAACAAAAAAACAACCAAAAAAGAACCGCAACACCATTACCAGCAACATTACCGTCCTGGGTTAACCCCGTTTTCTTCATTCTTATACTTATTTAAAATTAGGTTTTTATATTTTACTTTAAACTGTTTTATGTTTTGACTGTCTTTTATTTCTTCTGTTAGACTGTTCCATAATTTAACTCCTGCAATTGAGATTGACATAGTTCTTAAAGTTGTTCTAGCACTTTGTATTTTTAAATTCCATTTCCCTCTTAAGTTATACCCACCTTCTCTTTCTATGAACAATTTACAGATTTCTTTGGGAAGCAATTTATTTCTGACTTTATACATTATTTGCGCTGTTTTAAGCTTCACCAAGTCTTGGAATTTAATAGCTTGCATTTTGACAAAGAGTGCATTTGTATGGTCCCTGTACCCTACATTATTTATTAATCTAATGGCCCTTTTCTGTATTATAGTTATTGTTTGTGTGTTACTTTTGTATGTGTTTCCCCAGACCTCTACACAGTAGCTCATATATGGCAGTAGTAAAGCACAGTATAAAATGTGCAGTGCTTTCTGATCCAACATATGCTTTGCTTTTCCCAGGACGGCAATGCCCCGTGCCAATTTCCCCCGAACATAAGTAATGTGTGGCTTCCAACAGAGCTTGTGGTCAATGATCACCCCAAAAATTTTTATTTCATTTACTCTTTCTAAATATACATTGTCAACACATATTTCTACTTCGATGTTTTTCTTTTGGTTTCCACACAACATACATTTGGTTTTATCGAGATTCAATGATAATTTATTTATATCAAACCACTTCTTTAATATCGTTAATTCCTGTGTGATCATTTCCAAAACCTGTGGCAATTCCCCACCTGCACACAGTATATTTGTGTCATCTGCAAATATTACAAACTTTAAAATCTCCGATACTCTGCAGATATCATTTAAGTACATAATAAACATTTTTGGACCCAGTACTGAACCTTGAGGTACTCCACAAGCTATATCCATCAAATTAGATTTATATTCATTTATTTGTACATATTGTTGCCTATTCCCTACATAGCTTTTTAACCATTCCAAAACCACTCCCCTAAACCCGTACTTTTCCAGTTTTTTTAATAGAATTTCATGATTAACAGTATCAAACGCCTTCTTTAGATCTAAGAAAACTCCGAGCGCATACCTCTTATTATCCATACATTCCGTTATCTTTTCCATTAAATCTATCAGTGCCAAAGCTGTTGATCTGTTGTTTCTGAACCCTGTCATTAATTCATATTTTTCCACAAAACTGTCAAATCTTTTTATGAAGAGTTTTTCCAGTATCTTAGAGAACTGGGAGAGTATTGACACTGGTCTATAGTTTGTAAAATGATGTCTTTCACTGGTTTTGTAAATGGGAATAACTTTAGCAACTTTCATTTTTTGTGGAAAAACTCCTTTTTGAAACGACAAGTTGAATATATATTTTAATGGTTTTACGATACCATCAATAACTGTCTTTACCGTTACCATATCAATATCATTCCAGTCTGTACTGGTTTTGTTCTTAAGTCCTCTAACCATGTCATAAATCTCTTTCTCTTCCACTGCTCTTAAAAACATTGAGCTACTATTCCTTTCAATATTTTCACCAGTGTCCCTTTCTATTCCATCAACCTTTATTTCTTCTGCCAGTTTTGGCCCTATGTTTACGAAGAATTCATTAAAGCCATTTACTATCTCCTCCATGTTATTAATACTTCTTGTCCCTTCTATAAAGTACCCAGGGTAATCATTATTCCTTGATTCATTTTTGATTATTCTGTTTAATACATTCCATATATCTCTTGTGTTATCTTTATTGTGTTCTAACCTTTTAATGTAATACTCTCTTTTACAGGATCTCATTATATTAGTTAATTTATTTTTGTAAGTTTTATACTTCATTTCAGTTTCTATTGTTCTCTTTTTTATGAATTCTCGATATAGGGTATTCTTTTTTTTGCTGGCATTTTGTAGTCCTTTTGTCATCCATGGTCTTCCTGCATAGTTGTGTTTCCTATTGATTTCAATTACTGGGCAGTTTTTATCAAGTAAAGTGTTAAATGTTCTTAAAAATCCTTCGTAAGCTTTATTAACTTCTGTTTGTTCATATACAATATTCCAATCTTGCTTTAAAAGTTCATTTCTAAGACAATTTAAGGTCTTCTCTGTTCTTATTCTTTTGTAAATAATCTTATGTCCATCGTTGTTCACTTTATAATGGCAATTATACGATGCAAAGACTGGTAAATGGTCACTTATATCATTGATTAACAGCCCACTTTTTATCTTTCCTTCTATTATATTTGTAAATATATTATCTAATAGAGTTGCACAATGAGATGTTATTCTGGTCGGTCTTGTTATCAGTGGAAATAAACCTATGCTGTACATGGAATCAATAAATTCTTCTGTACTCTTATTATGATTTGGATTCAATAAGTCAATATTAAAGTCCCCACAAATAAACATTCTTTTCTGATTTATATTTGTAAATAAGTCCTCCATATTATCCTTAAATATCTCAATCTTAGATCCTGGTGTTCTATATATACAACTGACAATTAGGTTTTTCCTTTTTTCTATAATTATTTCCACTGATAAACATTCCATCACTCCATCAATAACAGTTGTCATTCTTCCCATTCTTCCCAAATTGAAGAAGAGTAAAGATAGACAGAGGAGGAGAAAAAGAAAAACTCATTTTTGTATCACTTCTGATCATGATGCTTCTGTGCTGGACTCTATACACACTGCAACAGGAAACTAGATGACGCAAAGATAAGGTGTTTCTCAAGGCTAACACATTTTTTTTTCTTTTAATCAAAGAATGATTTGTGCACGGAAGTTTAAAAGAACACGTTCACAGTTGCAGTTTGTTTAAAGCTGCACTTCACAGCTCTGCTAACATCCATATGTTGGCCTTGTTTAAAAACAGGTGCATCGCAAGTAGCACGGCATAAAGACTGATAAGCATAACATGCAGTCTGTTAAGGACTGAGTCTATAGCCCTGTGCTAAATATTACATTCTTATAAAAGTCCTTAAGTAAGTTACTTACTGTTCTTCTTATTGTTTATTTTTTTAAACCTTCATTTCTGATGAATCTATACAGCCCTTGAATAAGAATGAGCTTTTGTACATAAAATTAATCAAAATGATCTGAGATATACATAATAATATCCATCCATCCATCCATTCGCTTCCGCTTATCCTTTTCAGGGTCCCGGGGTACATAATAATAATAAATTATATTTATATTGAAAAGAGATACTAATGTTGTTACTGTATCTTTTCAGGCAAAATAACTGAGCAGGAAGACACAGCTTATCTACTGTCTCCATAGCTGTTATAACATTTCTGCTACATATGCTGCAGACAGTGCTAAATGTGTGCTTAAAAAAAGTCAAAGCAGCTCTTCTGCACAAACCATGTATTGGTATGATTGTTAAATTACCCCACAAGTTAGTTCCCCGTCATGTTTTGCATAAAAAGATTTAAAGTTGGTGCATGCTAGCAGTTCGTGGTATGTGAGATGGGCCAATAGCAGTGGGTAGAATTGATCAACTCCTATAATGGCTGAGTGGACACTGCAATGAGTCAGTGTATTTTGACCTATTGAATTTATGCCGACGCATGTATGTCATATCGTTAGCTTCATAGCATAATTGCCTAAGTCATTTGACTAAGTCAATGACTTAGGCACTTATGCTATGAAGCTAACGATATGTAATGCTGAACAACAGTGAAAAACTGTTTTCTTTCTCCATTTGAAACTGTAAACGATGCAATGTGCTCTGCACCTGTAAATATACTCTAACTATATAAATATATAGTTGCAAAGAAAATGAACCTTTCCAGTGTGCGATGTCAGTTGAGGCACCATTAAAACTGCAGATCTGGTCAACAAGAAGGGGACAAACAAAAGCCTGTTGAGAGCACAGATGTGGCACAGCCTTAGTAAACACCATCAAACTGGCAGTGCCAGTGGAGCTGACACACACACAGAGACCAACAGCTGTGGCTCTTTTTTTTCTCCATCTCATTTTAAGTAAAAGATGTATTACAGTTCTTTACACTTTTGAATTATTGATTCAGCTAATAACCAAACTACAGACACTTTGAACCTGCTATGCTGTAAAATACTACATTAGGCTACTTAAAGATAATACTGTAAACCCTTGGTTTTTAGCTACTGTCTACAAAATAATCACTTGCTGCAAGACATCTTGTGCTCAAACATCAGTTATGATTCCTGGTTAGGCAGAGAATAAATAAACCTTGGACCACACATAATGTGCAGTCAGCTATAAGTGTAATTAGTCTGTGTGAATAATAGGTTGTAGTGGCAGCACCAGAAAACTTTGATCAAGCAAGAGAAAATAAAAGCAACACACTATGGTTGTCTTTAGTCTGTGAAATTAGTTACAAACTCTGAGCTATTAAATATTTATGCCTAAAACTTTGAGGGATTTGTTAAGGGTTTCTAGATAAACGTATATGTTTTGTAGAATTATATAAAGCCAGCAACAGCATTAATAATATTACATGCATTTACAAGAAGAACTCTGTGCAAGTTACAACGTAATATGATTATTGTGGAAGCTAAAAGCCAAGCAAAACAGAATGATTTTTACTTTGTGGTCAGCAGTCTATTTACCAGTGAGCCGGCATGACTGATGTATTTCATTTAAGGCTGCCTCAAATGTTTGTCTAGTGGCCAGGTGTACTGGCACTCCCATATTAATGAAAGGGTGAGAAGCATACTGGGCCGCTAGCCAGGGATTATGCTGGGTTTAAGACAGCGACAGCGTGGAAAGCTAGCCAGGTCCTCTCCAAGTCTCTCCAATCTGCAATGCAAATCAATCAACAGTGTGTGGCCTGTGCAGCAGCACTGCAGCACAACCTGACTGTTAGAAGTCATTGTTAGAAATCATCTTTTTTCCTGAGTAGCCATCAGTCCCTGTCAGGCGCCGTGGCCATCTCATCGCCGTCACTCTAATTAGATGGGAATCCCTGGAGCAGGCAGCATGATCGAGGACAGAAACACCAATATACCAACTCATCTCAATCAGGACAGGAGTTTCTCTTTTCCTGCACTATAAGCTAAATATTTGAGAGTTTGCAGACTTGGATATTTGTGTAGATATTATCTAAATTAGGATTTTAAGACACTGTGCTTTTAATCAGTGCATAATCTAATATATTCTTTATGACTGTATTGTGTACACATGCCAAAAACTACCCACAGATTTTAATGATACTGAGGGTCAATCCAAAGGCTACAGCTTGCACCTTTTCAAAGGGCTCATGGTAGATTTTGGGGTATTATCTGGACCATTGTATACTTCTTCACAGTCTCACTTTCTTATACGACTGTGTGACATCTGCATACAGAACTGACTGATATTAAACTGAATTATTTTTCGTGTACTCTTGTGTCACTTATCTAGATTTTACTTTGATTACTTAATACATTTCTAATGAGGTGGAAGGTAAGGTTTCACAAGGGTACACATGTACATATGTTATGTGTCCCAACCTTCTCATGACTAGGAAAAATCTAGTTTTGGTGACTGATTAGATGTAGCTGTGGTGAGCAACTGGTCACTCAGTCATTGACCATGCAACGCCTTAAACCTCTAGATGAAAACTTCCCAATGAGATTGCACAGGTTGCTTGGTGGGAGGCAACAATCATGGTCTAACTCAGACTGACTGCAATCACTCTCAGACAGGTTACATCCAGAACACCAAAAGCACCTCTCCAGCTTTGACTCCTCAAGACTAAATGTGGACATTTTGACTGCTAAGAGAGATTAAAAAAATAAGAAGATATCTACACCATGTAGCTCTCCTCGACATGCCATTCATTCCACTATTGGCCAATTTGCACGTCTGCCACTTAAATAATATGCAAAGCATCTTAACGACGTAAAAACACTACACTACACTGTAGCATTTTCATCCTGGCAAATTGTGAGCATATCTGTCCTCATCTCAGCAGAGCCAAAGACGAGCCAGGCATCCTGGTTACAGGCTAAATGGTAATCATTTCCATTTCCACTCACATTGCTTTAGTAAAACCAGGTATGAGGCAAGCAATTCATTTCTCTCAGATCATTTCTGCTGAAAATTGGTAGAGGGGGAAATGGAGGAATGGCGCAAAGCAGATGATCAAATCTGAGGGTGATTCTTGTGTCATTTCACTAAATAGAAGATTTATCCTTGCCTTGTTGCCATGGTTGCATTGCAGTTGGGGGGGAAAGAAAGCAAAGTCTAAATCCCTTCATTGATCACTTGGTTATACTTTCATTATATCTGGTGGTTAAGGTGAAGTGTGTTATTGGATTGGCAGCATTACAATGAGCTACATCAAAAAGTTCAATAAAAATGGTGATACCAAGGGGGAAAGGTCTTCACTCCCTGTGAGATTTTAAAGGCTGAAACACCTCACTGAGTGCAAGACAACAACAAAGAAAAAAAAGGGAGGGGGGGAGGGGACATTTAGTAACCTATTTATTAAATAACTGCAATATTAGAGTGTATTTGTGACACGACTGGAGGGCAGGCATAATGAATGGGTTCTCTGAAGTCATTTAGAACAGATAAAAACTAGTTTTGTTTAATTAGATTTTCAAACGGGTGGGAGTGTTGTCCCAGTTCTGAGACAGAACAGTCTCTGTGAAGTCTCTGCATTTAAAAGCACGAGTGCACAGGCTACTCTAAAACACATAATTGTGCATTTTCATGAGCTTCAGAAGTGTAAATCAAAACAAGCTGGAACCCATCTCCCTGACAAGAGATACTCACGTCATAGTGTTTATGACATACTGGGTAAGGTCCAGTTAGTCCAGCCATGTTACGAATAATTAATTAACTGTTTAAGTCAATTATTATAGACCATTTTTTGATAAATGATTGTATGTTAAAAAAATGGAAGTCAGTCAGTCAGCGTTTTTTATTTTTCACAAGGAAAAAAAACAAAGATCGATCACACACACAGAAATACTGATTGTTTCCAGTTGGGGTAAAAATAAATAAATAAATAACAGTGTCTCCATTGTAAGGTACAAATAACAGGTTGTGCCTTCCACATAGCCTGTAAATTGAGTGGATGATTGGCAATCACTCCAGAGTAATGTCAGACAACCCTCACCTGCAATGAGGAAAGTATCACAGCTAGAGTAAAGGATCCAACAGTAAGGTAAAGGCACACGGTGAAGCTGAGTGTGTTCTCATACATTTAGACACCCACCTGATTTAGTGTGCAGCTTTTCTTCCAAGTACCCATGTTACAAGTCTTTACGTGACTGCAAACAACAAAACGACTGTCGGTGGAGATGAGAAACAACCGTGTCATTGTGTGGCGCTCAGAGGACACTTAGTTGAACTACGTGCCAATCAATGAGCACAATTAATGTTCCAATGAACACCAGGCACCGATTCAGCTGCTGATGCTTTAATTGGATAGAACTAAAGAGGGCGAGGACGACCCTTTCAATGACCCTTACCAATAGAGCTGTGCCTGGAGCACAACCTCATAAGAAACCCTGGTGTCAAAGGTTGATGAGGACAACCCTGCTTGACCCCTGGACACATCATCCTTATGAGCCCATTTAACATCACTTGAAATCATGTGTCAAAAGACCGCTAGCATCTGGCAAGCATTTTTTTTTTCAATAGGATTGAAAAATGAGCTGCAACAATTGAAACAAGACTCGTGGGCATCCTGACAAACTCAGAGGCTTGTAGTCTAAATGCAAAATGTTCAGGTTCACACAAACTAAATTCTTCATTCACATAAACAAATGAAAAACCAGGGTGAATATTAACAATGCAGCACGGAAATAGTTAACTGCTTTTTTATTATATAATGAGAGAACATCACCTGTCATCAAATAAGATTTTATCACTTAGTGCTTAATACAAAGTTCTTCAGATGACCATATGCCTTATTTAAAACTGCTATGCTAATTGCTAACGTCTCTTATTCCTCCAGTTGACCAATGACGAGCACGCACAGTTTGAACAAGTGCTCAAATAGCGTCGCTCACTAGTCAGGTTGAAATGGGCTATGCAGGCTGATGATAAAATAGTAAAAGCAAGTGCCAACTCATGGAAAATAAAATCAGTGCAGAATAGCAAATTGCATTTCCAGTTGTATAGAAGCATAGAGGTAAATGACACTTGGGAGCTCAGTAAATGCTTTTCTAATGACTTCATGGGCTCAATTGCTATTTTCAAATTATATTGAATAAAACATGAAGTTTGTTCTTTATGTTCTGGTCTTTATTACAGTCGGAAAAGAGTATTCTTTTTTGGATATGCTAATTGGCTTACAACTAGCGAATCACAAAATGTTAGTCAATCAGCTGTGGTTTCCGTGGTTTCACAATTAGATCCATCCCTCGCTCATCACGTCCAGTTTCAAAAAAAGTCAGCTTAATAAGTAATCACGTTTGCTGCATCCATGCTTTGGCCACTTGGATTGCCATGAGTCCCAAGAAAGGCAGTTGTGGCCAACTGGTGACGTCTGATTTTTGCCTCCACTAACTTGTAGTGACTGACTTGGACTTTTCCACTGTGTTTGTGCTGCATGCTATTGGAATTATCTGACCATAATCAGCAGATATGAGTATCTGTGCATTGCAACAGAGTTGTTTATGGATCCATCTTGTTAGCCAAGTTGCAAGCATTAGCTGATAACTCAGAATTAGTTGACAGCTTCACCATCACAAATAAATACAGTAATTTTTCACTACAAAAACTAACATGGTAGTGCCCAAAAAACACTCATACTGAGTTGAAAAACAGTGGTTGTCATTATAGCTGTTTTGCCATCTTTTACATACAGTTTATGATTAAAATATCTTGTCTTTTAGGGTTTCTTATTTCATCAAAATGACTTTTCTAATAAGAGAGAGTTAAACTTAAATCAGTAATCTTCTATGACCCAGCCAATTGCCTTTACGGGGAATGAGAGGTCTTTGGGTGAGAGAGTAATTACATGCACAAAGTCAGACTGCCTTTAAAAAGTTTCAGCTTGACTTAGCAGGTGCTAATGGGATGTTTGAGAGCTTAGGTTTTGTGGAGTGGAAGCAACCATCACAGACAGTGAGCTGACTGGAGCACGAAAAGACACCCAGCCTTTTACTGATGCTGCGACTGACACGAGCTGACAGTCGGCTACAGGCTAGCCACTCAACTCACTGAACAAAACACTACGCTGGGAGTAAAATGGAAAACACATACAACTGGCGAGAAAAACAGATTTTTTTTTTCCTGACAGAGAGACAAAGCTTGTCTGGAAAATGTCAGCCTCCTTTGACAATGACAAAAGAATTTCTTTTGCGCTGCAGTTGATTTCAAAGTTGTTAATTACCATTCTAAGAAGTGAAATCGATGCCGACACACTTGCTTTATCTTATGATTTCTTTCAGTTACGCAATATGTCAATGTCACAGCTAATTCTCAGAGTCCCACTGTAGCAAAAAAGAAAATATGTGAACATCCCTATCAAAGGAAATGTGTCACCTTTGACAGGAAGACCTCTACCCTGCGCCTAGTGTGAATGTGTTGGCATCCTTTGGCCCTTCCACATCAATAGTGCCCAGCAAATATACAGTGAAAAATATTTTAAAATAATGAGATCTGCAGGAAGTGCTTGTCACAGATAGTCTGCACATATTGTATAATAACAGAAGAAAAACTGGCTCAGCAATTACCCTAACAAGCTGTTGCTGTGGCCATTATGAATATAGAGGATGCCATGTGTTTCTCCAACAGAAGGAACCTGGGTGCTTAGATGAGGGAACAAATTGCCTGTATCAATATGCATCGAGTACAGTGGAAGGCAGAATTGCAATGTTAATTATTTACCAAGGAAAATGTTGCCCTGTTGCTTTCACTGACAGGTCAGGCTTCAAATACTGAGACACTTAACATATGCTGCTGAAAAAAACATTAGCATCTCACTCTTGCTGCTCAATTAAACCGAGTATAATAACAACCCTGCTATAAATAAAGAATACACCTTGCTTTTGGAAAAGACACTTCAGAGTTGTTTTTTGTATGACACATCACCACTTAGCTACAAAGGTAAAGCCAAAAGCTGCTATATTTCAATAAAACATGTACTTATGCTGTCGCGAAACAGCAAGCCCATAAACTCAAGCGTCCAAGATTTATTAGAGGCTTAAAACTTGTAGAGTACGCATTTTCTAGCATAGGAGGCAGATGTCGCAAGGTAAGACAAGCTGCATTGTGTCTGAGCGGTTACACTAGCTGGAAAAATAGCAGCAAAAATAAGCAATAGCTGAGTGCTGCAAAAAAATTTGCCATGAAAACATAACTGTGAGTCAAAAACTGAATCATTAATGAAAAAAAATTATTTTACAGCAATCATTTATCTATTCTCAGTTGGAAAGAGTTAGATAAATAAAGTATTTGTAGAAATATTTATACTATAATGCTAATAAAAAAGCTTTAGACTCATTAGTTAACATCATTTATTAATTTGTTAAAAAACCACAGTAGCTGATTATAGATTACTGCTGTGAGACAAAGAAAGCCTTAGTTTTGTCTGTAAAATAGAAAGAATTGGGGATACTTGGTAAAAAGCAGGTAAGATGACATGTGTCAGAGAAGTGCTGCATCAAGAGACACGTCAACAAATACCAAGCCGTGAGCAGAATCCAGATCCGCTTTTAGTTTTTAAAAAGAAATGGTAGCCTAAGCACCACAAGCTGATGTTTAAGTTTTACTTAAGTGCTGCTGATCACCGTGCATTGTCCCTGGGAGGAAGAAAAACTGAGTAGTCAGCATGTCTGACTGATGTAAAGACACAAGCGACATCATTTTGTTCTCTCCAGATTTGCTTAATTATGACTGAAACTATGTGAGGGATTAAGTAATGATTGGTGAAAGCCCGTACTTGTTTGCTGCCATTTATTATTATAGGTTCATGTGTAAGATGAAAGCACAAATTATGCTATTTACCTATTGTAGCAAAGTTATCTTAAAACGGTCACAGCTGCCAGCTCTAACAACTTTTCTGGCAGTATCCTCAAGTCTGTAATCACAATATATTAGTCTGGATTTAGTGAAGTTCTGTGAAAGCAAGAAAAGTTGTATAATTGGAGACTGGGCCAGACTACTTCAAATTTAATATACAGACACAAATCTCAATACGATTAAACAGAAAAAAAACAGAAGACTTTAATTCTAAAAGTAGCATTCGTCAGTGATGAAAAGGTTTTTGTAGATTAGATTAGATTAGATTAGATTAGATTAGGATGGATGGAGAGTTATACATATATAGATTAGAGATGGCACGATACCACTTTTTTATGTTCGATACCGATACCGATATCATAAATTTGGATATCTGCCGATACCGATATGAATCCGATATAGTGTTTTTTAATCAACAAAACTGTTTTTTAAATATCTTGCTGCATTTTGTATAAGTTCATACTCAAGTTTAAAACAACAACTACACTAAAGCTATTCTGTTATACCTGTATGCAAAAAAAAATATTTCATAGTTCAGCAATACTGATCAATCTAATAAACTTAAACCTACACCATCCTCCCTATTCTGGTATTTTAAAGAGTACTTAGCATAAATATTAAGCAACCTAACTAATAGGGTTCCAACTCCCAGCAACAACAAAAATAAACAAATAAAAAATAGGGAACCACCCCTCACGCTCCACCTCATGATGCTTAATCGACGTAATCAACCTTAATTTGATGCAGTGTGATAAAAAAAATGCACAGAAATCAATTATTTTTCAAGAAATATTAAATAGATTCAACATCTTTCTTCAACAAAATTGCAGACTGCACAGATGGTACCTTCCCAAAGTAAAAAGTACTATAGCTTACTAGGGTATATATATTAGACTTAATAGTTACTATATACAGTAATTGACTTCTATTCATTTTACATCAAATTAAAACTTTGGGTGTCAGATAATTATTTATTAAAAGCTAGACATTTTAAATGAGAATAAGAAAGAAAAGTATGTCTTTGTGCCCCCTTTTCCCTGTTCATGCCCTATCGGCCCCCCTGGCTAAACTTTGCTAGATCCGCCCCTGCACAGTTACCAGCGTCGGCTACGTAGAAAAAGATCCTCGAGTAGAAAGTAATAATAAATAAATTCTAACAACAGCTGATCAAGCTTAAACGTGCTGCTGTTGTTCAGCCACTGGTTTCCTCTTTCTGGTGCAAAGTGGGCCAAAAGCAAACTAGAGACACGGACTCGCGACAGAAAAGCCGATCAGCTGATCATTAAGCAGTTTCATGATTGAAGTAGCAGCAGGAGAGGCAGTCGCTTGTTAAGCTTAATGCAGGAATGCTTTACAAACATTCAGAGATGGACTTACACACTTGCTTTACTTCTCTCGGGATAACTTTGTCGGAGATGAAATGCCGGGTTGCTAGCGAAGCTCCAAATGCTATCCAGACCACCGACAGGTCCCGCATGCCACAGCCGCTCTATCACGTGATGCATACTGCTCCGACGTGCTAACGTTCTGAGGTGAGTTACGGCGTGTTGCAAGTTTTGTGAGGTGCTTTCGTGATATTTAATGGATTGGATTACATTTTTTATTTTTCTCCGATATCCGATCCAGTAATTTAGGTCAGTATCGGACCAATACCGATACGTAATATCGGATCGGTCCATCTCTAATATAGATATAGAGTAGGTCAATGTTTTTCCACTTGGTGTTACCCCGTGTTTCTGGCCTCAACCTTGTTCTAATAAACAGCATCTTCTACCCTGCAGGAGTGGAGAAATCATTCTTTTTATAGATTTCCTGCTTTACCATCAAGGATTACTCTCTTAACCTTAGCCTCTTGCTTCCTTATTGGCTTTGCTATTGATTGCCCTCCATCCACTCCTCAACCTTCAAGGTGACCCATAACTAATAAACACTCTGGAAAAGTGTGCCATGCGGCAACCCGAAATATGCCTCTGTTTGCTTTTTCTGTTTTGCTCTGTTTATGCTTGTTTTAATGAACGCTCACTGAGCTGACGGGACACCTTTCATTTGTAGCTCCACAGCTAAACTGAATTAAGCAAATTATTGGGGGTCAACATGATTAGCAGGCACGCTTGTCTTACAGAGGTCCTCTGGTACTTTAGAACATGCGAACAGCAATGTTGGATTAAGCTTTGAACATGTAAACAGCTAAAATTACTGCAAAAGGATAGAGGACGGCATATCTGTCTAATATGATTTTTCTCTTTCGGTTCCCTCCCTTTCCTTTCAAAGAGGGTCACACTGATGAGTGTGATGAAGAGGGAACATCTGTCTCTAAAGTGTTCTTCCATTATCCGCCCATTGTGAAGGATCGGCACCTGAGCAAACAAAGAGCTTCCATTATGGCATATTCACCAGAATCTCAACAGCACCTTTACAAGCTGAGAGTGCGAGACTGAGAAAAGGAAGGGAGTGAAAGAAAAAAAGAAAGAAAAATATTGTATGGGAGCTCTGGATGTCTCAGTCTAGTGTGCTTCTTAAACCAAACTAACAATGACCATTAGTTACAGGAAACCTTTGCTCACCATCATTCCAGCTAAAATGTCTCCCTCTCTGCTGAATGGCTCTCGAAGCTAAGAGTAAGGAAGACATGGGTGTTTGTGTTGTTTTTTTTCCACAACTCCACAGATAACCCCTTTTTAAAATAAGCGCTTGACCCACTTCCACACTTTGGAGTGTCCTTTTGAGGGTAATGGTATTTTGCATAATACCATTACTAAGCTGAAAGCATAAAATCACTCTGCATCCATCTAATTTTGAACAAGCAAAATAAAAAAATTAAAAAAAATGAGAGAATAAAAGAACAATGGGGTGGGTCGGGCCTGTAACGCAGAGCAGAAAAAGCAGCTTCATCTCCAATTTCATCTCCTCTGAATAAACAGATTAGTTAATGAGATACGAAGGGGAACACGGAAATGTTGCAGTTTAGGAATTACCCGGCCCGAGTGAAAAAGAAAAACATGTTTTAAATAACTTATCAAAGTTAGATGTTATCTGAGTTGTTGAAAGTTTCATCAGTAGCTGAGAGCCAGCAGGTAAAATGATATTAAGAATATCAGCCAGGCCAGCTGGTCTTGTCAGGCCCCGGTTGAAGACTAAACCTCAGCTGTCAGTAAAAAGACTGATTTCAGAGTGCCCGATCTTACCCTAAACACACCACAGGGAGTCTGGGAGAAAACCCTGACCTCACCCCCCTTCTAGTCCTCTCTGGGATCTCTCAGGCCAGCTGCAACATTGATCTTGCAGGGTAAAATTTCAATGGCTGAAAAACAATCTCCGTGTTGGCAAACGGATGGTACTGCATCCTAGTCTGGGGTCGCCAGTTCGAGAGAAGCGTGAAGGATGAGCACGTGGTTGTTGATGGGTAGGTATGCTGGGCGAGTAAAGGAAATAAGAGAAGTATCCAGCTGCCCTTTCATAAAGACATCTGATGGCTTTATCAGTGACCGGGTGAAGAGGTCATCATCACCATCACACCCTCCAACACTCATTTCGCAGAAACTATATATATGAACTTAGGGCAAGTGGGATTTAACGGCTAATATACAGCACAGCATACTGAACGTGTTCTGACAAATTCATTACTTTTGGAGTGTTGAACCTTTTGGTCTCTAGAGATTTACAATAGCGTTATAAGATTCTTCTGACCAGGAGATGAGAAACTGGGCAGAAGACTGCATATAAAGGATAATACATCGCAACTCAGAGAGTGAAACTCCCATTTTAGCTTGAGATTGCATTTAAAAAAAAATCTAAATATTAAATATTTTTCTTTTTGTGACATCTGTGACATGTATTTCATAAAGGATAAACACTGCGCACCCATTACCCGTCTCAGACTGAGGGAGAACTTAAAGGCAAAGAGGACATCTCCCATTTGCTGATTCTCTCCCTCAGATTTGTAATTTTCTCTCTTTGCCCGTTCCATCTAAAAGTCCTGTCAAAATGATTATCCTGCCGCTCAATGAGTAATAGGAGTTTGTTTCATAACATTTTTGGGGCCCTAATAGCCACACGGCAAAGTGGAGTTTCTGGTGTTGAACATTTTTTTAAACCTGTTTCCCCCACGTGTAAACATCCATAGTATTAATAATGATGATGGCGGCATTTACAATGAATGCATCATCTCTCTTGGTTCAGCCCTTTGTAACTATAGCAATTACTGATGCTAGCATCATTTATTAGTCAATTAAGGAGGGGAAAAAGACTCCCGACTGAGCTCAAGCCGATGGATGAGGTTAAACAGCGTATTTGTATTTAGGAGCCATTGAAAACAATGAACCACATTTTAAATAATCAAATCGTATTTCAAATACAGCTGAAATGCGTCATATTTATCTAAAGAGAATGGCTAATGTTAGCAGTGCTATCACCAGGTTCCCTGCAGATTAACCTGAAGCTGAATGAATGCATAGCATATAGTTAAGTACGGCCTTGTTCAAGTGCTTCTATGTCAATTCACTGTGACACAACATGCATAAAACTGTTTTTCAGGCTAGAATTGCTGAGACGTAGAGATAGATAGAGATAGTGTGTGCCGCCGTCTGCCTGAGCTGCTGCCCCAACCAAGGGCAGGTGGCTACATAACATCCTTTGAGTTGTACATTATTAAAATATGAATAATTTGTTTAACCTACGCCTACGAGCGTTTCAGGTGGACTAGCAAGGGCACTGAGTTTAATCATCTAGCTGACTATTCACATACGTTCCTAATACCAAGGAAGAGTGCATCTGCACCCCCTGTGCTACATGTGAGAAAAGATAACATGGAAAAATAATCCTTCCCTCATGATTCTCCTGATCTTGACATTGAGTTTATTTCATTTACCACATATATCCACATATGTCTTATTTAAAAAAAAATGTATTTATTATGTGGTACATAAAAGTCAGTAAAAATCTCAGCGCAGTGTGCCATAGCCATGTGTAGCACACTGTGTGATCCTCACTCAAAAGCATTTTACTTCCTGCCTGTTACACCAAGTAAAACACAGAAAGTACCAAGTTGCTGATTCCTTTCAGGGCTCACTATCAAACTTGTAAGTGCAGGTACACTATATGTTCAAAAATAAACCAAGTTTCAAAGATTTAAGAATCCAAACAAAGACCAAAGTTTAAAACTGAGTACATGCTGGTGAAGCTTCACTAGAGCAGCAGGTAGCTCCATGTGTACCACTCGAGACATGTGTTGGTCTGTTACCTGCACAACATAGCAGTTAGTAGCAATAAGAATTGAAGTCTTCAAAGGAAAACGGCATTTTATCAAATTTAACAAATGGTAGGTCCTGGGTTCGAATCCACCAACCAGCTGAGGCTATTCTGTGTTCCTCCCACAGTGTGAAGAAATGCTTGTTAGATAACCAGTGATTCTAATTTGGGCGTGAATGTGACCGTAAATGGTCATCTGTCTCTATGTGTTGACTGGCAAACTGTCCAGGCTGTACCCCACCTCTTGCCCTGTGATGTCTTGGGAGAGCCTCCATCTCCAATGCAACCATGAATTGGATAAGTGGTAGAAAATAAATGGATGGATGGATACATAAAAACGCAGACACACGGGAAAGCATATTCATGGAAGAACATAAACTTGTATATGTACGGTACTCATATCACCTTATGTCATAAATCCAAGCAATTCATTTAGACAGAAGCATATTTTATGTCTTATGTGGGACTTTGGGCTATAGTCAGTAACTTAAGAGTGTCTAAGTTAAGATACCAAAGAGCCCTGATATAAAGATGTAGGAAAGAATGCAGGAGATAAAAAAAAAAAACAAGACAAAAAAAACATACACACAGGTTGAAATAGGGGTCCTATTTTTTAAAAATGATATAAAAGTGGCTCAAACTATGGAGAGCTTACTCTGCATCCAAACAGAAGAGATCAGCAGCAACATGGCAAGCAAACAACATCAAAAGTCAATAACATTCATCAACTTCATCAACACTGTTAACATGAAGTAGGTAGGTCCCAGTGCAGGACTGCTGGTGACTAAAGCTCAAGTCACACAGGCATTGAGATCAATCAGTAAGCCCCTGAGAAACACCAATCATTACAAATAAAAAGGTAAATTCCCCAAACAGCTGCTTTGGTCAACAGCAAATTGCAAACTTGTCTGCAAACACTTACCAACTGCTCTCCAAGTGGCCATGAAACTGTAAAAAGTGTGACCAAAGATACCTTTTAAAATGCAGCGCTGAGGCAACTTTTACTTTGAAGGCGAACACTGTCCGTTTGTGGTTTGTATCACACTTTCTCAAGTTTTACTAATCACTAACCTGCTTGTTAGCAGACAAGCTGGCATGTTCCATGCAAACTACAGCCAATCACAGCAATCTGCTAGCAAGCAAAGCAAGCCCAAAGAGGTTTCTGGCGCTGCAGGCTCTAGCAATAGCCAACAGCCTGCAGGAACCACTCATCAGCCAATCAGGGGATGTACCTTTTTCCCTGGGAATCAATGGTTGTGTCAAATCAAATCAAATCAAATCAAATCACTTTTTATTGTCACATCACATGTGCAGGCACACTGGCACAGCACATGCGAGTGAAATTCTTGTGTGCGAGCCCCACAAGCAACAGAGATGTGCAAACACAACAACACAAACGAGCAAAATACAAGAATGGCCAACCTGAAACTAATAAATATATGTACAATATATAATAGTGTATGCATTTCTGGATGTGTATACTAAATATTTTCCTACGTGTGTGTGTGTGTGTGTGTGTGTGTGTGTGTGTGTGTGTACACATTTTTACAAATTAAATAGTAAAAAAATAAAATAAAATAATAATAATAATAATAATAATAAAATATATAAAATATACAGAGTTGAATATGTGCAAAACAAGTGGCATTTATATACAGTGTGGAGTGCATGATGTTGAAGTTCCAGTAGTGAAGCTGAGGTGTCTATGACGTGTTCAGCAGTCTGATGGCCTGATGGAAAAAGCTGTCTCTCAGTCTGCTGGTACGGGACCGGATGCTGCAGAACCTCCTTCCTGATGGAAGCAGTCTGAACAGTTTATGGCTGGGGTGACTGGAGTCCTTGATGATCCTCCCCGCTTTCCTCAGGCACCGCTTCCAACATCCAACACATGGTCACATCCAACATGGTGGACAACTCTCGAGCAACGTGATGTCATGCGAGAAGCCTGTGTGTCACAGGGTAGTAAATATACTGTAGGGATACCTAGGCACTCAGATTCAGCTTCAATGCAATGCACGAACAACAAATCGTTCTCTGTGTGGATGCAGCTTCAAACAGCACTGAAATCATACCTGTGGCATCAATACAGCTGAAGTGCAGGTAAAGAGTGCAACACAAACCACCTAGGCGCAGAAGCCTGGGGCTGTGAGTAAAGCTTGGTTTAATGCTTTTGTATAAAGGGCTTTATATGGGTTTGGAGGATGTATTGAGAGAAACAACAATCCATTATTAATGTAAACTTGTTGATTTTTTTTAACTCTCTGTTATCTTACATAGTGTTTGGATTTTTTTAAGCCCTTTATTGACTACACTCAAACAAAAATAGAAAAACCAGATCATATTGTGAAGAGTACAATTAACAAAAAATATGCCAAGGTGGTATGTTATTTTTGGCTGCCGGGTATTTTGAGAGTTTTTTCGGGATTTTTTTTTACGTTTTCCATAGCTAACCTTTTTTCCCTCTTCTCTCTCTAATGCCATCCTCTTTCATTCACTTCCTCTTCCTCTGAGAGACAGATCTGTGGAGCGAGAGCGTTCTTGTCTGAAGCTTATCGCCTGTCTCAACCCAGCAGAGAGAAATTCCTTGCCATTTGTTGAATACAAGTGTGATGGTGTGCGTTAGTGGCTCATCTGCGGCTGCTCTTCCTCACCTGGCACTCATGTGATTAGATTTCATATCCCAGACTGCAGCAGATAAACTCTATCTCCAT
Source organism: Copadichromis virginalis (assembly GCF_057382275.1). Taxonomy (NCBI): domain Eukaryota; kingdom Metazoa; phylum Chordata; class Actinopteri; order Cichliformes; family Cichlidae; genus Copadichromis; species Copadichromis virginalis. Next base: position 23,472,180 of record NC_140630.1, read on the forward strand.
CGGCCAGGCCCCTCAACATCAATCTGCCCCACCGATGGCCTGTGTTGTGGCAGCAGTCTCATAACACATTCCTATCACCATGTTTATACATAATAAAAACACTGATTTCCCATAAAGTACACTATTTAGAGTTTACTATATATATATATATATATATATTAGAGATGGCACGATACCACTTTTTTATGTCCGATACCGATACCGATATCATAAATTTGGATATCTGCCGATACCGATATGAATCCGATATAATGTTTTTTAATCAACAAAACTGTTTTTTTTTTTTAAATATCTTGCTGCATTTTGTATAAGTTCATACTCAAGTTTAAAACAACAACTACACTAAAGCTATTCTGTTATACCTATATGCAAAAAAAAAATATTTCATAGTTCAGCAATACTGATCAATCTAATAAACTTAAACCTACACCATCCTCCCTATTCTGGTATTTTAAAGAGTACTTAGCGTAAATATTAAGCAACCTAACTAATAGGGTTCCAACTCCCAGCAACAACAAAAATAAATAAATAAAAAATAGGGAACCACCCCTCACACTCCACCTCATGATGCTTAATCAACGTAATCAACCTTAATTTGATGCAGTGTGAAAAAAAAAATGCACAGAAATCAATTATTTTTCAAGAAATATTAAATAGATTCAACATCTTTCTTCAACAAAATTGCAGACTGCACAGATGGTACCTTCCCAAAGGAAAAAGTACTATAGCTTACTAGGGTATATATATTAGACTTAATAGTCACTATATACAGTAATTGACTTCTATTCATTTTACATCAAATTAAAACTTTGGGTGTAAGATTCGGATAATTATTTATTAAAAGCTAGACATTTTAAATGAGAATAAGAAAGAAAAGTATGTCTTTGTGCCCCCTTTTCCCTGTTAATGCCCTATCGGCCCCCCTGGCTAAACTTTGCTAGATCCGCCCCTGCACAGTTACCAGCCGTCAGCTACATAGAAAAAGATCCTCGAGTAGAAAGTAATATTAAATACATTCTAACAACAGCTTATCAAGCTTAAACGTGCTGCTGTTGTTCAGCCGCTGGTTTCCTCTTTCTGGTGCAAAGTGGGCCAAAAACAAACAAGAGAGACGGACTCCCGACAGAAAAGCCGATCAGCTGATCATTAAGCAGTTTCATGATTGAAGTAGCAGCGAGAAGAGGCAGTCGTTCCATATATCGTTTGTTAAGCTTAACGCAGGAATGCTTTACAAACATTCAGAGATGGACTTACACACTTGCTTTACTTCTCTCGGGATAACTTTGTCGGAGATGAAATGCCGGGTTGCTAGCGAAGCTCCACATGCTATCCAGACAGGTCCCGCATGCCACAGCCGCTCTATCACGTGATGCCTACTGCTCCGACGTGCTAACATTCTGAGGTGAGTTACAGCGTGTTGCAAGTTTTGTGAGGTGCTTTCGTGATATTTAATGGATCGGATTACATTTTTTATTTTTTTCCGATATCCGATCCAGTAATTTAGGTCAGTATCGGACCGATACCGATACGTAATATCGGATCGGTCCATCTCTAATATATATATATATATATATATATATATATATATATATATATATATATATATATATATATATATATATATACATATATATATATATATATATATATATATATATATATATATATATATATATATATATTATAAATATATAATAAAACCCTCACCCAGATGTGCTGGTCTAATAATGGCACTAAGAGGGTCAGTGCCGGACCCAGATAGAAGCCAGCCATGCCCACATGCTGACCTCTCTGCATGCAGCACTTACGCCATGTGGCTGAAGTGGTGCAGAAGAAAGTGGTGGTAGAGTAGATGAGGACAGAGCGAGTCTGTTTATTTATTGTTCTCCTCTGGTTTAACTGCTCATGACCAGCTAGCTTTATTAAACTGGGCTTTGAGCACACACATAGCAGCACTAAAACTTCCTGATGGCTGAGGGGGGATCAATTCAAGCTGCCGCCTGCAGGAATTACTGCAAAGTAATGGTACCATCACACAGGTAGGTCTTGCCTGTGTTAGGGGTTAAATGGACCATTTCAATTCTTTAATCAGCTCCAGTCGTTGCTGCAATGAAAGGAATGCTGCTCGTGTATGGGTGGTTACATCTGTCAAATAAGGAGGTCAACGCTACGCTGTCATCAAAACAGTTCATATGTAAAAGATGAAACACTTCAAATTAATGCTTCTTCAAAGGAAGGTCAATAAATATGCAAGTATTATTGCATGTTTTCAAATTACAATGTAATGATCCTTTTGGGTGTTTTAGTTTATGTTATTTACAAGACTTTTTTATTAGTTTCTTAAGTCTGTCTGCTCTTATTTACATAGACAACCAGCAGACGTGTCAATGTATAAGATAAAGTATCGCAATAAAGCTCGAACACAAGCACAGCTTCAACATTACCGGAGGGATGAATTATAAATCTAAAAACATTGGGGAACTAAAATTAGATTTATAATTCATTATAGGTCTGGTGCACCGGATCTCATGAGACCGTTCATCCTATGTAGCAACCACTTTTATAAACTGCTAATTGGTACGATCAATAAATGTTACATCAGTATTGTCAAACAACATAAAAAGTTATTTACAACAAGGTTGTTTTCACAAACATCTTCTATATTAAAATGTGAAATATAGGCAAATAAATGTTGTTACATTTTTAATTCGGATTACTTCTGAAAGCAGGGTCTTATCAGGCTGCTACATTGAAAACAGATGTACTGACTGTGTGTTGTGTGTGCTCTGCAACCACTCCCCCAATTTGCTTGTTGACTTCGTGGTCCCCCGGACTCCCCGCTGCCTCTGGAAATTGTGTTTCACGGCTTGAAGGTTACAGAGAAAGGCTTGTGTTTGCCGAGGAGGCCCGATTAGTGCTCATCAGTCGTGGTGTTTGAGATCCCTGCACTGACCCTAGGGGCAAAAAGCCAAGCTGCTTTCACACTGCAGCACACAGGGAACCCGAATGAGCCTACCGCTGTCTATTGTCTCCCCTCACCAAAAAGAAAAGACAGCAAATTGCCCTGTCAGGAACTTTGGCCTCCATACTAACATAACACATAGCCTTTGTCCCTCATTTTGCCTGCTAATATGAAAAGATCTGGAAAGGCTATATGGTGCAGCAAAATTCACATGACAAAATAATGAATAAAGAACGTGGGCTTATGTAGGAGTTTGCATGGGTGTTCAAAAGAGTTCATTTGCAACAGTTTGAACTGAAATAGAATTGCATTTAATGCAAATGAATATATATTCAAGCTCAAGCAGGTTAAAGGAGGGTGTTGCACTTGGATCTGAATGTGGATGTGCAAAAATATAAACAGATGGGCATAAACCACAGTTACAGCAAGCCAAAAACAGATACTTTAAACACCGAATTATTTAATTCTAATATCTGCTTTTGCATAACATTCTTATAGTGCATGCTGAGACATACAGCATATCGTGTGTTAAAGAAACGCGATGAAAAACAAAGGCAGCACCAAGTTGGATCCAGTAACCGGTGAAGCCTTGCTAAACCACAAAACCGCTGGCTAGGTTTGCAGATTAAGTTGCATTACATACAACTTCATCAACATTTTCTTTTTCCATTACCTCCTATAGTTTCGCAGTTTCGTTCTCAAGCTTTCTGCTTCTGTATGCACAGGTCCAGACCAGAGTCACCTTGAAGAGATTTGAACATTTGTTTCTCGCTTTACTGCGGTAGCTGGTGGAAGTCAGCAATTTAAATGCCAGCTAGATGACATACATCATTAAGGTGGATTTCCATTTCTGGTCAGTAGCCAATCATACAGAGGTAATTAGGGATTACTGTCTCCGTGATGCTTACTGACACTTAGGCGAGCTGCTGAAGCACAGCTGACTGGAGTTCAGAGGTCATCATTATTGCTCAGCTGGTGAGCAAGGTTCTGTTAGGGTTTGTTGGCATCTAAAAACAGTGAGCTTCTTCAGAGCAGGCCGCATACCATTTTACACTATTTACACCTTAAACACTTTTTTTAAAAAGTACATCCTATAATCAATAAAAATTTAAAGGCTAATCCTGTCTAATGGTTATGTCTCTGTAAGCAGTGGACGTTCTGAGTGAGAATTATGCAAGGTCTGCATGCACATTGTTGTTGGCTCTATTGGCATATTCGCAAAAAAAAAGTCTCAGCTTGTTTACAATCAGCATGCTGGCCATCTTAAACAGCAGCAATAAAAGCCCAGAGATCTTGCAGGAATGTAAAAAAAGCTCCAGTAAAATATAACGCACGATTTAATGACCATCTGTTGGGTGCCTGTGCAGACCTTGCTACGACATGCTTTGTGAATGATCAAAGACAACGTCCGCATCGACAGCGATTCACCTCAGGAGGCACACCAGGGAATTAACAAGCCACACAGCACAGATCCATTTTCCGTGCAGTTAGGCTCTTTTGATTCCTTAACTGGCCTGCCTCAGTATTACATGTAGAAAGAGAGAGCGATTGAAAAACTGAAATATATGCAACAATCTCTCCCCACAAACCGTTAAGCTCCTCGCTAATCAGCAACACCCTTAAAAGTCTAAAATGCATTTGTTGAATATCCCCGCAGAACGATTCAAAATAAATGTGTATTATCAAGATTATTATTTTTCTCCCCCCTCTTTCAGATAGCCCCGCTATCAGCTGCTTATGTTTATAGCCTTCATGAGTTGCTCCAAGAGTCCATTTTGGTGTTGAGGGACGGATGCCAAATGACCAATCAGCACTTAAAAGAAGCGTACACACACAGAGATGTCCTCAGACAGACATTCCAAAACACCCGGCTCTTATCTCATCAAGGCTCAGTAAATAAAACATTTAACAGCTGAGCCAGACTCAGGATTATAGAGTCAGTGTGTGTGTGTGCGTATTTTTTACACATAAAGCACAAAGAAGCATCCGAACGTAAGCCAGACACAAATTACAGGATATCAATATTCATGAGGTAATATGAAGTCATATACAGACCAAGAAATTCTCAGTGGATAACAAAACAGAACAAGTACTCCAGCGCTTCAGCTTATGCTTCAGTAAATTTACCATGAGGCATGACAAATCTCTGGTGGGATCCAAAGAAACAGCATAGCTGCAGAAACGCAGCAATCCTAGAATAAGAACGTATATATATATACATCAATAACCGTGTGAGACATGGCTTTATCACTGCTGCTTTGTTTGCCTTTCTTCATTTTCTGTCTCTTCCTCCGTCTTTCCTTAATTATTCTTCATTTTTCACCGCCTTCCTGTCTGTCAGTTAGACTGGGTGCAGTATTTAACATGCTGAGGGGACACGTGTCTACCCCAAATGCCACAGAACAAATTCGCTACTTTGTTTGCATTCACAGCTCATTTGGCCCAATCCGTGTTTTGGCATTCTGTTATTGTCACGCTTGGTGAGGTTTTCTACGCTGCCCCACCAAGGGGGAGAAACACGTTCCAGGGGCTGTCAGCTGAGGCTCACATCTACCCTCTATCCTGCTGGATTTCCTTCAGGTTTACCCTGTTTATGTATAACGTGGCCTGCGAAAAAACGGCGACACCGTGATAACTTTCGCTCATTATTTTAAAGACGGCGGCAGGAAATTTTGAAGAGTGAATCTTCAATCTGAGTCGGGAAGAAACGTTCCAGGGAGGTGAGTGGTTGGAGAAGTGACATCAAAGTCAACTGTGTCGCTTCCCACCCACATCTTGACCTACAGCTGTGTCTGCTTTCATGCGCCTCCACCATCAAAACAGTCACACGCTCTCGTGTACACCGGGTCTCACTTTAATTTGAGTGACCAACCTCGCAAAGTGTCAGTGTCGTGCTGATCACTCAACCAGCCACGGAGGTCGAGGGGAGGGACGTGGTCTCGTTTGCAATTTCACAGGTGGAGTTGCACGGTGGTGGGAATGTCCCAGCTGGTCTCAAAGGTCTAATCTCCCCCAGCTAGCAGCAGTCTATCCACCCACTGACTGTAAACACAATGGCTCCCAATGGCACTGAGCTGATTGCCGTTTCATCAGGGCCAGGACTAGAGTCAGTGGAGAGGAGCGCTGTCTCGCACTGTTTGATGAACTTGTTTATTTTCCCTGCACATTGGAGGCCCAGAACAAACCGATTGGCAAGCGGCGTGTTTATCAGAGAAAGCATTCCCGATGACATTGGACAGTCGCTGCTGCACCAAAGCCACAGCAAAAAAGCTTAATTAGAGCTTTCTGAAAATAATGTCTTGATACCACCCCCTATAAAGCCCATGCCCATTATTACTGCTAAGTATGCTCCTCCATCAATTATGGCATGTGCTAATGCGAGTCTCACAGTAGAGAGCCAACATGTTTCAGTGGGCTCAAATAGCTTTGCTGCACTCTCCCACTCAGAAATTAATCTTCTTCCCAGCAGACGTCTCTGCTCATGCCCGACACAGAAAACAACAAATATACTGGTATTAATTGGTCTGTATACATTGAAAAATCAAGTCCTATCTAACATCTTCTCCTAGAATACATGTGATCGTTTAGTTCAATTTGTTACTTTTATGTAATTTGTCAATTTTAAACCCTACAAAAATGCTTATTAATTAGCTGTTTAGCTAAATCCACTAATGGTTTATTCACTTTAATTGATAAAGTGATGTGTTTGATGGGGTGACAGTTTGGCATCCTGCCGGCTTCTGAAATGAGGGGGAAAAATATATATATACATATACATATATATATGGATATATGTGGAGAGAAAATGAGAAGACATTAAGCCGACTGTTTACCTCTCACTACCACCCACTATGTCTGACATCTGTTCTCCACCTCCACCACACCTTTTACTCTGCGTATCCACTGTCATTCTTCATACCGCCATCCTCCTCATCTTTCTCTCGCTTTTTCAGTGCTCCTTCCTCACACTGCACTTTTACGCGAGCTTCTGTAGCTTTCCTCAGAGATCTGCCAGCACACACATACTGTAGCTGCAGAATGCAGGTGATAATGAAGTGTCTGGGAAAAGAGGATTAGGTGGAGTGGCGGGCATCATCCCCGTGGTATAAACGCTCATCTTTCCCTTAAGAAGGACACATGGAGCGTCTTTCACCTCAGTCTAACTGCCTGTCCTGGTGTCACTCTCAGCTAGCATACTGGGATGGCTGCTGCGGCCCTGCAGGAGAAAACTGCGAGTGGGTTAAAAAAACGGTGGGCCCTGCTCCTCGGGGAAGCTTGGTGTTTCATCCTCTGACACCCATCTGTTTATTCTGCACAGTCAGGCTAAGAGGAGCATAACAGGCAGTGGGAAAGTGAAGATCTTCACCAGGGGAACAGGCTGATACAGAGGGAAGGATGGGAGGGTGAAAAAGAGAGAGACAGAGAGAAGAAGGGAGAGAGAAACTCCTCCTCTTCCCTGTGGTCTGAAAAAAAAGATGACAGTTTTCCTCTGGAGCTTGCTCTGCCCTCCCTGGACTCAAACCTTTCTTGTAGGCAAGAGGCCTGTCAGACACAGCTAACTAGGCTGCCCCATGAGAGATGCAGAAAGCTTGACAGTTTGTTACTAGTTGGCATGAGGCTGTAGCGGGTCAATTTCTGCACAGATAGCGTAAAAAAACAGTGCCACTAATCAGCCACCAGCCAGAATTTAGATATTCTCACCTAAATACTCCCGCTGCGATTTTTATCAGTGCAGTGTATGGATTTATATCTATATACCACCTTAATCTAACTGTACACTTTTATAGTCAGGAGCAGTCAGGCCTTTGGATGTTTATTTGTGGGGCAAAATGCAAACCTCGGCTACGTGCAGTTTGCACGTGTGCGTTTTGCTAAATCAGCCCATACGGAATTGGTCCAGCAGCTAACAACAGTTAACATAGCAGAATAGTACATGGCACATTAACATCACAGAATGCAGATTAGTAATTGTACCAGCTACCACACCTATTTGGTTCCCTCCCATCAGTATTGTGTGGTCTCATGTTAATAACAGCAACTGGAAGCTGAAGGAGAATTATACCACAGACCACTTCAGGGCCACACCGGTAGCATGCTGACTTTATTAAATAATCTGTGTAGTATGTGCTAAATTAAGCATTTAGTTAAAACAGATCATTCTGCTCACTGTGGCTGGCTCAAGGAGTGAGCTTATTCGAGAGTTAGCTAATGGCTCTGCTTAAAGGCAGAGTAAAAATACAATATAAAGAGTATAAAGGGTACAGGAAATAAATTGAACCACCATGTTAAGAACATTAATTGTTAAACTTTAAAAGAAAGTCATCACAAATTCATTTTTTACCTTTTTTAATATTATAGTGAGCCTCAGTGTTTGGCTGATTTTTTTAAATACCTGAACGTATATTTCAGACTATCTATTTCCCTTTTGTCCCTTCTGTGTTATTGGAACAAAATATTTCTCAGGATGCAATCCTGGGTAAATGTTTTCAAAAATGACAGGGTTTCATATGATTGGTATATTGGCATGTCAGCCAGTGCTGAATCACTTGTGAGCGTGTGTCTAAGCTCTTGATGTCCTTGTAATAGCCTTGCCATGATTGGCGGGACTATGGGATGGGGTAGTGCCCTGCTAAGAACTGTTCCCGTCTGTCAGATCTCATCACTCCACAGTGCGTTGCTGGGGGCAGCAGGACCAAAACTGACCACTGAGTCAACTGACAAGACAACTCAGCATCCAGTTATGCCAGAGTAAGGATCACACACACACAACACACACACACACACACACACACACACACACACACACACAAGCACACTGGCGTTTAAATTCAGGCAGGCACACAGACATACCATCATGCAAGCAAATGCTTCCATAGTACCACTTAGACTCACAGCCACTGTCATGACAGTGCACAGTTAATAGGAGGCATATATGTAATACACACAGACACATGTATGCAAAAACAGACAGCACCTTTAATTTTGTGCAGGATCCACCCCCAAAACGGCCACTATAAAGCCTGTGCACGATACAAATGTGCTCTGACACTGTGGTTGGCAATGCACTGAGTTGTCTAAAATCTTAACAAGTGACCCAGAAATGCTGGTGAACAAAAGGGACGTTTGGGGTACGTGGGGAGGTCATGTGTGATGCAGTGTGGAAGAGAACTAAATTGACACTTTCTTGCCTGCTCCTTGAGCCCTGTGGAGATATTCTCACGTTGTGTTCAATGAGGGGCGACAGAATAAGGTGGACGATTCTTAAACGAGGTTGAATATCCATTATTGTACAAAAGCAAGTGAATTACCGAGAAGCTGAAATCTACATGTTGTGGGAGTGCAAAATATCTCTCCTTTCAGAGACAGCAAGAGAGCACAAAACGCAGAGAGAGACGCTGCAAGGGTGAAACATGAAGTAAAACAAGCAGTTCCAATATGTTTAGAACAGCAACCCTGAGGGAAGCAGAGGCCCTGACTGTAATATCACATATATTTATTTGCAACAAAATGATTCAGAGGTAGGAACATTCAAATGTGTGCAATAGCAAAGAAAGGTGGACGCCAAAAGGTATGTACCACAACTGTTCAAAAAAGCGAGGACTGCTTATATGCATTTTATGCACTTTGTACTTTGCCATGATTGTAAGTCAAAGTGTAACAGCACTCTGTGGCTGGCAGAGCTAGCATTTAAAACCGATAAGGCTCCGGGGTTTCTCAGTCTTCTCGCTCAATAGGCGATGGACGAGATTCTAGAGAAGTAAAGCTCTTCACCTCAAATGACTCTTTAGTGGCAAAAGGCCACGTAAGACTCTGGATCAGCCTGAAAATGACATAGAAAATAGGTGATCATGTTTTAGAGAACCTCTGGTGTAAGTCTCCATCATAGACACCTAATTTTCTCTCTGCTTTACTCTCAAAGGCCAACAAAGTCAGACTTGTAGTAACCTTGTGCTCTCAAAAAGCACATTCAAATTACAGTGTTGAAAGATCATTTTTACACCCCGATGGCAGATGTGAGAGCAGTTTCAAGAAAACATGCATAGGAAACATGCTTCTTTACGGCTCCATAAAGCTCACTATACCACAGCCACCAGCAAAAGCTCTACAAAGTTTGATATGTTTCTGCTATGTGTGCTGTTTAAAGTTAGACCCCTTCCCTCACCTGCACTGCAGTGCCAGAGATCAAGCGATGCCATCAACGAGCTAATGACATGACTGCCGCAGGCAACAGCGGGCAGCTTGATTTATACATGGGGACAGAGATGAATGATTCATAGGCTGAGCGAGGGATACCGGGACACGTGGAAACTATATGCCCCTCTCACCCGCTCTTATTCGTGGATACTGACCACACCATAAACTCTCTGGAGCACTCCCTTATGCCTCATAAGCTTAGCATTACACAACTAACCAGTCCTGTTAACGCTGCTCGTAACAGCTGCATGAGTGTTTTCTCTCTTCCTCTTTTTGTCTCTACATTTTTTATAACTGTTCCTCAGAGTGTCCCTCTTTACCCCCCTCGGATTCATTCGCTCGCCGGCCATTTCTTCTTCCCTTCCCATTATAATGCAGCGCTAATCCTAAATATGGAACCCACTGTTGTAGGATAAAATAAATGGCCCAATCACTCTGCATCAATTAGTCCATCCATCATTGCTGATTGGAGGATGAGGAGCAAGAGAGGGGGTTGTTCATCGTGGCTGTTCTCTGAAGTGGCATGGGAAGACAGAAATGGCACGCGAAAGCTTTCACACGGCAATGTTATCTTCACCACTATTTGGGTATCGCAAACTGCAGTCCAGCAGATAACCTTGTCCTGTTACTTTCACTGGAACGCCCTCTAAATCACAGCACCTCTGTCATAAATGATCTGGCGGCATGAGGACGCTTCTCACGCAATAATTACTCAATATGATGACTGACGCGCTGAGACGCTTTAGGTGAAGATGCAGTTGCAAACAACACAAATAATTCATCATCTTGCTGCAAGACACTAAAAGCACTTTTGATTTTAAAAAAAAGGAAACGGATCTAGATTCCAGTAAGACGAGGAGATTGTTCTGGCTTTATAGCATATAACCCCTGCATTACACTGTGCTACACATTTAATAAAGGCAAGGAAACACTTCAATGGTAGCACACAGTGCAGTTTTAATGCATACACTCACTTAAAAGTTCACTACACTTGAGATTTGTAGAGTTAAGTTGCTTTATAATTTCACTAAGTAAGTGCAATTTACAAAATGACTTTCCTTGCTTATGCAAGAATGGGGCCAATTCAAATATATTTTTTAATTCAATTATTCAAATCAGCCTGACTGGCTAAAACCAGTGTGAGAGGGCACTCCCATACTTGCATGCACATGTCCTGACCCAAGCCTACTGAACTGCTGTCACTGAATTACACGGATAAAGAGAGAGAATTGCTGAGTGCTACAGTATACAGTTACAGTACATCACTGCTGTTTTGAACACGCTTAAAAAAAGAACATGGAATATTGCAGCACGAATACAGGGCAGGCCTAGATCAGAGTGTAACTAACTCTTCTCTAAATATGAGGAGATAAGTAAATCCCAAGGGTGCCCCACTGACTGAGGAATCTTTGCATTCAATTTATCATTTTACATTATTTAGGTTACTCCATGGGGAAATACGCTATCTCTCTCATAAGTTATGCTAATGGCTGTTACTACCATCTGTGAACTGAGGACCATCAGTCAAGCATAGTGTGTAATCTTTGAGTTATGAGAATAATACGTCATCTTTGAGCGATTAGTCTGGGGGCTTCCAGGGAGCTGTGTAAGGGACAGAAAGTCATCTCGCCCAAACCGTCACCCAACACCACCCTATATCTCGACCTATACCCCTCCCCCTGCAACCGCACAGCGCCCTGCATGGTCCCCTCCAATCGACTCAATAAACAAGCCCCGGGTAAGAGCCAGACAGAGGATAATGGTTCACCTGGAGGTGACAGGAAAAGAAAACAGAGCTCTTTGCATAAAGAATGGAGATAAAGATAAGCACAGTGGAGCACTTAGGAATCTCAGCAAAGGATTATTCAAACATGTCTTAAAACTGAACACGTGTTTTGTCTTTTTTAACCGTTGTGTTGCGATAATGGCCAGCCTTGCATTTACAGCATAGTGCTGGTGCATCCGTATTGATGATGATGCTCTGCGCTTCTGATCGGATAATTTCACCATGAGCAATCTTTTCTCATATTTCACTTAAAGGCCAGAGCTCGGAACATTTTGTTTTGCGTCTGTTAACTGTGTTTGTAAAGCGCGGTCGTCATGCAGGCGTTTTCACATCATTTCACATCTGAGGAGAGGCAGAAGCGATTGCCTTGTCATATCTTCGGGAGCCTGCATCCCATGACATGTTTAGTTGCAGAAGAGGACAAAGGACGTAAGCACCACGACAGCAAACATAATTATTCTCATCTATTATAATGTGTTAATACCTGCCATGACTCATGCCAGCGTTTAGGATAGGAAGAGTGCTAAAGGCCCGCGGCTCTTGCGTAACGAGTAGCGCAGGCATCGTCGATAACCACGTCGACATTGATATATATTTGTTTTAGGGCTCACTTAAAATGCAGACTTTTTTAATGTTATTAGCCCTGTTTTAAAGAATCTTTGTGTCATTCTGGACGGGTTGAGAGAGTGACCACAGTCGTGGCTGAATTAGCCCAAGCCAAGACACACACAACAAGCCATGCCAGTGACCCACTGCTTGACTGGAGCACAGAAAGGAGGTCCAACCTGAGAAGAACGATTTGTTTGGGTGGTCTAGTTAAAGCCTAGTGCTAAAAGGGCAATGGTTCTGGTTAGAATGCTAATGAGCAAATTCCCCTCCTGGATGGAGACATCAAAGGCAAGTGAAGCTCCCCCGCTCCAGCTACACAGGGCTTCATGGTATCATTGCATAGCCCTGTTTGCACTTGAATGCTTGTGTTTGTGTGTGTGTGGATAAAAAAAAGACAAAGGGACGGGGAAGGCAAAATAGGCAATGTGATGTTTACATTAGGTCTATTCTTTTGGGACAGCATCCAGCATCCAGCCATGCTGTGACACACATCACAAGAGCAACCTGGTACCATTCATAATTACCCTCTATTCACAGAGGCCCTATTTGGGATGCTATTATCAGAGATCATTGTTATTTCCCTCTATGTATGTTTGAAATCCCAGTGAGACCAACATGTCTAAAGCAGATAACAGTGCTATTTTGGTTAACCCCATTGCGTACATAATACTGAAGAGGCATAACCCAGAGAAAATTCCCATCAGTGATTTCTAAGGATTTAATAGAGCATCAGGGCGTAAGAATCTTTTCTTATGAATCGTTTCTCTGTATAACTATTGCAAGAAATATAATGCAGCGTTCCTGTGCATTGAAAAAGGCTCAGAAAGAGCTTTGTTGTCATTTATTTCCATCTTTTCACATTACTCTGACTGCGACAAAACAATCACCAGCAAAACTCTGTTTCTGTTTTGCTGTGACCACATGCCACACTTGAATAACTGATGCATTCTAGAGAAGTAAAACCTTTTTCTGTGAAAAGACGTCTAAACGAGACCAAATAACAGAGACCATGCAAAGCCAGGGGCGCTCAAAGTACACCTAGGTGGTAAACTGACTTAAATAAAGTAAAGCCTATGTCCAGTTTTCCTGAGCTGTTCAGAGTCCTACTTCCCGAACTGTTAAGAGTTACACATGGCTCAGGTGTGTGAGGCCAGCATGATGGATCATCCTGTTGTGAAGCTACCCCTCTGCAGAGCCCCGAGAAGACAGCTGGGAGATAAGGAGGACCCTATATGAGAGCACATCTCCTCTCCACATCGATCCTCGCCGCCACCAGGCAGGAAGTCTTCACATGCCAAACCGCAGATAGAGGTGGAGAGGGAGAGCAGGGTGACAACAGAGAGAACAGTTTTGCAGGTTTAGCAGACACCTTCGAGTGATAAAGACACTGGAAGATAAAACCCCTCTTGGCCTCATGCAGATAAAAGACAAACGGTGTAGTGCTTTGTTTTAGGGGGAAAATAACAATTTCAGCTCCCTGGTAGATAATAGTAATCTTTCTCTAGTTATAGTCATCGTTGTTTACCACGGCCAAAAAAAAAGAAGAACAGAAAGACTACCCGCTGTGGCAAATTGTGGCAAAGTGGAAATTGGCTTCTTCCTTTACTCTTCTTAAAAATACACATAAAGGACGTATGACATACATGTTGTTCACCTCATGGTCATTTTTGAGTTAACCGACCTCGTATCCTGTGCCAGTAACTTAGGAATAGCATCGCTGGAAGTCAATTAGGAATGAAAAGAGGCTTTGCTCTCAAAAAAATGGCACTTGCTACAATTAGAAATTCCTCTGGAGTTAATAAGCGCAGCTGCAGGTTACAATCAGCTAAAATGTTTTCTTGCAAAGTACAACATTAACTGACACATAAGATCTCACGTTCTCATGTTGACAGCCTCCAATTCGCCTCCGTTTTTCGCTGCTGCTGTTATGAAACAGAGCAATCTGTAATATCCTCAGAGCTATTATTAGTTGAAATAGAAACTGGATCAATCACCAAGGCCGGGATTTAAAGAACTGTAAAAAGGTAATCTGGCACAAAATAACAATAATGAAAATGTAATAGCAAAGAGAATTGCTTCTTGTGTTTCTTTGGACACGGCAAATCGATAGCGCGAGTCGCAGCGGAGACAGACACCATTCAGGCGGACAGTATACCTGCTTTACAGGGTCTGGCTTGGTTATGGAGAAGCATGTTTGTGACCCTCTGATCTCAATCACAGAAATTCCTAAGATGGCTGTGCGCTGAGGGCCTCTTCATGCTGCTGATGGATTGAGATTCTACACGGCAAGTTTGCAGTCTTAAAAATGTATCAGACGAGATAAGGGCCACTCCAAGCTGCATGATTAAATGCGAATAAGATTTCAACAGCTCAATGTACACTCTAATGGACACCATGTGCACAGAGCATATAACCGTTGAGTGGCTTTGATCTTCCTTTTTGCCCGTCCTTTGCTTCTGATGAGTCATCTTTGCCAGGTGGTAAACCCTAATGACTGAATAAATGCAGAAGCATCGTAATCACAAGGTGCAGCATGTGCCTTTCTTTTTGGTACACAAAATTATAAAACCTATATAGTTTTGCCCAGAAAGAAAGCAGATGAACCAATCATCCACAATACTGCATTTTTCTCACTAAAGAAAACACAGGAATGAAATGATACAGGCTATAAAAACCTACACATTGGGAAAAATGGCAATATACGATACAGTGAAGATGCTGTTTGATGGTTGCATTAAAATGTGGCGTAAGAAATAAAATGTTTGCTGTGATAGAGACCTTCATAAAACACAACACAGGGAAGAATTTATCTATAATACGTATTTTGATTAGTTATATCAGACAGATAGTTCTGCTAAGGCAGACTGTCATAGTCATGATCCGACTATACAACTGAAGGCTGTTAATGTGGCTGGATAAACATATAAGTCTGAAGCAGTGACCTTATTTCATTGTCATACCATCCCTACATATGAAAAATTTCCCTGGGGACTAAAAATTAACAGTGTAACTTGGTGCATTTTACCCAAAACCTCATCTCACTGCAGTAAAGAATGATTATTTCAATCATGTCACTGCATAAGTCAAATTTTACAAAGGAAGAACCGTGTGATTGGGCGGTAGCATTCCACTCCCTAACCATTGTTCCCACACCACAATCGGCTGCCTCAGATTTCCAGCATTGCCTTGATGATAATGTCCTTCGGCAGGCTGCTAAAGTAATGACCATCTCTCAGTGTGGTACAGCGCAAGGTTGCTCTGTACCACGCTCTAATATTTTGGCCTTACATTCAGCCGCATTTAACACAGACACTTGAAGTAGACACTGAAATCTGCCATGAACTCAATGAAACAGATGGGCTGAATGCCTGATCTGATAAGTGCAACTTTAATTGCTTTACCATAGGAGCAATCAATGGGACGCGATAGTGAAAAACAAAAGCGTTCACTCACCTCCGCCTCCTCCCAGAAGACTGGAGTTTGCTGAAAAGAGAAGGAAAAAAAGTGCATTTAGTAAAAATAAATGTAAAAAACATACATAAATATGGATAATTCAACAGCACAGGAGATCACAGCGTGACGAGCCTGAAACTGGCTCGAATAATAACAGTTATTTTACAGATTTTTGTATGGCTTTGAAAGGAAAAGCCTATAATGACACATTTCAATAGCTCCGTCTAGCAAATATAACATGAATGTCATCCAACAGTTTGTTTATCAAATCTCCAGTTGACAAAAATGATCAATGTGTGAGGCAGTTTTTTTTTTCTTTAAATATCAAATTAGCAACTTGGCAACAAATGTGTGATTCAGTCAGCAGCTACTCAATATACACTCCTCGGCGGATTTTCTTTGGCAAAATCACAGCGGTTGTGCTCAATAAGACATGCGATTCATTAAAAGCAATTAAGAGTAGTGTGCAGTCTGAGACAGTTGTATACTACTGTGCAACAGTGAAATCCAGATATTGTCATGGCTTTGCAGGGTCTGTTCATCTCTCTGGGGAACATGTCACACAAATTGATGGAGACACGGTAAGAAATTATGGTACTACTGGAAGATATATTTGCAAGCAATAAACTGTTTCTACTATGTGTGTCCACTGTAATCAACACTAACAGTATGCTGTAGGTAACTGTGCAGTATATGAAATATAACCTTGGCCTAGAGTTTCACACTATTGCAAAAATAATAAACAAAAATAAATTTCTATCACTAGGACAAGGTATCAGTTTTAATAGTGATGCAACAATCAACCGGACAATAACCAGGTTGAGCTCATTTCCAGCATTCTTTGACCGGACCAGTGACCGACCTGCCATAAGTTGAAATACGAGTCCATCCCTTTCATGCATGTGAAAAAAGCACGCAGCAGCACAGGCAAATAGTCACGTACACTCACAGCTATGTGCTAACATGTCATCAGTGTGGAAGCCTTTCACTGCAATTGAAGTTCCCCAAAGTAAACCACAGGGGAACCAACAACATAACAACAACCCTAATCAAACACACTAAGGTAGTTGAACATGGACATTTTAAAGAAGCTGACGAATGGAAAGTGGTTAAAGTCGAAGATAACCAATCATCAGGTCAGAGCCGGCCACGAGCTAGCAGCCTCTGTATGAGCAAAGGATTAAAGCAGTTACAAGGGAAATTATGGTAAGTAACTGACATTTGTTTTGTTACACAAATCTGTTGTACCTACTTTAATTTGACATGATTAAATATGTCAGGTTAAGTTGTGTGTACAGCAACTCATTTACATGTAATTATTTTTTATCTACTTGCAATTGCAGAGCACCTATTTTCAGTTGTTTAAATTAAAAAAAAGAAATTAAATAACATAAATGTATTTTTAAAAAAAAGATCCTGTAATTTATTGCAGTTTAATATGAAAATAACTTAGACATAGACTTCATTTAATTCCACATTGGTTAAATTCACTACAATGTAGTAGGAGCAATAATGATACACATGTATTTTTTAGACAGTATTTATCCTGCGTGGGTATTAAACAGTCTGACTGCTGACAGGGTGAAGGACCAAGAAAAAAATTGTATTGATGGAAAAGTGCTTTTTGTTTGTTTCTGTCAGTTATAGCTCCTAAATCTGAATGAGAATCAGCCAATAAAACTGCAGCTGGTGGAACTCTATGCTTTAGCTTCAGTTTTTCCACGAATGCATTGCTAAAAGAAAACCTAATATGTTCATTTCCAACTTTACATTTTTATTTCTGGACTTTGTAGCTTTTCATGATTAACAAATTTGAAATAATTAAAAAATAATCCCCTTGTTTTTCACTGTGCACTTCAGTCCCTCAGTGGGTGAGTGGGGCTGTCCTCTCACCTTCTCTCCCTGACGTTATGTAGACTAGAAAAGAAAAACTGACAAAGAGCAGCCTGCTGTCGTGAATTCTGGCTGGATGAGAATATTGGCAGCAGCGATCGTATTGTTATGCCGTTCTTGGTCACATAAATACTGGACACTACCATCACATATCCACAGCAAGTTTAAACACCAAATAACTGACATGATCGTCACAATATGCACTTGCCAAAAAAGAAAATGTGTTATGTACCATAAAAGTGTACAGTAGCTTGCTGTCAACACTCCCTGTCTCAGGTTTGCTGCATTTCTAAAGCAATTTGTTCCAGCACATTAGCTGAGAGGAAGGCTTTAGCACGAGGCTTCTGACATACTGTAGATACGTAGAAGACCCCTGAGGTAAAGCGTAGCTCACTGATGTCTGTTGTTCGCTTTCAGACCATTTAGTTCATCACCACTCATACGATGACCTGTGCTGTTCACGAATGGCCGAGTCCCCTCCATTTACTGTAGTTTACTGGTAGTTAACTGTCACTGTGATATACCAGCTGAGAGAGTATCATTAAAATGAACCTGTTTTCATTCTTGCCCCGTAAGATACATTCTTTATACACGCGAGAAGGAAGATTAGAGGGGATTTAAAGTACATCTGTTAATTTGAAAGTTTCTGGAAGAAGGTAGACTATGTGTTTGAAGCGGAGTTCATACAGCGGATATTGGAGGAACCATGCACCGTGCCATGCCTTTAATGATCCTCAGATCCAGCTATGCATCGGGTATCATTAGCAGTCAATGCTTCCCTAATAAAAGCTTATTATTTCTCAGAAACGCTCTGTGCTGAAGTAATAGATAATGAACGTGTGCTATCAGGGAGAGTAATCCAATCACAGCAAAGTCCTGTGGCTTTTATGATTTTTTTTTTGTTGTTGTTGGTCTGATTACATGTGTAAGTGATTTCTGGAGTTCACTCAGTTTCTGGATGTTTCTGTGGAAGCATTACTGTTTTGTTCTCACTTGGGCACCCAACATGAGTGGGCATAACTTCAGTTGTTAAAAAAAAAAACACAACCTCTCCCACTGCAGAATGTGTTTCATCAAAGGCCCTTTGTTGTGTGTATGTGTGTGCACATACAATATGAGCACCAACATACACAAACAAAAAAAACAGCAACTCAAACAGGGATGTACTGACAATGCACTGTCATGTTTACAATAGCACCTCTCCAGGTTTTTCTGTGATGAAAAAGACACTCGTGCTCTCCCAGCCTTTGTTTAGCTCAGGAATCTGACAGCCATCAACAGAAAGCACGCAACTCGAATGTGCGTCGTTTCTACAACAGCCTCTCGTAACCAGGTTGGGACATTTTTCTGTTCATGTTTGAAGATCACAGAAGAAGCTCAGAAGCCAAAAAACACTAAACTAAAGGAATTTTCATCAGTGTATATCTTTCTGCATGATATAAATTTTCAAAGTTTGAAGTTATTCGTGTATAAAAGCACAGTGTAAGTGGTAGTTTCAGTGCCAGTTTAAAGAAAGCTAATACTATGCTAGTTTTCAGCAAAGTCTATCATCATTGTCTAGTCTCCTGGGGAGTCTTCCTATTCCTGAGCTATTAAAACACTGGGGTTTAATTACCTGACATTATGGAAATGCATGCCTGAGGGGGGCGCTTCATTTACTCCACACCTAATCAGAGATTGGAGATGTGGTTGCTAATCAGTCTGACACAACTCTCCTGCATGTGTATGTGTGTGTGAGGCAGAGCAGTGGTAGTAGTGAACAGGGTAGGCCAGGGGTTGAGATGCGAGATACTTTTTTAATGTGTTTATGGGAATAGCCCACTGGGAGATGAGGCGTGTTCTCATCTTTGCAGTCAGTTCGATGAATGTGTGCTTGCGGGGAAAGGTAAAAATGTTGCTATGTGCTTTTATGAGCCCCCAATCCACCCACCCCCATCACCGTTTCCTGTTTTCTCTCATTGAATAATTACAATGTCTTTCTTTACACAAAATACTGTATCGGTAACACGCAGATTCAACAAGCTCAGCCCACATGCATATCAACAGAAACACGTAAAAGTGAAAATGAACGGGGACTTGGTTTAATAACAGGTCTTCGACATAAGACAAATAAGAGGCAGCTGGCAGAGAAGCCAACGCTCCTAGCAACAAAGGCTATGAGCTGGTGCTTTATTCAGTATGACTTGCCTAAGAAGTGCGTCAATTATTCTGAGTGAAAATCAAAACAGAAATCCATATTTGGCCACATCCATCCCATAATGCATATTTTACAGTGTGCGTATTAATTATAAACTAGACCTCCTTGCAGTTTTCCCTGCTCTCGGCTCAGTCTGGCAATCTTTTGGACCAACACATATCAATTCATATTATCTGTTTTGTTTGTTTTCTACCTTTTGCCTACATGTTGAGTTGTCTCTTTAAAGCATGTTTATGCATTTCCTTTTTTGCGATCCTCTCTTTAGCGGGAAGAACTGAATATTTCTTCACCTTTTAAACAGGGGAAAGGATCCCATCACAGCAGGCAGAATATAGGTGCCAGCTTGAGTTTTCAGCCTGGTTGTAGTGAAGGTAAGCCTTGACTGTTGGCAGTGACAAGAAAGAAAAAAAAGCAGAAGCAGAAGCTCTTACAACTAGGAGTTTTTCAGGAGTGCTAGTGTGTCATTCCAGGAGTAGCCATAACATGGGAGATAAATCTCAGTGAAAAGGCTCCCCAGATTGCCTGCAGATGGTAGGTCATTTGGAAGTGCCGGTCCATGCTGTTAGGCTGGCTCATCAAACGTGTCTGGACTGTCACTGTGGGAACACCTACTTCCTTTCTGCCCTTTGAACCCTTAACCCCAACTGCAACCTCATATACCCCTCACCCAATGAAAACAAAGTGGTGCCACTGCTGTGTATTTTTAGGGCAAGAAAATATTGATAACAGAATCTCCACCAAAGAGTGTGACAGACATAGTATCAAGAAGCCAGCACACACGCACACACACACACACACAATGAAAAAAAGACTATTAAAACCACTGTCTCATCTCAGTGTGTCAAGATATTTGCAGAGCATTCATAAAAATGGCTTTTGTGCACTTCAGTGTATGAGTCCTGTGTGTGTATATGTGTGTGTTTGTGTGCAGAGGGCACCGAGGCATGGATCTGGGTTGCATGTTTGGTGTCGTCAGCAGAACCCTAGATCATGCAGTTAAATAGGAAGTGCTAGACCGTAACCACAAAACCTCAAGGCAGTAAACAGATCCACTGTCTACCTTCTGCTCTCTGCCACCTTAACTGAACCTTTTAAATATGTTCCATCAAATGCACATTCACCTTATCCTTAGCAGCCTCGCACACGCTTCTCAGCAAGCTCAGACGTTAATAGTGTGCTCCGTTGTGACTTTGGGATAAAAGGTGGGCTACAGAAACTAATAAAAAATCTTTATGGGTCAGGTTGCCTGCTCTGTTGCTGAGTCAAAAGAAATCCTTGTGCAATTTTTCACAGCAACCAGAGCCACCACAGCAATAAAACGCTGCTGGGCCTATCTGGGTCTACAAATCTTACCAGCATTTTCTTAGATTTTTTTGTTGTTGTTTTTTTTAGTAAATACATCCGAGAACAAATGAACTGTCATAAGCGCGCTCTTTGCTTTGTTCCACATCACTCACTGCTGCTTCTGAAGCGTGCCTTACCTGTCCACAAGGAAGGAGTTCTGATTTTATCAAATGTGACGTTACACAGAAAAACTGTCCCAAATAAAAGCACTAACTAGGTCAACAGAGCTGCTCTTTGTTACCAGGAGCCATATTATCTATTATTCGGCTTTAATTAGAAATCTTACTTACAGCTAGTCTGACAGGCAGATGATAAGCACCTTGTGCACAATGAAGTGCAAAAAAAAAAGAAGTCCTTGAATAATGAAAAAAAATGAAAAAGTTGGAGGAAATAAAAGCTAATCATTTGAAGGCTTGACTGACACTTAGACGGTCATTAGCTGTTCCTCTTTTTGGTGTTCTGATGTTTAACATGTCAGCTCTGAAAGTCGATCTTCAAAGACTCAGCGGAGTGAAGGACTTTCTTTTAGAGTGGAATAATGTTTGCTCCATACACAGCCGACTTTTCCACTCCACCGGCCTTCCTAACAAGCACTGATACTGTGTGATAGCATGCGTGCGCATCAAATGCATACGTGCGTGTACATGGAAGCATTCCAAATTTGATATCTAGAGCAACCCATCTCATGTCTGTGCAGCTCCGTGTTAAATCGAGACTACTCTAAGCGTCAATGATGGAGGCTGTTCGCTTTTAGTAGCTGCTGAAATTCACACAAATAGAAATAAAATTTAAATGAGCCACCAGTTGTGAAATGAGAGAGAGGACACAGTGGTATTTCTTATTTGTGGCACATTAAAAATGCATGTGGCACCACACATGCTGCCTCGCCTGATAATACTGGTTGGCACTTTTGTTCTTTATATCTTACAGAGGTCCCTAAGGAGCCTGACTGAGGCAGGCAAACTCATAGCCGAGGTGGCACAATCCCAGAAGTCCGTTCACACACAAAATGGCTTCATGTGGGGAAAAAAAGACTGTCTCAAACAAATAAGTCATGGTTGTAACAAGGTGTGCGTGAAATGTGGATAAAATTAAAAAAGCTCTATCGTTATCTCGACGTCAATATGTCAAACTATTTACTGAAATTTTAATTGCGAGTCACTGGCACGTCGATGAAGATGAAAGGAGCACCAGGAACGACAACAGGGACATTGATATGGAGTGTGTGCATCAATTAAAGCACAATGCACAATGAATTCAAAGGATTCTGGCATTTGTGTGACTGTGCCAGATGCACAAGAAAAGTGGCCCAGCACTGAGTGCTGTATTTGGCTTTAACATCTATAGTGTGAAGTGTCTGGCAGTTCAATATTCACAGCCTTGTTAACTGACGTGATTGATTTGGATCGTCAGTTTTTTGTTTAGTTATGAAAAAAATCTGAAAACAGGAGTGTGGTTTCAAAACCGTGGCCTACGCTGTGAGAATATCCACATTTAAAATCAAGGAGCACTCCTAGAGTTTCAGTATTTCGCTATAGCAAATTCAATCTCATAAAAACACATTTGCTATCTACATGAGTATCAGGGGTGGATTTAAAACAATAATTCAGACTGAGAATTTGACTCCATTTCAGGTCCACTCTATTCACATAAAGCCTTACCCTGTTATTTAGGGCTGTCATGATATCACATTTTCTCTACTGTGGCAAAATACTGTTAACAATATAGGAGGATGCCTAGAATAGAGAACTGCAAAAAAGAACAACTGTTCTCTCTGACAGCTGTGCGTTTCGTCTTTTTACACAAGAAATAAGAGACAAGGGAGGCGGAAAGAGAGTGTATCCATAAATCCCCAAACGCTGTACAAGAAGAAATGACTGGTTAAGATATTATATGCGTTATTAACAATATACAGTACGTAACTCTTAAATATTGTAGTTATTTTCAATACAAGCAGGTATACTGTGAAACCCCTAAGAATCAAATATGTTCAGCATCCCAAATACTAGGACTAACAAAGAGGCCATTCTGAACACTGAGTTTTCAAGGGCACATCTTCAAAAACTCCACAAAATACAGCAATCATAGCACAAATATAAAAGCATAAAACTCTAAAGCCAGATTTTTATATATAAAAGGGTTAGCATAGCCTTTTAAAAACAGAGAATTAGATACTTTCAAATGACTTTCAACTCCATATCAAGTACCAAAAAACGACACATACACACATTCGCTGAAAGCTAAAACGCAAACACGCTTAGCATTTCTGATTTTGCTTGTGTTTTTGACTGACTTGAGATCAGAGGTACCTCACCTATAGGTAAGGGTGACAGAGTTTCATCATCTCATTCCTGCTTTTTAATATGGCAACTCAAGTTCACAGGAGGCCAGTATGACCAATCAGGCCAAAAGGAAATGACTTACTGCTGTGGACACTCCACTAACCAGCAAATATACACTTAGATCCGAGTGATGTAAATTATGTCAGAGGGTGAACAACTTCTTTGTTTTGACTCATCTGTGCAGACGCTACACTTGTAGGGCACCACTACCCAAGCGTTGTCTAAGTGAACCCCGAGCACATTAGGGAAAAACATCAAAACAACTACTCATCAGTGGTGTCTCCAGCTGTGAGTGTGCACACACCACTGAGAAGAGTAAAACAATGGTTTTGGTTCACATAATTTAAAGTTCTTCTAGCTTAAAAACGCATGTGGTACCCTTTGCTTCCCCCATATGGGTTAAAATGTTACTACCTACCTCAGCTGTGCGGCGAGGATGTCATGTGAAGAACTTTTTAACTTGTATCCCCAGATTTGAAAGATAATTTGCTTATGAAAAGAAACGAGGCTTAACTGCTCAGAATCACTGATAGCTTAATGTGAACCCTTCTTTAAGATGTATTTGACTTTGAAGTACAAATTACAATATGAGAGCGCCCTGTTAGTCGCTTCTTAAACCTATTCATAGTCTCAATTGTACATGTCATATAGTGCTGATAGTCGAAATTATGTTGTTTTTACAGCTTCTCTCAGCACCAGTGTTATGATGTCTGAATGTATCAATGTGACAACAGGCTTGTGTCACAGTGATTAATCCCTTTCCTCCGCAGGCTTGTCACCATCATAACAAAGCAACAATACCAGATGCCAAAGCCAGCCCACACGTCTATTGTTATAATTACCTGACCTTCAAATCCACATTAATGAGCCCAGGATGATCCCATTCTCTTTCATCATTTGGCTTCCGAGCCCTCCTTTTATCTAACAAGGTCACCTTTCACAACACCGCTTCTCCCTGAAATACACATCCCCCTCATAAATATACATCCACCTGCATCTGCTCAACCCCCAGTCCTAAAAAGGAAGCTTGAAGAAATTACAAGAAAATGAAGATGTAGGTGGGCCGTGCAAAGCGCGCATTTGTATTTCTTCTGAAGTTGACACCAAGGGAAAAGTCAATGCCACCAAAGTTAGACGCGCGCAACAACTTCCCGACGATTGACGTGTTAGTTAATAATCGTTTTCAACATTAAAGACGCAGCCTATTAACATGAATGAGAAAGACTCGCTGCATGGGCTCTGAAGGCACAATGCAGGGGGGCATCGTAAGAGTAGGGTTCATTAGATGAGTCGTTTCAATCTGCTTCCACAATTTTAATCTCAAACGCACAGTGGTAGTCACAACAGTGACAAAAAAAATCTCTTTGGTTTGTAACAAACCACAAACAGTTTCAGAAAAGTGGCACACTCACGAATTCATTTGTTCTATTATTCCAGCCATTTTTTGCATTGGTGCGATAGAGTTTGCTGAATATTAAAAAGGTGAAACTTCCACATGATATAAATGCGGAAGGACTGTCAAGAGTCCTGCAATAAAAAAATGAACAACTTAAAGCTTAATGGTACACTTCAAGTGCAATTGGTGCGTGCATCCTCTGCAAAGCCCAATGACCTAACTGGCAATTTTACTTTAAGCTATTCAGATCCACACCGACATTTAATGGCTTATTCATTCATCTATGTCTTCATGAAGTGTTCTGAAATTCAGCTTTCATGTAATGTTGATACAAACCAATAGCAATAATTTCCACAAATACCAACATAAATACTCAAATTAAAGTGCATTTACTGACACGTTTAACCATCCAGAGAGGCAAAGACTTAAATCTTTTTAATGGCATCTAAGGAAACCGCAAATCTCACAGACCTTTCATAAGGGAACGCTAGTATATATTGCAAGAGTAGAAGTCTAATGCATAACGGGGAAAGAAATCTATAAAGAAATTCAGTCAGGATAGGTATTCAACATTAAACTTTCTTCATTTGACATAATGTTACGAGAGAGCATGATATTCCAATTCACCCTGTGCAAGTGTTTAAAGAGTTGACCCTTATACTGCGGTTTAGATTAAACGGGTTATCTGCAAACTTCACAGGACCTAGTGTCACTAGAGAGCTCCTGGAGGATTTGAGCCAGCAGCTGCACATTTCTGGATTTATCAGCCTCATGTTAATACAGACCCTTCTTTACTGATGATCAGGCCTGCTGGTATGGTAAAGACTCACGGGCTCCTCTGGGTCTTCACAGTCCACTAACTCCAGTGCATAACCCACCAGACAGCCAGACAGATCCCCTTACTATATCCAAAAAAACACGGCTGGGATTTCTCCAGATGCAGAAGCCAGGACAGCATTAAATTGGAGATCCTCAGCTACTGAAGTGTGGTTTCAGAATCGACTTCCTTTTTACATATCGCTGCATTCTCTTTGTGGAAAACAGAAGTCTGGAAATAAGGGTCTCGACCTCGATAGCCTGGGCAGGGTATATACACTCAGTATTAGAGTCCATATAGCTTAAGTGCAGAACATTGCATTAAGGAAGAGTGCATTGTCTTTTTTAAAGCTAAATGTATTTTAACTTCTCTTACTTCCTTAGCAAAATGCACTTAACGGGCACTCAAGAGAATCCATTCCCACCAGCGTCTATTTGATCACAATGATCTAAGTGTTGAGGTGATGTGTGAAGCGAGCCCCGGATGCAGAGGCACACCGTTTATGTCACAGAAACTAATCTCCCCGGAGCGCCAACTGCAATCAGAGTGAAGCATCTTCTTTTCTGCTTATTGAGCATGAAGGCTAAAATGGATTGTGCTTTAATTAAAGGCACTTTATCAAAATGCTCTTAATCCTTTTACAGTTCGAATGTACGTTTCATGCCGTGGAGCAGAGCGCTGGTAATGCATCACTGTTTTAGTTTTGCACAACAGCAAACAGTAAGGTTAGGAGTCTTTTTTGCATAAATATACGAAATACAGGATCTAGTGCTCTGAAATAAAGAGCAACAGAGTTAAACTGAACTGAGCAGATATCTAACAAAGACATGTTAGTCTGCTGTAGTGCATCATGAAGACTTATAAAGCTAGGCCATCCCATTCTGATGAGAAATAATCTCATAAAAATCAAACCTGCATTAATATTAATAGCAGCAGTTGTAGTGATTTGACTATAATGGGGTGTATTTATTTTCACAGAGCTAATACTTTGAGAATATTTTGTCAATATAATTCGTTTGACACCTCAAAAACTTCACATTCGCTGCTGTTTCAGACTCGGTGTAACTTCTTAATCTATGACTAGTAAGATTCTTGGTTTAATCATTAGTTATTATTAATCTCTGGTTCTTTTCCACGGCTTGTCTTTTATCCTGTCTTCCTCATTTCACACATCTCAGCAGATGCCTGAGCCTGGTTCTGCTGGAGACTTCTTCCTGTTAAAAGGTAGTTTTTCTTCCCACTGTCACCAAGTGGTGACTGTTGCTGTTTACCAGGACTGGACTGGGACAAAAAAAAAATCAGCCTTTGTATTTTTGGCCCAAGTAGCCCACCCTGAGCGATCAAAATGTTGCAGATGGCCCAGTTAAATATTTGCATGTATTTGTGCAATTCCTCAAAGCAATGGTAAAGCTGAGTAAATAGAATAAATTGGTCAAAGTAGCCATTCATTTCACTTGAATCTTTGAATCTCCGCCTTCTTAATAATGTCCCTCCGTTTATTTTCTTACCATGTTAACTACACCTTCCTCCATTGCTTCCTCAATCTGTTGTTGGGACTGGTGTCCACCGCCCTGCACTCCTCCACTCCCAGTGCTAGTAACAGTAGCCTGCTATGACTGCGAGGACTTGTTATTACTTATTGCAGGTACTACTATTGACGGTATAGCTGCTAACATGTCAGTTAATTTGACACATATCGCTCCCATCTATTTGCAGTTTCTTTTCCTCTCTTACTTAGCTTTTCACATCCACTTTTTCACTTTTGTGTGTCCATCTGCATCAACCACTTCTTCCACACTATACTGTGGTCTACAAGGTACATAAGTGCACAGGGAAGGTAGGGGTGTGGGCTGTTGCGTTAAGAGATTTGATTGAGCAATCCAGTGTCAGTAATGAAAATGAATGAACAGGCTGCTGTCAGCGCTTGTAGGGCCGGTGCAGAGCAACTTTAAGCCGGCCCGTGGCCTGTAAAATTATATTAGCAAGGGAAAAAAATTATATCGAACCATCAGCCGGCAAGTGCGTCGGTGCCTGCCTGGGTCCTTACCCTAGAATTTAAAGCACTTTGGGGTGACTGTTGTGATTTGGTGCTATATAGATATAAAACTGAATTGAATATGTTTTCTAATATGCACCAATATGTCAGAACTGGTGTCATTACAAATAGTTTGTCCAGCAGAGCAGCTCTGACCTCATTGCTTACTCACTCTCAGCACTGCCTGCAGCACATGTAACAGTGCATACTACAGCTGGGCAGAAAGCAGTGTGCAGTCAAGCACTGTGCTTAAGCAAGCTTCTAACTAGTTTGTGAAATACACTGTAACCGCCTCTTACCTGCCAATGTCCTCGTATGGCTTTTGCTTGAAAACTAATATGTAATTTTACCAGGCGTGCCCAAACTTGTGAACACAACTGTATATATCTCCCAGACTGCACATTTTTGAAGAACAGTGAGAACATCATGTTCAGACACACCATTAATATAATATTTTTCTGTGCGTGTTTCCTTTGAGTCATATACGGACTGTTTTTCTTTTCTCGTTCAAACAGAATCCCAGTGGCTAATTTCCTTCTCTCTGCCATTAGTAGCCTTTTGTGAAAACAGAAGAAAAAAAAAAGACAACCGGTTTCAATTGCCTATTCAAGTGCACTCTCTGAAGTAGTAAAAACACATGGCTAAGACTAAGAATTATACAATCAGACAGGCAGCATTTTGTCTCGGCAAGGTCACTAAATAGATCTAAGCCTGAATAAGAAACACAAGTGGCGACATGAAGAGCAGAAAAAAACCTGTGCGAGTGTTTCCACCAACCTCACTTTTCAACAGTGTGCTTCTGCTGAGACTCATTTGTGTTTCTTAAACGAATTGATACAATCCATCAGTCAGCTCAAATCAAGTACTCTTGCCTAAAAACTTCTTCATCAAGAACAAAACATCTACTGTGAAGTTGCGCTGTGGTCATCGCAAGCCATGTTGGCAAATTTGCAATCATGTTTCAGGCTCACGGGAAATTAGCTACAGAGACAAAAACTATTATCCACCATAAGGAGTCATCAGAACACTCAATCCTCTGTGTTTGATAAATAAGGCATGGCAAGGAACTCACTAATTAGCCATCATTTTGATTGATAACGCAAGTTAGCTTATTACAGCCCTGTTGTATACACATTGCACTTCACTTCAGAGCATAATGTTTGCATCCGTTTTGCTATCCAAAAGTCTTCCTCTAACATACTCAGAAGACAGGGAACGCATAATCAGCCACATCAAACTAAATAATTTACAGACATGTTGTCGTCTGAGAGACTGAAGCAGTTATCTTGGGGATGCTTAACTAGCAGAATAGATTGACAATGGTTCTATCTCTCTAAACGATACTGCCGTCCTCCTGCTGAACTTTGCAGTACTGCTTAATTGCAGCAATTAATTGGCTTGCCTCCAAGCTCTTTACTTCATTGTTGAACCCAAACACATAGCCACTGCAGCCAGGGTTAGGTGCTATAGGTGCTAAAGAGTAGATTTTTAGTGTCAGCAGGTAAAGAAGAATGTAGCTAATAGACCGCACTAGTTTTACATAAGTCTGTTAGCTTTTGTGTTCCTGTGTTAAGAGTGCAAAAGGAGGCGGGGCAGTAAACAGAATAAAACTATCACACTGGTTACATTGTAACAGAACAGAGACGATTAGCGATTCTTTCACAGATGATGACTATAGAAGAGAATGTTCAAGAAGAAGAAAATACAGCTAATAAATGGGAAAATTAGTGGGGGCTGTTTGGTGCTGGTGATATCGCCAGATTGCTGGTAACAGCATTCTGCATAAGAATCAAACAGGTTGTGATAAAATAAAACCTGGGAAAGGTGTTCAGCATTTTATTTTTTTTTGGAATTCAGATTGTGAGGCCAAAAACTGAAGGCGAGAAACTGAAAGAGGCAGATGATTAATTCTCCTCTTTTGTTGAATAGAACTAGTGAGAAATAAAAACAGACTGTGCCAAGTCTTTTTCTCACATGCATTACAAGTTGAAAAAAACACCACAACTTATGACACGTAATTTTGCTATTCAACAGAACACACCAAACTCATTTTATTACTGGAAAAAGGTGGAAACTGTGAGCAGGTAAAGCTTTAACTCAGCTGGAGAATAATGAAAAAGAAAGACAATGAACAATAAGATCTTGTCATTTAGGAAAAAACTTTTTTTTTGTTGAGTTGTGAGCTTTTAAACTGGTTTCTAGCAACATTTCTCCAGGCTTTCTAAAGGACTTTCAAAGTGTTCTTTAGACAGTTGCTGCTTTTTCACGCATTCTCAGCCCAGCTCTTGTACCTGACCATTTTCAAGGAATGTTTTATTGTTTGTTAAGCCACTAAACACAAAGCTATGAATCATTCAAGAATATGAAATGCACCTTACTCAAGGGATGAAGCAGTGTTATGTCTACACATAACTGAAAACTTAGTAAGCGACCAATTTTAAATGGTATCTTTAGGCACTAAAGTGCTTCCCAGACAGCAGGTATTACTCGTATACTGCCACAAAACCCATCATTTGTTCCCACTTCTTTACTTGAATCCATGTAAAATGCCAATGACAACACAGTTTAACAAAAACAGCATTTTTGCACTAACAGGGAGATTCCCCAAAAACGATTAGATGAAAATCCGCCACAACTGGATGAACAAGATTTATAAATTCTTAGGAAATGAGAGATGCATTTGGGCCTTCAGTTGATCCATCTACGGTTCTCTGAAGCCTCATCAGAAATGGTCTAGTGGACGAACAGCTGTCAAGAAGCCATTCTTAAAGAAGAACACAGAGGCACAGAGAAAAGCCTGAGGTTTTTAAGCAAGAACTAGACAGGCAAGAACAGGGTGAGTGCTGTTGATGTTGGTATAATAACGAACACAGAAGACTATGATCCATCATGCACCATGCAATCTGGAAAGCATCAGATTGGCAATGATTTCATTTTTCATAATGGCCATGATCCCAAACACAATGCCAATGCAGTAAAATTATACCTGGACAGAAAAACACAGAATGGACTTTGACATTATTGAAGCAATGTGGGATCATTTGACAAAGACAGGAACAAAAGAGAGCTTTGAATGTCCTTCAAGAATCCAGGAGAACTATTCCTAAGCACTACTGAAAGATGGCTACTCAACCAAGCTTTGCTAAGTAAGTTATGTATTAGAAATATAGATCATTAGAATGACAAAAACTCAGATTTTAGATTTCTTCATAATTCAATAAATTGCTGCACATATTTCCCATTTTCAGAGGAAAAGGATAGAGAATAGAGCGGTGGCTCAAGACTTTTGCACAGTAGTGCATGTCAACACACCATAATGGTATGCAAATTCAATCACACTAGTAATTACTGCACAGCGCTACTATTCCCCAATATCTAATATGACCGAAGACGGAGTTGGCGACTATATCAACCTGCTGTCCCTTAGACAACTTGCAGAAATACAGAGGCTGTTGCAGTGGCACACTGAATACATTGGATCCCAACAAAGAAATAAGCTTTGGAGAATTCATCAAAAAATATAATGTCAGAGGGCAGACAAACCTTTCATGTAACCACACACTCTGCACAAATCAACAGAGCTTTTTCATAGATAGGCCTTTCAATAACACAAAAAAGTTACAAAGGCTGTTTCTAGGGTGAGGACTCAGCAGTAACCTTGCATCCCAAGGACACATCATTTGAAATGCATTGGGTGCCACAGCGCTCTGATATATCCTTTTTTCCAGAATTAACCTTAGCTAGTCTTTCCTGTCACCAACCAATCAGGGAGTATGAGCGGGGACAGGTCCCAAGTCCTGACACGCAAACACGGAGCACTCCTTGTTGTGCCTTTTGTATCTTTACAACTTCCTAGGGCAAGAGGTAAATATGACAAATTGTGCGATAGATTTAACAGGTCAGCACAACACATGTCTGACAAATATAATCTAATTGTAAAACATTTGTTTGGAAAAGCGTTTTTAGAAACATGAAGGATGGAAATGTCTCTGTGACCTCTATTAGAGGCACAGATCTATCTGTATTCCAAGGTTACCTCAGTCGTGAGTCAGGGCAGTCTGTGTTGCAAAAGGGCTCCTGTGTCTCCAAATTTGAGTGCATTGAGGAGAAAAGAGAAAACTGAAGCTACGGATTGTTTAAAGCATTCATGATCAAAATGCAGTTCAGTTCGGAGGGCGAGATGGATGAATGACCTAAATGGAGTCGGCAGCTTCACAGGTAGACTGACTCTGACTAAACGAGTGTAGAATAGTGGCTTTTAATCTGCCTCCCATTTGCCATCAGTTAAAAATGTGGAAAAAGAAAAGTCAAGCAGATGATCAAACCAAAGATTATTGTGCGCAGATTTCACACATGAAGAATTTGATCACAAAGTGAAACCACAAAATTTTAATGATCTAATTTTTTTTATAGAAGACAAGTTTCTGTCTTGTTAATTAATCGACAGAGGCATCCCTTTACAGCATAATAACTGCTACACTGCTAAATTCAGATTTGGCATCAGATTAGTGTCTTTGAGTTTTCTCCCTGAATACACTGAAAGAATGTGACACTGTCTGGATTAAGGAGCTACTTCAAAGAACAGGGAATTTGTGATCATTAATGGAAGTTCTAATTACTGAGGAGCCACCAGTAAAGGGCTACTGCTGGCTCTTGCCACGTTCATCATTTATGAAGCCGGGCTACAGTTTCAAACCTCCAAAGCGTTTAATTGGCTTATCTCTCTTTCCGCTATACAAAGCACAAAGGAAACACAGCTTCAGTCACATTTGGAGAAGCACCATCTAACAGCCCTAATCAAGTCAGTGTCACAAAGCCAAGTCACGTACTGTACTAATCAACAAGGATATCTTATATAAATAATCCATAAAAATATGAGGTGGCAGACAGCCGCAAAAAGAGAAAATAATTCAGTACAGACCAGAATGATTTAGAATGGTGATGCATGATGATGCATCCAGAAAAGCTCTTAAATGCATTCTTCATGACTCCCACCACAAGCTTTTATCACACTATGGTTTATACTAGTCTTTCTGCAAATACCCACTGCACACTTCAGGCCCTGCTACATCCAAGTCCTGATAATAGTGTCCAGAGCATCTGTCAGCTTGTCTGATTAAATAAACCCATCACCGGTGTGGCAAATAAGCATTATTTTTGCCACTGCAGGAACTGCCTGTTCAATCTTATTTATGAGTAACACAAGAGAAGAGGATGCCTCCTGACCAGTGCCGCAGAGTGCTAAAGAGGATGTGGTTTAATCTTCGCTTCCATCTTTAATGAGATCTGGTGCAGGATGAGGCAGGATCCTGTGGATGCTGCTAAAACAACGCTAAAGCTGCACATAGAAATGGAAGAGACACTGTGAGATAAGCTGATATATAGAAACCCATTAGTACTGTAGTAAATACGTTTTTGTGGTTAGCTGCCTCAGCCTCGCCGCGCAAAGCTCTGTGAGAGAGTAGTAACTTAAGTAAAAACAGCCCACAGACATGAGAGGTGGAAATTCAAGAGCTATGCTAGTAGTGCAGGATTAACCTCTCCACGCACCGTCTGCTTAAATGAAATGGATCGGCCCAAATTCATTGCCCTCTGGCCGGCATTCCCTGTCATGTTAGCGTGTCCGTTAGGAGGGAAAGCATGTGCGTATACTTCTCTCTTGTGACATGTGAAACAGGACCGTGAAAGACACACTAGATTTATTGGACATTATTTTTTTTCATCCATCTAACAGGGTGTGCAAACATTCAATCTACAACCTCGGTGCATAGACTTTATATTATCGTTACAAACGCTGACCTCTTTCCCAGAAGGCTTTGATGTATAAAAAGAATCATCTTTGAGCTCTGTGGCCTGCTCGGGGAGCACTGATACCCTCTCTGTCAATACCTCTCTTTGCTTTTCCTCCCCCTTCTTCCTCAAAGAGAGGCAGCATTCATTTTTCAATTTGGGGTAATCAAGTTTGAATTGAGTTAACAGTCGTATGTCAATCTTTTCTAGCACTCCAGTTGCAGATATGTAATCTCCAGCAGTGTCTCCTGGGCATATTTAACTCATACATAAATACAGGGATTGTCTCCTGCAAATATATAATATGTCACTGCTTCCCAGACAGCAGGTATTGGTTACAGCCAACCAGTCTAGACTGGCGGCATACTAGCTTTGAGAAAAATGATATGTATTTATGTATTTTCTCTTTCGGGCTAACATTTTGCAACCCAAATATGGAGCGAGGTAAAGATTTGATTCCAATACGTTTTTTTGAAACAAACACATGTTCTCCTCTTGCCAGCATGCACACACACACAGAAACTTAAAACTAAGAGCCATAAATAATAGGCTCTCCCAGCAAAACCTGCTCATACAGTTGTCTCTCGCACGATAATAGTTAGGTTGGTCCGCGAGGGCCGATGCTCCATATGGGAGGGTGATTAAGCAGGAGGCTAAGTTGAAGCTAGCAGCCCAGAGGATGTTAAAAAAAAGGGAGGGGTCCCACTGTGGGAGCCCATTGGCCCACAGAGTCTTCTGTTCGACTAATGTAATCTATGATCTCTCCCATCCCAATTAAAAGACGAAATGGCCTCAGAACAGCTGTAAAGGGAGGCCTCACAGGCGCGCACTAACCGCTGTTAATGTCAGAAGTCTCATTTAAAGAGCAGCATCTGTTTAGGCTCCACGCAGGCCTCATGCCTCTGAGCCCGCTAACTGCACATACAGCCCTGCCCATCTGGAGCATTGTAGCAACACTCTGTCCCCGACTAACACAGGCTACTGACACTTGTTTTATTTAGGCAGTTAGGGGCGCTCTCCTTCGAATGTTTACCAAAGGGTTTAAGGTCAACTGGGCTATTTAACAGGTTACATCTTATTGATCTCACTGTTAAAAGTTTCCCCCCTTGAAATGTATGTGATATATTAAGAAGAATACTGAAATTGAAGACATTCAGCTCTAAAGCCGCGGGAGGTGCGAAAGGCTCAGGAAACATCAATAAGTGAAAAAGAAAAAAGAAAAGAAGCTGCCACTGTTCTTGGCACATTAAAACAAAGTACTGCTCAAGAGCAATAATAAACACGTCTAGCTTGAAACATTTCATTGTTCAAATCACAGTGAAGGCTGACTGAATTAGATGATTACAGTGTTTTTCAGAGCTTTGTTCAGTAATAGCATACAGTGCGGTGTATATAATTAATTGATTTCCACGGGTAAACAACTCTGGGTTTGTAAAAACCCCGAAGTCACCTCGGTATGCAATTTTACACAAATTGATATGTGCAGAAATGACCAAACAGAAAGCGCAAATTAAGTGTGCGTGAGCGTCTGATTCTCAAAGTTATTAAAATGCACTCGGCTATGATTTGATTCTCCTTGTTTGATTTCTCCGAACTAGCCTGTAGATCCCCTCAGATCGCTCTATTGTCAGTCCACACTCCACTGATTCGGGGAACAGGAAACAACAGTGCATGCAGCCAGGAAATGGGCTGCCAAGAAAGAGGAACAGGAGGTCCAGAAAAAAAAAAATGAAATGAAAGTTATTTGTTTAGGAAGACAGCGGCAGGATGTTCACTTCAGCAAATTTGATCAGATAATTCCATAGTTCAGCGGCTTTCAATGGGAAGTATGCCAGAGCATGTTCATCACTCCTGTCAAAACGAGAACACTGATTATGTCAAATCTGAGTCTGGTCCTTTCCAAATCAAGTATCTAGCAATGCTGCCTCACATCTTCACTTATGCTGCAATCTAAAGCTTCATATGTGCACTGTGTGTAGATGATTTTAACTCTTTCCTCCATAAAAACACTGACTACCTCCCCATTACCCTTAATGAGGAATTCTAACACCTCCGTCTATATCAATGAAGACGTGGTTTGACGACCATAATAACAGTTTCAATGTTTTCCCACTAACTTCTAATGAAAACCCAATCATTTTGTGCAATAAGCAGGCCTGAAATATCACAGAAATCCCTCAGAAAAGAGCTTCAAGGGTTACTCCTAGTACGCTTTCAAAGGGTAAAGACTTTTTTTTTTTTTTTAAAAGAAAAGAAAAAACCTAGCACACTGTGTATCTGATAATATCAC
This sequence comes from Copadichromis virginalis, assembly GCF_057382275.1. Classification (NCBI taxonomy): domain Eukaryota; kingdom Metazoa; phylum Chordata; class Actinopteri; order Cichliformes; family Cichlidae; genus Copadichromis; species Copadichromis virginalis. The sequence continues at coordinate 23,508,288 of NC_140630.1, forward strand.
CGCCAAATTAAAAGTCTGCCAGCAGCAAAGGCTATTGACTTTTCAAAATTTCTCTATTTGGGAACAGAAACTGCCTACAATCTGCACTTGCAAGACACTCCCAATTCCCCACCTTCCTCCCCCAAAACGGCTTTCCACAACCACTCCCACAAGCTACACTTTGAAGGAGTGTGGAAACAACAGTTCATGCCTGGCGTCCCAACACATGTTTCAACTCAACTGAGAACACATAATGAGTATTCAAGCCAAGAAAAGGGAAACGAGAAGTATTACTGCTTTAGAAATTTGCAGTGTGCTGTCTGCATTCGCCGAAAGACTCCCGATTGCTAACCTCTACACTTGTGCCTATATGTGTGTCTTAAAGCCATAATAGTGTAAAGCCTAATTTTTACATGTGGCACCAAAAAGAAGCAACCAAAACAGTTGTATTGTCCCAGAGTGCCCTAACCTGCACTCTTCCAAGGGATTAGTTGCACTTTTACAAGTGGTTCTGGGCTTAAGTGTTTTCATATCATCTCCAAACTGAATAGATGGAACAGCTCTCTAAATGAAATGAATCTATTTCAAGCAAATTTAAAAGAAATCCGTCCTTCATCAGCTCACTAACTACACATTGACTAAGTGTGTTTTGTTTACACACGTTTCATTAGCAAAGATGTAAGTGCATTATGAAAACACTCAAAATAGTCATTCAAGTATGCATGCAGCCAGCAACATAGCAACATAGCTCCCCTCTTAGGTGTCTGTATTTTTAAAAAAAAAGTGAATAAAGCCAATAATCAAATGTGTGTACCTGATTTATCACTCTGTACAGATGCTCTGACTCATCAGAAAACAATAGCACAGAGCAGCTGGTCAGTATGCATTCTCAGCAGCTTTCTGGTATCCCAGCTTAAGGAAGAAGTATTGGTAATCAACTTTATTGTATACTCAAGCCTGTAATTTACAGATGTCCATATCCATGACTTCTACATACAAACACTTAATCAAAAGAAAACGCAGTAGCTACACACAGTTTAACAGGTTACTTAACCTCACGTCTAACTAATAAAACATTAAAGTGGCAGCAACTCAATACAAAACTCAACTGAGACATCAAGATGACCTGCTGAAGTTCAAGCTGTGACTTTAAATGTGACACAGTTGCTTACACAGAAGGAGTGGTCTGACGAACTGCTAATCTAATGGGATTTTCCCATGTAGACATCTCAAGAGTTTACAAGGATTCGTCCAAAAAAAAGGAAAGCATTATGGCTGCCAGAGGTCAAAGGGGAATGGCCAGACTGCTTTAAGCTGATAAGAAGGAAACAGTAACCCAAATAACCACTCGTTTCAACCAAGGTATGTAGAAGAGCATCTCTGAATGCACAACAAGTGACCCTTTAAGCAGATGGGCTACAGCAGCAGAGAACCACACGTGTCACTCCTGTCAGCTAAGAACAGGAAACTGGAGCCACAGTTTACACAGGCTCATCAACATCGGACAATAGAAGATTGGAAACATGCCGTCTGGTCTGATGAGTCTTGATATCAGCTGCCAAGAAACAAACAAGAGGTCCAGTAGAAAAAAAAAAGATCATTCAATAGTTCATGGACTTTCACTGGGAAGTATGCCAGAGCATGTTCGTCACTCCTGTCACAATGAGAACACCGATTATGTCAAATCTAAATCTGTCCCTAGTTGGGTATTGTTGCTCACCACGTCCATCTCTTTATGACTACAGTGTGTCCAGCTTTTGATGGCTGCTTTCAGCAGGATAATAAACCATGTCACAAAGCTCAAATCATCTCAAACTGGTGTCTTGAACATCACAGTGAGTTCACTGTACTCAAACGGCCTCCACAGTCATCAGATTTCAAACTAGACTTTGGAGATTCACCTTTGGAGTCCCATCATAAATGTGTATCCAACAGATCTGCAGAAGCTGTGTGCTGTTGTCATGTCAAGCTACTATCGGCTTCTCCCTTATTCACAACAGGTTACCATAGCGGGTAGCTCCACATGTTTGATGTGGCAGATTTATATGCCGTACCCTTCCTGATGCAAACCCAAAGGGATTTGTGTCTCCTCCTGGGATCAACCTGGGGATCCTTTGCCTGTGAGGTGAATGTGTAAACCACTGCACTATGGAATAAAATCTCATAGGAACGTCTCCAGCTTGAATCTGTGCCACGAAGTATCAAGGCGGCAGGGGTCAAATCCAACACTAGCACCATGTCACTTATGCAATAAAAAAATCAAATTTAGTCTGCTAGAAAAGAGTCATTGTAAAAATACTACTTAGCATCTCTAGGATCAGAATTATGGCAACAACTTTCTAAACATGCTGCAACTGAAATTTATTTTTTAGGGTCTTGTGAATTTGATAATAATGAAAATGTACACATATTATGCATTTCTGTAATTGCAGAGAAGAAGAAAATAGCTTTCTATCAAATCTAGCTGAAACCAACTCAGTAGCAAAGGTAATTATAGAACAACTGAACCAAGGACATACTCTCACTAGCCAAGTTTAAAGCTTAAATGTTTAGAATGTGACCCCAACACATCTGGCAGAAAATCAAGAATCAAAGCTATATGTGCAACATATTAAGATCACATTTCTGCAAAAGCGTTTTCCAGCCCCTAATAATGACTCTCTTGTATACAGCAGGGCATAGGCTAACAGTTGCATTCATTTCCCAACAAACAAACAGTTTGTGCTAGCAGTTCTTGCATAAGGTCTCAGCATAAGGTCACAATTACAGTTAGAGAGCTCCTAAAAAGATGGTTTTAGTGCAAAGTTAGGACCCTCTGCCGCCTACAGCACTCTAGCTTTTGGAAACGAAGAGTTAGTCATGTCATCATTACGTCCAAGCAAAAAGAAACAGGGTCCCTTAACATAGGGATTCTTTTGCTTACTGTTCTTATATTTATGAGATGGTCACTGCTGAACACCAAAATCAAAACACCAGGTCACTCAGTTGGTTTAAATTTAAATAATAATAGAGAGCTGGCCTCTACTTTTGAGAAATAACAATGCCGTGCCTAATTAATGACTATACAAGCCACTAGTGTCCGTGTTTACCCCTGCTCTGTGTCATCTTTCAAGAAGTTGTGCAGGAGTATTTTTGGCAGGACAAGCTCAATTATTTCCTGTGAGATTAATTGCCTCCTACAATCATGACAGAATTTTGACAAAGTGGGTTGACATTAGAGTTATTTTTTCTCTCTTTGTTTCCCTTGTCTGGTTACATAGGGCTCCTTTTTTAAAATACATATATTTTTAATCAAGGTTGGTTTGGAAGGGGAGCACAGAGTTTAAGATAAGACAACATGGACAGTGCTGCGTAGACAGGCAGGAATTATAGGGACAACAAGAACAGCTCAGCCTGCTTATGCTATGATAATACCTCGGATATCACTTTGATTCCTCTCATGATTAAAGAAAGCCTTCATTTTTCTTAATTAGGCTTTATAATGGCCAATTTCCTCTCTACTGAGAATCCACTTACCACATCTCAAGCGCACTGCAAAATATGCCAATTTTATTTCATAATTATCAGCTCATGACTACATAACATTTACTATATAATTATTTGTGTGGCTAATAGTTCTGCAGTCATGCCCCCCCCCCCCCCCCAAGCTCCATGTTCTTGTTTCCCAAATGATTGCATTACATAAATAATGCTTTAGGCCAGATTGCAAATTAGTACAATAGGACATTTGTTCCACCTCCAATACGAGGCAGGCTATTTACAGCTCAGCTCACTGCAGAAAGCATCACACTTGCTGTTTAAGTTCTTATCAGATTTGGAAATTTTACGAGTGCATGGTGAGTCTTCGCCCTCATGAGAACTACAGGAGGGAGTGAAATCTCGAAAACTGTTGAACTGCTGCAAATGTGACACGGATTTTAAAAGAAAAACACTCAGTAAATAATGCAAAAGAAAAGAAAAACAAATCTCAAAGAGCCAGAGAGATAATAGCAGCCATTAGCAGATGAGTGGCTACTTTTGTTTAGGAAATGTGATGAATCCCCTCACCTGAACTTTTAGGAGTATTGCTTTGCAAACTCCCGAGAGGAAGAGGAGATATTTCAAAAACACTTAGTTAGAGGAAGGGAACGTGAACGCGCAGGTTCCGACTGGCTTAATCCAGCACTAAACAGGCAAATGTAGAAGGACACCATGCCTGGCTGCAGCTCTAATCGTCCTGAAAGAAGGTCTATGTGTTGCTGTTAAATCCAATTTCTATTTAGCATGAATGTCCTTTGAGAGCTCCTGTATTTCTGCTGCAAAGAACATTATAACCACAGAAACGGCCAAGAGCAAGACATTATGTTTATTCTGTGCAAAACACAAAATCAGAAATTTTTCATCAGTTCTAATTTTGTTGTAATAAAAGCAAATAAACCGCAAAAAACCCACAAATAACTGTGTGAATGAAGACTTGTAAAAAAACCTTTTGTTTTGCCACAACAGAAAATGACAGTTCCTTCTTGTGTTTTTATGGCTATTTAACTGTTATGTTGCTTCTTAATAGTTTTGACCTTTTTGTAACATAACGTGAAGAAAAGAGTCAGTAAATAAGAAGAAATGTATTTGCTGCAAATATAAAAGTTGAAATTATTTCTCAACGACAGTGCTGCTACAGTAATAGATTTGGCAGTTGTGTAGATTCATGCATGAGCTGTTTTATCACTATGTTTTAAGGGTCTTTGCTCAAGAGGATTAAAAACTCCTTAAGATGCGGGTATTAGAGTTTTACAGTTCAACAGCCAAAGAGTTAATGCTTTTGGAAATTGTGACAATTCTTAAAAAGAGCAACAGGGACTTCACAGGGGGGCTAAAGACAGGATACAACTGACCCTCAACTAATGATGCAAGCGTGAGAGAAGACCTAATGGCTGACTGAGCGAGAGCTAGACTGAGAAAAGGGGGATTAGACCTTTGCATCAGGGAAAATTCAACTTTGTGGCCCGAAGCAAAAGGAGTTAGAATAGTCACCCATGCCTGCTCCAACACTGCTTTGTTCTTAGAGACAATAGGCTTAGCCTCCCTGATCTGAAGCTCTTTGGTTATGTTCGCCACCCATTACCGATGCATTGCTATTGCACTTAAGGCAGCAATTTACTGATTGCCTTCAATTTCATATGTAAAGATTGCATCTCGAGTTGCCCATATTGTAGTGATTTTGGCATGATGTGATTGGCGCGCTGTTCTCGGCTAAAAGCAGAACCTGCTCTTGATTTAGACAGATGATAAATGCACACGGTGAATGAAGGTGTCTGAGAACACTTTGTGAAGCTTTGACTGCTGCTCTAAATGAAATGCTCTGCCGCAGAACTTTAAGTAAATCTCAGAGTTACCCTCTGACCTCGAGACAACGGGAGGGGGTGCAATATGTCGAGAGCGCTCCCAGAGATTCTTCCCTGGACTAATTAAATGGGGATTCACATTACTATAAACAATGGGAAAAATATGGGCCAAATCACCTTAAGCTGCTCCGCATGTACTGCATAGCCTGCTGGTGCCATGACAAATCCTCTCTTTTCAATGGGATGCATAGCACTGCTGGCTGAAGTGACGGCTTTGTGTCATCGTTCCTCATTCATTCAGTCACATCCACAACAGTGATGGAGAGAGCTGCGGTGCACACGCGATTTCTGCCATATGTGCAAAAAGACTCATTGCACATGTGGCAACGAGCACTGTCAGCATTGACTCCAGTGAAGTGTAACCACACTTCTAAACTTTAAGATCTCGCCTGCACTGTCGCTAAGAGCAGGGTCTGTGTGTGTTCTGCAGGATGTGGCGATGAGTAATGCTCACTGGCTCAGAGAGGGACAAGAACGTCTTCTGGATTCAGACTGACAAAAATGCAATTCAGAGTTAGACAAATAAAAAAACGACGGGGTGAGAGACAATGCAGTCATGTACATTGTTATTTCTATTTAGGGCATTCTCCAAAACGATTGTGTTTCATAGCGCGCTATGGGAGAAAGGATGATCGGGCCTGGAGATGCCTCAAAAAGGGGACAAACCCAGAGTGATAGCAGCAAAGCTGACCTAAAATGGACCCTCTGAAAGTGTTGTTATTTAAAAATCCTTCACTATTCCCACAACCAGAGAAAATCCAGATACTAAGTAACTGTCAAAGATGATGAGGAAACTTTTTGGTTGTTTGTTTTACTTTCCAGAGAAAGCGCTCACTGTCACGCACTGTCCCATAAGAGCCTATTGCACACATAACGCTCAAACAGAAACACACTGTAGAAGCAGGGATGTCAAACTCAGTTTACATCACGGGCCACATACAGTCACTTTGATCTTAAGTGGGTCAAATCAGCGAAAATCCCCTTTCTGTCATTCTTACGTAGTTTAACTGCACATTCAATCCTTGAGATCTCAAAGTAAGAAAAAGAAGTGCAATTTCAACAGTACATGTCATGATTCGGCTGTGTGGCAGGCAGGAATTGGACCCAAACGCAAACTCACGGGGACACGGGGGATAAACTCAAAAAGCACAGCTTTATTGCTGGAAAAACAGATCACAAGTTATAGAAAACTACACCGGGAAAAACTAAATATAAAGCTCACCAGGAAACACAGGGAGCATCACACACAGCATGAGTGAAATCACGACACTGACACAGAGAAACACAGGGCTTAAATACACTGTGAAATAACGAGGGGAACGAGGCACAGAAGGAGAGCACAGCTGGGAGAAATCGGACATAACGAGACCCAAGGGAAGCGAAACTCAATACATTCACGTAGGACACAGACCTTCAAAGTAAAACAGGAAATGTAACATAGACGCAGACTTGACTAGGGGAGACAGAGCGACTAAGAAACACAGAACAATAACAGGGAGACACAGAGGGCGGCTAACTAAATACTCAGAAAACTAAAGAGAATACAAGAAAGCCAAACTAAGACACTAGACTAAAGAATAAACTGGGGCAACAAAGAGAACTAAGATCATAATACAAAAACTCAGACACAAGAAACTCAAAACACTGGGTCACCGACCCAGGACTGTGACAGTACATCTCTGTTTTTCCACATGATAAAGAAATGCTGCTGTGATAAATGAAAGAAATCTCTCAGCATGACTATTTGGGTTTAAATTCCAAGAAATAAATATGTAAAATTACAGAAAAAGTTCTGGTAGCTCATTGCCCCAACTGTGCTGTAACCTTAAAGCAGAAAATTCTTATGAATTCACAGAAATTTTCCGGTTTTATTTATCTTATTTTACAGTGGACACCTTGTAAAAAACAGACATTTCTATAGTTCATAACTGTTAATCTATTAGTTCAATAATACTTACCTCTTCTAATAAACAGAGGCAGTTGCGCCCATAACTTAAGCCTGTTGGTAAGTGACTTATTAAGTGCATTAAAAAGTTAAAACACAAAGCTTTTGGATTACTACATTATTAGATGAATGGTATTAATTGCTGGTATTGCTTTCACCATATCTGTCACTCACTCACAAACCACTACAAGTGTCTGACTCAAAGTGAAGGCTAATTTCAAAGCCGGGTGCGATCCGACCCATTAATTCTGAGCATTAGTAATGTAGTAAAGCACTCATGGGTTGGAATCTCAGCATGCTGACAGCCATTCCAGTTGGTGAGACCTGTGAAATTTTTGCTAGTATTTATCTTTGACACCACTTATCTATGAGTCCAAGTGTGCTTTACTTTTCACATTTCATCTTACAACAACTGCATCCAGCAGGCTTTGAGTGAAATTATCTCTGCAAGCACAAATTAAAATCCATTTCAACAACAAATTACCATACGAGGCCAGTAAGGTCTAGGCTAATGAAACACCAGAACTTGTTGGAGTTTCTCATTTCTTTTTTGCACACCACCTTGCGAAGCAGACGGTTGTGCGCTAGTCACTGAAATAAACAGAACACTCCATCTAAAAGGTCACAGGTGCTTAGCAGACTGTTAGAGCTGTGGCTCTATAGCTAAGAAAATGCTCTGAGAGGCACAGCAAATAAGAGCAACCATACGAAGGATGGACAGTGACAGCACAGCTACATACAAGCAAGACATGCATAAAGGTTTCACTTACACCTTGCCAAAGCACTTATCACCTGTCACTTTGACCGAGCATCTGCTCGCCAATCCAGCTGAGTGCAAAGGTAGAGCCCCACCCCCTCCCCCAACCCCACATCTCATCAGAGATGCATTGAAATCCAATCGCTCGTATGGACTCGGTGGGTTTGAGAAGAATTACCTGTGCAGATTAGAATTAGACGAGGCTGGGAAAAAGCCACTGTCTGATCATTCCAGCTTTTCCTGCTTTGTTTGTTTTCCCCACACTTAAGCTAAATAAGTAATTGCAGCCACACAGCCAATCTCACCGTGGACACAGCAAAGCGAAACGCACACCTGCGGGAGCGCAACAACACTGACGGGCTAATAAGAAAAACTCTCTTCTGCAATTTCCATGACAAGCAGTGCAATCAAAGGTGTACGGTTTAAGAGAAATTCAGGTGAATTGTATATCTTAGACACAACATGCAACATGTGTGGACATATACGCAAAAAGCAGTAGACCAGTGTTCAATTGTTCAGTGATTTCACGTATCTGGGTCTACTTTTATTTATTTTTCTGAAGATAAATAAGCTGAGCCAGCTTCCTTTTAGTAACACGATACATATCATATCATTTTCTTAATATTTATATAATATAAAAATGTGCCCTTGGCTTTATTCATTAATTACCTAATTTATATTCATGGCCACCACATGTAGAGCCTTACATAAAATCCTATCTGTCGTTAGTGAGTTGGTTAAAGAGAGGGAAAAAGAAAACAAACTGCCAACTTTTATAGTATGGCAGTACTTTTCCCCTCTTTAAGATTTTTCTTTGTTATGTCTCTTTGTACATGCTGTAATTCATACATGAGCAGTGTTAAAGTGGAAAGGTTTGTGCATGAAACCTAATGTAGCTTTGTACACTACAACCACCTGCAGATTTAAAAGGGATTTAAGCTCATAGAGTATTTTCTGTGCCTGTGTAGGGATCAGGGCAGCGGTGACTGCACATTTTGCTTTTTGACTCTGTGTGCGTTAACACATCTGCTTCTGCAGACTTCCCTAGCAGGCATGCACAGTAACGAGTGCATGGCCACTGTCCGCTTCAAGCTATTGAATACTTGAAAGCGACAGAGCTCTCGTGACAGGTCTCAGGTCTCAGCTCATTAGGTAGTAGGAGCTCAGGAAAAACTAGGACCACTTTGTCTTCCAGTATGACAAAAATAGCCTTCTGTAAATAGATGAGCCAGTGGCGCTCTAGCATCAGTGTGTGACCATTTAAATAATCAAAGAAACACACGCTAATAAAGAGGGAGATGTATTTCTAAGCTGTTGCTTACTAGATTAAATTGTAGAAACATGACTCACTTTGATCATCATATTGGTGTCCAGACAGGAATCAAAAATATAAGAGATCAGACTGTGTTTCTTCATTGTGTCTCATCCTAAGAACACTAATACTGTGTTCCAGGGTTATTGTGAAACTGTTGTGGACTTTTGCTAGGCTAGCTTGGCCTACTGAGGCTGCAAACCCATGCCGTTTGGGTTGATTCAGCTCTATTGCCATGGAAACATGGCTTCGTAAACAAAGGAAGACAGTTTGTTAAACATGGGGGGGTGCGGGGGGCGCAAGGTCAGCTGGCCATGTGATGTGGGTGGAAGCAGCAGCAATCACATGCAGAGGGTGCAGGGGCAAACTTGTTGCATGAAACTAACAACAGAACTTCTTTGACTTAGAAAACCTTCTGTTGCTGTGACTGAATTTGCGCTGAGGAGTAACAGTGAGAAAACTTTCCTTTTGTTGCAGTTTACTGCCATCGTGAGCGGCGCACCGAGCAGACCTTATGTGGTGTAAACCGATGCTTGACACTTGTATCCCCACAGTCATACACAAGTCTCCCACTGACAAAAACAGACATGAAGAATGGCTCAGGTAAACTGACGGCTGGATACGTGAGAAGCTTCAGACGCCTGTCAGACTTTGAGAAAAATCACACAGCAAGTCTCTATGGAGGATTCTGTGTCACTGCCTTCAGAAGAACCAGGCAGGGGTTCAGCAGCCTTAGCCCCAATTATAACCCAGCAGATGACTGTGTAACATACAGAAACCTGTTACGCTACAGTAAGACGGGGACTGAGTACTCCTCTATTACTTCTGACACACTCAGCTTCAGATGACATGAATGATGTGACTGCTCCCTGCCATCCCACTCAAAGATCTGGTGACAGAAAAGAACTGGGTCTCTCCACACTGCATGAGAATAAGAACCTCCTGCTTGCCAAACAAGAGTAAAAGCCACCTGATGCAACTGTAACTCACTTAGTCCAGACTCTAATTACTAATATTCTCAATATTTCTTTCAGGCAGCACCAGTGTTCTTAGATAAACGTAAAAGAAAAAATGCGCTAATACTCACACACAAGAAATCATAACAATCGATCAGGCCGATCAGAAATGAGTCTTTACAGCTAACACTGACATGAGTATGCTCTTGTGGATAAACAGACAGGAGAAAAAGGAGGCATCCTCCTGGGAGGGCAAGATAATTCCCAATTGATCCCATTGGCTCCCACACACAACTACATACACGCAACTGGAGAACAGACAAGAGCGAAAATATTCATTAGGAGGACACCGAACTCTAATTAAGCAAGGTGGAAGGAACACATGCAGGTGTGGGGTGCACCTGGTTTCCAAAACTCTCGCTTATCCCTGTTGCAGCCGCACTGGGATGTTACCACTGTCCCTTTCTGCAGTTGTGATGTCACTCCCAACCCAACACCCCCACTGCTAACGACCCAACACCCTACATTCCTCTGTTCCTCATACAGCACCTCAGTCGCGCCTGATGCAGGCGCGAAATTTGTCAGGCTGGAAAGCTGTCCACACAGACAGGCAATCTAAACCGGGAGGAGACGCTCCTCCTGCTTGACTGGCAGATGCATTCCCGCTGGCCGGCTCCAACCCGTCAGCTCCGACAGAAAAAAATGTCCAAGGCAGAGTGAGACCAAATGTAAAAGCACAGGTGTCTTTTTGTTTCCTTTTTGAAAGGAAATAAAGACTTTACTTGTTTTCTTGCATTTTACTCTACAGAATCAAATAAATTAGAAGAAACATCAAACTACATTTTTTTAGTCATTGCCGGATATCTGTGTGTGTGTGTGTGTGTGTGTGTGTGTGTGTGTGTGCGCTTCTCTGCGAGTTACTGAGAGAATGTGTTTTCAGTTGCCAGCGTTTGTTTGAACAGCGCCCTGATGAAAGCCTGACAAACACGAGGGAATGTCAGTGGACAGCTAAAGTCAACACACAGACTTTACCAGGGACCCTTGTGAGAGGGGCCACGTCCAAACTGTCTCTATGCCTCTCCTCTCCCACAGCCTCTCCAAGCAAGACAAGACAGAGATACTTAACAGAGGAACAACTATGCTGTCTGATAAAATATAGACATGTAAAAAGAGTGTGAATCGTGATTTAGAGAGTGACAGAGATGAAAAGAAACCCATGAAGAAATACGACAAGGGTGGCAGGATGTTGAGGCTAAATCAAATAAAACATATCCCTTTCTACAATCCGTGCTTTGCTGGTGTGAAAAAAAAAAGTGATAATCTCCCTTCCACTTTAAGTGGACTAACTGATGCAGACAAAATATTCAAGGCAAGCTCCACATACTTGCTTTGAATATATTGTTGAGATTACAGCCTCGTATTTTTGGTCTGGTAATGTACTGTGAAGGCCGGGAAGGGCAAACGGTAAAGCAGGCTGGGCAAACATCTAGCCCTATTCAAGTCAGAGCTAAAGCTTCACTTTTTTTCCCCTTGGTCCATTTTTGTGTGGGAAGCTAGCGGAGCAAGCCTGAGTCCCTATTGACTCAATGTGCTGAGACGTTTTCCCTTTTACCATTGCTAAAGTAGGCATGAGCACTAATCCTAAGGGGTTAAATGGAACCTCCTCTGGGATTGCCCTTTCCTGGGAGAGCCGGGGGCGGCTGCTGCTGTGATGCACACTGAACTTTAATGGATTTTGGCAGAAATTTGGCTTAACTTTTACGAACTGTGCAAAAGAATTACAGTTATTAGTGCGACACTGAAACAGCGCGTAAAACAATTCATGTTGGATTTGTATCCGCTTATATTCAAGGCTTCCCAAGGCAGATACTCAGGTGACAAGCAAGAGTTAGAGGAATGCCGCTTATCATGGTAATGAAATTTTAATGATCAAAGGCGGGAAAAAATGGGTCACTGGTGAAGCAGAAAGGAAAGTTGTAGTTAAAAACATAAAAAGTAAAGAAGATTCAATGCAAAATAATTCAACTGGGCTACATTATGAGAGCATAGCTGAAGCGCTGGAGGAGAGAAAAAATGCAGAATCTGTGTTGCACATCAGAAGCTGCAACAGAGAGAATATAACAAATACCTTTGTTGGTTGCATTTTTTTAAATATTATTACAGTATACGAAATAATATGGAAGACTAGAGATGAAAAAAAAACATAAGTTTAGATGATCATAGCAAAAAGGATCATAAACTACAAATTACACCCAGAGAGCGATGGATGCCTAAATAGGAAACGCTAGCATTTTCAATATTCAACAGTGACCTTTACAAAGAAAAGAGTGTGTTTTTGAGAGCCTCTTGCAATGTTATGCAGAAACGTAATGCAGTCAGCTACGATTCAATCAAGAGAAAGACTGTTCGCCAATAACACCCACTAGAGAAAGGGACCATTTCCATTTCAAATCGCAGCCATTCTCACACCAACACTGAGACAGCATCAGCGCCTGCCAAAGTCTGGCAGCTCCTGCCCCCAGTGTTTATTCCTATGGCTGTGTATAAATTCACGTCTCTGTTATTGCCTGTGTGATTGATGTTGGGTATAATGACACCGCTTCTATTTACCCAACACACCTACCCATCTCTTCTATCCACGATTTGCTTGGTTGACTTCCTCTGACTTTTACTGGTTGTCTTTGATGGGTCAGCTGTAAGGAGTTCTTACCTGCCTGAGAAATGTCACAGCTTTGTCTTTACTGTTCGTTTGTGAGACTGGAACGCAGAGGGTTATATTACAAGAGGAAAAGCACAGTTTCTGTGCACAATGCCTTTACCGCAGCATATACAACAAATCTTTGTTTACTTTTGTCTCTGTTAGTGCACACTTCTAAGTCTAAAGAACACAAACAGTCAAGTTTTTACTAAATGACACCCAGAAGCACAGAAATCTATACATTCATAGTTTCTACATCAGTGAGTCAGTACTTTATGTTGTGCTGTGCAACACTTTCCAATTAAATGGGAGGCAAACCCTCCTGGTATACTTTTCTCTTTAAAACTTTCTGATTTTTAATTAACTAGATTAACTTACCGACTGTATTTAATATTGAAAGAAAATGCATACCTCACTGTAAGTTCACCCTGAACTTTAACTTAATGCACATGTACACGAGAAGCATATTACCATGCAAGATCAAGGTTCTCATTCCCCCCACAGAGAAATCCACCAACACTTCATCCCCGTCACCACTAATACAATACACAGCTAATATACACTTCTTTTTGGTGAAGGTTAACCTCAGGAACACCCCAGCAACAGAAAAGCATAAAAAGGGTCTACTCCAGTTACTCCCGGTTTAAATATAACGTGTCATTCACAACTCCACCACAAGCACCTTACACTCTTGCGCTAATAGGTAGGTGGCTACTCGACGTCTATTTCTTTCAGGAAAGTCAGAAATGTCCCCTCTTCTCAACCATTCCTTTTCTTCCCCTCATCACTGCTTTCTATGGAGCTTCCTTTGATGTGGCTCCTGGCTGTAGATGAATAAGATACCTGATATGCAAGCCACTCGAGACGAGAGCTGTAGCACTGGTGTCAGACGCTGAGGCATAGACGCGACCTTTTTGTTGGAGTGGTTGGAGGTGTTACCCAAAAACACCTTCAAGTGGCGTTTAATGTCAGTCAAGCAGCCCCAGTAAAGTGGAGTGAAGTAAAGTGAAAACCCTTTGTAGAAAATGTCAACATAAATCTACCCAGCTTTGACAGAAAACCTCATCAGTGCTGAATTATTTCATTGTAGACAATCATGCAGAATCAGTGAAGTAGATAATGTAAATGTGTTTTGAGTAGATGACTTAAAAGTATCATATCCCATCTGAGAGTACTATTGTGCTCAGCAGTGGAAAAACCCAAATAGAAATGATTTATTTTTTTAAAAAAAGGTAATTTTTGATATGACTCCAGAGAGTAAACAGAGTGATCCAGATCACACACTAAGCAAACTAAGCCAGTGTTTGGCATAGATAAGTGAAGAGTTTGATCTCAATGGTGGCAGCTCTGTGTGACAAGAGTTCCCCTCTGTATTCTTACACCCCTCCCACCCCCCACTCACACTTTACCCAAAATGCTGTTCCCATAGAGCCACACTTCCTGTTTGTGATCCAATCAACAGGGCCATTACAGACTGTGAGGTGCTGTATAATCTATCTTATCTTATCTAGAACAGAAAAGACTCAGTTTGTTTCTCTAGATAAAATTAACTCACAGTTCCTCTTCTTCTTCTTATAGCTTTAAACCCCGAGTGACCCTTTCATAAGCCATCCAAAGTCCAAGGTACTAAATTCACCCATATACTGAAAAATTGCATTGCTCTGTTAAAGTATTGGGAAACTGCATGTTTGTCTTTGAGGCCCTGTCTGTGCCTCCACAAACAAAGATGCCGAGTAGGGGTAATGACACGTTTATGGAAAAAGGAAAACAGTTACAAAGCAAAAGAAAAAGGTTTCAATTAGCTGCACTGGAGATGTACGCTGAGCTGCGAAAACACTGTATGGTAATTCTACCTTTTATCTCCTTTATTGTGCTGATTAGTGCGGTGGGGGGAGAGTGCTCTATCTAATCTGATCACAGAGCATTGTGTTTGGGGTCATTAACCTATGGGAGGTCCTATGGTTGACAAGTCACCTCCTAGCCCTCCCCCCTTTTACCTTCTTCGTGGAACTCGTTCATCCCCGAGTTCCTCTGTGTCTGCAGAAAACACAACAGCAACCACAAAAACAGCCAAAGAAAACAAAAGACAAGAGGAAAAACAGCCGATGGGGCTATTTGCATGCCTTGTCATTCTTTCACAAACACAAGGCCCAGATGACTACTGACCGAGGCCACTGGCTTTGCATGAGCAGCAGGATGTCAGTCTCTTTAGTCTAGCTGCTGTTGGCTCTTTTTTCCACCCCTCTGACCTTCATCCCAGTACCAAGAGATTAAGGGGTTAGGCTAACCTTTGACATGTGGGATCTGCATCAGAAAAGACCAGCATCTTACTGTACGGTAGCAAAACATGCCTGTTGCAAAGCGACGTTTCATCTCACTGGAATCTGCATATGCATACAGATCCCACAAGCTCCATCAGTCAAAGCTTCCTCTTCATAACCGTTTTGGGCAATGCTAATAATCTTTACAATTACATGTATACAAACCAGCACTAATGAAGCCTAACATATGTCTGCTCTAACCCATTCAATGATATTATATTTTAACCCACAAAGTCTCTTTTTTATGTCTGTCACATATGACATACTCTAACCGAACCAATAGCGCCTCTCATCCACAAATCGTAGGTAAGCCGTTGTGATACTGTGAAAGGCTGCCTGTCAGAATGACAAAGTGCAGATAAAAAAACCCACAGCAAAGATCGCTGCAGATTGCCTGTAGAGGATGAATATGCAAATAAAGCAAGCGGTAAATGAAAAACAAAGTGGGGGTTTTGGCAGCACCTTTTTACGTGTTCCCCTTAATTTGGCATCATTTAAGAACACAAAGTCTATCGATACTGAATTCGGGTCAGAGCACAGGGAAAAAACCCAAATAAATAAAAATCAGTCTTCCTTTTCCCCTGCGAGCCCCTGAGCAGTTTCGAGGACTATTGTACACATAAGCTTTTCTGTGAATGCTAAGCTTAAGTGACAAATAAATGGAAAGTTGAGGGAGTTAAAACAACAACATAATAATGATATCTATAGCACTGAGCTTACATAGCACCAATCAGACTGGGTCCATGTGTTCTGGAAACAGTCAGAAAAATAGGACACCTAAGCTTGCCAACTGCAAACCCAATCCATTGACCACAGCATGAGCACAAAAGTAAATCAATTACCTGGTCGAACGCCTGTCGTGAGCGACAAAAACTGTTCTCAGGACAGTCAAATAAAAGAACAAGACCAAGTGCACTTTATCACCTGTTAGTTGCTATCAGACCCCAAAAGGCACTTTAGCTAGCATTCCCAAAAATTAAGAGGCAAAACAAAGTGTGTTGTCTAAACAGAGTGAAACTAGCCAGACAGACTGAAGCACGTCCTTGGGAAACCACAGCACATATCCTCTTGAACAAAAAGATGAACAAGGCAACAGATTTTTCCCCTGGTTCTGAGATAACTGAAACCCAACACCATCACCCTCCAGTGGGACTCTTTGTACATCTAAGAGAAGGTCTATCAACAGCTGCTGACAGATGTGTCTGCAGTCAGTTTAGGAGAGGAAGCCACACTGAGGTCAGGCTCGGGTTTTGCGGCTCTGCCCATCAAGGAGGAAGACACGGATCAGCCCGTGATGTCCGAGACTGACCTTTTCTCACCTCGCAGTCCTCGTCACCACACCTGAACTAATAAAAGATAGCTACTTTTGTTAATAAAGCAGCCAAAAAAAAGAGAGCCTCAGTAGGACCTTCTTTACACAACAGAAATTGTATTTCATACAGATTTGCCTCCAAGTGAACAATATACAGACAGACAGTTTATACTTGTCTAGAGATCCCTTTGTGTTTCAAACAAAAGTGAGAGCCACTCCAGCTGGAAAGCAAACAAATCTGAAAAACACCACTGGAGGTCTAAGTAGTTTTGGCAGATGCTCCAGGCTTAAGTGTCTGTTCAATCAGCCACTCCAGTTAAGATGGCAATCATGGTTTAACTGTGTGCTGATGTGTTGAGGCTGGAGTTGGATCATGTTCTATCCTGGCAAAATAACTGGGCATGAAATGTCAGCAGTGGTCAGACACTTAGTCATTGTGGTTGTAGCACTCCCTATCCTAACGAGGCCGTAACAATTACTAGGAGTAGAGGTC
This sequence comes from Copadichromis virginalis, assembly GCF_057382275.1. Lineage (NCBI taxonomy): Eukaryota > Metazoa > Chordata > Actinopteri > Cichliformes > Cichlidae > Copadichromis > Copadichromis virginalis. The sequence continues at coordinate 23,525,442 of NC_140630.1, forward strand.
CTCATTGGCTCATGAACAGACGATGGGAGACCAAATAACAAAAGCAGAGATGGCGTTTTAAACGGTATAATAATTGACTTTTGCTCTTGATTGTATGCTAGGAATCTAAATCCATTAACGGCATTTTTCTAGGCATGCATACTTTGTAATTTTCTGCAACCGGCCTCAGTCTGTACAGTGTCAGTTTAATTCCTTTCAGCTGTTGTAAGAGCGTGCTATTATTGAGCCTCTACGCTACTTTACTGCTTTTCTTTCTCTTTGCCTTTTCTTTAAACTGTCATTAATTATTACAGGGCAACTGCTCTCTCTTATGACAAACAGAATGCATGATAAATTTTATGCTTGATATTTTAGTCTCCTTAGAACAAGCGAATAACACCTCTCTAACAAACCTGTTTGTTTACTGAAAATGGATGCAGACCATCCAGGCACTCAGAGCTGAATAGTATAATAGGCTTGAGGTAATTAACAAAAAGTGGTATTGGCAAGAGTGAATGACACGCAAGAGAGGAGTCTCCACATTGCACCGACAGCTGCATACATCACGCAGATCTGATTATTGACCCAATGCCACTGACAGGAAGCTGATATTCAGCAGCAGATGAACAGAGCTGCTCCACTGCAGCTCAATGCGCCCGGCTGTGGTGTCTGCCATGTCAGTTCGCCAGAGGGGGAAACACTGGAGATGACGCAGGGCAGGACAGAGTGTTGGTTGGGTCAACTCTTCTGTACAGTCCTTTGACTAACAGGATGAGTCACTGATGCTCGGGACCCAGAAGGAAGCAAACCAACTGTTTGGCCTCGTTTAACTATGAAACCGAACAGGGTTAAAGAGAAGGCACGAGCGGCAAGAAACAGTTCAGGTATCTCTGAGCAACCGACACCTCATTCATGTATAAACACACAGACACACTCTTACAGATCCTCTATTAGTGCTTAGCCACACAAACAGAGTCAACCACATATTAGGAATTAGCAACACGGCCCTAAATTCTTGTGATGAATTATTCTGGCTCACTGCGACAACATCATCCAATATTCATTACCTGTCAACTTTTGTTTTAAAGATATAATCCTACTCTTGTTGCATGAAGCAGGTCATGCATTTGAAATGCTGGATTTCTTTACTTTAGAAAAGAAGAAAAAGAAACTGAAAAATGATGACATCTGACATCCGACCCAAACTGATCATCAACTATCCTGGCACATCTGAAACGAACACCCAATGATAATAACAGCTGCCGATATCTCTTCCTTAAGCAAACCACTGCCGCCAAAGTGCTTAGGGCGTATCTCATTTCCACCAGCATGCACACACATACTGTACATCTCCAGTTTTTTTCCCACCTCTTTGTCTTTTGATGCCAGCCAGCATCGCTTTCCAACCAGTGACTACTCGCTCATCTTAAGTGCACACATCTAACAAGGATGTGAGTGGCTTTCCCCTTTCCTCCACTCCCTCTAGTGTATCCAAACAACACTGCATCGTGCATCTCCAAAAGAGAGAGAGAGAGGGAGAGAGAGAGGGAGAGAGAGACCCCGCCTCCATATGACATCAGTGCTCTATTGAAGCAAAGCTAGAGGCAAACACAACTCCACATTTGTATTGAGATCTATCCGTGCACCTATGTCCTCGCACAGCCAGCAGATTGTGTATGCGTGTGATGGGGTCACCAGTAAACATAGCAGTGGCGCTTCTGATAAACTCCGAATAGCTCTAGCCTTGTGAGGGAGTGTGGACTTTTTTTAATTATATTTTTTTTTATTTGTATTTTTCGGGATCTGAATTTAAGCGTGGATTGGATTATTATTTTTCACGCTGTGAAGCTAAATATAAGAGGATACCTGTTACTTTCCATTTTTGGTTGATTAAGTTGAGGTAAGTGCGGAGTTGCTTTCTTTTTGTTTTGGGTTTTTATTTTTTGATGGTACAGTCCTGTTGGGAATGCATCCTTTTCATCTTTTTTGGATCTTCTTTCTGGCAGAAGGAATTGAAAGTAATGCGGAATCCTCAGGAGTTGCTTGTATCTAATTAGTTGCCCTCTTTCCCTCCTTATTTCTAACACTCGGCTCAGGCGAGAGATACTGCGTTTCTTAGAGGTGATTGTCTCAGGGCGATCTTTATTTAAAAAAATCTCAAGTGCACTTTCTTTTCTTCTAAAATATCCAAATTAGGCACTCATACGCGCGCGCACGCACACACTGAGCGTAGACACTCTTCCCAGGTTGGCAGATAGAAATCAGACAGAAATCATTCTTCTCTTCGTCTCAACCCCCCCTCTTGGTGCCAACAACTTGCTGCTATCGGGTACTGCGTCCCTCTATTTTTTCCAGCGTGTGTCTCTGAGAGCAAACACCCGGTCTGCTTCTCCTGTCTGTTTCTGCCTCAGTGTCGCAGCGCGAGAAGACACCCCGGCGTGCTGCTGGAATTGCAGCGCAGATCCCGCGGATTTAGACACGGAGAGGCAGCTGGAAAAAAAAACAACTCCACTGAAAGCGTCTGCACAATCACAGTCTAGACGACTTGGATCGGACCCGCTACTATTGATGCAACCTACTAGGGAGTGAAATTTTTAGGCTGCTGTGCAACTGTAAACTCAACCCCAGGTTTGGACGCCCCATCGCCACCCTCCTCTGCTACTAAAATAATAACAATAATAATCATAGGCAGTGAGAGCTTTTCCCTGCTGCACGGGCGTAGTCAAAAAAAAGTAGAAGCCCTTCAAATGCACAAAGTTAAATCCACTTAAGTTTCATCAATTCGCTTATAATCAGCAGCTCACTCAAAGCACATTATGTTACATTAACGAGTATTTAAAAGAAACGTGTGGCATTTCGCTGCAGCTGCAGCTCTCTGCGACTCCGTGACAGCCGTGTTATTAAAGCATCAAGAAATAAAAGCGCCTTTACAGTCAGCGATAGCTTCACTCGATCAGTCTGTCACGTTAACGAAACGCCGTGTTCGTCTCTGTGCATGCAAACTGATCACCATCCCAGCAATACAATAAAAGTGGACGCCTTCTTAGCAGCAGCACCAGGACAAGGACAGTGGTTAATCCAATTTAACACAGCTTTTTATCTTCGTGAGACGATAAGTTCATCCAGGCTTTGAACAACATATGTGTATACGTGTATGTGTGTGTAGGCTGGAGCCTAATTTCCGCACATCACCGGCAGTGGATCCAAACTTGACCCGACTTGTCATGCAATGCAAATAGTAGCTCATTGTTTTTCGGTGTGTTTGACAGACAGTAAAAATAAATAGCCTTTTAAAACGTGGCAGACTTGTGAGAACAGAGCCAATTGTCTTCACTGATAGCTGCCCGAGGCAAAAGTCCCCAGTCAGTTGTTGTGAGAGGGAATTCGACAACTAACCAGGTCACCATGATTGAAAAAAATCAAAGCATTAAAAAAAAGTGAAATTGGTTTGGGGGTGGGGAAAGGGGGAGGGGGGTGTCTTTCATTACCACCAAGGCATATTTCTGATTCACCACCGTGCTCTGAGGAGGCCTAATCCACTTCTTTTCATAATTTATCTATCCACTCCGCAGCATCTTTTATGATCAATCCTAAACTGCAAGAGACACATCATTTCATACTGGTTACTGAAAGTAAAAGCGTAAACAGGGCTTCAAGGCCTAAATGCTGCAGGGGGGGGAGAAACTTAGCCATATGACTCAGAACAAGCTGTAGTAGGGCCAGTAGGGAGGCTGAACAAATCCCCCCTATTGTGGGTGGTTGTCTGGCCTGTGCCGAGATAGGCTCCTGGAGCTTAACATGAATATTGTGCGTTTGCTTGTCGCATACAGACACACACACGCACAGATTCGCACACATTTTTATCTTGCAGTGCCTACCACCCCCATGTGGAGAAAAACAATTGCCGCTGCTACAGATCTTTCCTTTCAGGCTATTACAAAAGAGGGACCCCCGTCTGTCCCGGGCCTATATATGCTCTTAATGGTCCAGCAAAAGTATCATCTGTTCAGCCCATCTAAAGACAACACCAGGAGGCCACATACCAAATCCGTTAAACGAAGAGATTTCTACCCATTTTCTATTTGGCTGAAACGTGTTCTGTGTCCCTGTGCATTCAGATGTGACCATGAATGTTCTGTTGTGTCTCAGCGGCACACAGTAGGCCGCTGCCAGGTGTCTTGACATACAATCTCCTAAATTGTTAATCAATGCTTCGTGCAAGCGTTCCCACTGACAAAATCTCACCTCTGTTAAAAGCAGGGAAAACTATTCATTTTGCTTTAAAATCAGCTTAAAGGGGTCCGTTTATTTTGATACAGCCCCAAACAATCTTTGTCCACCTTGACTGTTTCCTTAAGTGCTATCGCTGTGCCAGCTGATGTTGCAGGCACACAGCTTAGAGAGCGAATCTGAGCAAAACATAGCCCACAATGACTGTACTGTGCAATCTATCATAATTCTAAATTATGAATTAGAATGAAAGATCAACAGCAGATACAAACAACAATGATTTCCCAATGGAAGGCTCTACCGTGGTTTCAAAATTAATTTCAGGGCTTATGAATAATTTAGCAGCCAGCCATTACTACTTCTTGAGCTTCACCCCCACCAATGCAGCCCATGTAATATTATTCTGTATTTTACTGAACTAAAAGTCATTATAATCTGCAATACTTTTGACAGGCATGAAATTGTTCCTATATGAATTTTTTTCTACCAAAGCCTTTCTTGTGCAGTGTATGCCTACAGGGCACAGAGTCTTGGGCTCTGTTATTGCAGCTTAATGTGCATTTATGCGTGTTCAGCTCACAATGGCTATCGGTGTCCAGCTTTGTGCGAGCCTCCCACGCTCTTCACTGAAAGGTAACTTGCTGTACACCAACATGCAATTTTACTAGGATGCTCAATTTAACTTTGCCAGTTCGGATTAAATGAAGCAGAATCCACTCTGACTGCTGGAGAAATCCCTTGTCCTGCCAGCGGAGCTTATTAGAACGATGGAGAAAGACATCCATCACTAAAAACGTTGAACCCACCGTTTATTGCTCTCAGAATGATTGTGTGCACGGGAAACAAAGCACTGCGTGCGCGCAACTGCATACATTTGGCTGGGTGTGCATTTGTAAATGGGAACACAGGAGGTTTGCATAATGCACTGTTTTAAGTTAAGGCATTTCGTAAATTGTCTGAATAAAAGTTCCAAAAACCTTAGACCCCCCCCCCCCCTTTGTGAGGCTACACGGTCCACATGCTTGCCTTGTAGCGAACAATGGAGAGGGGGCCACTCTCCTGAAATCCGAAGAGCATGGAAAAAAATTGGGGTTGGGTGGGGGTGGTGGGGGAGACCATCAAGCGTCTAGGCCTGACTGTTTTTCTTGTAAAATAAGCATGATGTGCTATGTTCAAAGCACACTTCTGATAAATCACACACATGATATAACAGAGCACACCGAGGCCGACAGATTATTCTACCACATGTTCTTAATGAATACCCACATCTCATCATCTCCTATACTGGACACTGAGCTACATTCTATTATGCTAGGGTTTTTCTGGCTAAAGAAAGGAAATGTTGTGCCATATCATTTTTGTGACAATCACCCTTTCTCAAACCCCAAAAGTCTATTATTTTGGAGTACAGCTCTTCCTTCGGCAGAAACGTAGAGGCACGTTTTTTTTCTTTTACCTAATGCCAACATTTCCAGTATTCAAATCAAGACGACACACATTTAGGGAAATAAGAACTTTTAGGTGAAAGAGGCTATTTAAAATTGAAATAGCCTGACTAAGTGCTGCACATAAAGTTCATTCCACCAGACAGACAGCACATATTCCTCTATCATCCCACCATTTTCTAAAGAACTCCATTACTAAATGTAATCTTTTTTTCCCCCTCATCAGACTCCTTTAGTCTACAAGTTAGTAGAGGTCACATCTGGTGCTTTTTTTTCTCTTCCCCAGACTCTAATCTACTACTAATGTAATACTGGACCGAGCACCCGTGTTTAGATGGAACAGAAGGAAGGGGGGCGTTATTATGAGACAGCATCTCAGGAGTTGTAATCGAGTTACAAGCCTCTCAATTCCCTAATCTTCTCCTTGTCATGGGTTACAACTGTTAAATGGCTGGGCCTCTTGTTCCTAATTTACCTTTACATGTTTTACAGCATAGAGGCAGCAAACAGGTCACATGGATGCTTAGGACACAAAGCTATTGTGTTGTAAAAGGGAACCATAACATTTTCCTTGGCAAAGGAAATTCTATTTTTACAAACAGAAGGAGCGTTCACAGAATGTAAAGAGAGGATGGGGTGGAGGTAAGAGGTCACAGAGAGGTGCTGGGATTGACAGGGATGGACGCACCAGACATCCTCTTCTTAGGAAATTCGAACAGCCTTCATTTGTCATGAAAGCTTTTTAACAATGTGAGTAATTCAGCAGGCGCCGACTGGATCGTTTCTTCTTCCACCTCTAATATCTGGACTTTCTAAACCGTTTTTTTTAGTTTAGTTTTTTTTAAATCACAGGATCTGCTCTATTTTTTAAAACACGTACTGAAGTAAGGAAGGAGCTCCACCCGTAGCCATTGTTGAGCTGTGGGGTTTGAATCAGTGCTGGCTTTTTATCCACGGACGTTCTTGTAGCGGGATAGAAAAGAAATGTGGTCTGTTGGAGTGGCTCACTGTAAAAGGTCAACAGGCGTATTTTTAGTATTGCATTAGAGGGTTCTTCTAAATACAAAGTCACAATATAAGGCCGGGCAGAAGCCATGATCAAACATCTCTAAATGCAATTACATTTTTTTGCAATTTTACAAGGTGAAGTCAATGAAACCTGATCATTTAAAAACTGAATGCATTGCTCTTTGGTTATTTTTCAGAGCATCATCCCAGGTGTGAGGAGTGCACAGCATGACTCAAGCTGCAGATACGTGAGAGAGGCTGTGCCCAGAAGGATAAGCAACTTGCCTTGTTTCTCTCCTTAGTGGAGAGGAGAACACTGGTTATCTGCTTCAGGAAAAAGGACCAGAGCCCTGGATTAATGTGTATACAGGCTCAACAAGGGAGCAGAGGATTCTGGGTTACCTGAAGACTTGGAGTACACAAGTGAACAGGCCTGGATTGAGCCTGTGGCAGAGGGGATTGGCATGGCTCAGACCAGCTTTGTGTGAACTCATCATGCCTGCCGGCCGTGATTGCAGACAGGAGCCTTTGCAAAAGTCCGCCACGTACAACAAACGGATAACAATACAACACCCCAAAAATCTAATTTGCGGTTATGGCTGTTAAGCTTGACAGCTGCAGCAATCGTTAGGATTTTCAATATTACCTGAGAGTACATGCTTTGTCAGTGGCAGGGGATGCTTTTTGTACAGGCTTATCTGCCATGGTAAATTCATTGAAGGCATGAGCCTCTGCCCACACAGAGGAGGTCATCGTCCAAACAAGGATCAGCTCAGCAAACACTGACCAGGTCAGGATATCACAAGAAACCCCTTGGACAAACTTTTTCCTTTGAGAAAGGATAAGAGCAAATTCAAGAGGAAATCTTGATTGGATTTTTAGGTGGCTGGAAAGGATTTACCACATCGTATAAATCAGGTATGACAAATACAGAAGGCTTTGCTTCTTTCCACTTCACTCACCAGATCAGCATTTTCTAATTAGATGTACAGGAAGAGAGGTCATGGCAGGAATGCATAATGAAAGAAATAATTCAGTAGTACCTAAAGTAAAGGGCAACGTACACATAGCTGACGAAAAAAGAGACAGATGCTTTCTGCTTTTGCCATTTTGTTGATGTCAAGGCTGTCTGTTTGAAGTCCACAACCCTTAAATATAATATATATATTTACTATAATAATGTAACAGTCGCTGTCTTTTTTTTTTTTTTAGCATTTTTAACATGCCATACACACTTACAGCAAAAATCATTAACACACTGCTGTGCAAAATTCTTGTGACTTTAGAAAACCTTATTTGAAAAATAACTTCTTAAATCGAAACTTTTAATACCGGTATGTTAAACATTTACAATCAAGCCTTATTCAAGAGACTAAGGACATTGGTATTAATCTGTCAGCATTTAAGGTATGCCAGGTTCACGACAGTTCATTGAGACAGCCTGACTTTTTTCACCCCTGTGATCTGTGGCAATGAGAGAGAGGCTTCAGATTGAGAAATGTGTAAAGCTTGGGAATGCATTACATTTCAGAAGTCGTGGGGAAAAAGTCGATGCACTCAGTTTTAATTCACAGAGGTGCAAAGGTGCAACATTTTTTATTTAAGACAAAGCATCATTTAACTATTTGGAATGCAGGGTAGTAAAGATGTAAAGTTACACAAAGATTAGAATATTTATGTAATGAGTATATTGTGAAACAAAAGATACATTTTCACTGTGTGATAATCCTGATAAACAAATCATATAAATTAAATATTAGGGATTCAAATGATTCTTTCAGCACATATTTAATTGAGCCAGTGCTGCAGGCAGCTTTTCAAACACCCAGCAATTCTGAAAACAGGAATTTGGCTGCGCTTTCAAGGCATTGTGCATTAAATGTACACTTGTGTATTCTCCCCAGGGGCTCTTGAGTGATTAGACTGCCAGGCAACACACCCTCAAGATGGTGCGTCAGTGCAAGTCCTTCATCCTCTTCCTCATCAGGATCGGGCTGCTGCTGGGTCTTGCTAACCCCTTGGTGACCTCTGCCTCATGTCCCTCAAGTTGCCGCTGCGATGGGACCTTTATCTACTGTAATGACCGTGGCCTGACTTCCATCCCTACTGGTATACCCCAGGACGCTACAGTGCTGTTTCTGCAAAACAATCGCATTAAGAGTTCGGGCATTCCCTCAGAGCTTCGAAGGCTCATAAAGGTGGAGAAGATCTACCTGTACGGCAATAATCTGGATGAGTTTCCTACTAACCTTCCCCTTGGGCTAAAAGAGCTCCACCTTCAGGAGAACAACATTCGGATGATTACCCATGCCTCTTTAGCTCAAATTCCCTACATCGAAGAACTGCACCTGGATGATAACTCTGTATCAGCAGTCAGCATAGAGGAGGGGGCCTTCAGGGACAGTAATCATCTCCGGCTGCTTTTTCTTTCCAGAAACCACCTTAGCACCATCCCTTCAGGCCTGCCTATGAGCATTGAGGAGCTACGCTTTGACGACAACCGCATCTCCACCATCTCAGAGCAATCGCTGCAAGATCTCATCAACCTGAAGCGACTAATCCTGGATGGTAACCTGCTCAACAACCGTGGGATTGGTGAGATGGCTTTCATCAACCTGATCAACTTGACTGAGCTTTCGCTGGTGAGGAATTCCCTCACTATGCCGCCAGCCAATCTGCCAGGCACCTGTTTGGAGAAGCTGCAGCTACAAGAAAATCATATTAATCGGGTTCCACCTGGGGCTTTTGCCTTCCTTAGACAGCTGTATCGCCTGGACCTTTCTCTTAACAACCTGAGCAGCCTCCCACAGGGCGTATTTGAAGATCTGGACAATCTCACACAGCTCCTGCTGCGCAACAACCCCTGGCAATGCACCTGCAAGATGAAATGGGTGCGTGACTGGTTGCGGTCATTGCCATCTAAGGTGAACGTACGGGGTTTCATGTGCCAGGGTCCTGATAAGGTCAAAGGGATGGCAATTAAAGACCTAACTACAGATATGTTTGACTGCACAGATTCAGAGCTCTTCTCCACATACGAGACGAGCACAGTCTCCAACACTCTACGCCCATCACAGCCCCAGTGGCCCGTGTTTGTGACTAGGAGGCCTATAATAAAAGGGCCTGACATCAGTAAAAATTACCACAGCACTACCACCTCTTCAGGCAGAAAGATCATCACCATCAGTGTGAAGTCAAGTGGTGCAGATACCATACACATATCATGGAGGGTGTCGCAACCCATGACTGCCCTGCGGCTCAGCTGGCTAAAGCTGGGGCACAGCCCTGCCTTTGGCTCTATTACTGAAACCATCGTGCAGGGGGAGAGAACAGAGTATCTGCTCACGGCGCTGGAGCCAGAGTCTTCCTATAGAATATGCATGGTTCCCATGGAGACCAGCAACAGTTACCTGTCTGACGAGACCCCCGTTTGCATCGAGACAGAGACTGGCTCTCACAAGTCATACCACCCGACTACAACTTTAAACAGAGAACAGGAGAAGGAGCCTTACAAAAATTCCAGTCTGCCTTTGGCTGCTATCATTGGAGGGGCTGTGGCTCTTTTGGCAATAATCATGTTGGCGCTGGTGTGTTGGTACGTCCATAGGAATGGTTCACTTTTTTCCAGGAACTGCACCTATAACAAAGGCCGTCGGAGAAAGGATGACTATGCTGAGGCTGGCACTAAAAAGGACAACTCCATCCTAGAAATACGAGAAACTTCTTTTCAGATGATACCTATAAATCACCTGCCTGTGTCCAAGGAGGAATTTGTGATACACACAATTTTCCCACCTAATGGCCTGAGTTTATACAAAAGTCCACATAATGACAACAGTATTAACAACAGGAGCTACAGAGACAGTGGAATACCAGATTCAGACCATTCCCATTCATGATATTGCATACGGACATTCATGAGGTGTGCTTGACTCAAACAGAGTGGCAAGACTTTTACAAAACACTGGATCTATAAGACTAAGGAAGCAATGTTCTGTACATTTGCCATATAATTTATATTTAAGGACATTTTATGGAGATGGAGAACGTTCCAGTTGCGGGCCATCACTGAACCATCAGTGGGTATGGTAACCAACTGCAATTCTATATTTTAGGGATTTGTAGTAATTTGTACTGTATTTCCTTTGCTTAAGGTTATCGACCAACAAAAGAAACTCTGTGTTCTACTAAGATATGATGACTTGTCAACTGTGAAAGTGGGTTTTCATTGCTGTGTTGAACAATCAGACTTTAGAAAACCTTGTAGTATAAGCACAGGTCATTCTTTTAACTTTGTGGCTGTCAGAAAAACAAAAAGGCAAAAAAATGACATGACGTAAACTAAGGCACAGCTGATCAACTAATATACAAAGCAGGCATGTTGCCATCTAAAACAATGAGCAGTCAGTAGCTGTCTCCATTTATTATGGACCAAGAATCTTACTCCAGTATTCACCAGGTGTGGAGTACGGAAACTAAAGATGAGGTGTCATGCTTTTTTTTTCTCTTTGTTCGGTGTGTTATTTTGTTCTGTTTGCAGGAAGAAGAAATACAGCAAAGCAACCCAAGCAGGGTTAAAATGTCTCTGATAGGATTGTAGGCCACAGCACAGGGCAGATAAAGCACACTGACCTAAAGGAGCCCTCTGCTCCTCGAAACAAGTAGACAGGACAGGCTGACACAGAGGACCCCCACTATCTCTATTTGTACAAGCCAACAATGGCTAAATGACAATGGCGGCATTCTTCAGTACCGTGTACCATACGTCATTGTAGTCACCAGGCCAAAAACACAAAACATGCTGGCTTTTATTAGAATTACACAGCTCTTTCTTGTTATGAGTATTATTTTGTAGTATTTTTTTCTTTCAAATGAACACATTTATGTTGCCACAATTTGAAGTCAACTGTTATTTACAATTGAAAACCAAAGTGCATTGTATGCCCTTTGGCCAGTCTTGTATGTGCCTTGATCCAATGCTTATTGTATTTAGCTTTTTAAGAAACCAGTGACTTTTTTTCATACACACTTGAATATGAAAAATATTGGTCATATTACAGAATAAAAGTGAAAAAAATATCATTGCTCCTCCTTACCTACTTCTTAAGTACAACAAACACCATTTAAGAATAATATTTCTTTTATTCTGTTTAATTATTACCATCGCACAAGGCGTTGATGAAATTTCTGATTTATCTTTTGCACTCAAGAGAGCTCAATCTAAGTGCAGTTAGGTAACAAAGAAGGCTACACGGGACCTGTTTTATTGATTTATGTCTCAAATTACAGAGTAGGCACAAAATCTGAAAAATGCTTTATGGATGAAAAACATGCTGTATTTTTTATCCTTCATCAAGATCACTACTCTGAGGCTCTCGCTCACAGCCGCATCTCCCCTTCAGAGACATGCTGAGCCCTTAAACAGAAACTCGGATAGTATTCTTGAAATCACTTTTCCACTCCACGGGCAGTGTACAGAGCAACATCTGCTTGAGGCTGCTGTTGTTCTTTCGTGCAGTTAAGTCATGTGTGACTTATTCGATTGGCCAGAAAGAGAAATATCGCAGTGGAGTAGAAATTGGGCTATGCAGACGCTGGACTCTAGGGTTAGATGAACCTCCCTGGCACCAGGGCAACTGAAAACTAATAACAAGCCACCATATGGAGGGTGGTACAAGCAGACCTGTTTCTGCAGAGGACACAGCAGAAATATATATACACAGCTCGGGTGCTCAGCACAATTACTGACATGGCTGCAGCTCCTCCCATGAAAAACTATGCATGCAAAAGCAATAAAATCACACGTAAGCCCACTATTAAAATACAACATATTATCTAGATTATACTAGTTTTAAAGTATTCAGTTCAAATAAAAAAAATGTACACACCCACAAGCTCTTAACACTGTGAAAGCTTTAATTACAGCTAAGGAAGCCACTAAAAGCTGCAGAAGTGATCTAAACCTTAAGTATACGGTAAGCCTGCCCCGTATGCTAAAAATATGACATTAACTGCAAATTAAAATAAACACGGTTCAATTTTAGTACACTGAATAGTCACAGCTGTCATGCGTCTGCCGTCTATAGTTTTTTTTGTTCTTTGATCAGTCGCAGTTTTGTCACATTTGAATTAGGAATTTGAGGGTAAGACAGCTAAAACATTAAAAATAATGTGCCTCCATCTGCCTTTAAAGCAACCAAGAATACGTTTTCTTATTTCTCTTATCGAGCACGACTCAAAATATTTAAGCAAGGATCTCGACTAGCTTCACAGCCATCAGCTTCTCACTGATAACTTGGGTGGCTCAAAAACTTTTTGAGAAATGGAAAATCACTCGTGCTTGAGCAGAGTGTCCAAATGTGGAGCACTTGCAAGAACCTCTCAAAACACTTCAGGTGTTATTTTTGAGCCGCTAAGACTATGAGCGCAGTGCAAATCCTTAACTGATGCAGCAATCTTAGCTCTTGGATTAAATAAATTAAATTAGTTTGTAGTGACTGAAGTGAGATGATCGCTTTGAAGCTGCAGGCCACTCTCACAAATTCACGCAGCTATGTGATAAATTACAGTTTATCTAAAAGGGGGATTGGGGGGGGTTTCAGGCTATTGTTGTGGCTTTCACTGCAAATAATACATAACAGAGCTGCTTTGTGCATTTCGGCTGATCCAAGTATGAGACAAAATTGATGAACCAGACTGCTGACAACCTCGTGTGACCTCACTTATCACTCATGACCCCTGACTGATCTCTGCCTTTAAACAATTCCTTAATCACACTCAAGTGCTCGCTGAGGTCAGAGAACTCTCTGCTAAACAACACAAGGTGCCCCATACATTTGTCTCCTGTGTGACACACCCAAAGCTTAATTATGTTTGTCTTTTATGTAACCCAGCGATTAAAACTAATGGGGGCAGCTGCACTGTCTGCCCTAGGCTGCTGTTATTCCTATTGTAATGTACTGGTCAGGCAGCCGGTCACATTTGCATTCCTATAGATGCTCCCATCAAACCACCCCTGGATGACCTCACCGTTGCCTGTAGCTGTTTTTTCTCCATCGTCGCCATTATTAGGATCAAAAAAAGTACAGGCCGTGTAACCTTATGACTGATTAGAGGTCAGTGAGGTCAGGTCAGGCACAGTTCAAAGATCTCGAGAGATGAAAAATCCAATATGTGTCAGTGTCCACAAAACACAGCCAATCACAAGGAAGTGCGACAGGCAACCTGTCCACAGACATCCTGCTCAGGAAAGACACTCTGGAACTGATTACAGGACGTTTTTAGCAGGGATCCTAGAAATTATGGAAAAATATACTAAGGAAATAGATCAGATCTTTATCTAATGGCTTAATACAAGTTTTTTTTCTGAGATGCTTTATCATCTTGATAAGGCATGCTAGGCTGGGGCACCTTAATTAACTACAAAATGGGAGTAATTGATTGACTACAGGCAACATAAACCAACAGAAACCTGAATGTAATGAAATGATAAAAAATTAATATTCAGCCCAGGACTAAAAACCCTTTTGCATGTAAACCACCGAAAAAGTAAAACTTGTGAAAAATAAAAAGGGGAGCTTGTGGTACCCCGTCCCTTGCTTCCTGTTCGATACACTTTGCACATCATACAGATCCATAATTTAATGGTTTCCTAATAGCGAGCTATGCTGAAACCAAACCAAGGCCTCAGGGTCTCCCCATAAATTTGAACTTGTGCCAGTGTGTAAAATTAGCATGTGCTATGTTTGCTCATTTGGTATGTGGATTAGAAGAACATGGAAAAAGGGAATATCAAGGACTTGCTTTTTAAATTTTATCCACGTGTACGATTCATACGCATAAATCAGGTCGAAATTTAGCGCTTTTCTTACATCGTTCAAATGTTCCCCTTTTCCCAGCAATTGTAAAACTTTTTTCCATCATTTGAGGATTCCTGTGCACTCTCCAATGAACAAAACAAGACCAGAGTCTTAAAAGGGTTCAGTATGTTTTTTTAATTTTTCGAGCCATCTTCATCGCTCATTCATGATTGCATTTGTAAGCGAGAGGCTCACGTGAAGGCTTGCATGTGTGAGCACGCTCTTGTCTATATATGTTATTATGAATATTTTAGTAGTTTCTGTAGCGTTGCTTGTGCGCTCATGTGAACCAGTGCGCACTGTTCACACATGTAATTAAAACAGACTAACATGCAGGCAAAGCTAACCTAAAGTCATCAGCACCCTTCCTCGCGGCTCTCCCCGAGACTCTCACGTGACTGTGACGCTCTCAGTAACACACACGCACGCGCACAGACACACAATCTGGTCCAGCAGTAAAAGTGTCTGTGGTGTGAGATGTGTCAGTGTGAGTGATGCGGTCCTATGCGGGGGTGTTGTCCTCTCCCCTCTGTCTCTGACCAGCTTCCCCCAGCCTTCAGGCCGGGACCCTCTCCATCTCTTCACATTACTCAGTGACCTGAAACCACAAGGCCAAAAAACTTAACCAGCTCCTCCGTCTTCTTAATGAATCCAATTTTTTGCCTGAGAGCACAAGGCGTGCACATATATCCATCGTAACTCTAAATTATCTGACATTAATACAAATTAACAAGAAGCACTGCCATCAAGATTGCGCCACCCCACAATAGCAGACAATGACACTGCTTTTATATCACTGTTTGAAGACGGCAACTTATTGTACGGCCAAAAATACAAAGTCAATAAACTCATTTAAAACAGGCTATAACCAAAACAAAAGCAGAGGGGCTGATTGGTGCTGATGCCATTACACTATAAATTATACACAATATGTTATGAAAATATCCATATAATTGACTCGGCTCTATGGCAGCCATTAATTCCTGTCCTCCATTAAGTGGTTTAAATGATCTTGTAAGTAGCCATACATCTCCTGCTGCCCTTTATGAGATCAACACCACGTCTCCCTTAGAACTTAATCGACCCTCGGTCTCATTTGTCCACAAAGTCTGATGCAGGGGAATAATTATTTCATTCTGAAAGGTTCTGAGAGTCCAGCTTGTCCATTTCACCCAGCAGGTCTGCAGCTCTGCAGTGGGAGGCAAAAGTTCCTCTTCGATTCATTCCCGTCTCTCATTCATGTTAAGCCAGCTTTGAATGTCAGTACAGTATTTGCATGCCAATGTGGCTCTGTCTGCAGCTCATTATTTTCAGATGTTGACAGCCTAATCGCATGCAAGTTTAGCCCACTTTACGAACCTAATGCTCGCTACAGCCAAGTCATACTGAATAGCAGGGCCAAGTTTGCATCTGCAGTGTTCGTCTGCAGCTGTCTTATTCACTTTGGCTTTCAGGAAGGGGAACGCAAGAAAGGCAGCGAACAAAAATAATGAGCTCATCCGCAGTGACAGGAAACATTTCAATGCTGACCATCAAACAGCGCTGCCTCCACCACATCTATTTAACATGGATGTAACAAGAAGGCCGACACATATCTATCTCATGCTTGCAGGCTTCAGTTCTCCCACACGTGTGCCCGAATTTGTTCTATTAAGATGACCTTCAGGCGAGAACTCAGTCCATCTCTCCAGAGAGGTCTAGCTTGCCCCGCATTCACCGAGACAGCAGCCCCTTCACACCTCAATGACAGCCAGCGCGCACAAATTTGCTAAAGGGTACCAGTGTTTTGGTATTTCTCCAAGAGGCGGGGAATTCAGCAGTGTCAGCACCTTTTAGGATTGTAAATACAACTTGTCACAATTCATAGGGGGACCAGGAAGACAACACAGACACTTCAAGGTATCATTTCTTTACAGTCCTCGAGCAGAACAGCATGACTCACTGCGGCGCAGCAGAGGGCCAACATCCCTGACCTCGTGTAGGCCAAACACCATAAAGGGTTATTAACTTTACATGTGGACTTGGTCTCCTAGGGTTCAGAAAGTGTACAAACTTTCAGAGGCAGAATCGGTGGAGTTGACACTGAAGGGTTTAAGCATGAATGCAGCTAGCAGGCTATCTTCTACTTTCAGAAGTGTGGAAAAGTGACAGCGCTGTCATTCTGTAACTACACGAGTTGTGCACAGAACGCTGCAGTGGGCTGACAGACTGAAGTTAGAGAAATGCCCCCCACCGCAACACCCAAACACACACACACACACACACACACTCACACACACACTCACACCGTCGAACACAGAGGAAAAAAGTTAAGTCGTGAAAAGTTTGGGGGAGAATGGCACAAACGGACAAGGGAGGGTGGTGGGATTAATTAAAAGCTGCTGTAACTGTGGTGCGCTGGTGACACGCAGCCACGCGATTACTGAGATCTCTGTGTGCGAGGAATCTGCTCCCACAACTCATTTCCTCCCTATTGAGGAGGGTAGAAGGAGGGGCCAAAAATGGGACCGTCTGTTGTACTAAACACAAAGGAGGAATCGTTTTTTATTTGGAAGAATTTAAAAATCCAACGCCCCCCCCATCACAAAAAAGTTGAGGAGAAAGGGAAAGGTGGCGAGGGGTGAGAGAGAGGAAGAATGAAGTGAAATTCTTATCTTAAATAAAAAGTCTGCCGAATCTATTTCAATCAAGTGATACACCCAGCTTGAAGGGAGGGGAGGTCAAAGGATGTAAGCCACTATAATCCCAAGCTTGCACTGCTTAAAACCTGCTCGAGTTAACAGGGTGGTGTGTGTGTCTATAGACACTGTGACACTCACGCAGCTTAAACTAACATCTGGCAAGCGTACTTTATCCAACTTTGGACTTTCTCTGCATGCTCGGTAATCCTTTTGTCGCATCTAATATGCCGACACAATTATCAAATCAAAAGATACAATAATTCCATAGCAATTTAACACAGCTCATAATCGTGTGCTGCAGCGATTAGACACTTTTTTTGAACATGTGACACGTTTTCCGCCCTTCTAACACTAAAAAAGTTATAGCTTTGGTTTTGGAAACAATTTATTAAAAGTTTATTAAAAGTTATTGTTTCTATGTTCTTGAACATTTAAATTTCCTTAGACAGCAATGCAATCACTGGCATCTGATGTTTAATGATAACAATTATTAATTACATTTAATTATACTATACTATCATATATAATTATATATTTCTTCTTTTTTTTTTTAAACCTCTAATCATAACTATTTAAGACTAATACCAAAAGCACGCCCTCTCCTTTATAGGCTCTCCATAGACTGTGCTACTTTCCAGCATCAAAGAGAGCAGTGCATATCAGCTGTAGCCAGTTAATGTTAATGTCTTTACAGCTACACTGAAACTCTCCTCTGTTGGTTAATGCACTCTTTCCCAGTGGCCGGCTAAAAGATTGCTCATGAGTGAAAAGACACTTTCCTCTGTAAAGCCATTATCTATGAGTGAACTTGTACTTGAACAGAGTGGAGGCTTTTCTCTGATGAGATGATCTGACAAACTTTACAACAGTGGAGGTCTTTCCCACCTCTAATATGCAGTTGTCACATTAGAAGAGAACAGAAAATGTATATGGATATACATTTTCAGCAATAATGTTTCTTTTTGCCATAATAGTCTTTTTATTCGTTCTCCGTGATCTGTGGCTCTTCACTGGAGTCATCAGCACTCTGTCGGGAGAATAACTTTGCGTGAGTGTGGGCGGAGCCTTAAAGCAGAAAGCCTGGGTGAGCAAAGATAACTCGTAACCAACGTTCAGATACCCATCAACTCTAAACGGGGATTTAGGTTTTGTCGAGTCAGCAAACACAAAGAAAGCTGGGCTATGTCAAACTTGCTTCGTCGAGCCGTCCTCTGATTTCTCAGCGACATCTGGTTGCTGTTATGTAAACGGACTGAAAGGGATTTTCAGCTTCTGCTGTGCTAGCTGTCAAATTGTCGAGTGTGGCTTAGATGAGAACACGTAAGGAAATCTAAAAATGCACGATAAAACCTTAAATGTGTAGAAAGCTATACGAGCACAAGATCGTCATACAACTGAAGCTTGTTTGTTTGGTAATGTTTACAGTACTGAAAGAAAAAAGAAGGAAGGAAAGAAAGAAAACACATGTGGAGTGAGCAGGCAGCTGACATCTGTTTCAGCACTTCTGCCTGCACTTTCGGAGGATCTTAATTGCAGATTCAGTGACTTAATTAGCAGCAAAGTTGAAAAGTAAAATAAAAATATCTTGGGAAATTTTGAAAGACATCCCACCTAAGCTGTGAGAAAGCGACGTACAGCAGTCGGGTTGAAGTGCTAAAGGTTACACCATAGCCACAGATGTCATTAACAAATATTCTTATTACAGGTGATAGCTACGGTGAAAACAGGATCCACTAGATGAAGAAGGCAGCAGTGGGGCTTATTAATTCACATTTCAGTGTTTCTGTTGAAGGCAAACAGATATGTAAAGTGGAAGTCTGACAGGAAAAAAATAGCCTATTTATTATGGACGCGATCTCAGTTTTGGGCAGCTGCATTATCTGCGAAAAATAATCACGCTGCCTAAATCATACGCACTTTCCTTTCACTTGTGGGACCGTTTCCTTTACCAACTAATAAACTAAAGATGGTGAGCAGCTCACAAATTAAAGGCTCTTCAGGAGTCAGATAAAAATTTTATGTAACCTGAAGCTTTAGGGCTACAAATTATTCATCTCCTTGCAGATATTTCATTTAAACAAAAAAACTGAAGCAGAAGAAGGAAAGTTTCCACTGTGAGAAAACACTGCTGGGAATGCTGGCAGCGCCATTCTTCATTTTCTAATTATGCTGGATTATTATTAGCTGGAGACACAACTGACAAAGAAGACATACACTGATGGAAACGAAGCACTAATGAAATCAGAAGATGCCAGGAAATGCACGCCGGGCAAATAACGTTATTATAAAGGGATACTGTACTGTATATGACACAGAGGCCAACAAACAGCTTTAAGCTTTGCTGGAAAACAGAAGAAATACTGAAATAATGAAAAACTACTTTCCAATATGACTATGTTTAATTTGAGGCGGACATACTCGGTACACATACATTTGTCTACAACATATTGGCCGTGATACAGGCCAACAGCCAAATGTTCCCAGACTGGTGCTAATGACAACGGTGATGGCTTTTGTTTGGAGTCACCAGAAGATTTCAATGGTACCACGAGCTCGGTCATTAATCACTCAGTCGCCCGGTTGTGCATACATGACATGAGGGCAAGGTTACAAATGGAAGGGGGCTGGGCCCTGTAACATGGCTCTTGCCCCAGGAGCCCCAGTGGACTTGAATGAAGAGGTCCCATATATTCATAGTTACCAGGTCACTAATCAAATTATTGTGATAGGCAAGAAAAGCACAGAGGACAACAGAATTCATTTAGTTTCATCACCTCTATTGTCTCTCTGCCAGCACATCACCAGGGTATGGGATAAATAAGTAACCCCCCGCACCACCTCCCCTTTTCAACTCAATTTATTTGAATCCTTTCAGATGAATTGTGTGCCTTGCGAGAGAAGCATGAATTAAACACAACAATGAGAGGAGGCAATTTGGAAGTTCTGACATACATAGTTGTCATCTGATCAAAAAAAGGAAAGAAACTATGCAAATGCAAGTGAACAACATGAGCCAGATGGTCATAGTTTGGGGGCAAATTCACTTAGACATAAGTAATGTCTCACATTATAAACATACCCGCTGTATTTTAGGACAACACATGCGAGAAGGGATTGCTGAGGTGAAATCTGTCCATCAATCAACAGAGGTCATTTGTTATATGTCTCCTAAGGTACAACAACTTGGCAATATGTCAGACAGGACTGCGTGTGTGGGCACACACACTCATACATGTGCGTGCCGTTCACACACGCGGCACAATCCCAAAGGAATCCGGTTCCTTTGCTCTGTAGCATTTTAATTAATCCTGCGATGACAGAGCGGGTCTGGCAGGTTATGTATGTCTTGAGGCTCGGGTGAGAGGGTAGCGAGGAGAGAGAAACATGACAGTGGGGTTAATGCCAAACCCACCCAAAGGCAAAACATAGAAAGCAGCAGGTCCGCTCTTGGACAGGTGCTCCTTCTGGGGTCACTCGCCAACTCCCTAACCACACAAAGCCACCGTCTGTCACCACAAATCTGACCCGTATGGGCAGAAACAGAGAAACACATGGCCTCAGATGACTTTGGTAAATGTTAAGAATATTTAATGAATGCAATAATAATACAATATTTACCTGTGATTGAGTCTCCTCCCTTACAGGCTAAGATATACCGAGTGGGAACTTGCAGATATATTGTCTGCTCATTTCCCCTGACTCCAGGTCTGGTCTTGAGGTGCAGTTAATTTAAGCATCTTTAATGTGAATTTCATAGAGCGTAGAAGATGTACTATCACCATTGGGTTCTTTGCATTGTGAAATTTGTCATTTCAATGACCATTAGAGATCACGTTTCACACAAAATGTGATTTGAATATAAATTCGATCATACATTCACCACATCTAAAGAAATCCTTGAGAAATGCAAATCTGGTCCAAAGATGATTAATTGAAACTCTTAGTGTGACTGCCATTGTTTCATGCCTTGGAGTGGGCCAGAGTGGGTGACTGCATGCATTGGTAGTGAAATTCAATATGGCCACCTTGTCCGGTGTGGAGTGAGAATACTAAATACGGTGAAGGTGAACAGCAGGAGCGTATCCTCATGAGAAATTTGTATTTCAGAGTCAAATGAGAATTGCTTTAATCAATCACTGCAATAAACGCAAAAGGTGTTGGGAAAATTAAACTGCACAGTTTGAAGGTACATACAGGCACATACGGTGCAAGGTCAATATAAATTCAACCAGCTGTGCTAAAGACCACGACATACATAAAAGCAATACTACTTTATGCTTTCCATGTCCATCAGAAGAATATTTAAAATTGATTGAATGCTTAATGAAAGCTTAAATACACTGAGCATCCAATTCTCAAGTATCCCTCCATCCTCCGAGCGGCAGTTCGCCTTCGTCTTTCAATCTTGCATTGAAATATAAGTGGGTCCTGTGCAATAACAGAAAGACACATCATTATTAGAGGTCTCAGGGCAACACTGTAAGAGCGTGGCAAGCAGAAGAACAAACTGATGAAATATTGACAGACACTCAACCAAGACAATGGGCCTCATTGGATGCCTGTCATTTAAAAGACAGCAATTAGCAGGGCTTTTTTAGCAGATCGCAGAGGCTGCTGAAAAAGAGCAAAGTTGCTCACTTAACCATTGTGAAGTGAGAGAAACATGAGGGAATGTCTGTGGCGAAGACGTCTTTTGTTCCTAGGCGCTGGTGTTTGAGTAGTTAATAGAGTTGGAGTGCTCCTTTTATACTACCAACATACAGTCAAGGTGGTATTAAAACCATTACAAGGATAGAGAAAAAAAGAAATCAGAGATAAGATGATAAAAGAAAACAACTAATTAACAGAGCATCAACCAAAAAAGAAGGCTGTGTAAAATCAACTTAGTTACTCTGTGTCGATTGTTGAAGATCAAAACGTTTGGTGGAAAATCCCAAATGCAGTTGTCCTGCTGTTGTTGACATACCTATATTTGTGACTTTTGACTCAATAATGAATTGAGTTATGAGTCATTTGTACCATGTATTACCCACAAGGTATGCTAAACACCAAAAGACTGATTTTACGAGGTTTTGTGAGTGTAAGAAACAGGTGAACTCACCATTTTTACCATAGTTAAACCATTTTTACATATTAACTGAACAAAATTGCATCACTAATTTTCTTAGTATCACTTAAACTGTCTGAAAACTGTAAAAAAGCAAGGGCTTTTCAAATATTCCTTAAGAATAAAAGAAGGGGACGTGAAGAAGCCAGAAAAGGAAAAAGACGCTGCCTCCTCAGGAGCTTTGAAAGCTAGCAAGCAATCAGTGTGGATAGTTAAAGATGAGTCATCATCATTGCAAGAAATATTTTGCAGATAAAAGGCACTTGCAGGCAGTCCTTTTCAAAGAAATTACTTAGCAGGTAATTGAAAAGACCATCTGTCTATCTTCCTACCAAAACACATCAGCAGTTCCAACCTTATTGGCTGGTAGGTGCCTATGGGACCCTGATTGGTCTCAACTACCCGCTGTTCAGTTAGTCGTTAAACACATAAAGCCTGGCAAGTATTCTGTTACAGATATCCCCCAAATGTGGCACAAATCCAACTGCCTTGTAAGGTAAGGTGTCAAAGACCTTACAACAATAGAGAGAAAGCCCCAACAATCGGATGACCCCCTACTAGCAAGTCCTTGGTGACAGTGGGGAGAAAAATTCCCTTTTAAGAGGAAAACACATTCAGGAGAACCAGGCACCAGGAGTGGCAGCCATCTGAAAGTAGACAGGAAAAAAAGACACTGTGGAAAAGAGCCAGGGATTAATAATAACATAATTATTAAATGCAAAGCTAAACATAGAGAGTGGAAAGAGGTGAGTGAAGAAGAAACCTCCAGCAGCCTTACTGCACCATAACTAAGCAAGGGTCACCTATGGGCTTTATAAAACCGGAAAGTTTTAAGCCTGATCGTAAAAGCAAAGAGGATGTCTGTCTCCTCAACCCAACTGGGAGCTGATTCCACAGAAGAGGGGCCTGAAATCTGAAGGCTCTCCCTCCCAGTCTACTTTTAAAAAACCTTGGAACCACAAGTCAAGCCAGCAGTCCGAAAGCTTAGACAAAGAATACTATGTGGGTATTGTTACTAATGAAGGTTTCTTTTTGACATAAACCTGTAAAACGCACACCTAGAAAGCATGAAGTAAACTGTGATATATTGAGAAAAGGAATGAATGGTAACAGACCAAATGTCCCCAATGATGGTCATTCTGGCCTTATCCCCCAGGCATGTACATTTCTAAATGTTAAGCTGGAAATACATTACACTCCACAGAGGTTCTTACCACGAGTTTCATGTTTTATACCTCTTTTAATCTTCTACTGTATGTTGTGACCTATTCAAGAAGCTGCTAAAACTCAAACTTCATCCACGAATGAACAAAGAATAAGCTCAGAGAGACAGGTGACCTTGCGTCTAAGCATGACATTGTGCTTTGTGAACGGTGTTACTCATTAGGCCCTCAGTGACTAATTCACAGCTCAATTTAATTTTAATAAAATGAATCGAAACCTACTGTTGCAGTATTGACCATTAAGTTAATACTATGGTGTTTGGAAATTTTTATAGTGACACAAATGAGATCCCATCAGCTAATCTGCACTACGCAGTGGCCAGATGTTACCAGATAGCTGTTAGTCTCGGTGTGTTCTTGGCCGAAAACGAACATTTGGTGGGGGGTGGCTACCCACAATAGCACAGTAGCATTAAGGCATAAAAGGCAGTTAGCTTGTGTTACCTACTCTGACGTAATTCTAGGGACTGTTCAAACCATGTGTTAAACAAAAACATCTGTTATGCTTAACCAAATTCACAACACCGTTAAACAAAGGCTGTTCACATGATAGTGATATTCTTCCACTTGTGGTTAAAACCGCTTAGTAGTGCACCAAAAATTCTTCTATGCAGGAAAACCCCGGTTGGTGAAATGGGTAGAGTAGAGGTTAACTCCCGTGTCAAAACGCTTTTGCATTTCAAAACAATGCAGTTTTAAAACTTGATGTAACAGATTATTTTTTTTTTTTTTAAAAAGCAAAACACTGACTTTATGAGGAAGATTGATTTTGTGTCTGCTTGATACTGGTGGAAAATAACAATGAAAACCATCAACCCATATAAACTATTAATCCAAAACCTGCAACTCCAAGCAAACTGCAAAATGGAAACAGTTGTATTGCACCTTGGTTAAACTGATCATGTAAATACATCACATAAAACTGTGAAAAGGCCAAAGAGTAAACATTGCATTAGTCAGTAAATGCAGCAGGTTGAAATCACTAAATGAACTAGAAAGTGCATTTTCTGAAGAAACTGCAGTGTGAATGCTTGAATCTGAATGTATGCACTGAAATGAATTAATTGCTGAATTTTGAGTTAAAAATATTGAATGAGATTAAAAAAAAAAACAAAAAAAAAAAAACGAATTTAACCTGAAAACAAAGGTGCTGAACTGCTAAAAGCTGAAGGTTACACAGAAGAAGGAGTTGGAAAAAAACTGAAAATGTTTTAAATGTAAATTAGAAAACCCTAAGAAATGAGAAAAGAACATTTAGAGTCAGAAAACATCTGAATGAATATTAAAAGGTCATATTCTTTGAATCACTGAATGACTCAAATGTGATCCCTCCACTTTGATCCACACAGTTTAAAAAGTTTAAATGCCTGAGCTTTGAAAGATACGGTGTTGGAAAGAGAACAATAATGGCGACAATTTGAGGGTAAAATGATGGCTGTAACACTGTGGACACAGCAGCAGTTGAAAGAGAAGTGTTTAAGATGAATCTTGGTACAGTGGCAGGCAGAGCTCGTTAAGCAGGCAGGTGTGAGCCTGGTTGCTATAGTGACCGCACCCAATGGCTCCATACACACGTACACAGACATGCGCCTCACTTTTGCTGCTTAAAATGAACAGAAAAGTCAGGCCGAAACAAATCGTTCCCAAATGAAAAGTAAAAGTCGTATTGACAAAATTCTTTCACCGTGAGTGACAGCAATGTCTAGTCTACTGAATTCTCAGTTTTCATGCCTGTGGAGTTTATTATATGGACGTGGTGACAGTGTAAAGACACCATGCTCTTCTGATTTTCAAACGAACCTTCTGAGCCATTTTAACATTAGAGTCTATGGAAGAGTTGGAGGGAGGAGGCTGTGCATTGGTGACATTTACGAAAGAACCATAACACCTAGGACAATAGTAAACACATTGGATGAAAGAGGACAGCGATGGCTACGTTTTGAGGGTAAAATCATACCTGTAGAGCAAATGCTGCGGACACAGCAGCAGTTTTAAAAAAGATTTTAAGATTAATTTTTTTGCTCCTCTCACTCTAGCAGTTGAGCTGTCTCACTCTAGCCCGAACATTCCGTCCCATACACACCTATTATAAACTTTGAAACGGGTGAAAAAACATCATGAAACTTAAACTGGAACTGAAGAAAAAGTATAATAGATATTGAAAAGATAAATACAAGTTGAATAGTTGAATGTCTTGTCTTCGTTTTAAAGTTTGAATGGTGGCTCTATGTCAATGTATGTGGAAGTAGATACAGTTTAAAGAGGAGGAAGTTGAATGAGAATTTGAAGGGTCTCCCCATTGAAATACATTATAAATTTTTGTTGAAAAAAGTTGAATAAAATTAAAAATATAAATGTTAAAAATGAGAAAAATAGAAGCAATGTTGTCCAAAAGAATAGGAATCTAACGGTGTTTGAATGGTTTTTCTAAGTTGAACGGTTTTGAAGGAGATAGATTACAAAAAACGTACGGAATACAGAATAATAACTAGAAAGTGCATTTTCTGAAGAAACTGCAGTGTGAATGCTTGAATCTGAATGTATGCACTGAAATGAATTAATTACTGAATTTAAGTTAAAAATCTTGAATGAGATAAAAAAAAAAAACCCGAATTTAACCTGAAAACAAAAGTGCTGAACTGCTAAAAGCTGAAGGTTACACAGAAGAAGAAGTTGGAAAAAAGCTGAAAATGTTTTAATTGTAAATTAGAAAAACCTAAGAAATGAGAAAAGAACATTTAGAGTCAGAAAACATCTGAAAAAATATTAAAAGGTCATATTCTTTGAATCACTGAATGACTAAAATGTGATCCCTCCACTTGGACCCACACAGTTTAAAAAGTTTACATCTCTGAGCTTTGAAAGACAAGATGTTGGAAAAAGAACAACGATGGCGACGTTTTGAGGGTAAAATGATGGCTTTAACACTGTGGACACAGCAGCAGTTGAAAGAGAAGTGTTTAAGATGAATCTTGGCAGAGTGAGAGAGAGAGCTCGTTAAGCAGGCAGGTGTGAGCCTGGTTGCTATAGTGACCGCACCCAATGGCTCCATACACACGTACACAGACATGCGCCTCACTTTTGCTGCTTAAAATGAACAGAAAAGTCAGGCCGAAACAAATCGCTCCCAAATGAAAAGTAAAAGTCGTATTGACAAAATTCTTTCACCGTGAGCGACAGCAATGTCTAGTCTACCTAATTCTCAGTTTTCATGCCTGTGGAGCTTATTATATGGACGTGGTGACAGTGGAAAGACACCATGCTCTTCTGATTTTCAAACGAACCTTCTGAGCCATTTTAACATTAGAGTCTATGGAAGAGTTGGAGGGAGGAGGCTGTGCATTGGTGACATTTATGAAAGAACCATAACACCTAATACAATAGTAAACACATTGGATGAAAGAGGACAGCCATGGCTACGTTTTGAGGGTAAAATCATACCTGTAGAGCAAACGCTGCGGACACAGCAGCAGTTTTAAAAAAGATTTTAAGATTAATTTTTTTGCTCCTCTCACTCTAGCAGTTGAGCTGCCTCACTCTAGCCCCAACATTCCGTCCCATACACACCCATTATAAACTCTGAAACGGGTGAAAAAACATCATGAAACTTAAACTGGAACTGAAGAAAAAGTATAATAGATATTGAAAAGATAAATACAAGTTGAATAGTTGAATGTCTTGTCTTCGTTTTAAAGTTTGAATGGTGGCTCTATGTCAATGTATGTGGAAGTAGTAAGAGTTTAAAAATGAGTAAGTTGAATGAGGATTTGAAGGGTCTCCCCATTGAAATACATTATAAATTTTTGTTGAATAAAGTTGAATAAAATTAAAAATATAAATGTTAAAAATATGAAAAATAGAAGCAGTGTTGTCCAAAAGAATAGGAATCTAACGGTGTTTGAATGGTTTTTCTAAGTTGAACGGTTTTGAAGTTATAGGATTACAAAAAACGTACGGAATAGATAAAATATAATAATAATAACTAGAAAGTGCATTTTCTGAAGAAACTGCAGTGTGAATGCTTGAATCTGAATGTATGCACTGAAATGAATTAATTGCTGAATTTTGAGTTAAAAATATTGAATGAAATTAAAAAAAAAATCAAAAAATCAAATTTAACCTGAAAACAAAGGTGCTGAACGGCTAAAAGCTGAAGGTTACACAGAAGAAGAAGTTGGAAAAAAGCTGAAAATGCTTTAAATGTAAATTAGAAAACCCTAAGAAATGAGAAAAGAACATTTAGAGTCAGAAAACATCTGAAAGACTATTAAAAGGTCATATTCTTTGAATCACTGAATGACTAAAATGTGATCCCTCCACTTGGACCCACACAGTTTAAAAAGTTTACATCTCTGAGCTTTGAAAGACAAGATGTTGGAAAAAGAACAACGATGGCGACGTTTTGAGGGTAAAATGATGGCTTTAACACTGTGGACACAGCAGCAGTTGAAAGAGAAGTGTTTAAGATGAATCTTGGCAGAGTGGCAGAGAGAGCTCGTTAAGCAGGCAGGTGTGAGCCTGGTTGCTATAGTGACCGCACCCAATGGCTCCATACACACGCACACAGACATGCACCTCACTTTTGCTGCTTAAAATGAACAGAAAAGTCAGGCCGAAACAAATCGTTCCCAAATGAAAAGTAAAAGTCGTATTGACAAAATTCTTTCACTGTGAGCGACAGCAATGTCTAGTCTACCAAATTCTCAGTTTTCATGTCTGTGGAGTTTATTATATGGACGTGGTGACAGTGGAAAGACACCATGCTCTTCTGATTTTCAAACGAACCTTCTGAGCCATTTTAACATTAGAGTCTATGGAAGAGTTGGAGGGAGGAGGCTGTGCATTGGTGACATTTATGAAAGAACCATAACACCTAGTACAATAGTAAACACATTGGATGAAAGAGGACAGCCATGGCTACGTTTTGAGGGTAAAATCATACCTGTAGAGCAAACGCTGCGGACACAGCAGCAGTTTTAAAAAAGATTTTAAGATTATTTTTTTTGCTCCTCTCACTCTAGCAGTTAAGCTGCCTCACTCTAGCCCCAACATTCCGTCCCATACACACCCATTATAAACTCTGAAACGGGTGAAAAAACATCATGAAACTTAAACTGGAACTGAAGAAAAAGTATAATAGATATTGAAAAGATAAATACAAGTTGAATAGTTGAATGTCTTGTCTTCGTTTTAAAGTTTGAATGGTGGCTCTATGTGAACGTATGTTGAAGTAGTAAGAGTTTAAAAATGAGTAAGTTGAATGAGAATTTGAAGGGTCTCCCCATTGAAATACATGGGAAATTTTTGTTGAATAAAGTTGAATAAAATTAAAAATATAAATGTTAAAAATGAGAAAAATACAAGCAATCATGTCCAAAAGAATAGGAATCTAATGGTGTTTGAATGGTTTTTCTAAGTTGAACGGTTTTGAAGGAGTAGGCTTTCAAAAAACGTACGGAATAAGAAAATATAATAACTAGAAAGTGCATTTTCTGAAGAAACTGCAGTGTGAATGCTTGAATCTGAATGTATGGACTGAAATGAATTAATTGCTGAATTTTGAGTTAAAAATTTTGAATGAGATAAAAATAAAAAAAAAACAACCTGAATTTAACCTGAAAACAACAGTGCTGAACTGCTAAAAGCTGAAGGTTACACAGAAGAAGAAGTTGGAAAAAAGCTGAAAATGTTTTAATTGTAAATTAGAAAAACCTAAGAAATGAGAAAAGAACATTTAGAGTCAGAAAACATCTGAAAGAATATTAAAAGGTCATATTCTTTGAATCACTGAATGACTAAAATGTGATCCCTCCACTTGGACCCACACAGTTTAAAAAGTTTACATCTCTGAGCTTTGAAAGACAAGATGTTGGAAAAAGAACAACGATGGCGACGTTTTGAGGGTAAAATGATGGCTTTAACACTGTGGACACAGCAGCAGTTGAAAGAGAAGTGTTTAAGATGAATCTTGGCAGAGTGAGAGAGAGAGCTCGTTAAGCAGGCAGGTGTGAGCCTGGTTGCTATAGTGACTGCACCCAAGGGCTCCATACACACGTACACAGACATGCACCTCACTTTTGCTGCTTAAAATGAACAGAAAAGTCAGGCCCAAACAAATCGCTCCCAAATGAAAAGTAAAAGTCGTATTGACAAAATTCTTTCACCGTGAGCGACAGCAATGTCTAGTCTACCTAATTCTCAGTTTTCATGTCTGTGGAGTTTATTATATGGACGTGGTGACAGTGGAAAGACACCATGCTCTTCTGATTTTCAAACGAACCTTCTGAGCCATTTTAACATTAGAGTCTATGGAAGAGTTGGAAGGAGGAGGCTGTGCATTGATGACATTTATGAGAGAACCGTAACACCTAGGACAATAGTAAACACATTGGATGAAAGAGGACAGCGATGGCTACGTTTTGAGGGTAAAATCATACCTGTAGAGCAAACGCTGCGGACACAGCAGCAGTTTTAAAAAAGATTTTAAGATTAATTTTTTTGCTCCTCTCACTCTAGCAGTTGAGCTGCCTCACTCTAGCCCCAACATTCCGTCCCATACACACCCATTATAAACTCTGAAACGGGTGAAAAAACATCATGAAACTTAAACTGGAACTGAAGAAAAAGTATAATAGATATTGAAAAGATGAATACAAGTTGAATAGTTGAATGTCTTGTCTTCGTTTTAAAGTTTGAATGGTGGCTCTATGTCAATGTATGTGGAAGTAGTAAGAGTTTAAAAATGAGTAAGTTGAATGAGAATTTGAAGGGTCTCCCCATTGAAATACATGGGAAATTTTTGTTGAATAAAGTTGAATAAAATTAAAAATATAAATGTTAAAAATGAGAAAAGTAGAAGCAGTCATGTCCAAAAGAATAGGAATCTAATGGTGTTTGAATGGTTTTTCTAAGTTGAACGGTTTTGAAGGAGTAGGAGTACAAAAAACGTACGGAATAGATAAAATATAATAATAATAAAGATTAGAATAACAATACTGTGAATGCTTTTCAAGCATTCACACTAATAAAGATTAGAAGAACAATACTGTGAATGCTTTTCAAGCATTCACACTAATAACTAGAAAGTGCATTTTCTGAAGAAACTGCAGTGTGAATGCTTGAATCTGAATGTATGCACTGAAATGAATTAATTGCTGAATTTTGAGTTAAAAATTTTGAATGAGATAAAAAAAAAACAAAAAAAAAAAACGAATTTAACCTGAAAACAAAGGTGCTGAACTGCTAAAAGCTGAAGGTTACACAGAAGAAGGAGTTGGAAAAAAACTGAAAATGTTTTAAATGTAAATTAGAAAACCCTAAGAAATGAGAAAAGAACATTTAGAGTCAGAAAACATCTGAATGAATATTAAAAGGTCATATTCTTTGAATCACTGAATGACTAAAATGTGATCCCTCCACTTGGATCCACACAGTTTAAAAAGTTTACATCTCTGAGCTTTGAAAGACAAGATGTTGGAAAGAGAACAACGATGGCGACGTTTTGAGGGTAAAATGATGGCTGTAACACTGTGGAGACAGCAGCAGTTGAAAGAGAAGTGCTTAAGATGAATCTTGGTACAGTGGCAGAGAGAGCTCGTTAAGCAGGCAGGTGTGAGCCTGGTTGCTATAGTGACCGCACCCAATGGCTCCATACACACGGACACAGACATGCACCTCACTTTTGCTGCTTAAAATGAACAGAAAAGTCAGGCCGAAACAAATCGTTCCCATATGAAAAGTACAAGTCGTATTGACGAAATTCTTTCACCGTGAGCGACAGCAATGTCTAGTCTACTGAATTCTCAGTTTTCATGCCTGTGGAGTTTATTATATGGACGTGGTGACAGTGGAAAGACACCATGCTCTTCTGATTTTCAAAAGAACCTTCTGAGCCATTTTAACATTAGAGTCTATGGAAGAGTTGGAGGGAGGAGGCTGTGCATTGGTGACATTTATGAAAGAACCATAACACCTAGGACAATAGTAAACACATTGGATGAAAGAGGACAGCGATGGCTACGTTTTGAGGGTAAAATGGTGGCTGTAGAGCAAACGCTGTGGACACAGCAGCAGTTTTAAAAAATATTTTAAGATTAATTTTTTTGCTCCTCTCACTCTAGCAGTTGAGCTCTCTCACTCTAGCCCCAACATTCCGTCCCATACACACCCATTATAAACTCTGAAACGGGTGAAAAAACATCATGAAACTTAAACTGGAACTGAAGAAAAAGTATAATAGATATTGAAAAGATAAATACAAGTTGAATAGTTGAATGTCTTGTCTTCGTTTTAAAGTTTGAATGGTGGCTCTATGTCAATGTATGTGGAAGTAGTAAGAGTTTAAAAATGAGTAAGTTGAATGAGGATTTGAAGGGTCTCCCCATTGAAATACATTATAAATTTTTGTTGAATAAAGTTGAATAAAATTAAAAATATAAATGTTAAAAATATGAAAAATAGAAGCAGTGTTGTCCAAAAGAATAGGAATCTAACGGTGTTTGAATGGTTTTTCTAAGTTGAACGGTTTTGAAGGAGTAGGATTACAAAAAACGTACGGAATACAGAATAAAATATAACTAGAAAAATTTGCATTTCCTGCGAAAATGCAGTGTGGATGCTTAAAGCTGAAGCTGTATGCAAAAAGTAGCTGAAAAAGCTGAAAAGTTGCAGAAATTGTAAAAACTTTGCAGAAGCAAAAGAAGTTTGCTAAAATGGAATAACTTAGCAGAACTGCAATATCTTAGAGGAAACATAATACTTGGCAGAAATACAATAGCATAGCAGAATTTAGCAGAAATATTGTAACTTACCAGAAACATGATAACTTCTCAAAAATACAAGAATTTAGGAGAAATAGTATAAGATAACAGGAAGAATATATTTAGCCAAAAATACTTAAACATTATAGAAACACTATGATTTAGAAAAATAGTACAACAGAGCAGAAATATTGTGATTTACCAGAGACACTGTGATGAACTATGAATATTGTAATTTTAAATTGAGACTATGTTTTAGCACAAATATTATAATTTGGCAGAAATACTATAATTTAGCAGAAATACTATATTAAGCACAAATCCTATAAAAGCAGAAATAGTATTTTAAGCACAAATCTTATAAAATAGCAGAAATAGTATGATTTAGCACAATAGTAATAAGTTAAACAGAAAAATTGGAAAAGCAAAATGGACAGCTGAAAAAATGCTGAACATGCTGAGGGTCCCTCAAATATACTTGTTAAATGACAAAAATCTGCAAAAAAATTTATTACAGCCACACAATCACAAATATGTACACATGAGGAAACACACATGCACAGAGAGACCCACACACAAGATCCAATTCAGTCAACCAGTCTAAATATATTGAATTTAAATCTTAGAATGAGATCATCCCATTAAAAGCCTTTCTCTCTCTCTCTCTCTCTCTCTCTCTCTCTCTCTCTGTCACACACACACACACACACACACACACACACACACACACACACACACACACACACACACACACACACAGGGAGAGAGAAGTAAGTTTCTAGGTCAGCCTGGGAGCTGGTGAATTTGAATCCACCAATCAGAGAGGCTGTGCACTTTTCCCCACCAAAACAGGTGCATCTGTTTACACACGCAGCAGCACAGAGAGACACAGGATTATTGCAGCCTATTTCTCATAGTGAGGACTCCCCTCAAACAAATGACCGTAATTTCCTAACCGTAGGGGCTAGAAGGGTCATTCTTACACCGTTTTGTTCAGAAGAGATGGGGGAATCTTCAAGTGTTGACAATTTAATATTAAAATATGAATTTTTAGAGATATATGACATGGATGACTTGTTGACTTAGAAGCCACGAATTCCCCAATATGCAAATTTGAATGCCTGAGACCACATATGTGATTGGCCCCTGGGAAGCCGTGCAGGCCCTGATTTGTGGATTTGAATTCCTCAGCCCTCAGATATGATTGGCTGGCTTAGAAGCCATGAAGGCCCCAATATGCAAATTTGAATGCCTCAGGACACTTATTTGATTGGCTGGGAAACTGTGCAGGCCCTGATTTGAAAATTTGAATGTCTCAGTCCTCACAGAGGATTGGCTGCCTGGGGACCTGGCAGAAATATATAGAAATACTATTATTAAGCATAAATACTACATTTAGTAGAAATACTATGTTTTAGCACAAATATTATAAAAAGAAGAAAAACTATAATTTAGCAGAAATACTATATTAAGCACAAATCCTATAAAAAGCAGAAATACTATAATTTAGAACAAATAGTATAAAAAGCAGAAATACTATAATTTAGCAGAAATCCTATGTTAAGCACAAATCCTATAAAAAGCAGAAATACTATAATTTAGCAGAAATACTATGTTAGGCACAAATCCTATAAAAAGCAGAAATACTATAATTTAGCAGAAATACTATATTAGGCATAAATCCTATGAAAAGCAGAAATAGTATAATTTAGCAGAAATACTGTATTTAGCACAAGTACCGAAAAGTACCAGAAATACTATGATTTAGCAGAATAGTAATAACTTATTGAAACACAAATGCACAGAGGGACACACAAACACAGGCTCTAATCCAGTCAACCAGTCTAACTATGTTCAATTTAAATCCTACAATGACATGCTGCCAAATATGGGTAGGGTTCTCTCTCTCCCACTAAACACACACACACACACACACACACACACACACACACACACACACACAGGGAGAGAGGACTAAGTTTCTAGGTCAGCCTGGGAGCTGCTGAATTTGAATCCACCAATCAGAGAGGCTGTTTACGTTTTCCCGCCAAAACAGGTGCATCTTTTTACACACGCAGCACAGAGACATAGACCTGCTTCTTTCAGTTTATTTCACATAGTGAGGATTCCCCTCAAACAAATGACCATAATTTCCTAACCATAGGGGCTAGAGCGGTCATTCTTACACCGTTTTGTTCAGAAGAGATGGGGGAATCTTCAAGTGTTGACAATTTATCATTAAAATATGAATTTTTAGAGATATATGACATGGATAACTTGTTGACTTAGAAGCCACGAATTCCCCAATATGCAAATTTGAATACCTGGAGCCCACATACATGATTGGCTGGCTGGGAAGCTGTGCAGGTCCTGATTTGTGGATTTGAATTCCTCAGCCCTCAGATATGATTGGCTGGCTTAGAAGCCATGAAGGCCCCAATATGCAAATTTGAATGCCTCAGGACACATATATGATTGGCTGGGAAGCCGTGCAGGCCCTGATTTGAAAATTTGAATTTCTCAGTCCTCACAGAGGATTGGCTGCCTGGGGACCTGGCAGAAATATATAGAAATACTATGATTAAGCATAAATACTACATTTAGTAGAAATACTATGTTTTAGCACAAATACTATAAAAAGCAGAAATACTATAATTTAGCAGAAATACTATATTAAGCACAAATCCTATAAAAAGCAGAAATACTATATTAGGTACAAATCCTATAAAAAGCAGAAATACTATATTAGGCACAAATCCTATAAAAAGCAGAAATACTATATTAGGCACAAATAGTATAAAAAGCAGAAATACTATAATTTAGCAGAAATACTATGTTTGGCACAAATCCTATAAAAATAATAAATACTATAATTTAGCAGAAATACTATATTAGGCACAAATCTTATGAAAAGCAGAAATAGTATGATTTAGCAGAATAGTAATAACTTACAAAATTACAAATATGGAGGCATATTGAAACACAAATGCACAGAGGGACACACAAACACAGGCTCTAATCCAGTCAACCAGTCTAACTATATTCAATTTAAATCCTACAATGACATGCTGCCAAATAAGGGCGGGGTCCTCTCTCTCCCACTAAACACACACACACACACACACACACACACACACACACACACACACACAGAGGGAGAGAGCTGCCGAATTTAAATCCACCAATCAGAGTGGCTGTTTACGTTTTCCCGCCAAAACAGGTGCATCTTTTTACACACGCAGCAGCACAGAGAGGCACAGGATTATTGCAGCCTATTTCTCATAGTGAGGACTCCCCTCAAACAAATGACCATAATTTCCTAACTGTAGGGGCTAGAGCGGTCATTCTTACACTGTTTTGTTCAGAAGAGATGGGGGAATCTTCCAGTGTTAACAATTTATCATTAAAATGTGAATTTTTAGAGATATATGACATGGATGACTTGTTGACTTAGAAGCCACGAATTCCCCAATATGCAAATATGAATGCCTGAGACCACATATATGATTGGCTGGCTGGGAAGCCGTGCAGGCCCTGATTTGTGGATTTGAATTCCTCAGCCCTCAGATATGATTGGCTGGCTTAGAAGCCATGAAGGCCCCAATATGCAAATTTGAATGCCTCAGGACACTTATTTGATTGGCTGGGAAACTGTGCAGGCCCTGATTTGAAAATTTGAATGTCTCAGTCCTCACAGAGGATTGGCTGCCTGGGGACCTGGCAGAATTATATAGAAATACTATGATTAAGCATAAATACTACATTTAGTAGAAATACTATGTTTTAGCACAAATACTATAAAAAGCAGAAATACTATAATTTAGCAGAAATACTATATTAAGCACAAATCCTATAAAAAGCAGAAATAGGATGATTAAGCATAAACACTACATTTAGTAGAAATACTATGTTTGAGCAAAAATCCTATAAAAAGCAGAAATACTATATTAGGCACAAATCCCATAAAAAGCAGAAATAGTATGATTAAGCATAAATACTACATTTAGTAGAAATACTATGTTTTAGCACAAATAGTATAAAAAGCAGAAATATTGTAATTTAGCAGAAATACTATATTAGGCACAAATCTTATAAAATAGCAGAAATAGTATTATTTAGCACAATAGTAATAAGTTAAACAGAAAAATTGGAAAAGCAAAATGGACAGCTGAAAAAATGCTGAACATGCTGAGGGTCCCTCAAATATACTTGTTAAATGAAAAAATCAGCAAAAAAATGCACAGGGAGAGAGAAGTAAGTTTCTAGGTCAGCCTGGGAGCTGCTGAATTTGAATCCACCAATCAGAGAGCCTGTGTACTTTTTCCCGCCAAAACATGTGCCTCTTTTTACACACGCAGCACAGAGAGGCACAGGATTATTGCAGCCTATTTCTCATAGTGAGGACTCCCCTCAAACAAATGACCATAATTTCCAAACCGTAGGGGCTAGAGCGGTCATTCTTACACCGTTTTGTTCAGAAGAGATGGGGGAATCTTCCAGTGTTTACAATTTATCATTAAAATATGAATTATTAAAGATATTTGACTTGTAATGCACCATAACTGAGTAGAGCGAAGCAAAAACTGCCTTGACTTGCCCTCAAACAACGCTTTCTAACTCGAAATCTATTTGGAGTATCGATATCATTCTTTCACCGTAAGAGACAGCAGGCTTTGGTGAACAATCATGGAAATTTTCAGGTCTCTGTGGAAATCCAACAAAAAGTTATGACGAGAGAAAAAAGTGGTTCATTTCCACAGTTTGAAATCTGAAGAAATCTGAGCGAAGGACGAATTTCCTACCCTCAAACAAGTCCAACTAATTTCAGAACGGTAATAGGTGAGAAAGAAATTCTTGAATTGTGAGCGTCAGGGGTGTCTGAAGATATTCGGGGACAAGCCTCATGTCTTAACTTTGCTTCGTTAAGGAGATATGACGATTCGAATATGCCTCTCATTACAGAAATCCAGCGGTGATTTTGAACAAGCTCTCCATTCACTTTATATGGAGAGTTTTCTGACCTTGTGTTAGTCTGAGGAGATTTGCAAAAATTCTATAAATCCCACAACAATGATGGTGACATTTTCTGAAAGCCAGCAAAAATACCTACGTTTTGATGTATAATTTGTGGAAGTTGAGTGAAAATTGAGCAAGTAGCAGGAAGTTGTTCGGACATGAAGTGAAAATTGCAAAACCTTCAGTGGCACACTGGAAGCCAAGAGCATAGCAACCATAACAACACATGTATTTTGTGAAAAATCACAATTTTGCAACTCAAAACTTTAAGAGGCATAAAAGTAAAACAGTAGAAGATTTGAAAAAGCTGAATCATACCTGAATAGCCAAATAATTTGTGAACATTTTAAAATTTGAATGGTTGTTCTAGGTAAAAATATGAGGAAGTAGTTAAGTTTCAAAAACAGGCAAAATTTAGCAGAATTGCAGAAGTTTCCCATTCATTTCAATGGGACAAATTAAAGGAAAAAAGCTTAATATTTTAAAAAGTATAATAGTTAAAAATAGCAAAAATCGTAGCAGGAATTAGCAAAAATAGCTGAATAGTTTAAAGTTTGAACGGTGAAAATAGCACAAAAATTGTGGAAGTAGTTAAACGGCGAAAAGTGTACGGAAGCAACTAGAATAATAATAAAGAATAAAGAGAAACAGGAACTCAATAGTGTGGATGCTTAAAGCATCCACACAATAACTAGAAAGTGCATTTTCTGAAGAAACTGCAGTGTGAATGCTTGAATCTGAATATATGCACTGAAATGAATTAATTACTGAATTTAAGTTAAAAATCTTGAATGAGATAAAAAAAAAAACAACCCAAATTTAACCTGAAAACAAAAGTGCTGAACTGCTAAAAGCTGAAGGTTACACAGAAGAAGAAGTTGGAAAAAAGCTGAAAATGTTTTAATTGTAAATTAGAAAACCCTAAAAAATGAGAAAAGAACATTTAGAGTCAGAAAACATCTGAATGAATATTAAAAGGTCATATTCTTTGAATCACTGAATGACTCAAATGTGATCCCTCCACTTTGATCCACACAGTTTAAAAAGTTGACATCTCTGAGCTTTGAAAGACAAGATGTTGGAAAGAGAACAACGATGGCGACATTTTGAGGGTAAAATGATGGCTTTAACACTGTGGACACAGCAGCAGTTGAAAGAGAAGTGTTTAAGATGAATCTTGGCAGAGTGGCAGAGAGAGCTCGTTAAGCAGGCAGGTGTGAGCCTGGTTGCTATAGTGACTGCACCCAATGGCTCCATACACACGACACAGACATGCACCTCACTTTTGCTGCTTAAAATGAACAGAAAAGTCAGGCCGAAACAAATCGTTCCCAAATGAAAAGTAAAAGTCGTATTGACGAAATTCTTTCACCGTGAGCGGCAGCAATGTCTAGTCTACTGAATTCTCAGTTTTCATGCCTGTGGAGTTTATTATATGGACGTGGTGACAGTGGAAAGACACCATGCTCTTCTGATTTTCAAACGAACCTTCTGAGCCATTTTAACATTAGAGTCTATGGAAGAGTTGGAGGGAGGAGGCTGTGCATTGGTGACATTTATGAAAGAACCGTAACACCTAGGACAATAGTAAACACATTGGATGAAAGAGGACAGCCATGGCTACGTTTTGAGGGTAAAATCATACCTGTAGAGCAAACGCTGCGGACACAGCAGCAGTTTTAAAAAAGATTTTAAGATTAATTTTTTTGCTCCTCTCACTCTAGCAGTTGAGCTGTCTCACTCTAGCCCCAACATTCCGTCCCATACACACCCATTATAAATTTTGAAACGGGTGAAAAAACATCATGAAACTTAAACTGGAACTGAAGAAAAAGTATAATAGATATTGAAAAGATAAATACAAGTTGAATAGTTGAATGTCTTGTCTTCGTTTTAAAGTTTGAATGGTGGCTCTATGTCAATGTATGTGGAAGTAGTAAGAGTTTAAAAATGAGTAAGTTGAATGAGAATTTGAAGGGTCTCCCCATTGAAATACATGGGAAATTTTTGTTGAATAAAGTTGAATAAAATTAAAAATATAAATGTTAAAAATGAGAAAAATAGAAGCAATCATGTCCAAAATAATAGGAATCTAACGATGTTTGAATGGTTTTTCTAAGTTGAACGGTTTTGAAGGAGTAGGCTTTCAAAAAACGTACGGAATAGATAATAATAAAATAGAATAATAACTAGAAAGTGCATTTTCTGAAGAAACTGCAGTGTGAATGCTTGAATCTGAATGTATCGACTGAAATGAATTAATTGCTGAATTTTGAGTTAAAAATTTTGAATGAGATAAAAAAAAAAAAAAAGAAACAACCTGAATTTAACCTGAAAACAACAGTGCTGAACTGCTAAAAGCTGAAGGTTACACAGAAGAAGAAGTTGGAAAAAAGCTGAAAATGTTTTAATTGTAAATTAGAAAAACCTAAGAAATGAGAAAAGAACATTTAGAGTCAGAAAACATCTGAAAAAATATTAAAAGGTCATATTCTTTGAATCACTGAATGACTAAAATGTGATCCCTCCACTTGGACCCACACAGTTTAAAAAGTTTACATCTCTGAGCTTTGAAAGACAAGATGTTGGAAAAAGAACAACGATGGCGACGTTTTGAGCGTAAAATGATGGCTTTAACACTGTGGACACAGCAGCAGTTGAAAGAGAAGTGTTTAAGATGAATCTTGGCAGAGTGAGAGAGAGAGCTCGTTAAGCAGGCAGGTGTGAGCCTGGTTGCTATAGTGACCGCACCCAATGGCTCCATACACACGTACACAGACATGCGCCTCACTTTTGCTGCTTAAAATGAACAGAAAAGTCAGGCCGAAACAAATCGCTCCCAAATGAAAAGTAAAAGTCGTATTGACAAAATTCTTTCACCGTGAGCGACAGCAATGTCTAGTCTACCTAATTCTCAGTTTTCATGCCTGTGGAGCTTATTATATGGACGTGGTGACAGTGGAAAGACACCATGCTCTTCTGATTTTCAAACGAACCTTCTGAGCCATTTTAACATTAGAGTCTATGGAAGAGTTGGAGGGAGGAGGCTGTGCATTGGTGACATTTATGAAAGAACCACAACACCTAGTACAATAGTAAACACATTGGATGAAAGAGGACAGCCATGGCTACGTTTTGAGGGTAAAATCATACCTGTAGAGCAAACGCTGCGGACACAGCAGCAGTTTTAAAAAAGATTTTAAGATTAATTTTTTTGCTCCTCTCACTCTAGCAGTTGAGCTGCCTCACTCTAGCCCCAACATTCCGTCCCATACACACCCATTATAAACTCTGAAACGGGTGAAAAAACATCATGAAACTTAAACTGGAACTGAAGAAAAAGTATAATAGATATTGAAAAGATAAATACAAGTTGAATAGTTGAATGTCTTGTCTTCGTTTTAAAGTTTGAATGGTGGCTCTATGTCAATGTATGTGGAAGTAGTAAGAGTTTAAAAATGAGTAAGTTGAATGAGGATTTGAAGGGTCTCCCCATTGAAATACATTATAAATTTTTGTTGAATAAAGTTGAATAAAATTAAAAATATAAATGTTAAAAATATGAAAAATAGAAGCAGTGTTGTCCAAAAGAATAGGAATCTAACGGTGTTTGAATGGTTTTTCTAAGTTGAACGGTTTTGAAGTTATAGGATTACAAAAAACGTACGGAATAGATAAAATATAATAATAATAATAATAATAATAAAGATTTGAATAACAATACTGTGAATGCTTTTCAAGCATTCACACTAATAATAAAGATTAGAATAACAATACTGTGAATGCTTTTCAAGCATTCACACTAACTAGAAAGTGCATTTTCTGAAGAAACTGCAGTGTGAATGCTTGAATCTGAATGTATGCACTGAATTGAATTAATTGCTGAATTTTGAGTTACAAATATTGAATGAGATTAAAAAAAAACAAAAAAAAAAACGAATTTAACCTGAAAACAAAAGTGCTGAACTGCTAAAAGCTGAAGGTTACACAGAAGAAGGAGTTGGAAAAAAACTGAAAATGTTTTAAATGTAAATTAGAAAACCCTAAGAAATGAGAAAAGAACATTTAGAGTCAGAAAACATCTGAATGAATATTAAAAGGTCATATTCTTTGAATCACTGAATGACTCAAATGTGATCCCTCCACTTTGATCCACACAGTTTAAAAAGTTTAAATGCCTGAGCTTTGAAAGATACGGTGTTGGAAAGAGAACAATAATGGCGACAATTTGAGGGTAAAATGATGGCTGTAACACTGTGGACACAGCAGCAGTTGAAAGAGAAGTGCTTAAGATGAATCTTGGTACAGTGGCAGGCAGAGCTCGTTAAGCAGGCAGGTGTGAGCCTGGTTGCTATAGTGACCGCACCCAATGGCTCCATACACACGCACACAGACATGCGCCTCACTTTTGCTGCTTAAAATGAACAGAAAAGTCAGGCCGAAACAAATTCTTCCCAAATGAAAAGTAAAAGTCGTATTGACAAAATTCTTTCACCGTGAGCGACAGCAGCTTCTAGTCTACTGAATTCTCAGTTTTCATGCCTGTGGAGTTTATTATATGGACGTGGTGACAGTGGAAAGACACCATGCTCTTCTGATTTTCAAACGAACCTTCTGAGCCATTTTAACATTAGAGTCTATGGAAGAGTTGGAGGGAGGAGGCTGTGCATTGGTGACATTTACGAAAGAACCATAACACCTAGGACAATAGTAAACACATTGGATGAAAGAGGACAGCGATGGCTACGTTTTGAGGGTAAAATCATACCTGTAGAGCAAACGCTGCGGACACAGCAGCAGTTTTAAAAAATATTTTAAGATTAATTTTTTTGCTCCTCTCACTCTAGCAGTTGAGCTGCCTCACTCTAGCCCCAACATTCCGTCCCATACACACCCATTATAAACTCTGAAACGGGTGAAAAAACATCATGAAACTTAAACTGGAACTGAAGAAAAAGTATAATAGATATTGAAAAGATAAATACAAGTTGAATAGTTGAATGTCTTGTCTTCGTTTTAAAGTTTGAATGGTGGCTCTATGTCAATGTATGTGGAAGTAGATACAGTTTAAAGAGGAGGAAGTTGAATGAGAATTTGAAGGGTCTCCCCATTGAAATACATTATAAATTTTTGTTGAAAAAAGTTGAATAAAATTAAAAATATAAATGTTAAAAATGAGAAAAATAGAAGCAATGTTGTCCAAAAGAATAGGAATCTAACGGTGTTTGAATGGTTTTTCTAAGTTGAACGGTTTTGAAGGAGTAGGCTTTCAAAAAACGTACGGAAAAATAAAATATAACTAGAAAGTGCATTTTCTGAAGAAACTGCAGTGTGAATGCTTGAATCTGAATGTATGCATTGAAATGAAATAATTACTGAATTTAAGTTAAAAATTTTGAATGAGATAAAAAAAAAACCTGAATTTAACCTGAAAACAAAAGTGCTGAACTGCTAAAAGCTGAAGGTTACACAGAAGAAGAAGTTGGAAAAAAGCTGAAAATGTTTTAATTGTAAATTAGAAAAACCTAAGAAATGAGAAAAGAACATTTAGAGTCAGAAAACATCTGAAAGAATATTAAAAGGTCATATTCTTTGAATCACTGAATGACTAAAATGTGATCCCTCCACTTGGACCCACACAGTTTAAAAAGTTTACATCTCTGAGCTTTGAAAGACAAGATGTTGGAAAAAGAACAACGATGGCGACGTTTTGAGGGTAAAATGATGGCTTTAACACTGTGGACACAGCAGCAGTTGAAAGAGAAGTGTTTAAGATGAATCTTGGTACAGTGGCAGAGAGAGCTCGTTAAGCAGGCAGGTGTGAGCCTGGTTGCTATAGTGACCGCACCCAATGGCTCCATACACACGCACACAGACATGCACCTCACTTTTGCTGCTTAAAATGAACAGAAAAGTCAGGCCGAAACAAATCGCTCCCAAATGAAAAGTAAAAGTCGTATTGACAAAATTCTTTCACCGTGAGCGACAGCAATGTCTAGTCTACCTAATTCTCAGTTTTCATGCCTGTGGAGCTTATTATATGGACGTGGTGACAGTGGAAAGACACCATGCTCTTCTGATTTTCAAACGAACCTTCTGAGCCATTTTAACATTAGAGTCTATGGAAGAGTTGGAAGGAGGAGGCTGTGCATTGGTGACATTTATGAAAGAACCGTAACACCTAGGACAATAGTAAACACATTGGATGAAAGAGGACAGCCATGGCTACGTTTTGAGGGTAAAATGATGGCTGTAGAGCAAACGCTGTGGACACAGCAGCAGTTTTAAAAAAGATTTTAAGATAAATTTTTTTGCTCCTCTCACTCTAGCAGTTGAGCTGTCTCACTCTAGCCCCAACATTCCGTCCCATACACACCCATTATAAACTCTGAAACGGGTGAAAAAACATCATGAAACTTAAACTGGAACTGAAGAAAAAGTATAATAGATATTGAAAAGATAAATACAAGTTGAATAGTTGAATGTCTTGTCTTCGTTTTAAAGTTTGAATGGTGGCTCTATGTCAATGTATGTGGAAGTAGTAAGAGTTTAAAAATGAGTAAGTTGAATGAGGATTTGAAGGGTCTCCCCATTGAAATACATTATAAATTTTTGTTGAATAAAGTTGAATAAAATTAAAAATATAAATGTTAAAAATATGAAAAATAGAAGCAGTGTTGTCCAAAAGAATAGGAATCTAACGGTGTTTGAATGGTTTTTCTAAGTTGAACGGTTTTGAAGGAGTAGGCTTTCAAAAAACGTACGGAATAGATAATAATAATAAAATAGAATAATAACTAGAAAGTGCATTTTCTGAAGAAACTGCAGTGTGAATGCTTGAATCTGAATGTATGCATTGAAATGAAATAATTACTGAATTTAAGTTAAAAATTTTGAATGAGATAAAAAAAAAAAATCCCGAATTTAACCTGAAAACAAAAGTGCTGAACTGCTAAAAGCTGAAGGTTACACAGAAGAAGTTGGAAAAAAGCTGAAAATGTTTTAATTGTAAATTAGA
This sequence comes from Copadichromis virginalis, assembly GCF_057382275.1. Classification (NCBI taxonomy): domain Eukaryota; kingdom Metazoa; phylum Chordata; class Actinopteri; order Cichliformes; family Cichlidae; genus Copadichromis; species Copadichromis virginalis. The sequence continues at coordinate 23,569,767 of NC_140630.1, forward strand.
AAAACCTAAGAAATGAGAAAAGAACATTTAGAGTCAGAAAACATCTGAATGAATATTAAAAGGTCATATTCTTTGAATCACTGAATGAAGAAAATGTGATCCCTCCACTTTGATCCACACGGTTTAAAAAGTTTAAATGCCTGAGCTTTGAAAGATACGGTGTTGGAAAGAGAACAATAATGGCGACAATTTGAGGGTAAAATGATGGCTGTAACACTGTGGACACAGCAGCAGTTGAAAGAGAAGTGCTAAAGATGAATCTTGGTACAGTGGCAGGCAGAGCTCGTTAAGCAGGCAGGTGTGAGCCTGGTTGCTATAGTGACCGCACCCAATGGCTCCATACACACGTACACAGACATGCGCCTCACTTTTGCTGCTTAAAATGAACAGAAAAGTCAGGCCGAAACAAATCGTTCCCAAATGAAAAGTAAAAGTCGTATTGACAAAATTCTTTCACCGTGAGTGACAGCAATGTCTAGTCTACTGAATTCTCAGTTTTCATGCCTGTGGAGTTTATTATATGGACGTGGTGACAGTGGAAAGACACCATGCTCTTCTGATTTTCAAACGAACCTTCTGAGCCATTTTAACATTAGAGTCTATGGAAGAGTTGGAGGGAGGAGGCTGTGCATTGGTGACATTTACGAAAGAACCATAACACCTAGTACAATAGTAAACACATTGGATGAAAGAGGACAGCGATGGCTACGTTTTGAGGGTAAAATGGTGGCTGTAGAGCAAACGCTGTGGACACAGCAGCAGTTTTAAAAAAGATTTTAAGATTAATTTTTTTGCTCCTCTCACTCTAGCAGTTGAGCTGCCTCACTCTAGCCCCAACATTCCGTCCCATACACACCCATTATAAACTCTGAAACGGGTGAAAAAACATCATGAAACTTAAACTGGAACTGAAGAAAAAGTATAATAGATATTGAAAAGATAAATACAAGTTGAATAGTTGAATGTCTTGTCTTCGTTTTAAAGTTTGAATGGTGGCTCTATGTGAACGTATGTTGAAGTAGTAAGAGTTTAAAAATTAGTAAGTTGAATGAGAATTTGAAGGGTCTCCCCATTGAAATACATGGGAAATTTTTGTTGAATAAAGTTGAATAAAATTAAAAATATAAATGTTAAAAATGAGAAAAATACAAGCAATCATGTCCAAAATAATAGGAATCTAACGATGTTTGAATGGTTTTTCTAAGTTGAACGGTTTTGAAGGAGTAGGCTTTCAAAAAACGTACGGAATAGATAAAATATAACTAGAAAGTGCATTTTCTGAAGAAACTGCAGTGTGAATGCTTGAATCTGAATGTATGCACTGAAATGAATTAATTGCTGAATTTTGAGTTAAAAATATTAAATGAAATTTTAAAAAAACAAACAAAAAACCCCCGAATTTAACCTGAAAACAAAGGTGCTGAACTGCTAAAAGCTGAAGGTTACACAGAAGAAGGAGTTGGAAAAAAACTGAAAATGTTTTAAATGTAAATTAGAAAACCCTAAGAAATGAGAAAAGAACATTTAGAGTCAGAAAACATCTGAAAGAATATTAAAAGGTCATATTCTTTGAATCACTGAATGACTCAAATGTGATCCCTCCACTTTGATCCACACAGTTTAAAAAGTTTAAATGCCTGAGCTTTGAAAGATACGGTGTTGGAAAGAGAACAATAATGGCGACAATTTGAGGGTAAAATGATGGCTGTAACACTGTGGACACAGCAGCAGTTGAAAGAGAAGTGCTTAAGATGAATCTTGGTACAGTGGCAGGCAGAGCTCGTTAAGCAGGCAGGTGTGAGCCTGGTTGCTATAGTGACCGCACCCAATGGCTCCATACACACGTACACAGACATGCGCCTCACTTTTGCTGCTTAAAATGAACAGAAAAGTCAGGCCGAAACAAATTGCTCCCAAATGAAAAGTAAAAGTCGTATTGACAAAATTCTTTCACCGTGAGCGACAGCAATGTCTAGTCTACCTAATTCTCAGTTTTCATGCCTGTGGAGCTTATTATATGGACGTGGTGACAGTGGAAAGACACCATGCTCTTCTGATTTTCAAACGAACCTTCTGAGCCATTTTAACATTAGAGTCTATGGAAGAGTTGGAGGGAGGAGGCTGTGCATTGGTGACATTTATGAAAGAACCATAACACCTAGTACAATAGTAAACACATTGGATGAAAGAGGACAGCCATGGCTACGTTTTGAGGGTAAAATCATACCTGTAGAGCAAACGCTGCGGACACAGCAGCAGTTTTAAAAAAGATTTTAAGATTAATTTTTTTGCTCCTCTCACTCTAGCAGTTGAGCTGCCTCACTCTAGCCCCAACATTCCGTCCCATACACACCCATTATAAACTCTGAAACGGGTGAAAAAACATCATGAAACTTAAACTGGAACTGAAGAAAAAGTATAATAGATATTGAAAAGATAAATACAAGTTGAATAGTTGAATGTCTTGTCTTCGTTTTAAAGTTTGAATGGTGGCTCTATGTCAATGTATGTGGAAGTAGTAAGAGTTTAAAAATGAGTAAGTTGAATGAGGATTTGAAGGGTCTCCCCATTGAAATACATTATAAATTTTTGTTGAATAAAGTTGAATAAAATTAAAAATATAAATGTTAAAAATATGAAAAATAGAAGCAGTGTTGTCCAAAAGAATAGGAATCTAACGGTGTTTGAATGGTTTTTCTAAGTTGAACGGTTTTGAAGGAGTAGGATTACAAAAAACGTACGGAATAGATAAAATATAATAATAATAATAATAAAGATTCGAATAACAATACTGTGAATGCTTTTCAAGCATTCACACTAATAAAGATTAGAATAACAATACTGTGAATGCTTTTCAAGCATTCACACTAATAATAATAAAGATTAGAATAACAATACTGTGAATGCTTTTCAAGCATTCACACTAACTAGAAAGTGCATTTTCTGAAGAAACTGCAGTGTGAATGCTTGAATCTGAATGTATGCACTGAAATGAATTAATTACTGAATTTAAGTTAAAAATCTTGAATGAGATAAAAAAAAAAAAAAACCCGAATTTAACCTGAAAACAAAAGTGCTGAACTGCTAAAAGCTGAAGGTTACACAGAAGAAGAAGTTGGAAAAAAGCTGAAAATGTTTTAATTGTAAATTAGAAAAACCTAAGAAATGAGAAAAGAACATTTAGAGTCAGAAAACATCTGAAAAAATATTAAAAGGTCATATTCTTTGAATCACTGAATGACTAAAATGTGATCCCTCCACTTGGACCCACACAGTTTAAAAAGTTTACATCTCTGAGCTTTGAAAGACAAGATGTTGGAAAAAGAACAACGATGGCGACGTTTTGAGGGTAAAATGATGGCTTTAACACTGTGGACACAGCAGCAGTTGAAAGAGAAGTGTTTAAGATGAATCTTGGCAGAGTGAGAGAGAGAGCTCGTTAAGCAGGCAGGTGTGAGCCTGGTTGCTATAGTGACCGCACCCAATGGCTCCATACACACGTACACAGACATGCGCCTCACTTTTGCTGCTTAAAATGAACAGAAAAGTCAGGCCGAAACAAATCGCTCCCAAATGAAAAGTAAAAGTCGTATTGACAAAATTCTTTCACCGTGAGCGACAGCAATGTCTAGTCTACCTAATTCTCAGTTTTCATGCCTGTGGAGCTTATTATATGGACGTGGTGACAGTGGAAAGACACCATGCTCTTCTGATTTTCAAACGAACCTTCTGAGCCATTTTAACATTAGAGTCTATGGAAGAGTTGGAGGGAGGAGGCTGTGCATTGGTGACATTTATGAAAGAACCATAACACCTAATACAATAGTAAACACATTGGATGAAAGAGGACAGCCATGGCTACGTTTTGAGGGTAAAATCATACCTGTAGAGCAAACGCTGCGGACACAGCAGCAGTTTTAAAAAAGATTTTAAGATTAATTTTTTTGCTCCTCTCACTCTAGCAGTTGAGCTGCCTCACTCTAGCCCCAACATTCCGTCCCATACACACCCATTATAAACTCTGAAACGGGTGAAAAAACATCATGAAACTTAAACTGGAACTGAAGAAAAAGTATAATAGATATTGAAAAGATAAATACAAGTTGAATAGTTGAATGTCTTGTCTTCGTTTTAAAGTTTGAATGGTGGCTCTATGTCAATGTATGTGGAAGTAGTAAGAGTTTAAAAATGAGTAAGTTGAATGAGGATTTGAAGGGTCTCCCCATTGAAATACATTATAAATTTTTGTTGAATAAAGTTGAATAAAATTAAAAATATAAATGTTAAAAATATGAAAAATAGAAGCAGTGTTGTCCAAAAGAATAGGAATCTAACGGTGTTTGAATGGTTTTTCTAAGTTGAACGGTTTTGAAGTTATAGGATTACAAAAAACGTACGGAATAGATAAAATATAATAATAATAATAACTAGAAAGTGCATTTTCTGAAGAAACTGCAGTGTGAATGCTTGAATCTGAATGTATGCACTGAAATGAATTAATTACTGAATTTAAGTTAAAAATCTTGAATGAGATAAAAAAAACAACCCGAATTTAACCTGAAAACAAAAGTGCTGAACTGCTAAAAGCTGAAGGTTACACAGAAGAAGAAGTTGGAAAAAAGCTGAAAATGTTTTAATTTTAAATTAGAAAAACCTAAGAAATGAGAAAAGAACATTTAGAGTCAGAAAACATCTGAAAGAATATTAAAAGGTCATATTCTTTGAATCACTGAATGACTAAAATGTGATCCCTCCACTTGGACCCACACAGTTTAAAAAGTTTACATCTCTGAGCTTTGAAAGACAAGATGTTGGAAAAAGAACAACGCTGGCGACGTTTTGAGGGTAAAATGATGGCTTTAACACTGTGGACACAGCAGCAGTTGAAAGAGAAGTGTTTAAGATGAATCTTGGCAGAGTGGCAGGCAGAGCTCGTTAAGCAGGCAGGTGTGAGCCTGGTTGCTATAGTGACCGCACCCAATGGCTCCATACACACGGACACAGACATGCGCCTCACTTTTGCTGCTTAAAATGAACAGAAAAGTCAGGCCGAAACAAATCGTTCCCAAATGAAAAGTAAAAGTCGTATTGACAAAATTCTTTCACTGTGAGCGACAGCAATGTCTAGTCTACCAAATTCTCAGTTTTCATGTCTGTGGAGTTTATTATATGGACGTGGTGACAGTGTAAAGACACCATGCTCTTCTGATTTTCAAACGAACCTTCTGAGCCATTTTAACATTAGAGTCTATGGAAGAGTTGGAGGGAGGAGGCTGTGCATTGGTGACATTTATGAAAGAACCATAACACCTAGTACAATAGTAAACACATTGGATGAAAGAGGACAGCCATGGCTACGTTTTGAGGGTAAAATCATACCTGTAGAGCAAACGCTGCGGACACAGCAGCAGTTTTAAAAAAGATTTTAAGATTAATTTTTTTGCTCCTCTCACTCTAGCAGTTGAGCTGTCTCACTCTAGCCCCAACATTCCGTCCCATACACACCCATTATAAACTCTGAAACGGGTGAAAAAACATCATGAAACTTAAACTGGAACTGAAGAAAAAGTATAATAGATATTGAAAAGATAAATACAAGTTGAATAGTTGAATGTCTTGTCTTCGTTTTAAAGTTTGAATGGTGGCTCTATGTCAATGTATGTGGAAGTAGTAAGAGTTTAAAAATGAGTAAGTTGAATGAGAATTTGAAGGGTCTCCCCATTGAAATACATGGGAAATTTTTGTTGAATAAAGTTGAATAAAATTAAAAATATAAATGTTAAAAATGAGAAAAATAGAAGCAATCATGTCCAAAATAATAGGAATCTAACGATGTTTGAATGGTTTTTCTAAGTTGAACGGTTTTGAAGGAGTAGGCTTTCAAAAAACGTACGGAATAGATAATAATAAAATAGAACTAGAAAGTGCATTTTCTGAAGAAACTGCAGTGTGAATGCTTGAATCTGAATGTATGCACTGAAATGAATTAATTACTGAATTTTGAGTTAAAAATATTGAATGAGATAAAAAAAAAAAAACCGAATTTAACCTGAAAACAAAAGTGCTGAACTGCTAAAAGCTGAAGGTTACACAGAAGAAGAAGTTGGAAAAAAGCTGAAAATGTTTTAATTGTAAATTAGAAAACCCTAAGAAATGAGAAAAGAACATTTAGAGTCAGAAAACATCTGAATGAATATTAAAAGGTCATATTCTTTGAATCACTGAATGACTCAAATGTGATCCCTCCACTTTGATCCACACAGTTTAAAAAGTTTAAATGCCTGAGCTTTGAAAGACACGGTGTTGGAAAGAGAACAATAATGGCGACAATTTGAGGGTAAAATGATGGCTGTAACACTGTGGACACAGCAGCAGTTGAAAGAGAAGTGCTTAAGATGAATCTTGGTACAGTGGCAGGCAGAGCTCGTTAAGCAGGCAGGTGTGAGCCTGGTTGCTATAGTGACCGCACCCAATGGCTCCATACACACGTACACAGACATGCGCCTCACTTTTGCTGCTTAAAATGAACAGAAAAGTCAGGCCGAAACAAATCGTTCCCAAATGAAAAGTAAAAGTCGTATTGACAAAATTCTTTCACCATGAGTGACAGCAATGTCTAGTCTACTGAATTCTCAGTTTTCATGTCTGTGGAGTTTATTATATGGACGTGGTGACAGTGGAAAGACACCATGCTCTTCTGATTTTCAAACAAACCTTCTGAGCCATTTTAACATTAGAGTCTATGGAAGAGTTGGAGGGAGGAGGCTGTGCATTGGTGACATTTATGAAAGAACCATAACACCTAGTACAATAGTAAACACATTGGATGAAAGAGGACAGCGATGGCTACGTTTTGAGGGTAAAATCATACCTGTAGAGCAAACGCTGCGGACACAGCAGCAGTTTTAAAAAAGATTTTAAGATTAATTTTTTTGCTCCTCTCACTCTAGCAGTTGAGCTGTCTCACTCTAGCCCCAACATTCCGTCCCATACACACCCATTATAAACTCTGAAACGGGTGAAAAAACATCATGAAACTTAAACTGGAACTGAAGAAAAAGTATAATAGATATTGAAAAGATAAATACAAGTTGAATAGTTGAATGTCTTGTCTTCGTTTTAAAGTTTGAATGGTGGCTCTATGTGAACGTATGTTGAAGTAGTAAGAGTTTAAAAATGAGTAAGTTGAATGAGAATTTGAAGGGTCTCCCCATTGAAATACATGGGAAATTTTTGTTGAATAAAGTTGAATAAAATTAAAAATATAAATGTTAAAAATATGAAAAATACAAGCAATCATGTCCAAAATAATAGGAATCTAACGATGTTTGAATGGTTTTTCTAAGTTGAACGGTTTTGAAGGAGTAGGCTTTCAAAAAACGTACGGAAAAATAAAATATAACTAGAAAAATTTGCATTTCCTGCGAAAATGCAGTGTGGATGCTTAAAGCTGAAGCTGTATGCAAAAAGTAGCTGAAAAAGCTGAAAAGTTGCAGAAATTGTAAAAACTTTGCAGAAGCAAAAGAAGTTTGCTAAAATGGAATAACTTAGCAGAACTGCAATATCTTAGAGGAAACATAATACTTGGCAGAAATAGCATAGCAGAATTTAGCAGAAATATTGTAACTTACCAGAAACATGATAACTTCTCAAAAATACAAGAATTTAGGAGAAATAGTATAAGATAACAGAAAGAATATATTTAGCCAAAAATACTTAAACATTACAGAAACACTATGATTTAGAAAAATAGTACAACAGAGCAGAAATATTGTGATTTACCAGAGACACTGTGATGAATTATGAATATTGTAATTTTAAATTGAGACTATGTTTTAGCACAAATATTATAATTTGGCAGAAATACTATAATTTAGCAGAAATACTATATTAAGCACAAATCCTATAAAAAGCAGAAATGGTATGATTAAGCACAAATACTACATTTAGTAGAAATACTTTGTTTTAGCACAAATCCCATAAAAAGCAGAAATACTGTACTATGATTTAGTAGAAAAACTATAATTAATCAGAAATACTAAATTTAGCAGAAATACTATATTAAGCACAAATACTATGAAAAGCAGAAATAGTATGATTAAGCATAAATACTACATTTAGCAGAAATACTATATTAAGCACAAATCCTATAAAAGCAGAAATAGTATATTAAGCACAAATCTTATAAAATAGCAGAAATAGTATGATTTAGCACAATAGTAATAAGTTAAACAGAAAAATTGGAAAAGCAAAATGGACAGCTGAAAAAATGCTGAACATGCTGAGGGTCCCTCAAATATACTTGTTAAATGACAAAAATCTGCAAAAAAATTTATTACAGCCACACAATCACAAATATGTACACATGAGGAAACACACATGCACAGAGAGACCCACACACAAGATCCAATTCAGTCAACCAGTCTAAATATATTGAATTTAAATCTTAGAATGAGATCATCCCATTAAAAGCCTTTCTCTCTCTCTCTCTCTCTCTCTCTCTGTCACACACACACACACACACACACACACACACACACACAGGGAGAGAGAAGTAAGTTTCTAGGTCAGCCTGGGAGCTGGTGAATTTGAATCCACCAATCAGAGAGGCTGTGCACTTTTCCCCACCAAAACAGGTGCATCTGTTTACACACGCAGCAGCACAGAGAGACACAGGATTATTGCAGTCTATTTCTCATAGTGACGACTCCCCTCAAACAAATGACCGTAATTTCCTAACCGTAGGGGCTAGAACGGTCATTCTTACACCGTTTTGTTCAGAAGAGATGGGGGAATCTTCAAGTGTTGACAATTTAATATTAAAATATGAATTTTTAGAGATATATGACATGGATGACTTGTTGACTTAGAAGCCACGAATTCCCCAATATGCAAATTTGAATGCCTGAGGCCACATATATGATTGGCTGGCTGGGAAGCTGTGCAGGCCCTGATTTGTGGATTTGAATTCCTCAGCCCTCAGATATGATTGGCTGGCTTAGAAGCCATGAAGGCCCCAATATGCAAATTTGAATGCCTCAGGACACATATATGATTGGCTGGGAAACCGTGCAGGCCCTGATTTGAAAATTTGAATGTCTAAGTCCTCACAGAGGATTGGCTGCCTGGGGACCTGGCAGAAATATATAGAAATACTATGATTAAGCATAAATACTACATTTAGTAGAAATACTATGTTTTAGCACAAATACTATAAAAAGCAGAAATACTATAATTTAGCAGAAATACTATATTAAGCACAAATCCTATAAAAAGCAGAAATAGGATGATTAAGCATAAACACTACATTTAGTAGAAATACTATGTTTGAGCAAAAGTACTATAAAAAGCAGAAATACTATAATTTAGAACAAATAGTATAAAAAGCAGAAATACTATAATTTAGCAGAAATACTATGTTAAGCACAAATCCTATAAAAAGCAGAAATACTATAATTTAGCAGAAATACTATGTTAGGCACAAATCCTATAAAAAGCAGAAATACTATAATTTAGCAGAAATACTGTATTTAGCACAAGTACCGAAAAGTACCAGAAATACTATGATTTAGCAGAATAGTAATAACTTATTGAAACACAAATGCACAGAGGGACACACAAACACAGGCTCTAATCCAGTCAACCAGTCTAACTATATTCAATTTAAATCCTACAATGACATGCTGCCAAATAAGGGCAGGGTCCTCTCTCTCCCACTAAACACACACACACACACACACACACACACACACACACACACAGAGGGAGAGAGCTGCCAAATTTAAATCCACCAATCAGAGTGGCTGTTTACGTTTTCCCGCCAAAACAGGTGCATCTTTTTACACACGCAGCAGCACAGAGAGGCACAGGATTATTGCAGCCTATTTCTCATAGTGAGGACTCCCCTCAAACAAATGACCATAATTTCCTAACCGTAGGGGCTAGAGCGGTCATTCTTACACTGTTTTGTTCAGAAGAGATGGGGGAATCTTCCAGTGTTAACAGTTTATCATTAAAATGTGAATTTTTAGAGATATATGACATGGATGACTTGTTGACTTAGAAGCCACGAATTCCCCAATATGCAAATTTGAATACCTGGAGCCCACATACATGATTGGCTGGCTGGGAAGCTGTGCAGGCCCTGATTTGTGGATTTGAATTCCTCAGCCCTCAGATATGATTGGCTGGCTTAGAAGCCATGAAGGCCCCAATATGCAAATTTGAATGCCTCAGGACACATATATGATTGGCTGGGAAGCCGTGCAGGCCCTGATTTGAAAATTTGAATTTCTCAGTCCTCACAGAGGATTGGCTGCCTGGGGACCTGGCAGAAATATATAGAAATACTATGATTAAGCATAAATACTACATTTAGTAGAAATACTATGTTTTAGCACAAATACTATAATTTAGCAGAAATACTATATTAAGCACAAATCCTATAAAAAGCAGAAATAGGATGATTAAGCATAAACACTACATTTAGTAGAAATACTATGTTTGAGCAAAAGTACTATAAAAAGCAGAAATACTATAATTTAGAACAAATAGTATAAAAAGCAGAAATACTATAATTTAGCAGAAATACTATGTTAGGCACAAATCCTATAAAAAGCAGAAATACTATAATTTAGCAGAAATACTGTATTTAGCACAAGTACCGAAAAGTACCAGAAATACTATGATTTAGCAGAATAGTAATAACTTATTGAAACACAAATGCACAGAGGGACACACAAACACAGGCTCTAATCCAGTCAACCAGTCTAACTATATTCAATTTAAATCCTACAATGACATGCTGCCAAATAAGGGCAGGGTCCTCTCTCTCCCACTAAACACACACACACACACACACACACACACACACACACACACACACACACACACACACACACACACACACACACACAGAGGGAGAGAGCTGCCAAATTTAAATCCACCAATCAGAGTGGCTGTTTACGTTTTCCCGCCAAAACAGGTGCATCTTTTTACACACGCAGCAGCACAGAGAGGCACAGGATTATTGCAGCCTATTTCTCATAGTGAGGACTCCCCTCAAACAAATGACCATAATTTCCTAACCGTAGGGGCTAGAGCGGTCATTCTTACACTGTTTTGTTCAGAAGAGATGGGGGAATCTTCCAGTGTTAACAGTTTATCATTAAAATGTGAATTTTTAGAGATATATGACATGGATGACTTGTTGACTTAGAAGCCACGAATTCCCCAATATGCAAATATGAATGCCTGAGACCACATATATGATTGGCTGGCTGGGAAGCCGTGCAGGCCCTGATTTGTGGATTTGAATTCCTCAGCCCTCAGATATGATTGGCTGGCTTAGAAGCCATGAAGGCCCCAATATGCAAATTTGAATGCCTCAGGACACATATATGATTGGCTGGGAAGCCGTGCAGGCCTTGATTTGAAAATTTGAATTTCTCAGTCCTCACAGAGGATTGGCTGCCTGGGGACCTGGCAGAAATATATAGAAATACTATGATTAAGCATAAATACTACATTTAGTAGAAATACTATGTTTTAGCACAAATACTATAAAAAGCAGAAATACTATAATTTAGCAGAAATACTATATTAAGCACAAATCCTATAAAAAGCAGAAATAGGATGATTAAGCATAAACACTACATTTAGTAGAAATACTATGTTTGAGCAAAAGTACTATAAAAAGCAGAAATACTATATTAGGCACAAATCCCATAAAAAGCAGAAATAGTATGATTAAGCATAAATACTACATTTAGTAGAAATACTATGTTTTAGCACAAATAGTATAAAAAGCAGAAATATTGTAATTTAGCAGAAATACTATATTAGGCACAAATATTATAAAATAGCAGAAATAGTATTATTTAGCACAATAGTAATAAGTTAAACAGAAAAATTGGAAAAGCAAAATGGACAGCTGAAAAAATGCTGAACATGCTGAGGGTCCCTCAAATATACTTGTTAAATGAAAAAAACAGCAAAAAAATGCACAGGGAGAGAGAAGTAAGTTTCTAGGTCAGCCTGGGAGCTGCTGAATTTGAATCCACCAATCAGAGAGCCTGTGTACTTTTTCCCGCCAAAACATGTGCCTCTTTTTACACACGCAGCACAGAGAGGCACAGGATTATTGCAGCCTATTTCTCATAGTGAGGACTCCCCTCAAACAAATGACCATAATTTCCAAACCGTAGGGGCTAGAGCGGTCATTCTTACACCGTTTTGTTCAGAAGAGATGGGGGAATCTTCCAGTGTTTACAATTTATCATTAAAATATGAATTATTAAAGATATTTGACTTGTAATGCACCATAACTGAGTAGAGCGAAGCAAAAACTGCCTTGACTTGCCCTCAAACAACGCTTTCTAACTCGAAATCTATTTGGAGTATCGATATCATTCTTTCACCGTAAGAGACAGCAGGCTTTGGTGAACAATCATGGAAATTTTCAGGTCTCTGTGGAAATCCAACAAAAAGTTATGACGAGAGAAAAAAGTGGTTCATTTCCACAGTTTGAAATCTGAAGAAATCTGAGCGAAGGACGAATTTCCTACCCTCAAACAAGTCCAACTCATTTCAGAACGGTAATAGGTGAGAAAGAAATTCTTGAATTGTGAGCGTCAGGGGTGTCTGAAGATATTCGGGGACAAGCCTCATGTCTTAACTTTGCTTCGTTAAGGAGATATGACGATTCGAATATGCCTCTCATTACAGAAATCCAGCGGTGATTTTGAACAAGCTCTCCATTCACTTTATATGGAGAGTTTTCTGACCTTGTGTTAGTCTGAGGAGATTTGCAAAAATTCTATAAATCCCACAACAATGATGGTGACATTTTCTGAAAGCCAGCAAAAATACCTACGTTTTGATGTATAATTTGTGGAAGTTGAGTGAAAATTGAGCAAGTAGCAGGAAGTTGTTCGGACATGAAGTGAAAATTGCAAAACCTTCAGTGGCACACTGGAAGCCAAGAGCATAGCAACCATAACAACACATGTATTTTGTGAAAAATCACAATTTTGCAACTCAAAACTTTAAGAGGCATAAAAGTAAAACAGTAGAAGATTTGAAAAAGCTGAATCATACCTGAATAGCCAAATAATTTGTGAACATTTTAAAATTTGAATGGTTGTTCTAGGTGAAAATATGAGGAAGTAGTTAAGTTTCAAAAACAGGCAAAATTTAGCAGAATTGCAGAAGTTTCCCATTCATTTCAATGGGACAAATTAAAGGAAAAAAGCTTAATATTTTAAAAAGTATAATAGTTAAAAATAGCAAAAATCGTAGCAGGAATTAGCAAAAATAGCTGAATAGTTTAAAGTTTGAACGGTGAAAATAGCACAAAAATTGTGGAAGTAGTTAAACGGCGAAAAGTGTACGGAAGCAACTAGAATAATAATAATAAAGAATAAAGAGAAACAGGAACTCAATAGTGTGGATGCTTAAAGCATCCACACAACTAGAAAGTGCATTTTCTGAAGAAACTGCAGTGTGAATGCTTGAATCTGAATGTATGCACTGAAATGAATTAATTACTGAATTTAAGTTAAAAATTTTGAATGAGATAAAAAAAAAACAAACCCGAATTTAACCTGAAAACAAAAGTGCTGAACTGCTAAAAGCTGAAGGTTAACACAGAAGAAGAAGTTGGAAAAAAGCTGAAAATGTTTTAATTGTAAATTAGAAAAACCTAAGAAATGAGAAAAGAACATTTAGAGTCAGAAAACATCTGAAAGAATATTAAAAGGTCATATTCTTTGAATCACTGAATGACTAAAATGTGATCCCTCCACTTGGACCCACACAGTTTAAAAAGTTTACATCTCTGAGCTTTGAAAGACAAGATGTTGGAAAAAGAACAACGATGGCGACGTTTTGAGGGTAAAATGATGGCTTTAACACTGTGGACACAGCAGCAGTTGAAAGAGAAGTGTTTAAGATGAATCTTGGTACAGTGGCAGAGAGAGCTCGTTAAGCAGGCAGGTGTGAGCCTGGTTGCTATAGTGACCGCACCCAATGGCTCCATACACACGGACACAGACATGCACCTCACTTTTGCTGCTTAAAATGAACAGAAAAGTCAGGCCGAAACAAATCGTTCCCAAATGAAAAGTAAAAGTCGTATTGACAAAATTCTTTCACTGTGAGCGACAGCAATGTCTAGTCTACCAAATTCTCAGTTTTCATGTCTGTGGAGTTTATTATATGGACGTGGTGACAGTGGAAAGACACCATGCTCTTCTGATTTTCAAACGAACCTTCTGAGCCATTTTAACATTAGAGTCTATGGAAGAGTTGGAGGGAGGAGGCTGTGCATTGGTGACATTTATGAAAGAACCATAACACCTAGTACAATAGTAAACACATTGGATGAAAGAGGACAGCCATGGCTACGTTTTGAGGGTAAAATCATACCTGTAGAGCAAACGCTGCGGACACAGCAGCAGTTTTAAAAAAGATTTTAAGATTATTTTTTTTGCTCCTCTCACTCTAGCAGTTGAGCTGCCTCACTCTAGCCCCAACATTCCGTCCCATACACACCCATTATAAATTTTGAAACGGGTGAAAAAACATCATGAAACTTAAACTGGAACTGAAGAAAAACTATAATAGATATTGAAAAGATAAATACAAGTTGAATAGTTGAATGTCTTGTCTTCGTTTTAAAGTTTGAATGGTGGCTCTATGTGAACGTATGTTGAAGTAGTAAGAGTTTAAAAATGAGTAAGTTGAATGAGAATTTGAAGGGTCTCCCCATTGAAATACATGGGAAATTTTTGTTGAATAAAGTTGAATAAAATTAAAAATATAAATGTTAAAAATGAGAAAAATACAAGCAATCATGTCCAAAAGAATAGGAATCTAACGGTGTTTGAATGGTTTTTCTAAGTTGAATGGTTTTGAAGGAGTAGGCTTTCAAAAAACGTACGGAATAGATAATAATAATAAAATGGAATAATAAAGATTAGAAGAACAATACTGTGAATGCTTTTCAAGCATTCACACTAACTAGAAAGTGCATTTTCTGAAGAAACTGCAGTGTGAATGCTTGAATCTGAATGTATGCACTGAAATGAAATAATTACTGAATTTAGGTTAAAAATTCTGAATGAGATAAAAAAAAAACCCAAATTTAACCTGAAAACAAAAGTGCTGAACTGCTAAAAGCTGAAGGTTACACAGAAGAAGAAGTTGGAAAAAAGCTGAAAATGTTTTAATTGTAAATTAGAAAAACCTAAGAAATGAGAAAAGAAAATTTAGTCAGAAAACATCTGAAAGAATATTAAAAGGTCCTATTCTTTGAATCACTGAATGACTAAAATCCCTCCACTTGGATCCACACAGTTTAAAAAATTGAAAAGTCTGAGCTTTGACAGACACAGTGTTGGAAAGAGAAGAACGATGGCGACGTTTTGAGGGTAAAATGATGGCTGTAACACTGTGGACACAGCAGCAGTTGAAAGAGAAGTGCTTAAGATGAATCTTGGTACAGTGGCAGGCAGAGCTCGTTAAGCAGGCAGGTGTGAGCCTGGTTGCTATAGTGACTGCACCCAATGGCTCCATACACACGCACACAGACATGCGCCTCACTTTTGCTGCTTAAAATGAACAGAAAAGTCAGGCCGAAACAAATCGTTCCCATATGAAAAGTACAAGTCGTATTGACAAAATTCTTTCACCGTGAGCGACAGCCATGTCTAGTCTACCAAATTCTCAGTTTTCATGCCTGTGGAGTTTATTATATGGACGTGGTGACAGTGTAAAGACACCATGCTCTTCTGATTTTCAAACGAACCTTCTGAGCCATTTTAACATTAGAGTCTATGGAAGAGTTGGAGGGAGGAGGCTGTGCATTGGTGACATTTATGAAAGAACCATAACACCTAGTACAATAGTAAACACATTGGATGAAAGAGGACAGCCATGGCTACGTTTTGAGGGTAAAATCATACCTGTAGAGCAAACGCTGTGGACACAGCAGCAGTTTTAAAAAAGATTTTAAGATTAATTTTTTTGCTCCTCTCACTCTAGCAGTTGAGCTGTCTCACTCTAGCCCCAACATTCCGTCCCATACACACCCATTATAAACTCTGAAACGGGTGAAAAAACATCATGAAACTTAAACTGGAACTGAAGAAAAAGTATAATAGATATTGAAAAGATAAATACAAGTTGAATAGTTGAATGTCTTGTCTTCATTTTAAAGTTTGAATGGTGGCTCTATGTCAATGTATGTGGAAGTAGTAAGAGTTTAAAAATGAGTAAGTTGAATGAGGATTTGAAGGGTCTCCCCATTGAAATACATTATAAATTTTTGTTGAATAAAGTTGAATAAAATTAAAAATATAAATGTTAAAAATATGAAAAATAGAAGCAGTGTTGTCCAAAAGAATAGGAATCTAACGGTGTTTGAATGGTTTTTCTAAGTTGAACGGTTTTGAAGGAGTAGGATTACAAAAAACGTACGGAATACAGAATAAAATATAATAATAATAAAGATTAGAATAACAATACTGTGAATGCTTTTCAAGCATTCACACTAATAATAAAGATTAGAAGAACAATACTGTGAATGCTTTTCAAGCATTCACACTAATAATAATAATAAAGATTAGAAGAACAATACTGTGAATGCTTTTCAAGCATTCACACTAACTAGAAAGTGCATTTTCTGAAGAAACTGCAGTGTGAATGCTTGAATCTGAATGTATGCACTGAAATGAATTAATTGCTGAATTTTGAGTTAAAAATATTGAATGAGATAAAAAAAAAAAAAGTCCGAATTTAACCTGAAAACAAAAGTGCTGAACTGCTAAAAGCTGAACGTTAGACAGAAGAAGAAGTTGGAAAAAAGTTGAAAATGTTTTAATTGTAAATTAGAAAACCCTAAGAAATGAGAAGAGAACATTTAGAGTCAGAAAACATCTGAATGAATATTAAAAGTTCATATTCTTTGAATCACTGAATGACTAAAATGTGATCCCTCCGCTTGGATCCACACAGTTTAAAAAATTTAAAAGTCTGAGCTTTGAAAGACACGGTGTTGGAAAGAGAACAATAATGGCGACAATTTGAGGGTAAAATGATGGCTGTAACACTGTGGACACAGCAGCAGTTGAAAGAGAAGTGTTTAAGATGAATCTTGGTACAGTGGCAGGCAGAGCTCGTTAAGCAGGCAGGTGTGAGCCTGGTTGCTATAGTGACCGCACCCAATGGCTCCATACACACGACACAGACATGCACCTCACTTTTGCTGCTTAAAATGAACAGAAAAGTCAGGCCGAAACAAATCGCTCCCAAATGAAAAGTATAGGTCGTATTGACGAAATTCTTTCACCGTGAGCGGCAGCAATGTCTAGTCTACCTAATTCTCAGTTTTCATGCCTGTGGAGTTTATTATATGGACGTGGTGACAGTGTAAAAACACCATGCTCTTCTGATTTTCAAACGAACCTTCTGAGCCGTTTTAACATTAGAGTCTATGGAAGAGTTGGAGGGAGGAGGCTGTGCATTGGTGACATTTACGAAAGAACCATAACACCTAGTACAATAGTAAACACATTGGATGAAAGAGGACAGCGATGGCTACGTTTTGAGGGTAAAATCATACCTGTAGAGCAAACGCTGCGGACACAGCAGCAGTTTTAAAAAAGATTTTAAGATTAATTTTTTTGCTCCTCTCACTCTAGCAGTTGAGCTGCCTCACTCTAGCCCCAACATTCCGTCCCATACACACCCATTATAAACTCTGAAACGGGTGAAAAAACATCATGAAACTTAAACTGGAACTGAAGAAAAAGTATAATAGATATTGAAAAGATAAATACAAGTTGAATAGTTGAATGTCTTGTCTTCGTTTTAAAGTTTGAATGGTGGCTCTATGTCAATGTATGTGGAAGTAGTAAGAGTTTAAAAATGAGTAAGTTGAATGAGGATTTGAAGGGTCTCCCCATTGAAATACATTATAAATTTTTGTTGAATAAAGTTGAATAAAATTAAAAATATAAATGTTAAAAATATGAAAAATAGAAGCAGTGTTGTTCAAAAGAATAGGAATCTAACGGTGTTTGAATGGTTTTTCTAAGTTGAACGGTTTTGAAGTTATAGGATTACAAAAAACGTACGGAATACAGAATAAAATATAACTAGAAAGTGCATTTTCTGAAGAAACTGCAGTGTGAATGCTTGAATCTGAATGTATGCACTGAAATGAATTAATTGCTGAATTTTGAGTTAAAAATATTGAATGAGATTAAAAAACAACAAAAAAAAAAAACGAATTTAACCTGAAAACAAAGGTGCTGAACTGCTAAAAGCTGAAGGTTACACAAAAGGAGTTGGAAAAAAACTGAAAATGTTTTAAATGTAAATTAGAAAACCCTAAGAAATGAGAAAAGAACATTTAGAGTCAGAAAACATCTGAATGAATATTAAAAGTTCATATTCTTTGAATCACTGAATGACTCAAATGTGATCCCTCCACTTTGATCCACACAGTTTAAAAAGTTTAAATGCCTGAGCTTTGAAAGATACGGTGTTGGAAAGAGAACAATAATGGCGACAATTTGAGGGTAAAATGATGGCTGTAGAGCAAACACTGTGGACACAGCAGCAGTTGAAAGAGAAGTGTTTAAGATGAATCTTGGCACAGTGGCAGGCAGAGCTCGTTAAGCAGGCAGGTGTGAGCCTGGTTGCTATAGTGACCGCACCCAATGGCTCCATACACACGTACACAGACATGCGCCTCACTTTTGCTGCTTAAAATGAACAGAAAAGTCAGGCCGAAACAAATCGCTCCCAAATGAAAAGTAAAAGTCGTATTGACAAAATTCTTTCACCGTGAGCGACAGCAATGTCTAGTCTACCTAATTCTCAGTTTTCATGCCTGTGGAGCTTATTATATGGACGTGGTGACAGTGGAAAGACACCATGCTCTTCTGATTTTCAAACGAACCTTCTGAGCCATTTTAACATTAGAGTCTATGGAAGAGTTGGAGGGAGGAGGCTGTGCATTGGTGACATTTATGAAAGAACCATAACACCTAGGACAATAGTAAACACATTGGATGAAAGAGGACAGCCATGGCTACGTTTTGAGGGTAAAATCATACCTGTAGAGCAAACGCTGTGGACACAGCAGCAGTTTTAAAAAAGATTTTAAGATTAATTTTTTTGCTCCTCTCACTCTAGCAGTTGAGCTGTCTCACTCTAGCCCCAACATTCCGTCCCATACACACCCATTATAAACTCTGAAACGGGTGAAAAAACATCATGAAACTTAAACTGGAACTGAAGAAAAAGTATAATAGATATTGAAAAGATAAATACAAGTTGAATAGTTGAATGTCTTGTCTTCGTTTTAAAGTTTGAATGGTGGCTCTATGTCAATGTATGTGGAAGTAGTAAGAGTTTAAAAATGAGTAAGTTGAATGAGGATTTGAAGGGTCTCCCCATTGAAATACATTATAAATTTTTGTTGAATAAAGTTGAATAAAATTAAAAATATAAATGTTAAAAATATGAAAAATAGAAGCAGTGTTGTCCAAAAGAATAGGAATCTAACGGTGTTTGAATGGTTTTTCTAAGTTGAACGGTTTTGAAGGAGTAGGATTACAAAAAACGTACGGAATACAGAATAAAATATAATAATAATAATAAAGATTCGAATAACAATACTGTGAATGCTTTTCAAGCATTCACACTAATAACTAGAAAGTGCATTTTCTGAAGAAACTGCAGTGTGAATGCTTGAATCTGAATGTATGCACTGAAATGAATTAATTGCTGAATTTTGAGTTAAAAATATTGAATGAGATTAAAAAACAACAAAAAAAAAAAACGAATTTAACCTGAAAACAAAGGTGCTGAACTGCTAAAAGCTGAAGGTTACACAAAAGGAGTTGGAAAAAAACTGAAAATGTTTTAAATGTAAATTAGAAAACCCTAAGAAATGAGAAAAGAACATTTAGAGTCAGAAAACATCTGAATGAATATTAAAAGTTCATATTCTTTGAATCACTGAATGACTCAAATGTGATCCCTCCACTTTGATCCACACAGTTTAAAAAGTTTAAATGCCTGAGCTTTGAAAGATACGGTGTTGGAAAGAGAACAATAATGGCGACAATTTGAGGGTAAAATGATGGCTGTAGAGCAAACACTGTGGACACAGCAGCAGTTGAAAGAGAAGTGTTTAAGATGAATCTTGGCACAGTGGCAGGCAGAGCTCGTTAAGCAGGCAGGTGTGAGCCTGGTTGCTATAGTGACCGCACCCAATGGCTCCATACACACGTACACAGACATGCGCCTCACTTTTGCTGCTTAAAATGAACAGAAAAGTCAGGCCGAAACAAATCGCTCCCAAATGAAAAGTAAAAGTCGTATTGACAAAATTCTTTCACCGTGAGCGACAGCAATGTCTAGTCTACCTAATTCTCAGTTTTCATGCCTGTGGAGCTTATTATATGGACGTGGTGACAGTGGAAAGACACCATGCTCTTCTGATTTTCAAACGAACCTTCTGAGCCATTTTAACATTAGAGTCTATGGAAGAGTTGGAGGGAGGAGGCTGTGCATTGGTGACATTTATGAAAGAACCATAACACCTAGGACAATAGTAAACACATTGGATGAAAGAGGACAGCCATGGCTACGTTTTGAGGGTAAAATCATACCTGTAGAGCAAACGCTGTGGACACAGCAGCAGTTTTAAAAAAGATTTTAAGATTAATTTTTTTGCTCCTCTCACTCTAGCAGTTGAGCTGTCTCACTCTAGCCCCAACATTCCGTCCCATACACACCCATTATAAACTCTGAAACGGGTGAAAAAACATCATGAAACTTAAACTGGAACTGAAGAAAAAGTATAATAGATATTGAAAAGATAAATACAAGTTGAATAGTTGAATGTCTTGTCTTCGTTTTAAAGTTTGAATGGTGGCTCTATGTCAATGTATGTGGAAGTAGTAAGAGTTTAAAAATGAGTAAGTTGAATGAGGATTTGAAGGGTCTCCCCATTGAAATACATTATAAATTTTTGTTGAATAAAGTTGAATAAAATTAAAAATATAAATGTTAAAAATATGAAAAATAGAAGCAGTGTTGTCCAAAAGAATAGGAATCTAACGGTGTTTGAATGGTTTTTCTAAGTTGAACGGTTTTGAAGGAGTAGGATTACAAAAAACGTACGGAATACAGAATAAAATATAATAATAATAATAAAGATTCGAATAACAATACTGTGAATGCTTTTCAAGCATTCACACTAACTAGAAAGTGCATTTTCTGAAGAAACTGCAGTGTGAATGCTTGAATCTGAATGTATGCACTGAAATGAATTAATTACTGAATTTTGAGTTAAAAATATTGAATGAGATAAAAAAAAAAAAAAAAACCCGAATTTAACCTGAAAACAAAAGTGCTGAACTGCTAAAAGCTGAAGGTTACACAGAAGAAGAAGTTGGAAAAAAGCTGAAAATGTTTTAATTGTAAATTAGAAAAACCTAAGAAATGAGAAAAGAACATTTAGAGTCAGAAAACATCTGAATGAATATTAAAAGTTCATATTCTTTGAATCACTGAATAACTAAAATGTGATCCCTCCACTTTGATCCACACAGTTTAAAAAATTTAAAAGTGTGAGCTTTAAAAGACACGGTGTTGGAAAGAGAACAACGATGGCGACGTTTTGAGGGTAAAATGATGGCTTTAACACTGTGGACACAGCAGCAGTTGAAAGAGAAGTGTTTAAGATGAATCTTGGTACAGTGGCAGGCAGAGCTCGTTAAGCAGGCAGGTGTGAGCCTGGTTGCTATAGTGACCGCACCCAATGGCTCCATACACACGACACAGACATGCACCTCACTTTTGCTGCTTAAAATGAACAGAAAAGTCAGGCCCAAACAAATCGCTCCCAAATGAAAAGTAAAAGTCGTATTGACAAAATTCTTTCACCGTGAGCGACAGCAATGTCTAGTCTACCTAATTCTCAGTTTTCATGCCTGTGGAGCTTATTATATGGACGTGGTGACAGTGGAAAGACACCATGCTCTTCTGATTTTCAAACGAACCTTCTGAGCCATTTTAACATTAGAGTCTATGGAAGAGTTGGAGGGAGGAGGCTGTGCATTGGTGACATTTATGAAAGAACCATAACACCTAGGACAATAGTAAACACATTGGATGAAAGAGGACAGCCATGGCTACGTTTTGAGGGTAAAATCATACCTGTAGAGCAAACGCTGCGGACACAGCAGCAGTTTTAAAAAAGATTTTAAGATTAATTTTTTTGCTCCTCTCACTCTAGCAGTTGAGCTGCCTCACTCTAGCCCCAACATTCCGTCCCATACACACCCATTATAAACTCTGAAACGGGTGAAAAAACATCATGAAACTTAAACTGGAACTGAAGAAAAAGTATAATAGATATTGAAAAGATAAATACAAGTTGAATAGTTGAATGTCTTGTCTTCGTTTTAAAGTTTGAATGGTGGCTCTATGTCAACGTATGTGGAAGTAGTAGGAGTTTAAAAATGAGTAAGTTGAATGAGAATTTGAAGGGTCTCCCCATTGAAATACATGGGAAATTTTTGTTGAATAAAGTTGAATAAAATTAAAAATATAAATGTTAAAAATGAGAAAAGTAGAAGCAGTCATGTCCAAAAGAATAGGAATCTAATGGTGTTTGAATGGTTTTTCTAAGTTGAACGGTTTTGAAGGAGTAGGAGTACAAAAAACGTACGGAATAGATAAAATATAATAACTAGAAAGTGCATTTTCTGAAGAAACTGCAGTGTGAATGCTTGAATCTGAATGTATGCACTGAAATGAATTAATTACTGAATTTAAGTTAAAAATCTTGAATGAGATAAAAAAAAAACCCCGAATTTAACCTGAAAACAAAAGTGCTGAACTGCTAAAAGCTGAAGGTTACACAGAAGAAGAAGTTGGAAAAAAGCTGAAAATGTTTTAATTGTAAATTAGAAAAACCTAAGAAATGAGAAAAGAACATTTAGAGTCAGAAAACATCTGAAAGAATATTAAAAGGTCATATTCTTTGAATCACTGAATGACTAAAATGTGATCCCTCCACTTGGACCCACACAGTTTAAAAAGTTTACATCTCTGAGCTTTGAAAGACAAGATGTTGGAAAAAGAACAACGATGGCGACGTTTTGAGGGTAAAATGATGGCTGTGACACTGTGGACACAGCAGCAGTTGAAAGAGAAGTGTTTAATATGAATCTTGGCACAGTGGCAGGCAGAGCTCGTTAAGCAGGCAGGTGTGAGCCTGGTTGCTATAGTGACTGCACCCAATGGCTCCATACACACGTACACAGACATGCGCCTCACTTTTGCTGCTTAAAATGAACAGAAAAGTCAGGCCGAAACAAATCGTTCCCAAATGAAAAGTAAAAGTCGTATTGACAAAATTCTTTCACCGTGAGCGACAGCAGCTTCTAGTCTACTGAATTCTCAGTTTTCATGCCTGTGGAGTTTATTATATGGACGTGGTGACAGTGGAAAGACACCATGCTCTTCTGATTTTCAAACGAACCTTCTGAGCCATTTTAACATTAGAGTC
Source organism: Copadichromis virginalis (assembly GCF_057382275.1). Taxonomy (NCBI): domain Eukaryota; kingdom Metazoa; phylum Chordata; class Actinopteri; order Cichliformes; family Cichlidae; genus Copadichromis; species Copadichromis virginalis. Next base: position 23,593,363 of record NC_140630.1, read on the forward strand.
TATGGAAGAGTTGGAAGGAGGAGGCTGTGCATTGGTGACATTTATGAAAGAACCATAACACCTAGTACAATAGTAAACACATTGGATGAAAGAGGACAGCGATGGCTACGTTTTGAGGGTAAAATCATACCTGTAGAGCAAACGCTGCAGACACAGCAGCAGTTTTAAAAAAGATTTTAAGATTAATTTTTTTGCTCCTCTCACTCTAGCAGTTGAGCTGCCTCACTCTAGCCCCAACATTCCGTCCCATACACACCCATTATAAATTTTGAAACGGGTGAAAAAACATCATGAAACTTAAACTGGAACTGAAGAAAAAGTATAATAGATATTGAAAAGATAAATACAAGTTGAATAGTTGAATGTCTTGTCTTCGTTTTAAAGTTTGAATGGTGGCTCTATGTCAATGTATGTGGAAGTAGTAAGAGTTTAAAAATGAGTAAGTTGAATGAGAATTTGAAGGGTCTCCCCATTGAAATACATGGGAAATTTTTGTTGAATAAAGTTGAATAAAATTAAAAATATAAATGTTAAAAATGAGAAAAATAGAAGCAGTCATGTCCAAAATAATAGGAATCTAACGATGTTTGAATGGTTTTTCTAAGTTGAACGGTTTTGAAGGAGTTAGATGCCAAAAAACGTACGGAATATGGAATAATAGATAATAAGAAAGATTAGAAGAACAATACTGTGAATGCTTTTCAAGCATTCACACTAATAATAAAGATTAGAAGAACAATACTGTGAATGCTTTTCAAGCATTCACACTAATAATAAAGATTAGAATAACAATACTGTGAATGCTTTTCAAGCATTCACACTAATAATAAAGATTAGAATAACAATACTGTGAATGCTTTTCAAGCATTCACACTAATAAAATAGAACTAGAAAGTGCATTTTCTGAAGAAACTGCAGTGTGAATGCTTGAATCTGAATGTATGCACTGAAATGAATTAATTACTGAATTTAAGTTAAAAATCTTGAATGAGATAAAAAAAGAAAACCCCGAATTTAACCTGAAAACAAAAGTGCTGAACTGCTAAAAGCTGAAGGTTACACAGAAGAAGAAGTTGGAAAAAAGCTGAAAATGTTTTAATTGTAAATTAGAAAAACCTAAGAAATGAGAAAAGAACATTTAGAGTCAGAAAACATCTGAAAGAATATTAAAAGGTCATATTCTTTGAATCACTGAATGACTAAAATGTGATCCCTCCACTTGGACCCACACAGTTTAAAAAGTTTACATCTCTGAGCTTTGAAAGACAAGATGTTGGAAAAAGAACAACGATGGCGACGTTTTGAGGGTAAAATGATGGCTTTAACACTGTGGACACAGCAGCAGTTGAAAGAGAAGTGTTTAAGATGAATCTTGGCAGAGTGGCAGAGAGAGCTCGTTAAGCAGGCAGGTGTGAGCCTGGTTGCTATAGTGACTGCACCCAATGGCTCCATACACACGCACACAGACATGCACCTCACTTTTGCTGCTTAAAATGAACAGAAAAGTCACGCCGAAACAAATCGTTCCCAAATGAAAAGTAAAAGTCGTATTGACAAAATTCTTTCACTGTGAGCGACAGCAATGTCTAGTCTACTGAATTCTCAGTTTTCATGTCTGTGGAGTTTATTATATGGACGTGGTGACAGTGGAAAGACACCATGCTCTTCTGATTTTCAAACGAACCTTCTGAGCCATTTTAACATTAGAGTCTATGGAAGAGTTGGAGGGAGGAGGCTGTGCATTGGTGACATTTATGAAAGAACCATAACACCTAGTACAATAGTAAACACATTGGATGAAAGAGGACAGCCATGGCTACGTTTTGAGGGTAAAATCATACCTGTAGAGCAAACGCTGTGGACACAGCAGCAGTTTTAAAAAAGATTTTAAGATTAATTTTTTTGCTCCTCTCACTCTAGCAGTTGAGCTGCCTCACTCTAGCCCCAACATTCCGTCCCATACACACCCATTATAAACTCTGAAACGGGTGAAAAAACATCATGAAACTTAAACTGGAACTGAAGACAAAGCATAATAGATATTGAAAAGATAAATGCAAGTTGAATAGTTGAATGTCTTGTCTTCGTTTTAAAGTTTGAATGGTGGCTCTATGTCAATGTATGTGGAAGTAGTAAGAGTTTAAAAATGAGTAAGTTGAATGAGGATTTGAAGGGTCTCCCCATTGAAATACATTATAAATTTTTGTTGAATAAAGTTGAATAAAATTAAAAATATAAATGTTAAAAATATGAAAAATGGAAGCAGTGTTGTCCAAAAGAATAGGAATCTAACGGTGTTGGAATGGTTTTTCTAAGTTGAACGGTTTTGAAGGAGTAGGATTACAAAAAACGTACGGAATACAGAATAAAATATAATAATAATAATAACTAGAAAGTGCATTTTCTGAAGAAACTGCAGTGTGAATGCTTGAATCTGAATGTATGCACTGAAATGAATTAATTGCTGAATTTTGAGTTAAAAATATTGAATGAGATTAAAAAAAAACAACAAAAAAAAAAAGAATTTAACCTGAAAACAAAGGTGCTGAACTGCTAAAAGCTGAAGGTTACACAGAAGAAGGAGTTGGAAAAAAACTGAAAATGTTTTAAATGTAAATTAGAAAACCCTAAGAAATGAGAAAAGAACATTTAGAGTCAGAAAACATCTGAATGAATATTAAAAGGTCATATTCTTTGAATCACTGAATGACTAAAATGTGATCCCTCCACTTTGATCCACACAGTTTAAAAAGTTTAAATGCCTGAGCTTTGAAAGATACGGTGTTGGAAAGAGAACAATAATGGCGACAATTTGAGGGTAAAATGATGGCTGTAACACTGTGGACACAGCAGCAGTTGAAAGAGAAGTGTTTAAGATGAATCTTGGCAGAGTGGCAGGCAGAGCTCGTTAAGCAGGCAGGTGTGAGCCTGGTTGCTATAGTGACCGCACCCAATGGCTCCATACACACGCACACAGACATGCACCTCACTTTTGCTGCTTAAAATGAACAGAAAAGTCAGGCCGAAACAAATCGTTCCCATATGAAAAGTACAAGTCGTATTGACGAAATTCTTTCACCGTGAGCGACAGCAGCTTCTAGTCTACTGAATTCTCAGTTTTCATGCCTGTGGAGTTTATTATATGGACGTGGTGACAGTGTAAAGACACCATGCTCTTCTGATTTTCAAACGAACCTTCTGAGCCATTTTAACATTAGAGTCTATGGAAGAGTTGGAGGGAGGAGGCTGTGCATTGGTGACATTTATGAAAGAACCATAACACCTAGTACAATAGTAAACACATTGGATGAAAGAGGACAGCGATGGCTACGTTTTGAGGGTAAAATCATACCTGTAGAGCAAACGCTGTGGACACAGCAGCAGTTTTAAAAAAGATTTTAAGATTAATTTTTTTGCTCCTCTCACTCTAGCAGTTGAGCTGCCTCACTCTAGCCCCAACATTCCGTCCCATACACACCCATTATAAACTCTGAAACGGGTGAAAAAACATCATGAAACTTAAACTGGAACTGAAGAAAAAGTATAATAGATATTGAAAAGATAAATACAAGTTGAATAGTTGAATGTCTTGTCTTCGTTTTAAAGTTTGAATGGTGGCTCTATGCCAATGTATGTGGAAGTAGTAAGAGTTTAAAAATGAGTAAGTTGAATGAGGATTTGAAGGGTCTCCCCATTGAAATACATTATAAATTTTTGTTGAATAAAGTTGAATAAAATTAAAAATATAAATGTTAAAAATATGAAAAATAGAAGCAGTGTTGTCCAAAAGAATAGGAATCTAACGGTGTTTGAATGGTTTTTCTAAGTTGAACGGTTTTGAAGGAGTAGGCTTACAAAAAACGTACGGAATACAGAATAAAATATAACTAGAAAGTGCATTTTCTGAAGAAACTGCAGTGTGAATGCTTGAATCTGAATGTATGCACTGAAATGAATTAATTACTGAATTTAAGTTAAAAATCTTGAATGAGATAAAAAAAAAAAACTGAATTTAACCTGAAAACAAAGGTGCTGAACTGCTAAAAGCTGAAGGTTACACAGAAGAAGAAGTTGGAAAAAAACTGAAAATGTTTTAAATGTAAATTAGAAAAACCTAAGAAATGAGAAAAGAACATTTAGAGTCAGAAAACATCTGAATGAATATTAAAAGGTCATATTCTTTGAATCACTGAATGACTAAAATGTGATCCCTCCACTTTGATCCACACAGTTTAAAAAGTTTAAATGTCTGAGCTTTGAAAGATACGGTGTTGGAAAGAGAACAATAATGGCGACAATTTGAGGGTAAAATGATGGCTGTAACACTGTGGACACAGCAGCAGTTGAAAGAGAAGTGTTTAAGATGAATCTTGGCAGAGTGGCAGGCAGAGCTCGTTAAGCAGGCAGGTGTGAGCCTGGTTGCTATAGTGACTGCACCCAAGGGCTCCATACACACGTACACAGACATGCACCTCACTTTTGCTGCTTAAAATGAACAGAAAAGTCAGGCCGAAACAAATCGCTCCCAAATGAAAAGTAAAAGTTGTATTGACGAAATTCTTTCACCGTGAGCGACAGCAATGTCTAGTCTACCAAATTCTCAGTTTTCATGTCTGTGGAGTTTATTATATGGACGTGGTGACAGTGGAAAGACACCATGCTCTTCTGATTTTCAAACGAACCTTCTGAGCCATTTTAACATTAGAGTCTATGGAAGAGTTGGAGGGAGGAGGCTGTGCATTGGTGACATTTACGAAAGAACCATAACACCTAGGACAATAGTAAACACATTGGATGAAAGAGGACAGCGATGGCTACGTTTTGAGGGTAAAATCATACCTGTAGAGCAAACGCTGCGGACACAGCAGCAGTTTTAAAAAAGATTTTAAGATTAATTTTTTTGCTCCTCTCACTCTAGCAGTTGAGCTGCCTCACTCTAGCCCCAACATTCCGTCCCATACACACCCATTATAAACTCTGAAACGGCTGAAAAAACATCATGAAACTTAAACTGGAACTGAAGAAAAAGTATAATAGATATTGAAAAGATAAATACAAGTTGACTAGTTGAATGTCTTGTCTTCGTTTTAAAGTTTGAATGGTGGCTCTATGTCAATGTATGTGGAAGTAGATACAGTTTAAAGAGGAGGAAGTTGAATGAGAATTTGAAGGGTCTCCCCATTGAAATACATTATAAATTTTTGTTGAAAAAAGTTGAATAAAATTAAAAATATAAATGTTAAAAATGAGAAAAATAGAAGCAATGTTGTCCAAAAGAATAGGAATCTAACGGTGTTTGAATGGTTTTTCTAAGTTGAACGGTTTTGAAGGAGTAGGCTTTCAAAAAACGTACGGAATAGATAATAATAATAAAATATAATAATAAAGATTAGAAGAACAATACTGTGAATGCTTTTCAAGCATTCACACTAATAATAATAATAAAGATTAGAATAACAATACTGTGAATGCTTTTCAAGCATTCACACTAATAATAATAACTAGAAAGTGCATTTTCTGAAGAAACTGCAGTGTGAATGCTTGAATCTGAATGTATGCACTGAAATGAATTAATTGCTGAATTTTGAGTTAAAAATATTGAATGAGATAAAAAAAAAAACAACTCCGAATTTAACCTGAAAATAAAAGTCCTGAACTGCTAAAAGCTGAAGGTTACACAGAAGAGGAAGTTGGAAAAAAGCTGAAAATGTTTTAATTGTAAATTAGAAAACCCTAAGAAATGAGAAAAGAACATTTAGAGTCAGAAAACATCTGAATGAATATTAAAAGATCATATTCTTTGAATCACTGAATGACTCAAATGTGATCCCTCCACTTTGATCCACACAGTTTAAAAAGTTTAAATGCCTGAGCTTTGAAAGATACGGTGTTGGAAAGAGAACAATAATGGCGACAATTTGAGGGTAAAATGATGGCTGTAACACTGTGGACACAGCCGCAGTTGAAAGAGAAGTGCTTAAGATGAATCTTGGTACAGTGGCAGGCAGAGCTCGTTAAGCAGGCAGGTGTGAGCCTGGTTGCTATAGTGACCGCACCCAATGGCTCCATACACACGTACACAGACATGCGCCTCACTTTTGCTGCTTAAAATGAACAGAAAAGTCAGGCCGAAACAAATCGTTCCCAAATGAAAAGTAAAAGTCGTATTGACAAAATTCTTTCACCGTGAGCGACAGCAGCTTCTAGTCTACTGAATTCTCAGTTTTCATGCCTGTGGAGTTTATTATATGGACGTGGTGACAGTGTAAAAACACCATGCTCTTCTGATTTTCAAACGAACCTTCTGAGCCATTTTAACATTAGAGTCTATGGAAGAGTTGGAGGGAGGAGGCTGTGCATTGGTGACATTTACGAAAGAACCATAACACCTAGGACAATAGTAAACACATTGGATGAAAGAGGACAGCGATGGCTACGTTTTGAGGGTAAAATCATACCTGTAGAGCAAACGCTGCGGACACAGCAGCAGTTTTAAAAAAGATTTTAAGATTAATTTTTTTGCTCCTCTCACTCTAGCAGTTGAGCTGCCTCACTCTAGCCCCAACATTCCGTCCCATACACACCCATTATAAACTCTGAAACGGGTGAAAAAACATCATGAAACTTAAACTGGAACTGAAGAAAAAGTATAATAGATATTGAAAAGATAAATACAAGTTGAATAGTTGAATGTCTTGTCTTCGTTTTAAAGTTTGAATGGTGGCTCTATGTCAATGTATGTGGAAGTAGATACAGTTTAAAGAGGAGGAATTTGAATGAGAATTTGAAGGGTCTCTCCATTGAAATACATTATAAATTTTTGTTAAATAAAGTTGAATAAAATTAAAAATATAAATGTTAAAAATGAGAAAAATAGAAGCAGTCATGTCCAAAAGAATAGGAATCTAACGGTGTTTGAATCGTTTTTCTAAGTTGAACGGTTTTGAAGGAGTTAGATGCCAAAAAACGTACGGAATATGGAATAATAGATAATAAGAAAGATTAGAAGAACAATACTGTGAATGCTTTTCAAGCATTCACACTAATAATAATAAAGATTAGAAGAACAATACTGTGAATGCTTTTCAAGCATTCACACTAACTAGAAAGTGCATTTTCTGAAGAAACTGCAGTGTGAATGCTTGAATCTGAATGTATGCACTGAAATGAATTAATTGCTGAATTTTGAGTTAAAAATATTGAATGAGATAAAAAAAAAAAAAAAACCGAATTTAACATGAAAACAAAAGTGCTGAACTGCTAAAAGCTGAAGGTTACACAGAAGAAGAAGTTGGAAAAAAGCTGAAAATGTTTTAATTGTAAATTAGAAAAACCTAAGAAATGAGAAAAGAACATTTAGAGTCAGAAAACATCTGAATGAATATTAAAAGGTCATATTCTTTGAATCACTGAATGACTCAAATGTGATCCCTCCACTTTGATCCACACAGTTTAAAAAGTTTAAATGCCTGAGCTTTGAAAGATACAGTGTTGGAAAGAGAACAATAATGGCGACAATTTGAGGGTAAAATGATGGCTGTAACACTGTGGACACAGCAGCAGTTGAAAGAGAAGTGTTTAAGATGAATCTTGGTACAGTGGCAGGCAGAGCTCGTTAAGCAGGCAGGTGTGAGCCTGGTTGCTATAGTGACCGCACCCAATGGCTCCATACACACGGACACAGACATGCACCTCACTTTTGCTGCTTAAAATGAACAGAAAAGTCAGGCCGAAACAAATCGTTCCCAAATGAAAAGTAAAAGTCGTATTGACAAAATTCTTTCACTGTGAGCGACAGCAATGTCTAGTCTACCAAATTCTCAGTTTTCATGTCTGTGGAGTTTATTATATGGACGTGGTGACAGTGGAAAGACACCATGCTCTTCTGATTTTCAAACGAACCTTCTGAGCCATTTTAACATTAGAGTCTATGGAAGAGTTGGAGGGAGGAGGCTGTGCATTGGTGACATTTATGAAAGAACCATAACACCTAGTACAATAGTAAACACATTGGATGAAAGAGGACAGCCATGGCTACGTTTTGAGGGTAAAATCATACCTGTAGAGCAAACGCTGCGGACACAGCAGCAGTTTTAAAAAAGATTTTAAGATTAATTTTTTTGCTCCTCTCACTCTAGCAGTTGAGCTGCCTCACTCTAGCCCCAACATTCCGTCCCATACACACCCATTATAAACTCTGAAACGGCTGAAAAAACATCATGAAACTTAAACTGGAACTGAAGAAAAAGTATAATAGATATTGAAAAGATAAATACAAGTTGAATAGTTGAATGTCTTGTCTTCGTTTTAAAGTTTGAATGGTGGCTCTATGTCAACGTATGTTGAAGTAGTAAGAGTTTAAAAATGAGTAAGTTGAATGAGAATTTGAAGGGTCTCCCCATTGAAATACATGGGAAATTTTTGTTGAATAAAGTTGAATAAAATTAAAAATATAAATGTTAAAAATGAGAAAAATAGAAGCAATGTTGTCCAAAATAATAGGAATCTAACGATGTTTGAATGGTTTTTCTAAGTTGAACGGTTTTGAAGGAGTAGGCTTTCAAAAAACGTACGGAATACAGAATAAAATATAATAACTAGAAAGTGCATTTTCTGAAGAAACTGCAGTGTGAATGCTTGAATCTGAATGTATGCACTGAAATGAATAAAATGCTGAATTTAATTTAAAAATCTTGAATGAGATAAAAAAAAAAAACGAATTTAACCTGAAAACAAAAGTGCTGAACTGCTAAAAGCTGAAGGTTACACAGAAGAAGGAGTTGGAAAAAAACTGAAAATGTTTTAAATGTAAATTAGAAAACCCTAAGAAATGAGAAAAGAACATTTAGAGTCAGAAAACATCTGAATGAATATTAAAAGGTCATATTCTTTGAATCACTGAATGACTCAAATGTGATCCCTCCACTTTGATCCACACAGTTTAAAAAGTTTAAATGCCTGAGCTTTGAAAGATACGGTGTTGGAAAGAGAACAATAATGGCAACAATTTGAGGGTAAAATGATGGCTGTAACACTGTGGACACAGCAGCAGTTGAAAGAGAAGTGCTTAAGATGAATCTTGGTACAGTGGCAGGCAGAGCTCGTTAAGCAGGCAGGTGTGAGCCTGGTTGCTATAGTGACCGCACCCAATGGCTCCATACACACGTACACAGACATGCGCCTCACTTTTGCTGCTTAAAATGAACAGAAAAGTCAGGCCCAAACAAATCGCTCCCAAATGAAAAGTAAAAGTTGTATTGACATAATTCTTTCACCGTGAGCGACAGCAATGTCTAGTCTACTGAATTCTCAGTTTTCATGCCTGTGGAGTTTATTATATGGACGTGGTGACAGTGGAAAGACACCATGCTCTTCTGATTTTCAAACGAACCTTCTGAGCCATTTTAACATTAGAGTCTATGGAAGAGTTGGAGGGAGGAGGCTGTGCATTGGTGACATTTATGAAAGAACCATAACACCTAGTACAATAGTAAACACATTGGATGAAAGAGGACAGCCATGGCTACGTTTTGAGGGTAAAATCATACCTGTAGAGCAAACGCTGCGGACACAGCAGCAGTTTTAAAAAAGATTTTAAGATTAATTTTTTTGCTCCTCTCACTCTAGCAGTTGAGCTGCCTCACTCTAGCCCCAACATTCCGTCCCATACACACCCATTATAAACTCTGAAACGGGTGAAAAAACATCATGAAACTTAAACTGGAACTGAAGAAAAAGTATAATAGATATTGAAAAGATAAATACAAGTTGAATAGTTGAATGTCTTGTCTTCGTTTTAAAGTTTGAATGGTGGCTCTATGTCAATGTATGTGGAAGTAGTAAGAGTTTAAAAATGAGTAAGTTGAATGAGAATTTGAAGGGTCTCCCCATTGAAATACATGGGAAATTTTTGTTGAATAAAGTTGAATAAAATTAAAAATATAAATGTTATAAATGAGAAAAATAGAAGCAATGTTGTCCAAAATAATAGGAATCTAACGGTGTTTGAATGGTTTTTCTAAGTTGAACGGTTTTGAAGGAGTAGGCTTTCAAAAAACGTACGGAATACAGAATAAAATATAACTAGAAAGTGCATTTTCTGAAGAAACTGCAGTGTGAATGCTTGAATCTGAATGTATGCACTGAAATGAATTAATTGCTGAATTTTGAGTTAAAACTTTTTTAATGAGATAAAAAAAAAAAAACCCAAATTTAACCTGAAAACAAAAGTGCTGAACTGCTAAAAGCTGAAGGTTACACAGAAGAAGAAGTTGGAAAAAAGCTGAAAATGTTTTAATTGTAAATTAGAAAAACCTAAGAAATGAGAAAAGAACATTTAGAGTCAGAAAACATCTGAAAGAATATTAAAAGGTCATATTCTTTGAATCACTGAATGACTAAAATGTGATCCCTCCACTTGGATCCACACAGTTTAAAAAGTTTACATCTCTGAGCTTTGAAAGACAAGATGTTGGAAAGAGAACAACGATGGCGACGTTTTGAGGGTAAAATGATGGCTTTAACACTGTGGACACAGCAGCAGTTGAAAGAGAAGTGTTTAAGATGAATCTTGGTACAGTGGCAGAGAGAGCTCGTTAAGCAGGCAGGTGTGAGCCTGGTTGCTATAGTGACTGCACCCAAGGGCTCCATACACACGTACACAGACATGCACCTCACTTTTGCTGCTTAAAATGAACAGAAAAGTCAGGCCGAAACAAATCGCTCCCAAATGAAAAGTAAAAGTCGTATTGACAAAATTCTTTCACCGTGAGCGACAGCAATGTCTAGTCTACCTAATTCTCAGTTTTCATGCCTGTGGAGCTTATTATATGGACGTGGTGACAGTGGAAAGACACCATGCTCTTCTGATTTTCAAACAAACCTTCTGAGCCATTTTAACATTAGAGTCTATGGAAGAGTTGGAGGGAGGAGGCTGTGCATTGGTGACATTTATGAAAGAACCATAACACCTAGTACAATAGTAAACACATTGGATGAAAGAGGACAGCCATGGCTACGTTTTGAGGGTAAAATCATACCTGTAGAGCAAACGCTGTGGACACAGCAGCAGTTTTAAAAAAGATTTTAAGATTAATTTTTTTGCTCCTCTCACTCTAGCAGTTGAGCTGTCTCACTCTAGCCCCAACATTCCGTCCCATACACACCCATTATAAACTCTGAAACGGGTGAAAAAACATCATGAAACTTAAACTGGAACTGAAGAAAAAGTATAATAGATATTGAAAAGATAAATACAAGTTGAATAGTTGAATGTCTTGTCTTCGTTTTAAAGTTTGAATGGTGGCTCTATGTCAACGTATGTGGAAGTAGTAAGAGTTTAAAAATGAGTAAGTTGAATGAGAATTTGAAGGGTCTCCCCATTGAAATACATGGGAAATTTTTGTTGAATAAAGTTGAATAAAATTAAAAATATAAATGTTAAAAATGAGAAAAATAGAAGCACACCATTCCAAAAGAAGAGGAATCTAATGGTGTTTGAATGGTTTTTCTAAGTTGAACGGTTTTGAAGGAGATAGTCGGCGAAAAACGTACGGAATAGGAAAAAATAATAATAAAGATTAGAAGAACAATACTGTGAATGCTTTTCAAGCATTCACACTAATAATAAAGATTAGAAGAACAATACTGTGAATGCTTTTCAAGCATTCACACTAACTAGAAAGTGCATTTTCTGAAGAAACTGCAGTGTGAATGCTTGAATCTGAATGTATGCACTGAAATGAATTAATTGCTGAATTTTGAGTTAAAAATGTTGAATGATAAAAAAAAAAAACCCGAATTTAACGTGAAAACAAAAGTGCTGAACTGCTAAAAGCTGAAGGTTACACAGAAGAAGAAGTTGGAAAAAAGCTGAAAATGTTTTAATTGTAAATTAGAAAAATCTAAGAAATGAGAAAAGAAACTTTAGAGTCAGAAAACACCTGAATGAATATTAAAAGTTCATATTCTTTGAATCACTGAATGACTAAAATGTGAGCCCTCCACTTGGATCCACACAGTTTTAAAGGTTTACATCTCTGAGCTTTTGAAAGACACGGTGTTGGAAAGAGAAGAACGATGGATACGTTTTGAGGGTAAAATGATGGCTGTAGAGCAAACACTGTGGACACAGCAGCAGTTGAAAGAGAAGTGTTTAAGATGAATCTTGGCACAGTGGCAGAGAGAGCTCGTTAAGCAGACACGTGTGAGCCTGGTTGCTATAGTGACTGCACCCAATGGCTCCATACACGGACACAGACATGCACCTCACTTTTGCTGCTTAAAATGAACAGAAAAGTCAGCCCCAAACAAATCGCTCCCAAATGAAAAGTACAAGTCGTATTGACGAAATTCTTTCACCGTGAGCGACAGCAATGTCTAGTCTACTGAATTCTCAGTTTTCATGCCTGTGGAGTTTATTATATGGACGTGGTGACAGTGTAAAGACACCCTGTACTTCTGATTTTCAAACGAACCTTCTGAGCCATTTTAACATTAGAGTCTATGGAAGAGTTGGAGGGAGGAGGCTGTGCATTGGTGACATTTATGAAAGAACCATAACACCTAGTACAATAGTAAACACATTGGATGAAAGAGGACCGCCATGGCTACGTTTTGAGGGTAAAATCATACCTGTAGAGCAAACGCTGCGGACACAGCAGCAGTTTTAAAAAAGATTTTAAGATTATTTTTTTTGCTCCTCTCACTCTAGCAGTTGAGCTGCCTCACTCTAGCCCCAACATTCCGTCCCATACACACCCATTATAAACTCTGAAACGGGTGAAAAAACATCATGAAACTTAAACTGGAACTGAAGAAAAAGTATAATAGATATTGAAAAGATAAATGCAAGTTGAATAGTTGAATGTCTTGTCTTCGTTTTAAAGTTTGAATGGTGGCTCTATGTCAATGTATGTGGAAGTAGTAAGAGTTTAAAAATGAGTAAGTTGAATGAGGATTTGAAGGGTCTCCCCATTGAAATACATTATAAATTTTTGTTGAATAAAGTTGAATAAAATTAAAAATATAAATGTTAAAAATATGAAAAATGGAAGCAGTGTTGTCCAAAAGAATAGGAATCTAACGATGTTTGAATGGTTTTTCTAAGTTGAACGGTTTTGAAGGAGTAGGATTACAAAAAACGTACGGAATACAGAATAAAATATAATAATAATAATAATAATAATAATAAAGATTACAACAACAATACTGTGAATGCTTTTCAAGCATTCACACTAATAACTAGAAAGTGCATTTTCTGAAGAAACTGCAGTGTGAATGCTTGAATCTGAATGTATGCACTGAAATGAATTAATTACTGAATTTAAGTTAAAAATATTGAATGAAATAAAAAAAAAACCAAACAAAAAAACAAATTTAACCTGAAAACAAAGGTGCTGAACTGCTAAAAGCTGAAGGTTACACAGAAGAAGAAGTTGGAAAAAAACTGAAAATGTTTTAATTGTAAATTAGAAAACCCTAAGACATGAGAAAAGAACATTTAGAGTCAGAAAACATCTGAATGAATATTAAAAGGTCATATTCTTTGAATCACTGAATGACTCAAATGTGATCCCTCCACTTGGACCCACACAGTTTAAAAAGTTTACATCTCTGAGCTTTGAAAGACAAGATGTTGGAAAAAGAACAACGATGGCGACGTTTTGAGGGTAAAATGATGGCTTTAACACTGTGGACACAGCAGCAGTTGAAAGAGAAGTGTTTAAGATGAATCTTGGCAGAGTGAGAGAGAGAGCTCGTTAAGCAGGCAGGTGTGAGCCTGGTTGCTATAGTGACTGCACCCAAGGGCTCCATACACACGTACACAGACATGCACCTCACTTTTGCTGCTTAAAATGAACAGAAAAGTCAGGCCGAAACAAATCGTTCCCAAATGAAAAGTAAAAGTCGTATTGACGAAATTCTTTCACCGTGAGCGACAGCAATGTCTAGTCTACCAAATTCTCAGTTTTCATGTCTGTGGAGTTTATTATATGGACGTGGTGACAGTGGAAAGACACCATGCTCTTCTGATTTTCAAACGAACCTTCTGAGCCATTTTAACATTAGAGTCTATGGAAGAGTTGGAAGGAGGAGGCTGTGCATTGGTGACATTTATGAGAGAACCGTAACACCTAGGACAATAGTAAACACATTGGATGAAAGAGGACAGCCATGGCTACGTTTTGAGGGTAAAATCATACCTGTAGAGCAAACGCTGCGGACACAGCAGCAGTTTTAAAAAAGATTTTAAGATTAATTTTTTTGCTCCTCTCACTCTAGCAGTTGAGCTGCCTCACTCTAGCCCCAACATTCCGTCCCATACACACCCATTATAAACTCTGAAACGGCTGAAAAAACATCATGAAACTTAAACTGGAACTGAAGAAAAAGTATAATAGATATTGAAAAGATAAATACAAGTTGAATAGTTGAATGTCTTGTCTTCGTTTTAAAGTTTGAATGGTGGCTCTATGTCAATGTATGTGGAAGTAGTAAGAGTTTAAAAATGAATAAGTTGAATGAGAATTTGAAGGGTCTCCCCATTGAAATACATTATAAATTTTTGTTGAATAAAGTTGAATAAAATTAAAAATATAAATGTTAAAAATATGAAAAATAGAAGCAGTGTTGTCCAAAAGAATAGGAATCTAACGGTGTTTGAATGGTTTTTCTAAGTTGAACGGTTTTGAAGGAGTAGGCTTTCAAAAAACGTACGGAAAAATAATAAAATATAACTAGAAAGTGCATTTTCTGAAGAAACTGCAGTGTGAATGCTTGAATCTGAATGTATGCATTGAAATGAAATAATTACTGAATTTAAGTTAAAAATTTTGAATGAGATAAAAAAAAAAAACAAAACCCGAATTTAACCTGAAAACAAAAGTGCTGAACTGCTAAAAGCTGAAGGTTACACAGAAGAAGAAGTTGGAAAAAAGCTGAAAATGTTTTAATTGTAAATTAGAAAAACCTAAGAAATGAGAAAAGAACATTTAGAGTCAGAAAACATCTGAAAGAATATTAAAAGGTCATATTCTTTGAATCACTGAATGACTAAAATGTGATCCCTCCACTTGGACCCACACAGTTTAAAAAGTTTACATCTCTGAGCTTTGAAAGACAAGATGTTGGAAAAAGAACAACGATGGCGACGTTTTGAGGGTAAAATGATGGCTGTAACACTGTGGACACAGCAGCAGTTGAAAGAGAAGTGTTTAAGATGAATTTTGGCAGAGTGGCAGAGAGAGCTCGTTAAGCAGGCAGGTGTGAGCCTGGTTGCTATAGTGACCGCACCCAATGGCTCCATACACACGTACACAGACATGCGCCTCACTTTTGCTGCTTAAAATGAACAGAAAAGTCAGGCCGAAACAAATCGTTCCCAAATGAAAAGTAAAAGTCGTATTGACAAAATTCTTTCACCGTGAGTGACAGCAATGTCTAGTCTACTGAATTCTCAGTTTTCATGCCTGTGGAGTTTATTATATGGACGTGGTGACAGTGGAAAGACACCATGCTCTTCTGATTTTCAAACGAACCTTCTGAGCCATTTTAACATTAGAGTCTATGGAAGAGTTGGAGGGAGGAGGCTGTGCATTGGTGACATTTATGAAAGAACCATAACACCTAGTACAATAGTAAACACATTGGATGAAAGAGGACAGCCATGGCTACGTTTTGAGGGTAAAATCATACCTGTAGAGCAAACGCTGCGGACACAGCAGCAGTTTTAAAAAAGATTTTAAGATTATTTTTTTTGCTCCTCTCACTCTAGCAGTTGAGCTGCCTCACTCTAGCCCCAACATTCCGTCCCATACACACCCATTATAAACTCTGAAACGGGTGAAAAAACATCATGAAACTTAAACTGGAACTGAAGAAAAAGTATAATAGATATTGAAAAGATAAATACAAGTTGAATAGTTGAATGTCTTGTCTTCGTTTTAAAGTTTGAATGGTGGCTCTATGTGAACGTATGTTGAAGTAGTAAGAGTTTAAAAATGAGTAAGTTGAATGAGAATTTGAAGGGTCTCCCCATTGAAATACATGGGAAATTTTTGTTGAATAAAGTTGAATAAAATTAAAAATATAAATGTTAAAAATGAGAAAAATACAAGCAATCATGTCCAAAAGAATAGGAATCTAATGGTGTTTGAATGGTTTTTCTAAGTTGAACGGTTTTGAAGGAGTAGGCTTTCAAAAAACGTACGGAATAGATAATAAAATATAAGAATAAAGATTAGAAGAACAATACTGTGAATGCTTTTCAAGCATTCACACTAATAACTAGAAAGTGCATTTTCTGAAGAAACTGCAGTGTGAATGCTTGAATCTGAATGTATGCACTGAAATGAATTAATTGCTGAATTTTGAGTTAAAAATATTGAATGAAATAAAAAAACAAACAAAAAAAACAACCCGAATTTAACCTGAAAACAAAGGTGCTGAACTGCTAAAAGCTGAAGGTTACACAGAAGAAGAAGTTGGAAAAAAGCTGAAAATGTTTTAAATGTAAATTAGAAAACCCTAAGAAATGAGAAAAGAACATTTAGAGTCAGAAAACATCTGAATGAATATTAAAAGGTCATATTCTTTGAATCACTGAATGACTAAAATGTGATCCCTCCACTTTGATCCACACAGTTTAAAAAATTTAAAAGTGTGAGCTTTAAAAGACACGGTGTTGGAAAGAGAACAACGATGGCGACGTTTTGAGGGTAAAATGATGGCTTTAACACTGTGGACACAGCAGCAGTTGAAAGAGAAGTGTTTAAGATGAATCTTGGCAGAGTGGCAGGCAGAGCTCGTTAAGCAGGCAGGTGTGAGCCTGGTTGCTATAGTGACCGCACCCAATGGCTCCATACACACGACACAGACATGCACCTCACTTTTGCTGCTTAAAATGAACAGAAAAGTCAGGCCGAAACAAATCGTTCCCAAATGAAAAGTACATGTCGTACTGACAAAATTCTTTCACCGTGAGCGACAGCCATGTCTAGTCTACCAAATTCTCAGTTTTCATGCCTGTGGAGCTTATTATATGGACGTGGTGACAGTGGAAAGACACCATGCTCTTCTGATTTTCAAACGAACCTTCTGAGCCATTTTAACATTAGAGTCTATGGAAGAGTTGGAGGGAGGAGGCTGTGCATTGGTGACATTTATGAAAGAACCATAACACCTAGTACAATAGTAAACACATTGGATGAAAGAGGACAGCCATGGCTACGTTTTGAGGGTAAAATCATACCTGTAGAGCAAACGCTGCGGACACAGCAGCAGTTTTAAAAAAGATTTTAAGATTTATTTTTTTGCTCCTCTCACTCTAGCAGTTGAGCTGCCTCACTCTAGCCCCAACATTCCGTCCCATACACACCCATTATAAACTCTGAAACGGGTGAAAAAACATCATGAAACTTAAACTGGAACTGAAGAAAAAGTATAATAGATATTGAAAAGATAAATACAAGTTGAATAGTTGAATGTCTTGTCTTCGTTTTAAAGTTTGAATGGTGGCTCTATGTCAATGTATGTGGAAGTAGTAAGAGTTTAAAAATGAGTAAGTTGAATGAGAATTTGAAGGGTCTCCCCATTGAAATACATGGGAAATTTTTGTTGAATAAAGTTGAATAAAATTAAAAATATAAATGTTAAAAATGAGAAAAATAGAAGCAGTCATGTCCAAAATAATAGGAATCTAACGATGTTTGAATGGTTTTTCTAAGTTGAACGGTTTTGAAGGAGTAGGCTTTCAAAAAACGTACGGAATAAGAAAATATAACTAGAAAGTGCATTTTCTGAAGAAACTGCAGTGTGAATGCTTGAATCTGAATGTATGCATTGAAATGAAATAATTACTGAATTTAAGTTAAAAGTTTTGAATGAGATTAAAAAAAAAACCCGAATTTAACCTGAAAACAAAAGTGCTGAACTGCTAAAAGCTGAAGGTTACACAGAAGAAGAAGTTGGAAAAAAGCTGAAAATGTTTTAATTGTAAATTAGAAAAACCTAAGAAATGAGAAAAGAACATTTAGAGTCAGAAAACATCTGAAAGAATATTAAAAGGTCATATTCTTTGAATCACTGAATGACTAAAATGTGATCCCTCCACTTGGATCCACACAGTTTAAAAAGTTTAAATGTCTGAGCTTTGAAAGACAAGATGTTGGAAAGAGAACAACGATGGCGACGTTTTGAGGGTAAAATGATGGCTTTAACACTGTGGACACAGCAGCAGTTGAAAGAGAAGTGTTTAAGATGAATCTTGGCAGAGTGGCAGGCAGAGCTCGTTAAGCAGGCAGGTGTGAGCCTGGTTGCTATAGTGACCGCACCCAATGGCTCCATACACACGACACAGACATGCACCTCACTTTTGCTGCTTAAAATGAACAGAAAAGTCAGGCCGAAACAAATCGCTCCCAAATGAAAAGTACATGTCGTACTGACAAAATTCTTTCACCGTGAGCGACAGCCATGTCTAGTCTACCTAATTCTCAGTTTTCATGCCTGTGGAGCTTATTATATGGACGTGGTGACAGTGTAAAGACACCATGCTCTTCTGATTTTCAAACGAACCTTCTGAGCCATTTTAACATTAGAGTCTATGGAAGAGTTGGAGGGAGGAGGCTGTGCATTGGTGACATTTATGAAAGAACCATAACACCTAGGACAATAGTAAACACATTGGATGAAAGAGGACAGCCATGGCTACGTTTTGAGGGTAAAATCATACCTGTAGAGCAAACGCTGCGGACACAGCAGCAGTTTTAAAAAAGATTTTAAGATTAATTTTTTTGCTCCTCTCACTCTAGCAGTTGAGCTGTCTCACTCTAGCCCCAACATTCCGTCCCATACACACCCATTATAAACTCTGAAACGGGTGAAAAAACATCATGAAACTTAAACTGGAACTGAAGAAAAAGTATAATAGATATTGAAAAGATAAATACAAGTTCAATAGTTGAATGTCTTGTCTTCGTTTTAAAGTTTGAATGGTGGCTCTATGTCAATGTATGTGGAAGTAGTAAGAGTTTAAAAATGAGTAAGTTGAATGAGGATTTGAAGGGTCTCCCCATTGAAATACATTATAAATTTTTGTTGAATAAAGTTGAATAAAATTAAAAATATAAATGTTAAAAATATGAAAAATAGAAGCAGTGTTGTCCAAAAGAATAGGAATCTAACGGTGTTTGAATGGTTTTTCTAAGTTGAACGGTTTTGAAGGAGTAGGCTTTCAAAAAACGTACGGAAAAATAATAAAATATAATAATAATAAAGATTAGAAGAACAATACTGTGAATGCTTTTCAAGCATTCACACTAATAATAAAGATTAGAAGAACAATACTGTGAATGCTTTTCAAGCATTCACACTAATAAAGATTCGAATAACAATACTGTGAATGCTTTTCAAGCATTCACACTAATAAAGATTAGAAGAACAATACTGTGAATGCTTTTCAAGCATTCACACTAACTAGAAAGTGCATTTTCTGAAGAAACTGCAGTGTGAATGCTTGAATCTGAATGTATGCATTGAAATGAAATAATTACTGAATTTAAGTTAAAAATTTTGAATGAGATTAAAAAAAAACCCCGAATTTAACCTGAAAACAAAAGTGCTGAACTGCTAAAAGCTGAAGGTTACACAGAAGAAGAAGTTGGAAAAAAGCTGAAAATGTTTTAATTGTAAATTAGAAAAACCTAAGAAATGAGAAAAGAACATTTAGAGTCAGAAAACATCTGAAAGAATATTAAAAGGTCATATTCTTTGAATCACTGAATGACTAAAATGTGATCCCTCCACTTGGATCCACACAGTTTAAAAAGTTTACATCTCTGAGCTTTGAAAGACAAGATGTTGGAAAGAGAACAACGATGGCGACGTTTTGAGGGTAAAATGATGGCTGTAACACTGTGGAGATAGCAGCAGTTGAAAGAGAAGTGTTTAAGATGAATCTTGGCAGAGGGAGAGAGAGAGCTCGTTAAGCAGGCAGGTGTGAGCCTGGTTGCTATAGTGACCGCACCCAAGGGCTCCATACACACGTACACAGACATGCACCTCACTTTTGCTGCTTAAAATGAACAGAAAAGTCAGGCCGAAACAAATCGCTCCCAAATGAAAAGTAAAAGTCGTATTGACAAAATTCTTTCACCGTGAGCGACAGCAATGTCTAGTCTACCTAATTCTCAGTTTTCATGCCTGTGGAGCTTATTATATGGACATGGTGACAGTGGAAAGACACCATGCTCTTCTGATTTTCAAACGAACCTTCTGAGCCATTTTAACATTAGAGTCTATGGAAGAGTTGGAGGGAGGAGGCTGTGCATTGGTGACATTTATGAAAGAACCATAACACCTAGTACAATAGTAAGCACATTGGATGAAAGAGGACAGCCATGGCTACGTTTTGAGGGTAAAATCATACCTGTAGAGCAAACGCTGTGGACACAGCAGCAGTTTTAAAAAAGATTTTAAGATTAATTTTTTTGCTCCTCTCACTCTAGCAGTTGAGCTGCCTCACTCTAGCCCCAACATTCCGTCCCATACACACCCATTATAAACTCTGAAACGGGTGAAAAAACATCATGAAACTTAAACTGGAACTGAAGAAAAAGTATAATAGATATTGAAAAGATAAATACAAGTTGAATAGCTGAATGTCTTGTCTTCGTTTTAAAGTTTGAATGGTGGCTCTATGTCAATGTATGTGGAAGTAGTAAGAGTTTAAAAATGAGTAAGTTGAATGAGGATTTGAAGGGTCTCCCCATTGAAATACATTATAAATTTTTGTTGAATAAAGTTGAATAAAATTAAAAATATAAATGTTAAAAATGAGAAAAATAGAAGCAATGTTGTCCAAAATAATAGGAATCTAACGGTGTTTGAATGGTTTTTCTAAGTTGAACGGTTTTGAAGGAGTAGGCTTTCAAAAAACGTACGGAAAAATAAAATATAACTAGAAAGTGCATTTTCTGAAGAAACTGCAGTGTGAATGCTTGAATCTGAATGTATGCACTGAAATGAATTAATTGCTGAATTTTGAGTTAAAAATATTAAATGAAATTTTAAAAAAACAAACAAAAAACCCCCGAATTTAACCTGAAAACAAAGGTGCTGAACTGCTAAAAGCTGAAGGTTACACAGAAGAAGGAGTTGGAAAAAAACTGAAAATGTTTTAAATGTAAATTAGAAAACCCTAAGAAATGAGAAAAGAACATTTAGAGTCAGAAAACATCTGAATGAATATCAAAAGGTCATATTCTTTGAATCACTGAATGACTCAAATGTGATCCCTCCACTTTGATCCACACAGTTTAAAAAGTTTAAATGCCTGAGCTTTGAAAGATACGGTGTTGGAAAGAGAACAATAATGGCGACAATTTGAGGGTAAAATGATGGCTGTAACACTGTGGACACAGCAGCAGTTGAAAGAGAAGTGCTTAAGATGAATCTTGGCACAGTGGCAGGCAGAGCTCGTTAAGCAGGCAGGTGTGAGCCTGGTTGCTATAGTGACCGCACCCAATGGCTCCATACACACGTACACAGACATGCGCCTCACTTTTGCTGCTTAAAATGAACAGAAAAGTCAGGCCCAAACAAATTCTTCCCAAATGAAAAGTACATGTCGTATTGACAAAATTCTTTCACCGTGAGCGACAGCCATGTCTAGTCTACCTAATTCTCAGTTTTCATGCCTGTGGAGTTTATTATATGGACGTGGTGACAGTGTAAAGACACCATGCTCTTCTGATTTTCAAACGAACCTTCTGAGCCATTTTAACATTAGAGTCTATGGAAGAGTTGGAGGGAGGAGGCTGTGCATTGGTGACATTTATGAAAGAACCATAACACCTAGTACAATAGTAAACACATTGGATGAAAGAGGACAGCCATGGCTACGTTTTGAGGGTAAAATCATACCTGTAGAGCAAACGCTGCGGACACAGCAGCAGTTTTAAAAAAGATTTTAAGATTATTTTTTTTGCTCCTCTCACTCTAGCAGTTGAGCTGTCTCACTCTAGCCCCAACATTCCGTCCCATACACACCCATTATAAACTCTGAAACGGGTGAAAAAACATCATGAAACTTAAACTGGAACTGAAGAAAAAGTATAATAGATATTGAAAAGATAAATACAAGTTGAATAGTTGAATGTCTTGTCTTCGTTTTAAAGTTTGAATGGTGGCTCTATGTCAATGTATGTGGAAGTAGTAAGAGTTTAAAAATGAGTAAGTTGAATGAGGATTTGATGGGTCTCCCCATTGAAATACATTATAAATTTTTGTTGAATAAAGTTGAATAAAATTAAAAATATAAATGTTAAAAATATGAAAAATAGAAGCAGTGTTGTCCAAAAGAATAGGAATCTAACGGTGTTTGAATGGTTTTTCTAAGTTGAACGGTTTTGAAGTTATAGGATTACAAAAAACGTACGGAATAGATAATAATAATAAAATAGAATAATAACTAGAAAGTGCATTTTCTGAAGAAACTGCAGTGTGAATGCTTGAATCTGAATGTATGCACTGAAATGAATTAATTACTGAATTTTGAGTTAAAAATATTGAATGAGATAAAAAAAAAAAAACGAATTTAACCTGAAAACAAAAGTGCTGAACTGCTAAAAGCCGAAGGTTACACAGAAGAAGAAGTTGGAAAAAAAGCTGAAAATGTTTTAATTGTAAATTAGAAAAACCTAAGAAATGAGAAAAGAACATTTAGAGTCAGAAAACATCTGAAAGAATATTAAAAGGTCATATTCTTTGAATCACTGAATGACTAAAATGTGATCCCTCCACTTGGACCCACACAGTTTAAAAAGTTTACATCTCTGAGCTTTGAAAGACAAGATGTTGGAAAAAGAACAACGATGGCGACGTTTTGAGGGTAAAATGATGGCTTTAACACTGTGGACACAGCAGCAGTTGAAAGAGAAGTGTTTAAGATGAATTTTGGCAGAGTGGCAGAGAGAGCTCGTTAAGCAGGCAGGTGTGAGCCTGGTTGCTATAGTGACCGCACCCAATGGCTCCATACACACGCACACAGACATGCACCTCACTTTTGCTGCTTAAAATGAACAGAAAAGTCAGGCCGAAACAAATCGTTCCCAAATGAAAAGTAAAAGTCATATTGACAAAATTCTTTCACCGTGAGCGACAGCAATGTCTAGTCTACCTAATTCTCAGTTTTCATGCCTGTGGAGCTTATTATATGGACGTGGTGACAGTGGAAAGACACCATGCTCTTCTGATTTTCAAACGAACCTTCTGAGCCATTTTAACATTAGAGTCTATGGAAGAGTTGGAGGGAGGAGGCTGTGCATTGGTGACATTTATGAAAGAACCATAACACCTAGTACAATAGTAAACACATTGGATGAAAGAGGACAGCCATGGCTACGTTTTGAGGGTAAAATCATACCTGTAGAGCAAACGCTGCGGACACAGCAGCAGTTTTAAAAAAGATTTTAAGATTAATTTTTTTGCTCCTCTCACTCTAGCAGTTGAGCTGCCTCACTCTAGCCCCAACATTCCGTCCCATACACACCCATTATAAACTCTGAAACGGGTGAAAAAACATCATGAAACTTAAACTGGAACTGAAGAAAAAGTATAAAAGATATTGAAAAGATAAATACAAGTTGAATAGTTGAATGTCTTGTCTTCGTTTTAAAGTTTGAATGGTGGCTCTATGTCAATGTATGTGGAAGTAGTAAGAGTTTAAAAATGAGTAAGTTGAATGAGAATTTGAAGGGTCTCCCCATTGAAATACATGGGAAATTTTTGTTGAATAAAGTTGAATAAAATTAAAAATATAAATGTTAAAAATGAGAAAAATAGAAGCAGTCATGTCCAAAATAATAGGAATCTAACGATGTTTGAATGGTTTTTCTAAGTTGAACGGTTTTGAAGGAGTAGGCTTTCAAAAAACGTACGGAATAAGAAAATATAATAATAAAGATTAGAAGAACAATACTGTGAATGCTTTTCAAGCATTCACACTAATAATAAAGATTAGAAGAACAATACTGTGAATGCTTTTCAAGCATTCACACTAATAACTAGAAAGTGCATTTTCTGAAGAAACTGCAGTGTGAATGCTTGAATCTGAATGTATGCACTGAAATGAATTAATTGCTGAATTCTAAGTTAAAAATCTTGAATGAGATAAAAAAAAAACCCGAATTTAACCTGAAAACAACAGTGCTGAACTGCTAAAAGCTGAAGGTTACACAGAAGGAGGAGTTGGAAAAAAGCTGAAAATGTTTTAATTGTAAATTAGAAAACCCTAAGAAATGAGAAAAGAACATTTAGAGTCAGAAAACATCTGAAAGAATATTAAAAGGTCATATTCTTTGAATCACTGAATGAAGAAAATGTGATCCCTCCACTTGGACCCACACAGTTTAAAAAGTTTACATCTCTGAGCTTTGAAAGACAAGATGTTGGAAAGAGAACAATAATGGCGACAATTTGAGGGTAAAATGATGGCTGTAGAGCAAACACTGTGGACACAGCAGCAGTTGAAAGAGAAGTGCTTAAGATGAATCTTGGCACAGTGGCAGGCAGAGCTCGTTAAGCAGGCAGGTGTGAGCCTGGTTGCTATAGTGACTGCACCCAATGGCTCCATACACACGTACACAGACATGCACCTCACTTTTGCTGCTTAAAATGAACAGAAAAGTCAGGCCCAAACAAATTCTTCCCAAATGAAAAGTACATGTCGTATTGACAAAATTCTTTCACCGTGAGCGACAGCCATGTCTAGTCTACCTAATTCTCAGTTTTCATGCCTGTGGAGTTTATTATATGGACGTGGTGACAGTGTAAAGACACCATGCTCTTCTGATTTTCAAACGAACCTTCTGAGCCATTTTAACATTAGAGTCTATGGAAGAGTTGGAGGGAGGAGGCTGTGCATTGGTGACATTTATGAAAGAACCATAACACCTAGTACAATAGTAAACACATTGGATGAAAGAGGACAGCCATGGCTACGTTTTGAGGGTAAAATCATACCTGTAGAGCAAACGCTGTGGACACAGCAGCAGTTTTAAAAAATATTTTAAGATTAATTTTTTTGCTCCTCTCACTCTAGCAGTTGAGCTGTCTCACTCTAGCCCCAACATTCCGTCCCATACACACCCATTATAAACTCTGAAACGGGTGAAAAAACATCATGAAACTTAAACTGGAACTGAAGAAAAAGTATAATAGATATTGAAAAGATAAATACAAGTTGAATAGTTGAATGTCTTGTCTTCGTTTTAAAGTTTGAATGGTGGCTCTATGTCAATGTATGTGGAAGTAGTAAGAGTTTAAAAATGAGTAAGTTGAATGAGAATTTGAAGGGTCTCCCCATTGAAATACATTATAAATTTTTGTTGAATAAAGTTGAATAAAATTAAAAATATAAATGTTAAAAATGAGAAAATTAGAAGCAGTCATGTCCAAAATAATAGGAATCTAACGATGTTTGAATGGTTTTTCTAAGTTGAACGGTTTTGAAGGAGTAGGCTTTCAAAAAACGTACGGAAAAATAAAATATAATAATAACTAGAAAGTGCATTTTCTGAAGAAACTGCAGTGTGAATGCTTGAATCTGAATGTATGGACTGAAATGAATTAATTGCTGAATTTTGAGTTAAAAATTTTGAATGAGATAAAAAAAAAAAAAAAAACAACCTGAATTTAACCTGAAAACAACAGTGCTGAACTGCTAAAAGCTGAAGGTTACACAGAAGAAGAAGTTGGAAAAAAGCTGAAAATGTTTTAATTGTAAATTAGAAAAACCTAAGAAATGAGAAAAGAACATTTAGAGTCAGAAAACATCTGAATGAATATTAAAAGGTCATATTCTTTGAATCACTGAATGACTAAAATGTGATCCCTCCACTTGGACCCACACAGTTTAAAAAGTTTACATCTCTGAGCTTTGAAAGACAAGATGTTGGAAAAAGAACAACGATGGCGACGTTTTGAGGGTAAAATGATGGCTGTAACACTGTGGACACAGCAGCAGTTGAAAGAGAAGTGTTTAAGATGAATTTTGGCAGAGTGGCAGAGAGAGCTCGTTAAGCAGGCAGGTGTGAGCCTGGTTGCTATAGTGACCGCACCCAATGGCTCCATACACACGTACACAGACATGCGCCTCACTTTTGCTGCTTAAAATGAACAGAAAAGTCAGGCCGAAACAAATCGTTCCCAAATGAAAAGTAAAAGTCGTATTGACAAAATTCTTTCACCGTGAGCGACAGCAGCTTCTAGTCTACTGAATTCTCAGTTTTCATGCCTGTGGAGTTTATTATATGGACGTGGTGACAGTGGAAAGACACCATGCTCTTCTGATTTTCAAACGAACCTTCTGAGCCATTTTAACATTAGAGTCTATGGAAGAGTTGGAGGGAGGAGGCTGTGCATTGGTGACATTTACGAAAGAACCATAACACCTAGGACAATAGTAAACACATTGGATGAAAGAGGACAGCGATGGCTACGTTTTGAGGGTAAAATCATACCTGTAGAGCAAACGCTGCGGACACAGCAGCAGTTTTAAAAAAGATTTTAAGATTAATTTTTTTGCTCCTCTCACTCTAGCAGTTGAGCTGCCTCACTCTAGCCCCAACATTCCGTCCCATACACACCCATTATAAACTTTGAAACGGGTGAAAAAACATCATGAAACTTAAACTGGAACTGAAGAAAAAGTATAATAGATATTGAAAAGATAAATACAAGTTGAATAGTTGAATGTCTTGTCTTCGTTTTAAAGTTTGAATGGTGGCTCTATGTCAACGTATGTGGAAGTAGTAAGAGTTTAAAAATGAGTAAATTGAATGAGAATTTGAAGGGTCTCCCCATTGAAATACATGGGAAATTTTTGTTGAAAAAAGTTAAATAAAATTAAAAATATAAATGTTAAAAATGAGAAAAATAGAAGCAATGTTGTCCAAAAGAATAGGAATCTAACGATGTTTGAATGGTTTTTCTAAGTTGAACGGTTTTGAAGGAGTAGGCTTTCAAAAAACGTACGGAAAAATAAAATATAATAATAAAGATTAGAAGAACAATACTGTGAATGCTTTTCAAGCATTCACACTAATAAAGATTAGAACTAGAAAGTGCATTTTCTGAAGAAACTGCAGTGTGAATGCTTGAATCTGAATGTATGCACTGAAATGAATTAATTGCTGAATTTTGAGTTAAAAATATTGAATGAGATAAAAAAAACAAACAAAAAAAAAATGAATTCAACCTGAAAACAAAGGTGCTGAACTGCTAAAAGCTGAAGGTTACACAGAAGAAGAAGTTGGAAAAAAGCTGAAAATGTTTTAATTGTAAATTAGAAAAACCTAAGAAATGAGAAAAGAACATTTAGAGTCAGAAAACATCTGAAAGAATATTAAAAGGTCATATTCTTTGAATCACTGAATGACTAAAATGTGATCCCTCCACTTGGACCCACACAGTTTAAAAAGTTTACATCTCTGAGCTTTGAAAGACAAGATGTTGGAAAAAGAACAACGATGGCGACGTTTTGAGGGTAAAATGATGGCTTTAACACTGTGGACACAGCAGCAGTTGAAAGAGAAGTGTTTAAGATGAATCTTGGTACAGTGGCAGAGAGAGCTCGTTAAGCAGGCAGGTGTGAGCCTGGTTGCTATAGTGACCGCACCCAATGGCTCCATACACACGCACACAGACATGCACCTCACTTTTGCTGCTTAAAATGAACAGAAAAGTCAGGCCGAAACAAATCGCTCCCAAATGAAAAGTAAAAGTCGTATTGACAAAATTCTTTCACCGTGAGCGACAGCAATGTCTAGTCTACCTAATTCTCAGTTTTCATGCCTGTGGAGCTTATTATATGGACGTGGTGACAGTGTAAAGACACCATGCTCTTCTGATTTTCAAACGAACCTTCTGAGCCATTTTAACATTAGAGTCTATGGAAGAGTTGGAAGGAGGAGGCTGTGCATTGGTGACATTTATGAAAGAACCGTAACACCTAGGACAATAGTAAACACATTGGATGAAAGAGGACAGCCATGGCTACGTTTTGAGGGTAAAATGATGGCTGTAGAGCAAACGCTGTGGACACAGCAGCAGTTTTAAAAAAGATTTTAAGATTAATTTTTTTGCTCCTCTCACTCTAGCAGTTGAGCTGTCTCACTCTAGCCCCAACATTCCGTCCCATACACACCCATTATAAACTCTGAAACGGCTGAAAAAACATCATGAAACTTAAACTGGAACTGAAGAAAAAGTATAATAGATATTGAAAAGATAAATACAAGTTGAATAGTTGAATGTCTTGTCTTCGTTTTAAAGTTTGAATGGTGGCTCTATGTCAATGTATGTGGAAGTAGTAAGAGTTTAAAAATGAGTAAGTTGAATGAGAATTTGAAGGGTCTCCCCATTGAAATACATTATAAATTTTTGTTGAATAAAGTTGAATAAAATTAAAAATATAAATGTTAAAAATGAGAAAAATAGAAGCAATGTTGTCCAAAAGAATAGGAATCTAACGATGTTTGAATGGTTTTTCTAAGTTGAACGGTTTTGAAGGAGTAGGCTTTCAAAAAACGTACGGAAAAATAATAAAATATAATAATAATAAAGATTAGAATAACAATACTGTGAATGCTTTTCAAGCATTCACACTAATAACAATACTGTGAATGCTTTTCAAGCATTCACACTAATAATAAAGATTAGAATAACAATACTGTGAATGCTTTTCAAGCATTCACACTAATAAAGATTAGAAGAACAATACTGTGAATGCTTTTCAAGCA
Source organism: Copadichromis virginalis (assembly GCF_057382275.1). Taxonomy (NCBI): domain Eukaryota; kingdom Metazoa; phylum Chordata; class Actinopteri; order Cichliformes; family Cichlidae; genus Copadichromis; species Copadichromis virginalis. The sequence continues at coordinate 23,622,165 of NC_140630.1, forward strand.
TTCACACTAATAAAGATTAGAAGAACAATACTGTGAATGCTTTTCAAGCATTCACACTAATTATCCACCAGGCCGTTGCATATTAGAGTACGTTCACTGTCTGCAGTAATTCTAAAATCTATTTTTATAGCAGCATTTAGTGTCCCCAATTGTTGTGTCCATGAAATGTTGCATTAATAATGAAACTGAAGTAATAGGCATCATATTAAGGTTTGGGGTTTTTTGGATGTTTTTTTCTTCTACTTTTGGGTGCATGCTGAAAAACATTTGTGTTTTATACCAGTAAATAATACATGAGGTGTCTAGCTTTTCTGAAATCTGACCATTAGGATGTTATGTAAACAGAAAATAACAAAGGAGTAATGATTATATTCACAAAGAAATCAGTGCATTCAGTAGGCAGCCCACATTACATGTTTGCTGATGTTTTATGCAGATTTTATGAGCAGTTCTTTATATTTTCATAATTAATTTTTGTCCTATTATTATTTGATGGTCTTCAAAAAACCCGAGTGCGATGTCCAAATGCAAGCGTTAATGGGGCGATTGTGTTGAGATAATGTACTTGATGAGGCTATTTCACGGACTGGCTTCATTTTTAGCCGATGAGCTTCATTAGTCTCAGCCTCTAAACTGGCACTCAAACTGCATGGCTAAATGGTTATCAAGTGCTAAGAGCCTTGCCGGGACCTGTACCACACACAATAAACCTCTGATATTAATTAACATCAGTTGTTCATACATTTTATTGGCTGATGTTTTTTTAATAGACGCTTGGTACGACGGACAAATTCAAAAAGGTACACTTCACTGTAAGAGGTCAAAAAAGACAATTTAAAGTCAATTAGTCTGCGCAAGGCTTAAGGAGGAGATGGCAGTGCAGATGAGAGAAACAGTCAAGCCACGGGAGCTCTGGCTCAGACGGAAATCCAGACTGTGGGGAGACCCTGTGTCTGCCAATGTGAGATAAGCATAGTGCACATACTATGGCGCGCTGCCTCGTACTGTTGCTTTAGAAAATGGAGTGGAGAGAAACGGTCGGGGTCAGGCCTGCTGCAGGATCAGTTTTACGAAAGCTCTGTTCCCGAAGAGGCCCTCTGATAATGCGTAGAACAGGCAACTTTTGTTCTTTATTTACATTCTTGTTGGATTGCCTGGGATAAATTATAGAGTCAATTTTGGTTTGCATAAGGGTTGATGAGGAGGTGGGCCAAAATGCAAGTGAAACCGCAAAAGCTTCAGTACCCCAGAAGTCAGTGATGTTTGTGAGCACGCTCTCCTGAAAGAGGCAAATAACTCCCTGCCAACATGGAAAAGCCAGGGTGAGAGTGCGCCTGGCCTCAGCGAGAGTATCGAGGCCAGCTGGCGGGAGGAGGAAAAAAAGGATCAGAGGGAAGCTTTACAGGTGTCTGTTCTAACACTGTGTCTTCTTATGTGAGTGTACGGGAAACGCATGAATCCTGTATTTTTGGCGACGGTTGATACCTCCTTGCTAAAGCTGTTCTCACAAAAAGAAAAAAAAGACGAGATGGCAGCAGCTCCTCAAGATGAAATCTCTGGCACGTACACCTTGTCTTTAAAGTGCTCTTTGATTAGCTTAAAAATCCCATACATCATCTCTTCTAATTAAGTGTGTTTTACTGTTCTGATACAATATCCATAATGGTAAATCAAGTTCACACATACAAGTTCAACAAAAAGTTTTTGTTTGTATAAAAAAAAAATTCTTTGTCAGTAAAGTGTAACACAAAAAAACTAAAAAATAATAATGTGACTGTAACCATCAGTGGAGTATGTGAATGAGCACAAACATTCAGCTAAATTTAAATATTTGGGGATTCTTGCAAATGGACATTTCCTTGCATTACAAAACGGAGAAACAAGTTGAAGTTTTGGGATTTTTTCTTTTTTAGAAACCATTATGTGTCAAGCTACATAAAAAAAGCAAAAATGTACCAAAAAAGGGGGGCATGCCCCTATCCTTTCAATTGTTATGCAGCTTTGTGTGCATGCAGAAAGTTTATGTCAGAGGGAGTTATTCTCTCCCACAGAAAGCAGCTCTTAAACCCCCCGAAACACCTCACTGCTCACAAAAGCATACCAAATGTTTTGTTGGCTGCGAGAGTGAGCGTAAAAGTTTACATGCATTCCCAGCATCTGAAGAACTAAAGACCTGGCGGTTGGCTTCAAGCGAGGGCTTTCTTGGGAAGTCTGACATTAGAGTCAAGCCAGTTGCATCATCTAGCTGTAAGCCTTCTTCTCGCTACAACTCTTATGACTAGTCAGGAGCCGGCATGAAGCCAAAATCTAACTTAGTTTCTCTACAGTCTGCATTAATGTAGCAGTGTCGTAAGCCATATCTCAACTTTACAACATGCAGACTTTTTGACATCAAGGGACAGAAGCAAACAGCTGGATACTTGCCACTGCATGATGTGCCATGAAAGGGTTCTATTCTGTGCAAGACATCTATTTCGACTCACTGAAAAGCTGTTGCCAGACATGCAGATTGCATCAGATTACAACCCATCGGTTGGTCGGCACTGCTGCTATTCAAATGACCAAACCAATAAAAAGCAAATATTGAGCAAATGTATAGAAGTATAATGATGTGTTTTGGGGGAAGAACCCCTCCAGTTCAATGATTTTTTTTTTCTTTTTTGTTTTTAGATCATTCAGACGGTTTTTCCACTTTTTCTGAAAGCCCAGGTCAAACACAGACAGACAGACAGACAGACAGACAGACAGACAGATAGATAGATAGATAGATAGATAGATAGATAGATAGATAGATAGATAGATAGATAAGGTCAATTCCTTTTTTTCTTTTGTTGTCAAGTTGAACTGCTTGGCAATCAGCATGTTCTTGTACTAACTGTACAGCTTTATTGATGTTCTTATTCCAATATCAATGAAAGCAAGCTTTTTCTTTTGCTTTGACACAATCAGGTGTGTCATGGTTTTAACAACTGGTTGTTAAAAACCAGTCTGGTTTTTAACAACCAGTTGTTACAACCATTCCCAGAGGATTACTTTAATTTGTAATGGCTATGCCCCCAGTGCAGCAGAAAAGCTGTGTCTAGCCATGTTGCTAGGCTAATGCTAGCTACAGCTAGCTAGAGTTTTTTCATGTTCAGGCTGTGACCCAAGTTAATATATATGTGGTTCAACTTTTGCTACCAGCTGGCAGCTATCAGAGACCAATACCTATACTTAAATCTGACTTACCATAAGTAAGTAATAACATTTTATCTTGCTTCTGGCTAATCAGGGAAGGCTGGACAAAGGCCCTTAAACAGACATGAGCTAAAGTGGAGTGTTTAAGACAGCGAGGGAAAAGAGGTCCTGCCACTATGTACAATAATTATACTTGCTTTAGGTTTTTTAGGCATTAAAGCACAAAAACCTAAATATTAAACCAATATAAAGTATAAACGTGTAAATGATAATAACATGGGCTCTTCAAATCAATCAACCTCCTAATAAATATAAAAGCAGAGTGGTTGCTCAAATTGAACACTGAAAACTGTCTTTGTTCTGTTTCATCTCCAAGTCTGGGACAATTACAATGATTTGGCATGACTTCAGACAGTGTGGTGCAGTCAAATGAGCAGTTTAGACAGTGAGCCTTCATTAAAAATAATGACTGCAGCACAATTAATGTAGGTTATATACAGAACATGGAAGCTGCTGCACCTATCACGGCATCAAAAAAACATAAATATCACTAAAATGCTCCATCTTTCCCCTTTGAGTCACTAAGTCGGCATAATAAATCAGCATAATTTAAAAGGCAATAATTTCTGTGGTTCCACTTCTTAAATTCTTAGCTGTAATGATTTGGTTTTGTTTTCCTTCAAGAGCTTTTTGCCATTAACAATCTCATGTAGGCAGCCAAAGTACTAAAGGGGAACATCTGGGGAGCAACTGTGCAACAGTACTAGTTTGAGAAATACATTTTTATATCATGACAGACATGGCATGTTTATATCTACAAGGAATATTAATTAATTTATGATGCCAGTAGTAATGAGCAGACTCTAATAATAAAGTAATTCATATTTTGATAAATGTAGTATATTTATATGGTGCTTTTCTACTCTAAATGACCATTTAAAGCACTTTAGGGTATACTTATTGTTTTAACCACACACAAACTTAAATCACATTATCTACCTTACAGCCAACACCAACCTGGAGCCGTCTTGCAGTGTTAACCACTGTACCAGCACACATATTTGAGTAAATCCAATGTATAGCTGTTGATATATTATTTGAGCTAATAAACATGATAGCTTTGAGGTTGTGTCATATCATTCTGGCATCAAAAGATGAATATGAGTACATGAAGCATGGCTTATTTGATGCTAAGCAAGGGAGCATGTCAAGAGCTAACTGCTATTTGAATTTTAATGAGTCAGGTAGAGGTTTCTAGCAATTTAAATTTTTTTTATATCCAAACAATATGCAGAAAATCTGAGCCAATCACAGGTGTCCCAGTGCAGCAACACAGTGGGGTTAATTTGCATGTATTTTCTTTGAATTTATTTTTTTTTTTACAGTTCAACACAAAAAATGAAAGATTAATGAATGTCATTACTATTAATCCTTCATTTTATAGATTAGCATGTGGCATTTGCTTTTAGGGAGCTTTCAAACATATCAAAACAGAGATATGCACATCCTTTTGCATGTTAACTGCAAAAACTAGAAAATGTGAGCATAAAAGAATATCAGTAATATTTGTAGCTTCACCAGCCACTGAAATGCTTTAAAAACAGATAGCTCAGTAGTACTGGGGTGATTAAAAAGGACTGCGCTTCATGCGGAGACCAACAAGAAGCGATGCCCTGAGGATCAGGACCCGGAGCACAGCGAGAAGACACTCCTGGTCTGCTCCATACAGTCATTAACCTTTCTCCAGCAGGGACTGCCACGTGCTTTCTTCTTTCATTCCATTCACACACTTCATTAATAAGCTCCTTTTCATAGACTAATTCCCGTTTCAAATTCGCTCTTTGTTAATTAGAAGCAGGTTCAACCTCACAAAAAGCTTCTATTGTGTTTACTTTTTAATAATATTGCCCCCATGTAAATGAATTATAACAGGGGAAAAAAGAAAAGGGAAAAAAAATGGTGTCCAAGGAAGACACTTGAAAAAATGCATTGGCAAGTAATTGAGTGTGGATGCAAACACATTTTGTGCTTTTTCAGTGTAAAAGCTGCGTCTTGCCTTGGATTTCTCTTCTGTTGGTGTTCCTAATTAACTCCTGTTTTCAGGGGGGGATTTAAAATAGGCCAATGGAGAGACTCGCTAAAGGGAGAGTTATAACGGCCTCCTCATCCAGTAAATTAACCTTGGCTGCCTTTTTGCATCCAAAATGTAACAGGTTTCTAATCAATGCTGGCTCCTGAACACGTCCTTAAGCTGGGAGAAGAACGATGCTCAACATGAGGCGCGCGCTGATAACGAAATAGCCAAATATACATTTCCTACCACAAGACGCTTTTGTCAGAAGCCGTGGATATGTGGATCCACTGGTGTCAAATGACACAACAGTCAAACCTCAGCTGGGATGTAGTCTGTATCACAGAAACCGAACACAGATGTAATAAAGATAACAGCGAGAACGTACAGTTTGGAAAATCTTAAGGGATTTCTGCACTGAGTGAATCTCTGTCAATGGAGAAAGCCAATTTATTTACAGATATTTATCACCAGTGGGAGTTCCCCTCGAACGGCTCATCTCTCCTCGACCGCCTTCATCTCTCACTGCAGCACCCGTTTGCTGCTCCAGAACAATAAAATTAACACAGTCATGCAGACCTCGCGTGTCCGTAGGTACAGATTTAGGAGGACGGTATCCTTGAAAATATGTGCTTTGAATTTCAGGGCGCGTATATTAAACAGGCTGAGGAACGGAGGACTTTTTACTTCATCCCACCAGTTGTAATTAAACAAGACAATGAACCCTCCATTCCACTGAAGCGCCCATTCTTTTCTAATCAAGGGCCAAAGAAGCGTGTTACAGCCATAGTTAGAAACTTGCTTATTTATCTTGCTGTACGTTCAGTGTCATTACTCTTCACTGGGCATGGCATAATTGTACATAGCTGTCATATACTGCATATGTAATATACTTTGTATTATGTGAAAAGGGAAGCAGTTCATTGCCGCTTCACCCAAATACAATTATGATATAACCTTCAACTAAAATTACATCATAACACAGGGGATATATGTGCTATCCTGTCAAACACAGTGGGAAAATTTACATATTAAACACTATATTTCTATTCGATAGCCTAAAATGAGTCAGTCTTGTTTTAAAGCCATTTCTTAATTGGCAGTGTTTGACTAGCACTAGCGCAGTCACTACCAAAACACATGAGTATGGATGGAGTGAGTCTAACATGTATGAATATATATATATTTTCTGCTTATGGAGCTATTTCTTTGCACCCTTTACACAGTGAGAGGAAGCAATAAACAAGGTAATGTTATTAGAGTAAATAAAATGAATTGTTGCATATATTGCACACATGTGTGTTTAAATGCAAGCGAGACAAGTTTAAAGACTTCATACAGTAAGCTGAGAAGCATGGAGCCAGACAAACATTTCCCCAATTACCGTCCATGCAGGGTTTTCATTAAGTACTTCCACATAAGAGTCTGACTAGCTACTCTTTGTCTCTACAGCCGTCTACAGCTAATCAAATTCACAAGCCGTCTCAGAAGCCATCTCAGGCTCCCATTATCATTAATCTGGATGGCCATCTCATCGGCACCGTGGTTAACGAACAATGTTAGGGCTAGAAATTCAATTTTCTGCAGTTAGCAATTGAATTGGTGATCAATTGTAGCATCGCTGAGATGAAGGATTGTCAGAGCAGGGTCTTCCATTGTTCCATTATCAGAACGCTCAGATGAGCTCCTGAATCCCATTAATAAAGCGCCAGTACAGCAGCTGTGCATCACAGACTGGCCAACACTGAAACTGACCCTCGCTGTTATTTCCGCTGTGGGAGAAAGGATGGGAATGGCAAACCCAATATTTTTACAAGGTGAAATATAGCATCGCTATACATTCCTTAGCAGTACAGTGCTAGAGATTAAAGATTAATTGAAAGTTTATTATGTGGGGAATAAGTCCTGTAAGAGTGTAAAAAAAAAGTCCTTCTGTGAGCTATTGTCAGTGCATGTAGCAGCATAACAGAAAAAAAATTCACACCATGGCCCCATCAAATGCTATATTATTGGTTTCAATCGTTTACTGAAAAAAATACATTATTTAACCAGACCGACTGATTCACCGTGTTCCTGTTCAGGCATGCACAAACAATAGGACGAAGTGTAAGGATGCATAGGAGCCCCGGCAGACAAGAAATGACTAAGACGAGGTGGTAATAACAACCGAAGGATGCAGGTTTGTACCTTTATTCTGATTTTGCAACAAGCAGGAAGAACAGCATTATAAGTACTTTTCCTTACGCCCTAGAAAAGACACGAGTGAGCATACTTTCCCCCAAGAGCAGCTGTTAATGTTAATAAATTTATTACTGTTCGGGATTACGAGAAGTAATATATTATACATGTAATGTTTTACCTTAACAACCTTGGAAGAGTTCTTTATTGCAAAATTATACAAAAGTATTAAAAAGGGCGGCATTTAAATGCTTGCAGTGCTCGTCAGGAGGCTGACGGCATCCAGTAAGTGGGTCTGGTCTTGTGCGCTGAGGGAATAGAGAAGATGTTGTGTGTTAGGGGAGCACCAACCCTTTTTGCAGTGCTGCACAGGCACCGTCTGACTGCGATGAACTCTATTGAGACAGAGTGCCTGCCAGAAGAGCATAAGACTAACAGCGTGCTGCCATTTCTTCTCATATTGTTGCACTTGCCCCGAAGGATGCAGTTATAATGCTACGAAATTACACCACAAGAAGTGCTGTTGCGACGTGCTGGTACCATATGAAGCACAAACTGATAGCAACAAGTACTGCCCCATGTTGATCTACAGCTGGAACATCAGTAGTAGATGTAGGTACCTTACAAACAGAACGCCTGAAATTTTTATGATGTATTTGATGAATTTGAGATTTTGTTGGTCACTAAAAATAACATTTAAATAACTGCTGAGGCACTAAATACCACAGATTATATCAGTATCACAAAAATCAGACAGACAGACAGACAGACAGACAGACAGACAGACAGACAGACAGACAGACAGACAGATAGATAGATAGATAGATAGATAGATAGATAGATAGATAGATAGATAGATAGATAATGACATATATAATAAAAAATACACAGTTAAAGAGATCCCTACAAGTATATTGCACTTTTTAGAGTTTTTTGATCATTTTTGTTTTAATATAGTGAAACCATAATTACGGGTCACCAGTGATTACGTGAGCCAGTAAATGCCACATGTCACGAGTGGCGTCACCCTCGCAAAAGAGCAACATGTTTGAGCATTGTAAACTCTTTTGGGTCTGGAAACCATGATAATCACTGAATATTGTGACAAATAAGCAGTGACAAAGATATTGAAAGAACAAACAAGATTTCAAAGCCATCCTGATTTCATCACAACACGCCAAGAAAACAACAAGAACACAGAGCCATGAAATTCTGCAACACAATGTTCCTAACACTGGCTCCCCTATACTACCCTGTGACCCCCCCGCCCCCCAAAACCCTGCTTTCCATTCAACTCCTCAACTGTCCCAAAGAAGGGGGAGGGTAGATATGAAAGCGCTTATTTGTTGGCCTTTGTGCAGTGAACTGCTCTGTCTGCGCGCGTGCTGGAGTTACACACCAGCTCGCCCGCATACTTATGGTTGTTAGCGCTTGTATCTTAGTAACAGCACAAGGAAAGCAGCACTGGTTGAGGGTCTTACTGTAGATATGATAGAAAACTGAGTGAGAGAAAAGAGCTTGCTGCCTGTCTGTGAGAAAATGAAATTGTCAATACATTTTTTGCCAACTTTGGTGCCAAGGGTGTGTTTCAGACTGGGAAGCAAAATCAATTGTGCTAACAAAAACCGGACACATCCTGCTTTATTTCTCAAAGCGTCTTTGTTACGTGAAGGGAGAATAGCTACGCCACCTGGAAATGCACGAGCGTCAGTGTAACCTTTAGCGCGCATGCTTTTAGACTGTCTCATTCAGTTCCACCCATTTCCTCAGCTTTTGTTTCAGCGGAGTTTGTCACAGAAGATATAAAAAGGTATGAATTATAAGATGAAAAGCAGATGTGGCTGCCAACAAAATGGCATCCTTTTTGTTTTCTTTTTTCCTTTTTAAGTCCAGTCAACCAGAACACAAAACCTTCGTGAGAGAACTAACAGGTAGCAGGTTCTCACCATCTAAATGCACACTTACAGCTACATGTTCTTTCTAAACAAGGGGAAAATGTAGCAAATATGCCCAGTAGTCCATGTTTGTATTGCTGAATTTTATCTTTTTCACCAGGGAACCAGTCTTATATTAACCCAAGCAAGATAATTTAATGCAGGATCTGAAAAGGTGTCATAGTCGAGGGGTTATACACAGTGAAGAAGAGGGAAGCTAATGCTATTAGGATATGAGGGGGATGTGGGCAGAGCCAGAGACTACACGGGACAGTGGCGTCCTCTCTCCTACTCGGTTGGACATAGACTAAGACCCCCTTCGAGGACACTGTGAATTGATCCTGATTATCCCAGTGGGTCTAATCCTCAGAGGCTAGCACTGCCTGGCCGTCTCCCCCCCAAAAAGACTCACTTCAGTGGACAGAGAATCCCAGACACTGTGCCCCTAAACTGTGAAAACTCTACTCACAATGGGGACTGTGAAGAGAAAGAGATCCAAAATCCAAACTGTTCCCCTCATCCCCCGTACACACACCCCACCGTCACACTTGGGAAAGCAAAGGAGCAAAGCCTCATCCTAGGAATCCCGCTCAATATCCTGGGATTAGCTGCAGAACCTCTCAGCGCCCCTTCTCTCCCTCCCGCTAAGGCTAATTCCGACTGAACTCATCTGGTCAGACCCATTTTAAAAGTCCCACCACTGAGGAGAAACAATCACATATACTAAACTTTAATCTCTTACGAGCTCATCTCAGTCTGCCTCGCTTGCGATAAAATCTTATTGAAAGCGACAGCATGAGAGGTTGTTATATACAGAAGTGTGCACCCAGATAGACGCCCACACTAAGATATCAAGAAGGTGATGCAGCATCATTTCTCAGGGGGATCAATGAGCAAATCCGAGCTCAAACGTGTCCTTTTGAATTGCATTACAAAGCAATTTCAACTGTAACTTAATTTTTAAAAAGGCCTATGGCTAGCACTTTGAGCTTGTTTCACTTTTGTGAGTGATGAGCAAGTCGAATCACTCAACAGACCGAATTATTATTCAGCAACCTGCAGTAACTTTATTGCACATTCAGAGGCAATTTTTGTGTCTTGAGCAAAAGATATCCTTAGGTGAAACGTGCAACTGGCAGCTTCGAATGGTGCTACGAAGCATCTGTGGACGCCATGGGATCCAGAGTCCAGCTGTAAAAATATGAGTGCGCCAGGGCCTGCCACCCATGCTGTGAGCGACTGTTTGGGAGACTCCTGTTGCTACCATTTCCATATCGTGTCACTACCCCCCTCCTCTTCTACATATAAATATAAACACACTCTGTGAGGTCTAACTCTAAAGACTGCAGTCATCATTCATGCTCATCCGGATACTCGGAGCTTCCCACTGACAATCAGAGTTCAGCAGCACTATATCACATATGCTCCTTTACTTAGGTAACTTTTCAGGCACCAGGTTACTTTGAGTCTATATATATCTGTATGCTGTCATGCACATTCCATTGTTGAGACTGGTCTGTTGATTCAAGGTCTGATGGCACTGTTATCCAGTCGCAGCCATGCTCCATTATGCCTCAGCTACAGCAGAATAATTGCTGAAACGAGAGTGGGAGATTTAGACGAGTGTACTCAAGAATCTCTGTTTCCCTTCTCCAGTGTTGGAGTCTGGCTTTCAAACAGACCCCGGCACAGAACACAGTGAACTCCGGCTGTGAACACTGGTCTGAGGTCACAACATCAGAGAAACTCACGGACGCTGAACCGGCAGAGAGCAGGAAGTGCGTCTGCTGTGTTATCGCTAATAAGCAACTATATATATATGCACACACAGTATGTTGTGCTTCAAAACAATGCACAGTGTTGTGAGAAAAGTTGAAAATGTGTATCTTGGCAACTGTAGTAACCGTGATCGTTCGTGTAGCCAGACGAAGGTAGTGGGAAAAGCAGAACACAAATTATCGACGCAACTTCTTTTATTTTCCGTGAGCATGTCTGATTGTGTTTGAAGCCTCTGTCGGTACAAATACGCAAACAAACTTGTATTATTTTACACACAGTTTATGACTCGTTATATTCTTATAATGCATAGCCTTCAGGAAGACGTCACAACACTAAAATAACGGCCTGTTATTGCGCAGGCCTACATTGTGCTACTTGAACAGCTCTGACCCAACACAGTATGGAATCTGGGTGTTCCCTGGTGTCTAGTGACAGGATGTCAGCCGCAGATCCTTCGGGTATGAGGTTGCAGAGTGGACTCTTTGTTGATCACGCTTGGTCTGGCACGATGCACAGATCCGCGATCAGACCGGTTAACCCGTGGGTGCAGCACCAAAAGCTTGATCTCTTTGTTATTGTTTTTTAAGCTGTTTTCCAGTTTGGAGTGTGTAAAAATAATATCCACACAGCACGATCACTGTAAGGAATCAGGCAGGCCAAGAGATATGGCTCCTTGTAGACTGTTTGCTATTCCTTATGCTGATGAAGGATGTGGATGGCGGTTTATCTTCAGAAGAATTAGAATGATTTGGGCACTTCTGTAATCTTATTATTGTCCAATTTTGTCAGTGTTTAAAGACACTGTAATAACAAGTCGACACTCCTGATTTAATAGACATGCCCTGCTTATCCGTTTTGGTCATTTATTCCCAGATCGTAATGTAATACAGTAGTGAAGACAACAAGGAAAGTAATGAAAATTAAGTGTAATTAACATTAATAGAGTATAATATGAATGTAATTTTCACATGGGATTCTCAGCGAGAGATAAAAACTAGCAATATTGTCTTGGTTTACACATGGCAGATTATCTAATCAAGAGATGATGTGATATTTCATCACAGAATTTGCATAAGTACAGGTATATCTTCACTTTTTTTTTTACCTGTGGATGACAGTATGTCAATCAAAATCATATCAAATAAATGAAGCAGGAAGCAGAACAGCTGTGCCTGTATATTTTATTCACCAAAAACAAAATATAAAGTCATTTGGTAGTCAATTTTTCAAGTACTTAATTCGAACACTACTTTTATTTCTACTTACTACTATTATACTTATTATAAGTTAACTGTTACCTCCCTTGCAGTCTTGGCTGCTCTGCTGCTCTTTGTTGAGCGTTTGCTCGGCCACAAATAAAACGCGAGTGTTTTTCTTTCACAGGAACCAAAACAGATTGACAAAATTGATAGCTCCGCAGCTGAAATCACATTAGCCTTTTTGCTCTATCAAGTTTATTTTGCCTCAAAGGATGCCTCTCTTGCCTCCATGAAAGGTAACTTCCTTCTGAAATTGTATTAGACACATACAATAAAAGGCGAGAACATCAAAACATCGATCAAATACAAATGCCTTTACAAAGCACAGGCAACAGAAAACATAACACAAAAAGTAATCCCATGTCCATTAAAATTGTATTAAAACAGAGTTTACTGTAATTATCCATCAAGATTAAGTTGAGTTCTATGGCTCGGGCTGTCTGATCACCTCCACGCTGCGTGCAGACTGGACTTACAAGCACTGTATGGCTGGGGGAATCAGGTAAACTGCACGGCTGCTTTTTGTTGTGGCCTAGCCATCTCTTGCTACACAAAATGCCTGTTGACTTTAGCCATTTTGAGACAGACACAAAGCATAGCTGTTAATTGGGGTTTTCCCAGGCAAGTGGCCAGGAGACATTTTCAGTCCAATGTAGCACCTGCAAAAACAGTTTACACATTTTGGCTTACATCCTGTTTTGCTGTTTGCCCGCCAGCCTCCTTCCTGTTCGGGTGGCAAGACTGGTATACAGTCATGGATTGTCTTCGCATACTAAACGTAATACATACAGTCTGCTGTTCAAAAAGACAGATCTATACACAAGTGAAGGGAGAAAAAAGGCAGAAAAAGACCGTTTAGAGCAATGAAAGAAGCAGAGGTACAGACCTCTGAAACGACTAAGAGCGGTGGATTTTTGTACAGTATGCAAATCTGGCCACTGGGAATACGCTCTGGCTCTATCGCACCTTATTCTGATGCGGCAGTTCGAGGCAGTGGAGGAAGAAATTGAGTTTAGTCAGGTCGAGAAGCTGAGTTAACATGTGGCCTGAGGGAAAAGAAGGAGGAGTCACCTCCTTCCCACGGGTAGAGAAGCAAAGTCCTCAAGAACCCAGTTAAGGCATATAGCTCTTAGGAGACAGGGATGTGGAACTCAGTGGATTGGACCATAATGACATTCAAATGTATAGTCCACTGGGTTGGAAGCAGGAGGAGAAATGAAAGATCTAAGGCTTAAAATATTGAAACTCTGCGGGTCAAAGCATTTAGACTTAGCAATTCTACTTTTGGTGATCGTCACCTTTCTAATGAGAGCCCACAACAGGCTGTTCCCACTTTTTCCTCCCTGATGGATGCCTGTCCTTGGAGGCCTTTATCCACTGAACCTTACTTTAATAGCTGCCAAAGGCAGACTTTCAGCTCCCTCTGACCTGAATCTGAGAAACTTTGTGAGAGCAAGCATCCACAGAAGCAGAAGAGGTGGAGTGGGTGAAAAGTGAAAAGGATAGAGAGTCGGGGAGGGAGAGGAGGGAGGTTGAGAAGAGAACTTCACTGAGTGTCTGAAATCTCCCCTTGGGCATGGAGTTTTAACTGAGGACTGGCACACAGTAAAGTGCAGTATTCAGCCCTACACTCATTCATTTCATTTCCTCTGCTTGATTCATTACTACATCACCCTGACATCCAGAGCAGGTATGAGCTTCCTGGCCACTGATACGTCATCAAGACTTGAAAAACAAGGCTTGAGAGATATGACAGGTTTATGGGACAGGTGCAGAAAAATCTGACAGCCTTTCCACCTTGAAATAAGTTAATATGAGCAGTGGCTGCTAGAGTAAAGCCTTCAAGCTGATTGCTTCACCTACCTCATTCACGTCTATTTTCATTTCAGTAATTTTAACAGAAATACCCTGCAACACAAATATATTTGGCTGTGTTTTGATAACAATAGCACTTTGCACTAAATAATCAATTTAATGAGCAATATTTCCATTAAAGGTAGTTAAGAAATTAAACTGTCACCGGGCTTAATAGCGAATCTATTAGTCTTCCTCTGACGTGAACATTACCTGGCCCAAAAACAACATGTAGCCGACAGCTTGTGGACATAATCAGTAACGAGGAGGCTGCCTATTCTGATTGGAGAGCACTCCTTCTGAGCTGAGTAATCCTGCCTTGGTTGATATCATTCATTTGTGTCACTCTGCTTCTGATGAATGTGTGGACACCAGCTGTCACTGTCTGAATGTAAATTATTTGTCAAGCAATTAGTCACACAGTTCTTCGCACAATTCAACATACAAGAAAACTTTCTTTGTCCGCGGACAACTACCAGGTGGCCTTAAGGCGACTTCTGCTTGTTAGGTTAACCGTTCATGCATGAGGTGGGCAACTAAAAAAAAGGGGGTCATGTAAATAACACATGTAGGATAATATTTGAGGAAACTACCTGAAGGAACATGTCATTTATATAATAACTGAATAATTGAAAGCACATCGCACTGAATGATGGAGTAAATGTTTGATCTTAGCACCAAAGTTTCCACTTTTTGTTTAGTGTTCACACCTGTGTATGCAGTGGATAAAGAAGGTGCTTTCACATGAATGCTGTATGATCTTACCTTGACTTTGCACAAACAAAAAGGAACTTTTTCTGTTGTGCTTCCTGTTTGCATTTTCTAATTTCTGCAAAGAGAAGCATTTCCTGCATCCCCTGCAGAGAGAGGAATGTACCTCCAAAAACTCTTGCGGCAATAGAGGGTTTGAGTTCAGGATGTATTGTGACTGCTAAAAACAGGTGGGACGCTGAAACAGGGCAAACAACTGTAACATTCCTCAGCTAATTTACACAGAAGTCGCAGCAGCATGATTAAGAGTGGTCATTGTATGAAACATGTTCAACAGCTTACATTAGGGTATCTTTGTGTACTGCTCTGTCACTTCTCTTTGTGCTGCGGAGAAAGAACGATGGTAAAAATTGAACTTACAACCTGTCAGATATCCAACTGCTTTTATTCCTTTTAGTCCACAAACCATTTATCAGCAAAGCACATATTGGAACAGGTGGCTAGTCCTCACCACTGCGTATCTGAAAGACGGAATATTTTGAAACTTGGTTTCTGATGTCCTACACTTTGCCATAACTTCACTTCTCCTGGCAGTTAGTCTTCTCCCGCTGCCTTGGATCAGTATCAGTATTAGCTATCAGTATTTTAAAGAAACCCTGAGGTAGACCCATATCACCACAACCCAGACTCCAACCATTATAAAGATAATATAAACACAAACATTAGCTGATAAGATTTAGTTTCCACATAAAGGGAACATAAAGGATAGCTCTTTGGGTTAGAAATCGAGTTACTAATCAAATTACTTAAAACTGCACTAGGACGAAAAGGCAAAAAAAACACAGAGAACCTAACAGTAGGTGCAATGATATCATCTGTCCTTTTTCAGATCTTAACAATAGCATGATAATTTTAGTTTTCACAGCCAGAAAAAAACACAAGCAAGGACCCCTGCAACCCGTATAACTGTAAGACTGTACTCTAATGTACTGAGCTATCTGGCTGTCACACAGCAGAATCAGTCACCATAGTCTTATATTGGAAGCTTGACGTGTTCATTATGCAATGTCTGTAAGCCTTTGCCAATACAGACACAATTGTGTTTCTTTTCAGACTCTTCCAGTCCATCTTCAATTTTTTTGGGTTGCTTTGCAGTGTAGATAGTCGCTGCCAATACTGGAATAGCAATCCTGTAGGATTTCGAGCCATTCAATAAGGCTTTCCACCATCTGAACAGACTTGCATTTGCAGAACAGCCAGTAACAAGGCCAAGAAATTTTTCCCAACCCAGATTTAAAGATTTAAATCATAAGGGGCAGTCAAAAGTTAGTTTTCAGCATGCTTTATATAGGTACACCACTATGGCTGCTACTGATCCTCTGGGTGTCAAGCGATGCACTGCTTGACTACAATGTTGCAGTGTTTTCATCCTAAAAGTTAAATTCAAAGGTAGAAGTGTCTGGGTGAAAAAAACAGACTCTTGCATCCATATTTCTCAGCCTGCCTGAAAGTTTTCTTATCACGTTGTCGTCGCCGTCTTTCAAAAGCACAGCTACTCCTGGCACAAAGATTAAGAGAGAATCTGCAAGTATTTTGTGTCACGCTGCTTAGAGCCTACATCGGAACCGGTTGCCAGCCTCGGCTCACTGCAGACGCTCCTCAGACGTGCGCACCAAGACCGTGGTTCCACTTTATGGTTAGTAGAGAACCAAGAGAACGCTGCCCATTCTTGCGCTGAAATAAAGGCCAGCAAAACATGAAAAGCCAAAGATCTTTCTGCCTGAAAGCGTGTGATTTATTCATGGCCTTTAGATTCACCCTTTCAGATGTTGGATCATGTGAAACAGAGCATTAGCATCACATGTGCAGGTGCTTTTATGGGCCTTCATCCATTACTCCTGATTTACATTTCTTAGCTAACACAGAGTTGTAACTGGGACTACACGGATGCCTGTTTATCACCAGCAGCCGATACGTGTGGGACGGGGTTAATCAATAAAAGCCAACGGGATCTACGTGTTTGTGCAGGGTCATTTGCCCCCACAAACACACTACTCTACAGCTGTGTAAAAGATACTTTGATAGACAATTTTGTAGCTGGGCACCGATATGAATAAAGTGAAGATATGGTAACTAAACAAAATATGGTTAATGGGGAAGAAAAATCACATTTTAGCACGCAGTCTGTGCTGAACTTTCATTTGAAACTTCTCTAAATTTCAACTGCATGAGTAAGCTGATATTTTGAGCATGTATGAGGTCCATTTATGCATGTTTACTTCTAAGAAACACTGGGGAGTAGGTGTTTTTGTGAGCAGAGTGTGGGTGGGGAAGCATCAAAAAGGCCAAATGAAGCACTTCCAGTACCACTGAGAGATTAGATGGCAGACTCTAGCTTCAAGATATCACTATTGATTTCCCTTTCTTTCTCCCATTTCTCACTCTGAGGAAAAATAACTTCATTATGGTTCTAACTGACTCATCGCTGCACGGAGAGAAAGAAGCCATACATTTTCAAGACAACCCATCTGAGAAATGCATTTTCTCATGAAATGCAGCACACTGTCAAGCTAATAACTGCGACCGAGTTATTTGTTTCGTGGCCGGCTAGGTTTACGCATGCATACACACGGGCGACAAAAAAGCAACCTTATTAAAAATCTGCTTAAAAGGAGACGTGCTCAGGTGCGATACTCAATCTGTGACATAAAATATCAGTTTGGTTCATTACTGCCATTACCATTGTAAAAATATTCAATAGGCGGAGAAGAAAAATCCTCTTTCGTACCCCCACCAGTTGTAGTCCAATTTGCCTTTGGGGAAAAATTATTTTTACTCATTCATTCTTCAAGCTAACCTTGGACTTAAACTTCTTATCAGACCAAGTCAATTTAATTAAAGCTCACCCTTTCAAACCTGAAATTCAAAGCTGATTACTTGGCCTGCCACTTGGTCCATTTGTCTTGAACTATCCAGGATGGCTATGCCAAGTAAGCACCAGATAACAAAGGAGAGGGGCTGAGGGAAAGCTGAGTAGTTCTGCTCCAGCGCCCACAACTATATCTAGATTTAATATTTTATGGAAGGGAGCTGCTGATTAATGGAGGGATTTGAAGAAATCATGAAGAGGGAAATATAAATTGTAGACCATAGCAGAGTCACCTCCTCAGACAAGCCTCTTCCAACTCTGTATTATTTAGGTTTTACGTAACATGAGCAAAAGAGTGTTTTGAGACTTTCTTTCATGGGCTTTCTGACAAATTCAGGGTGGCAGGTCACTAAAAAAACTCTTATCTAACTCACAATTATTCTTGTCCTGCAAGAGAGAAAGTTTTCTTTCATATCCAGGAAATATGAGGCACACAAAAAGCCATAAACTAGAAAAACATCATAAACAAAGGCGCAATCTGTAATTTAAAATACATCCCACCCACACGCTTAGCACCAACTACGAGAATTACTACATTTTTTGCCATTTATGTCAGTATAATGGAATAGCCAAGTTGAATTCATTATTACCCCGAGGACTAACTTTACAGTTGCCTTTAACGTAAAAGAAAGAAACTAATAATGACTGATGGCGTAAAACTAGAAGCTACTGGGTTTTTAGGTTTTATTTTAACCGAAAGCCATCCCACCTTCTCTGCACCGAATGTCAGCCCTTTTAGACAGAAGAGCAGCAGAATGAGGGGAATATGTGGTAGTGCTCTACCTGCTGATTGAAGTTGATGTTAGCATGGAGACAGGTAATAGGATCAGACTGCCCCGGAGTTAGAGTGCGCCTACAATTTTCCTCCAGGGACTGTCTACAAAAAAGGCCTCCTACAATTAGGGTGCTGAGAGGGAGAATAGAGACAAGACACATTTCTGTCTCATTAACACTTTCAGTCTATAACCTTTATTACCAGGCGTGCTTTAAAATGTCATACCTGTTTCTTTCAGATTTAAAAAAGGAAAGAAAAAACATTTGTGGCCGCACTTCCAATCTTTTCATGCTGTGCTGAAGATTGAGACTCAAATAAGATGAGAGCTGCTCTAAAAAAATAAATAAATAAAAACTTTCAAATATAATCACACCTCACTTGAAAGACAGTGTTTCACAAAGCTAAAGCTTATACTAATAATACGACCGCACGGGCTATTTTCTAAACTGTACTCTTTGCATGCAGATTATGCAATTTATCTGTTGATTAAAAAAAATTGCATGACTAATAACTTAAATATTAAAAACTGTACAACATACATTACTGAACTGTGCATTTGGTTGCAATCGTCATTTCACTTCATCTCGGTCTGTCTCCGTGTTTCCCTCTGCTACTATGCTACAAACCCCAGAAGTAATTTTACTTTGATCTTTGATGTCTACTTGAACTAAAAAAAACTGCCTACTCCTTTGCAATGGAACATATTTTCCTTTTTTAAATTTACTCTATAGGTCAAAACAAAACCATTCAAGTGTAGGTTCAACAGCAAAAACACAACACCAGAGACAATGCACAGAAAATTAAAAGTCAGCGCTAAACCGACAATTCGTCTTCAAGAACATGACTTATCATAATCATAATCAATCATTTTATTGAGCGATGCTCCTTTGACGAAGGAATTCTAAAATGCTGGTCCAAATCAAAACAACATGTATGGTAGAATCCAAGAAATGTACGATTTCCACTGCTGCATACACATGGCAAGGTGAAGTGAACTCTGCTGGTTGACGGACCACTTTTTATTTATTTTTCGTGATGACTGTGCGAATGCACTGACACATGAGCGAGCCAATTTGATACTGGAACTACTTGAAAAACAGCACACAGGTTGTGAGCGGTGCCTGGGACACCTTTAATTAAATCATGCTGTAATATATCGCATTATATTTCATAACATATCTCTGAGCAATAGCTGAATTGAATCTTATTGAGTTTACCTTTCAAGGTATCTATTAGAGAATACGTCTCGAGACACAAACCGAGCCAATCTAATAACGTGTAATGTCCGTCCATCATTCATGCAATCTACTTCCAGCTTGGTGGGTGTATTTCTTGGGACTCTAGGACGTTGGATGTAAAGATTTTTGGATGAGCAGTAATCTTATTTTTTGGTAAAAAGCAGGCCTCTCAGATGATGTCACAACTATCCTTGAGACATCACTTGTTCAGATACAACATGACCCTTTGCTCACTCCAACATGCCTGTGACATTGACGGCTACACGGGTAACAAAAATGACGTCGACCTCCCGTGCTGCTGCGATATCAATACTTGCGGTGTCAGGTCATCAGCAGCAGCACTTTGCTATTGAATTAACCCGTGGTTCAATAAAGCAATGTTACTTCCCCTCAAATAGTTATTACAAAAATGCCTCTCAAATAGAGATAGAGCCCCAGCTAATATAAAAGACCTTTTAGTAAGCTGGATGGTTTGTAATGAAAACCTTGTGGGGCTGCATCAGTCAGGCGAGTCAATATGGCCTGTCTCGAGCCATTACCCAATAAGAGTAAGATGTGTCAGGGTTCAGTGTGGCCAGCTCAGAATTATCCTTTGTGCTTAGGGCAGTGGGGAAGACCTGGATAAGAATTAGAGATTAAATTCTGTATAAAAACCCGCCTATTAGCTCATGTGAGGGCGCTTAAAATGTTTTGCAACTGAAAGATGAATGACTGTTCTTTTTTATCCGATGAATTAACTTTGCAATGGGAGGCCAAAGAATGAACAATGAATTTTTCAGAAGGATTACGACCGTGACTGAGAACATAAAAACGCTGTACCTGAAACCTACTCTAGAAAATGTTTTATTATCTTACACTATTAAAAATATTAAACTCCCCTTGCATTAAACGATGTCCATGCCACGATTACATTTTGCCATATCACCACTGTCCCTTGTGAATCTCAGTAGCAAAGCAGTAAAATGTTTAAAAGTCAGAGAAAATGTATCGAAGAAGAAAGGCAGGCTTTCTAATTTTTACAGGATGTTCGGGAAAAATAATCTAAGGCAATAATCTTAAATGCTTCAGTAACAGCAGTGGTGTAGCCAAAATGTCCTCGACGCATGTGAAACATTTCCACTATCAAAGCAAACAACAAAGCAGTTACGGGGATGGTTCATGTTCTGCCCCTGCCTTACATAAGCTTTAATTCTTCTCTTGTTCACTCTAACGGCATAAAGTTATTCTACGTGGGAACAAAGCGTTCCCTCTTGACTTAAATCATGTCGAAACATTTACACATGTTTAAAAAAAAAAAGTCTGTCAGCGAAGTAACAGATAAATGGCCAGAATCCTCTGAGCATGTAAATATAGCTATTAAGGATTAAAAGAGTTTCTGGGGAGACCCAAGTAAGCAGAAAATGAGCACTCTCATCTCCACCTGCTGTAGATCTTGTAATCAGGGGGCAATCATCTGAACCTCACTGACCTCGCCTACCCTGCTGTCACTTGGTCATACTCATTCATTTTAATAACAAGAGGGCACGTAAAGGATGCTTAGAGATGCTGGCAATGGTGTCACCAAAGCACACTCTCATTATGTCTTGATGCATTCTCAATCATCCAGGAAAGTAAATCTTTAATGAGAGTGTGTCTCATCCACTTGGATGAGTGATGAAACGTTTCTCCCACAAAACGCTATGTCCAGATGAACAGAATCAACTTTTGGAGACACACTCTCATTAAATATAACTGTCATTATATAATTTTATAGTATTGACTGACTAGCAGTTACTGTTTATTCAGCTTTTGATTGTCCAATCCAAAGTGAAAGGTCAGGTGATGTAATGGCTCCAAACATTGTAGCTCTTATTTAGGGACAGTTGAGTAATGCAAACTGTGGACGCACCGGTTCATCAGACAAAATCTGTATCAGAAAATATGCACGTTCCTGAGCACCGTAAGCCTATCTTTATCTGTAGGGTATCATAAATTTTGTGGTCCCTATATTTGGAATCGAGTGTTCATACATATACTGTAATGAAGGGCTGGAAGACTTTAAAAGATGTTTATTCATAATGAAAGTTTCTTTGTTTCCCCAACATAAAAATGGGAGAAAATAACAAAAATAAAATTGAATTTTAAAAAAGTTGCAGCACAGAATATCACATCTCTAATGCAAACACCAGCAAATCTGGACTCCATACTCCCCACACAATCATTCAATATTTTTTACAAAGACTATGAAAAAATATCTAATTAGCTCCCACCATTAAGACTGGCTAAAATAAGTATCTAAGAATAGAGCCTCAGAATTAAAGGGGAAATAACTTTCTACTGACAGGCAATGTTTCAAACGTAAATGGGTCAGAGAGCTCGAATTCCTCAGTACAGGAAAAGACGGCAAGCGCCTTGAAAGCAACATGCAATAAAAAAAAAACAGCTGAAATAAGCAAGATGGAAGGGTGAGGAGCAAATTTAAAGTTCAGACACATCTGTTTCTCTGTCTAACCTCTCATTATGATAGTCTGCATACTACCTGTCACAAAATGTTTGTGACTTTAACAATTATATCAGTGTCTCCATTAAGATTCGACCAAAAAGAAGAAGGAAAACAAGCATTCAGCTCGAACCAATTGCAGTAAATTTCTTATAAGAGCTGAAACTGGTATTACATACTTGACAAATGAAGCAATTATCAAGAGTGAAACCAGAGAAAATGAAAATGAATTAGCACTAGAACTGCATAACTCTTCCATGACCAAACTGGGATTTTACCTTTAGTTAAAAAGAAAAGAGGAAAAAAGAAGAAAGAAACCCTGCACTTTCAAAAAAACAGCTGAATAAAAGAAAGAGCAGAGACATTTCTTTTTCTAAACATACTGAAAGATCTGAGATTAAAGGAGGAAAATGGCAAAGAGAAGGAATTTTGTTCCAATACAGAGGCACCGTGGAGAAAGAAGCACAAGAGACTCGGGCGCTGTAAATACACTTCTAAGAGAAGGAGGCAAATTAACGTGTTGCAAAATGAATGCAAATATATGCAGATTCCTTCTATCAGCCTGTACTCTGCTTTTTTTTTTTTTTTTTTGGGGAAACCTTTGGTCTTTTAAAACTGCAGGCAGACAAACAGCAAGCTGTTTAAAATTCATGAAACATTTATTTAATTCATCGGGCAGAGACCTTCCCTGACAACCTCTTACTTCTTCCACTTCCCGCTTTGCCAATCTGACATTCGTCAGGACCACGTTGGACAATGATGTATGTTCCATGACAGATTACTCTCTGGCATCGTTCGCGTCTCTCTCTTGGGTATGCTTGGATCGGGGGAATAAGCATTAGTATCACCCACGTTACACACACTTCCCACTGAACGCTACTGACGTAAGTGCTGGACGAATTGTGACAGAGGAGTGCCGCAGACACAAATGAAGAGACCAGCGAACGAAGGTATCCCTGCAAACACACCGACTCAAATCGCAGGGAATTTATTCGCACCAATCTGATTCTGACATAAGTCAAATTTGCAGCTGAAATCAGAATGCACACATCAACACTGGCCTGGTTAAAGAAGAAGCCTTATGGCCAAGAGGTAAGTTTTATTTGACTGAAAGGATAAATGTGGGCAAGGGTCATTAGTTGTTGTTCACTGGCCAGACTAGCTTAGGTCAATACCAGAGAAAGCTAAATAATTAGTGATATAGATTGTTCACACAGCAGAAAATTAATATTTCATATAACACCTCGAGATATTTCGTTATCCACTACTGCAGGAAGTCTGAAAGTGCACTGCTGCACATTTTCTTGACTATGACCAGGCCACAACCACATCACTCCAAATGTTTGAGCGTCCAGGCAATAATCGTGGTTACTGGCAACCTAAAGGTTCAATAAAGCTTTATAGCCACTCTGACAAATCCTCTGATTGTTCTACTCATCTTCGCTTTCTTCCCTGTGCAGCAGCATGACTCAGACTCAGTCCATCGCTTTCCCATCTACTGGTTGAGCTTAACCCAGCTGTCTATTGAGTTTCTCAGCTGTGTAAATGACAAGGAGATGCAGCGAGAGGCACTGAACCACTGAATGTGGAGGAGCTTTCTCAAAATCCTCCAGGCTCCTTTCTTTAAGGCCAGGCAGTGTGAAAGTCCATGCCCTCTATGACTTCCCTCCTCCCTGTCCACTGTGCACCTAAACTAGTTCTCATTCATGGTCTGCTCACATCCTCTGTGCGCCCCTCTTCTTTAAAAGAAATATGCTTTGCTATAAATATGGTCAGTGCTTCTTATTTCCAAAAACCTATGGGTGGTACTTGATGTCATCCAAACAGCTATTTTTGTGGATTTACCTCAGATGCTGGAATCTGACCATATGGCTGCAGGAAGAAAGAGCTGTGGAAGTAAATGCCAAGATTAACTCAAAGCCAAAAAGAGCATTTAAAAACAGCAAACTGATCAACAGTTTGACCCTAATGTCACTAGCTTTGTGTAAAACCCATATAACACTTAGGATACCTGAAGAAATAAAGAGGGTATTTAACCCAGAGATTTGAGCAGATTTTAGCCATCTGTTTTGAAGGGCTTAACCTCAGACTGTCCTTCACTGTCTCGATGTATTCGGTGAGAAGAAAACCAAACAAACAGGCTCACTCGGCGAACATTGACGCATGTCCAGCTATTGCTTCAGTCTTTGCTTAGAGCATTCAGGAGACATGAGCCATATGTCTCTAAATTCCTGTTTCACTTTGCAGTGAATAGAGGTGCTCAGGCCATCTGCAGCAGTGGGAATTTCCCGGGTGAGATAGTGAACGTGTACGTAGGCTCTCAGTGAGCCTAGAAAAGGAAGGCAACACTTGGAAAGATGGTTTTTGAATCCAGCATTAGACTGCCTAAGCTAGCTCCACATGTGTGTGCTTTGGGTTATTTATTGAATCTGATGCTTCTGATTTCAGTTCAGTACACTCTGCCTTTGAATCAAAAAAACGGCAGACATGAAGGTCAAAAAGTAGATAAGATCCAAACTTAAACTTGCTGTTTTAAGCCATTTCTATTAAGAGGCCTATCTGGTTCATAAATCCAGCAGTGTGTTTTCATAGTAATATTATCATTATTATTATTATTATTATTATTATTATCCTAGAATGGTGAACAGAGGGAACTAAGAAGAGTAATTCTTCTAGTCTCACACTTTGCATTAATTTCTACTGGCAAAAATAGCTCCATGTCACAAAATATGAAAATGGAATTAGCGATTTGTGTTTTCTGCCTATTCTGACATCATCTACCAACATCCACACAGCAGGCAGAACACATCCGTCTTCACAGCTGCATTTTGTATACTGCTGAGATGTATGGAGGGACTGTTGACAGGTGTCAGAGGGATTGTGTGCCATGAATGGCAAATGTCACGGTAAAGTGAGGGATTACACTGTATTACTCTCTGAATAATTCTTCGGAGCCAATAGCTGTCGAGTGAAGGAGTAGTAATCTGTTGTGGCCAGACCCCATCTGGACTGACAGCGGCTTAGTTCCACAGAGTTCAGACCCTGTGCTGCCCAAAAGGAAAACTTGCCCTACCATGTCACAGTCCATCAGAGACCTGAAATTTGGCTATTCACCCCTGCTAATGAAACCAGCTCCCTGTCCACGCCACACCACCTCTGGCCCATGACCAAAGGAGACAGCCGTGTTCATTATAAGCGAATTTAAGCACCCCAATGTCAAGACCTGCCATGCGAAAAGACAGCTGAGACTAGTTCTCAAAGATGGGGTGGCGGCTATTTTTTCCTCAATTTCAGAACTGTCTGGAGCCTCGGGGACATAATAGCCATGTGTTTGATGTACTGTGCCACTTTTACAGATAAAAGAAGAGAAATAACATCACCTTTCAGACTGGCTCTTATTTATTCCTCCTGTGCTATTGCATGAATATTGCATTACTGACACATTTGTTAGATCTAGTTTATGGGCTGTGTTTTTAACCATTGCTTTCTTATAGGCCTGTCCTCCAAATGCTTGCAAACTATGCATTACGCAGGTAGGTGCTCATTCTGACTCTCACCTAACATAAATAGTGCTAATCATCAGGGATAAACGCTAAAATGACTAAAAAAAAAGTTTTTTTAATCATACTGTCCATGTTCTAATTTCTCTTGATAACAAAATGGTCACATGATGACAGCTGCCTCTTAGCAGATATAGCTTGATTAAACTAAGGTAATTATGTAATTAGGCCAGATAGTATAAAAGGATGTTGCATTGACCAAAGTGCTAGACCAGACTGATAAATGGAAAGCTAAATTGGCAGCTCTGGAAGGTGGGATATTGACTCTGGTCAAATGGCTTATTGATTGATTATAGCCTTCTTTGGTGATAAGCTGATAAACAGAGTGGATACTGGACATAATCTCTAAGCCTGACCGATTGACTAAAGGACAGTGGATTCATTAGATTAGACGCTGTGGACAGTGATAGAAAAAAGAACCTTTCTGTTTGTAAGCTGAGACACCATCTGACAATATTTTCAAATAATTCTGTTTTTGTGCATTACGTGGAAAAAAGAGGAGAAAATCTCACACTGAGACTAACAAAGGCAGCGCTGAAAGAAGCTCAAAGAGGTTTGTAATGAGGTTGCCTGAGTCTTGGGCTTCTCCTCTGTCCAAGCTTTCGATGCATGTTGACAGCCACAATATGAGTTGTAATAGCTAAGCATTCAGGGATCAAATTAATTCATTCCTCATGAAAACTTTATGAATACACTCTGAGGGACTGAATATAAATGCGCACGTTCTATAGAGCTAGTGCACAGTGAAAGCCGACGTTCATCTGAGAAGAAATATTATTAGGCAATGTTGGCTTTATATTTTGTATATTAAGCTGCTTTTATTGTGATTATAACGCGTGCATAACTACTTTTTAATGGGTTCAACAAGAAGAAAACAGCTAGTTTAGCAGTGAAGCATGGACAAAAAATGTCCACATTGTCTTTATTAAAATAACAGCAAAGTGTGCAAAACTTTGTGCAAAGTCCTCACTACTTCTCCATCTATTTATCACTTTATCATCGTCATCATCATCATCAAAAAATTTCACATATTCGTAGACGTTCTTCTTAGTCATGTGCAATAATAATCCAACTGAAGCAGTTTCTTCTGAGTGGCACCACAGGGGAAAAAATCTTTGTAAATATGCAATTTAATTGAAGCCTTGGTAGCCTCATTTACATGCAAGGCAGGGTTTCCTCAATATTTAGGATGCTCATGTATTCCAGCCATCATGTCCTGTTTATAATAACCCAGTTAAGATCATATCCCAGTTGCTAGAAGCCCGAATATACGAGCTGGGTTATTATCTGGTATGCTGAGGCGTGTAAACACTTTAGTCCAATTACTGTTGTGTTTTAAGACCAGCACAATGTGATTTGTGAAGTAATATTCCATGGTAATAGTCTGATAGCGCTTTGTTATTTCCTTTAAACAAGTACTGCATGTTTCAGAGGATTCCTTACTGGTTAACCCAATATCGAGCACAAAAACACTGTTTTTATACAGGGATTCAACAATTTATTTTTGGGAATCTCCATATGAAACAAATCCAGTTAGTTTTTGCTTTAAAAGGAAATTGAGGCTGCTAAGCATAATACTGAAAGTGCAAAACAGCTTAAAGGAGAAACATAATGGATTGTGCAGGAGGGCAGTTTGTAATTTCTCCCTGCTGTTGAATTATAGGGTGGAGAAGAGAGGAAAATGAGTTACGGAGCATTAACCTCTTCATTCACAATTATCCCTCTCTCCCTCTCTCTTTGGATACATGTCTCTCTCTCTCAGTCTTGTATTACACACCACTTAATGGCACTAAACTGACCAACGCTCCCTGGAGGCGTCCTCTGTCAGCCAAGCGCCTGATGGCATTTTTTCACAACACCCCTTTGAATCCTAAGGGAGGGGTAAAGAAGCACCTTGATGATATCACTGATATTAAGTTTCACAGAAGCCATTGCTCACCGCGTGAGGGGCAGAGAATGGAGGTGGGCGAGGAGAGGGCAACTGGGCTGATAAGCATCTCTTTGTCTCAAAGTGATGACCTGGACTGCCAGGTCAACATCCTGGGGCGCTAACTGGTGCGAGGCATTTTTCAACCTCGGAAAGGTGTTGAGACATTAAAGGGTGGTGTGGAGAGAGCTACCAAGTTACTCATATGGGGAGCAAGGTGGGGTGCAAGTTAGCTTGATGGCTTGAGGCACTTATAAGACAATAATAGGGCCAGCAGCTCTTGTCTTTTTTCCTCCAGTGTCTGGTGTGTATCACAAGTGTGTGATATATTCTCTCTTAGACCTGAAGTAGGACAGCAGCTAAGGGCTGATGCTAATCAAACTCTACACATGCAAAACTACCCTAGGTACACAAGGTTGGCTTAATGTCTTTATAAAGGTGAAATATGGAAAAAGCTAAATGCTAACAGGAAACTACAAATTCATGCATCCAGTAATGGCATAATGATTGCTATACATGCTGGATTGGATCAAATATCATGAGACTGAATTCCAATTACACTTTTCTTGGACCAAAATCTGATAATTTAGGAATTATAAAGACTCCACCTTCATGGCCATCCATTCCAAGCTACTGTAATAAACTGTCTTTGCCAAAGTCGCTTCAGTCGCTGTCTCCTAGCAGCCACCTAATTGAGAAAACTGATGAGTTCTGTTAGCCTCCAAGTAAGCCCTTTTGTTCTACCTGCTTGCTAATTCCTTACAAGTCTCCATCTTTGTCCACTTAAAGCTAATTCAGCAGTTCTCGGGCATATGAGCTCCTGATGACCTCCCAGTGGTAAGGAGAAAAATAGAGTACAACCTTGCGACTTGGCTAGAAACTCGTGGTCATGTATCCTTGTGGCTTTGTAAAGTTTGGGGGACTTCCTGCATATTTTATAAGCTAGGTCTGTGCAGTTATGAGGTTGAATTTTTGTAAATTATGTTTCCTATGCCAAAGCCTAAATAAAGTAGGAGTTGTCTGACGTTTCTTTTTCAGTTTTTTATTAGTTTATAATGTTTGTGCAAAGAGCAGGCTGTCTTCTTTGGGAAAGATCAAGCCTTAAGAAGCAACTAGCCACAGCAGACTTTCACTAATTTGGATGGCAGAGCTTTTCAGAGCTTTTTCCAAGGTGGAGTGCAGTTTCTATTTTTCCACTCTGACAAGAAAATTTCTCAGGGACAAAATCTGCATATTTCACATGCAAATAGTCAAATTAAAGATTTCAATTACCCACTGAAAACATGTGCATCTTTAAGTGTCTCCCTTTTAAAATCTATGCTGCTTGCACAGTATCGTGCCTCACCATTGTTAAATGTGAAGTAAAATCAAGCCAGGGGTGACAGGGTTGATAAACATAATATTAACAGAAAGGCACCAAGGCTCCTCATCAAGAGCACCTAAATAGCACGACATTAAAAGTCCTGTGGAGAATGAAGCAGTTAGCAGACACCAGTAGGTTGTTTTTTTTTACAGTAGTGCTCTCACTTTAATTGCTGCCTGAATAATAAAGCACCGGAACATTTCTTGTCCTCTCTGATCAAACTGACATATTGGCTAATGAAATAAAAGCTTCAACATTCTCCCAAGCTTTGTTGCCATCTCCTTTTGGGCTGTAAAAGAAAGTTGGTGAAATGTGCAATGATAAACACCCATAAAACCCTGTCTCATTTTACTGAGAGGCCATTATGGTACCATCCTGAGAGGTGCTTTCATTCTCTGACAGTTAGTGAGATTCTTCTCATCTATAAAACATGCAGGTTACATTGAGAGGCAGCTGTAAACTGCCAGTTTGCTCATTTAGTAATGTCTGGGGAGTGTAGCTATCAGGTATTCATCTTCCGCCTCCTTCCGCTGTGGCCCTGACTGGGAGGACACTGCCTCACAGTCATAAATGCACAAATGAATGGCTAAAATCTCTGTCATACCAACCACTACCCCAGTAAATGGCTTTATCAGCACTGTCACCACTGAATATGCTTTATAGGGAATTATTTTTGCTTCCCGTGCCCTGAAAGATTACATAATCATGTCACATTTGTCAAAAAACTCCCCGTTTTGCCACTTTACTACAGTCGGCTCCAAGAACACACTGTATATTAAAATGGAACCTATTATGCTTAGTTCCAGCTCCACGTTTTTATTAGTTTTACTAGAGATTCACAGATCAAAATAATCCTTATTTACTCTCCACTAGGCAGCCCCTCAGTTGAACTGCTGTCTGAAACAAGGCTATTTTGCTCCATTTCTCCTGTCTTTAAGTCAGCTTTGCTCTAATTTGGTGCACCTCACAAGCAAACGATTTAAACAACAAGCATGGGAGATTTCTGTGCTGCTCTAACTGACATCATCCAGAGCCTAGAATATAAAAAACATCCCAACCTGTGTGTTTAAAGCTGATATCATTATTTAAACCTTTGTTTAAGTTCAGGTTTTGTAATGTTGAGAAATCTCAGGAAAAAAAAGAAAAGCATAATAAATAATTTAGACTTCAGAGCAAATTGGTGAATTCGGTACTAAAAAGGATGAGAAACCACAAAGTCCTCCATTTGTACCATCCAATCTTCATTTGTAACATCCAATGTGTTCTTAGCTAAGCTAACTGTTAATGAATTCAAGCCTAACTTTGTTCTTTTCAGGTTGTCTGCCTCTCATTGTGTGCCCCTGGGACACATAGCCACAGATCCAGAGAAGTTAGCTAATTGAAAAAGTACAGAGCGTCAAATATACAGCTATCCATCTTGCCTTTGTGCAATAACAATGCAATCAAACGGTAAGTGAGCGGAAGAATATGTCTACCACTAATTGCAATTGAGTGCATTTCCTTAATGAAGGCCAGGCTTGACCTAATGTTTGCCTCCCCTTGGAAGCCTGTACGGGCATGTGTGAACCCAAACTTCCTGGGCCTTTGTGGTCGTTGGCGTAGGACGTCAATGTGTCCCTTTGTTTTCATTATCAACGTAACTTTTTGCTCATAAAGCTGCATTTTTGATTGCTTTAGCAAGAGAGAGGAAAGAAAGTGAATGAACACATGCAGCCAGAGAGTGCTGGCAAGAATGGTGTGTTCCACCATGCACCATTTGGCAGTATAAAGCGCAACCCCGCTGTGTTTTATGATGATTAATCTGCAAGCGCACAGGTTTTCAAGACCTCTCCATCAACTCTCTGGGTGAAGGAACCCAACAGCAAGCCTAAAAAACAAAGAGTACAGATGTACCCTCCTCATTCTTAACACCCTACTATGAGGGAACAGCGTGTCTCACAGGGGACAAGGCTCTTAAGTTCATCCTTCACAGAGCAGAGGAGCAAAAGAGAGCAAGTGAAACAATTACTTCAATGCTGGCTATATATAAAACCCTGCTTTACCTCTGAAACCATACTGCTTCCTTTAGGAAACAAAGAGCGGATAAAGAGAATCTCGACAAGAAACTCTGATTGTTAATTATAATATACCTTAAGACTATCACAGATGTAAGCAACTACAACATTGTGCAAGATTGTACACAGCTTGATAAGAGTCTTTAAAAAAAACCAGGATGTGATATGTTGGGTTTTGAAGGTTTTGAATCCAGCAACAGCCTATTGTACTCAGCAGAATAACCAACATCTTTCACCATAAATCATACTATGATTGCCTGCAGCTCCACAGCTCTGGGTCAAATGAAAAGGAACAGGCTAATACTAGAGTGTGTTGCAGCGGGAATGGCACAAACAGAGGTCTGTCTGTCCTTTACTGACAAAAAAACCACCAAAACATAGATGAATGAGGGATATGAACTGATATTGGACTGTGCTACAGCTTGTTTTTGATGGCACGCAATATAATTACCTCCACAGTGCAGAGTAATTGAGCAGATTGGGGAGATATTATTATCGATATTGTCAAACGTGCTATCTGCAGATACAAGGAAATTCAATTTTAATTCACGAGTCAAAGGTGGAGAGAAATAACCAAAGTGTCCACATTCTGTAGGCTTTTGAAACTTCCCCCAAATGATTCTAGGCAAACGCAACAACCTAAAATCAAGCAAGTACGCAAAACTGTCATCTCCAAAAATTCAATGTCCATTTTTTAGGATGATTACATTTAAAACAATAAACCAGGCATTTCTTTCTTTTTTTGCAACAGAAATGGAAAGAAACACTCGTAAGAGGAAAAAAAGCGTTAACATTTAAATATGTTGACATACCGCAGCAGACGGTTGTGATTGAGACACCAGCTGGTGTTTAGAGCGAAAGCCTAAATCTAGTTTACCATAATGAAGCTCTCAGAGGGAAGCAGTGCACTCCCCGCGCCATTTTGCTTTACTTGGCTTCTTAACGCGTTCAAACCTGAAAAGTACACACATAGATTGGGACAAATACAATATCTCCCTCATCGTCGCTACAACAAAGTGGTGCTGGGTGTGTTTGCACAGCTTGAAAAGAGCTCCGCTAAACAAATGACTGAACAGTTGAAGCCAATTTGCATGTGTCTAAAAAAAACAACACAAACGATCTTCATTTTGGGGTGCCAACTTGTCGAAGGATGGGTAAACATAATTTGCCCTTTCTCAGTTGGACATGCTTTACTTGTTTGTTGACAGCTGGCTTTTTTCTAGAAAATAAAAAGTCTGTTCCAAGAATGTTAGAATTTAAAATAAAAATCAATTGAAATATGCTTATTACTGCTAACAGCAAGCATTATGGTGGTGCCTTCCTGCCCTGGATAATTACCCCGTAGCTCTGCCTCCCTGTGACTAACATCACTCTTCCGCCAGCTGACGCACTCAACCAACCTCTTAATTGCAACAATTGTGTTTTGGCGATTTGAGATCAGCTTAATCGCAGACAGGATTTAGGTGATTCCAGGCCAAACCTTAGTTGGACGATAGATTAGCAATCAGTCAAACCTAGCTTCTTACAGCAAATTATTTTTCCAAGAATAGCAAAATGCCTTTGAGTTACATTTAATCGACTGGTTTAGCTGAACTGGTTGAACAGGTGACCCATTTGCTGAAAGGCAAATGAAGAGACCCGGTTTCAAATCTGCCCAAAGGCAATTTACCGCATGCCTTCCCTTCTCCCTAGCTTTCCTGTTTTCTCTCCACTGTCCTAATAAAGGCTAAAAAGCCACCATACATACAATTATGGTCAATGACACAAAATCCATCCTCTATCTCTGGTTTTTCACACTGTAAAATGCCACAAAGGCATCTCACAGAAGAGTCAGAAAGTCTGTCTGTTACCATGTTTTCTCATTGAAATAACTTTCAGGTTAAATTAATAAATGGTTATTATTTACAAATCTCTTTACCTTGAAGCTAAATATTGTTTTTTTTTTATTACTGGCCAAAAAAAGAGTAAAGCGGAAGTGATAGTAATACTAGTAGTAGTCCAAAGGTCTTAGAGTGGATTTTTTTAACATAATAGGAAGAAGGGAGGAGAATGGAAGTCAATTTACAAATCCCCCCACCCCTGATTTCTCACAGCTTTAAGCTGTCTATAAGCTGTATTTTTTAAGTATACCATTTATTTCTGCTTACAGTGGAACGCACGCTTGTTTTTCATGACATGTGCAGGAGCACAAATCTTAATACTTAGTTCCACTTGTTACAAAGCTGGGATTACTTTTTTTTTTTTAATCAGAGACATTGTGACCTCAGCTTCTTGAACGCAACATTTTCCGTAGCTGAGCTTCCCTTTCCTCACACATGCTGCACTGGCATGCCTCTTCATTGATTTCAACAACAGAGGCAGCATTAATTGGACAGCAGTTATCTGGGGTGTCTTCTAAATGAAAATCTAACGCACACCTCGTTTCAGTGCTTTATTGCGTTGACATACTAATGTGTAATGTGAAACACATTTTCCAAAGCACTTATCTTACATTACCACATTCACAATATTATACAGTTTTACAGTGAAACCGAATACAGGTTGATTTATGTTTTAGATAAGGTTTAGAATTACTGAGGTACAGTATATGCACTGAGTTATTTCAGTACTTTAATAGGCAGATCTAATCTACTGCAGTGGAATACAAGAACAGTGGAAAAACATCTCGCTGAGACTTTTAATTGTCGGTTTATTTGACGGTGTGAGTTTCAGAGATCAGAGAGGTGCTGATTCAAATGGAGGATTTTTCCATTGTGCTGTTTTATCGGATTCAGATATACTGAGAAATGTTTGTTGTATTGTGTTCACATTCATTTACATACAATCAAATAATGGAAAACAATAGTAAATTAGTAGCACTGCAGTGATATCCTTTTGGATATCTGCAAATTTAAATCTGCAAACAACCGGACACCTATTGTTTTAACATTGTGCTACACGAGTGGACGCTACGCGTACAGCGAGAAGCAAAATGAGCTCTCGAAATATAATGATGCTATAAGGATTCATGACACTTTCATTTTACCACCGACACACACACACACTTTCTCTTTTAGTAAGTAGGAAACACATCAAGAAAAATAAAAAAAGACAAGAAAGATTTCAGATTTCACATTCGAGCTCAAAGGGTAGTCATCTTTAATATCTTCCTAAATATGTTTACCTGCTATGCAACCATTTACACCACCTTGCATCAGATGGCGAACTCTAAAGATTTAGCTCCCAAAAGCACAAGAAAGGTAAATGTTCTTCCCCGTGTTTGCATTGTTTCAGTTGTTATCCCCAAATGTGCAATTTCTCACTTATTCAGAGAGGGCCAGTGAGATGAGAGAAAGTGAGAAAACAGCATTATGTAGCATTATCACATTCAGTACTCTCCTAAACATAAACTGGCATACAACAGTAAAAGTAGAAATGCATTATGCAGCGGCTGTTTAATTACAAATTAAATGCCCCAGCTTTATCCATAAATGTGTAAAGAGCTAAGTAGTGATGTTTGTCCTTGTCTAAATGTATCATAATTATACTAACACTGAAGCCTGTCATGCAAAACTGCGCTGACTCTTGTATAAATGTATGTCAACTGTATTCAAACTAACAATTTTTTAGTTTTTTCATACACCAGTGTATGCATCACCTTCCCAACCCTGCAACTCTTTAGAGCTGCATTTCTCTGTAACCGACAGGAACAAAGTCACAAACAACAGATGCAAACAAGCAAGCTCATTACAGCAGAGCTCCAGCAAAAATGTTTTACTGAGGAAGCAGTAATCTTTACCGTGATCTTAAATGCTTAAATAGAAACACTGTTTTGTTATTTTCTTTTTAGGCTTGACAGTAACGTTTGTTGAGACGTAACTGAATGCGATCCCTCACTGACACTTATTTAGAATCAGAATCAGAATCAGAATCAGAATGGGTTTATTGCCAGATGTTGAGGTTTACAACATTAGGAAATTGCTGCGGTGCTTCAGTGCAGACAATAAGAATTAAAGTGCTATGTAGAAAGAAAGATATGTGCATGAGATATACATGAGATATATACATGAGAATAAGAATTATGAGTGCTACGTAGAAAGATATATACATGAGTGCAGGTGGTGATCAGTGCCAGACATGAAATGATGCAGTGACACAGCGTAGGGTCACTGCATCATATCTTTGTTGGCAGCCACATACCAAATTGTAAGGCTAGAAATATTTTCCACACGTGGAGTGATCAGAGTCACGTCTCAAAAAGTACAGTGTTTATGTAAAGGCTTGATTTCTGTGGTTTTGCTGCATACAGGCCATCTGGATTTCTATTCTAAAGAGATGTTGCGCAATTGAAACAGTAATCAAGTCTATTAGCCAAACTTCTTCCAGCCCTTTGGTCAGACAATTTGAATCCAACTTGTTTCCCCTATTGACATGGCATGTTTCATCTGTTACATGGTGCAGCCCCTTGGGGAATGCAGTGGCAGGAGGATGGCCATGTGGTACCTGATTATCCAGAATGCATGAAAAATTAAATCTGCTGAGAGTAGACAAAAGTCTCCTCTCGGTCTCCTCTCATTTCTTCTTATATGTATTATTTCCAGTTCTCTGCCTTCAGCTTTTCATTATACCTACGAGTACACAGCGGCTTAACATTTGTCTTAGTGAGAAAAGCTATGAAGAAAAAAAACCACACCAAAAAAACTCATGACTATGACAAACACTAGATTTTTTTATATCTCCCACATTCATCCTCATCAAATTTCCTGCTTGCAGATTAATCAACACCTGCTCGTGGCAGAAAAGGAGGCAAGAAAAGATAAAGAAGGATCACTTCCTTATTGGTCATATCAAACACAGAATTATGTGCAAACTGCTTATAAGCTGACCATTTATAACAGTCCGAGTTTCACCAACTTGAGATATAATTAGCTGTAGCACAACACAATAATGCTGTAACTGAGCTGAGATCTTGCTGCTATGCAGACAAGGTAAAATATCTTTTTATGTTTTATGCCGTCTCTTATTTCCATACATGCATCTACTCGTCTGTAACTTATATAAG
Source organism: Copadichromis virginalis (assembly GCF_057382275.1). Classification (NCBI taxonomy): domain Eukaryota; kingdom Metazoa; phylum Chordata; class Actinopteri; order Cichliformes; family Cichlidae; genus Copadichromis; species Copadichromis virginalis. Next base: position 23,658,494 of record NC_140630.1, read on the forward strand.
ATGCTGTTTTTTGACCTGGCGGGTTATGCAGTGGAAAACAAAACCCAGTGCCATCTGCAGTATTGTGAATTCAGCTGCACACAGCATAGCCTTTGCCTTTTGGAAACCTTAATCTGCTTTGTTTGTGCATGGTTGGGGGGGGGGGGGGGGGGGGGGAGAACTAAGTTTCTATTAAAAGAGATAAAATTATTTCTATAGCTTCAAAGGCCAACCAAATTGAAGCCCCTTACTTGAGTGGGTTTCACTAAAGCCACTTATTTGTCCATTTCATCATTCTAATGACAGAAGCTATCATCCCATTATAGCTGCACAGCTGAGTGAGGTTAAACAAATGCAGTTTGTCTGAGGTCACACTACCTCCAAGTCAGGTCTCGCCGCTCCCCCAGGTACATCACAACAAATCATCAGCTTGCCTATAACTACTTTATATATGCAACCCTGTGAACCCAGCTCCATTAACCCCCTTTCCACTTACTGGCACTTAAGGAACAAGTATTCTCGTTCCAGTCTCTCTTTTTCTCCTCTTTTCAAAAATTCTTTCTCATGCATCACACTTTTATGAGTATAATATCCAATCTCATGGCCTACCCGGTCAATCTAAAATCACTTTGTTCCTCCGGGGAGTTTGTAAGACGGCATGACATGTCAGGCATCTGACTGAAAAATTTCAATATCCATGGGCTTGTTACAATAACTGCTGTCTTAAATGGCCAACTGAAGAAATAAATCCTTGCAGTATGGAGTACCTCCTAAAACAGCATGGAATGAATAGGGTTGTGATCATTCTGTCATAAGTGAGCCCAAATGGGTTCCAGTTTGGGAAAACTGATGCAGTTCATTAGTTCTTATTGTTTGCAGCCTACTTACATCAAACACTGACTTGTAAACTGTAAGGCCTTTCAAAATAATAACTCAATCACGCCTAATAAAATCATATCTCCGGGACATTTCATATAAAGCTTACCGTTCATCATAACCAACAGAACATCGCCTCGCGTCTAGTACCAGTCCACTGAACAAAGGTCTTTGTATATAATGAGTCCACATTCTCTAAGCCCTACAGTAACCATACAATCACTCGTGTCAACAGAGAGGAAATCCATTTCATCAGGATGTCCAGTCAGTGCTTCATTATCATACGCAAGGGCAACATCCGTACAGCCGTGTAGCCCCTGAGAGCATCTGCTGATCGTCTGCCGATCGCTGCACTTCCAAAGAGTGCGTTTCATTATAAATGGCAAAAAGATGAAGCGAACTCAATTAAAACATCATCACAGGTCAGTTCGTTACAATGACAAATTTAATCAGAAGTGCTTTCCAAAACCACAACATAATGCTGTGACGTTAATGTGTTCTTCTTCTTCTTCCTCCTCTTATTATCATTATTCTTATGATTCTTCTTCTTCTTCAGCTTCAAAGCGCATAAAAGTTATGTTGTTCTGAGCGCATGCTTTATTTGTTTCAATCTCAGCTGTTGTTTTTATGAACCAGGTTCATTATGGGAGATCGAAAGAGTCTCTCTCATACCTTGGGTGATTTTTTACGATAATGTGAGTATTTTCTGGTTCAGTGGTATTAGTGCTGCTATAAAACATAATTTGGTGAAGAGGGAAAAAAAAGAAAAAGAACACGCTATAAAAATCTCCAACATAATAGGGCCTCTCATTTAAACAGACTGATGATGGCTGGCTGACATCTTATGTCGCAATGCAATCTGCTAAACCAATAATGTTTACTATTACTACTACTACTACTACCATTGCTGCTGCTGCTCGTATAGGAAATGAGACAAAACAAACTGCAGGTTACAGCTGAGCAAAAACTACCTGTAACACGAAAGAAAGTAATGTGAACATCAGAATTATTCTACTTAGAAACCCAGAGGCTTATTCTGAGAATTATCACTGTTATTACATACATTGCTACAGTGCAAGAAATTATGCTTCTTTTTTTTTTAAATATACTTTTCCGTGAACTGGAAGTGTTTACTCCCATCTGTAACAGTTTAGTTAGCGGCAAGAAGAACTTACTAATGCGCTTCTGGAAATGTAACAGCATCATATTCCTCTGAGAGATATCTCTCAAGTAAAACTTTTTAAAGGCAGAGTAAAACAACAGTTATTTTGAAACGCATTCAAAATGGCCAGCTGAGAGCTACTTTTATGAATGCGGCCCCCCTCCCCGATTCCTCAGAAAAAACATGCAAACTCACAAACACTCACAAATATTGAATGAACTGCCCTCGGTTATGAATTGCATTCTCATTTAAAGCTGCTCGGAAAGCATCAGTCTTTCATTTGACTTGCTTAGAGGTCCTCTATACCAGCCTTTTTTTCTGTTTAGTAAACAGAAAAATGGTGAAGAGGATATAATTTCACGAATACATGAAGTTGTGATTTCCTGGAGTCTAAAGAGTGATTTAGTCACTCAGTAACGCTGCATGTGATTGTTTTATTTGTGGTATTTTATTATGCTGTATAGCATGATTCTTTCTTATTGCTTCCCCTCTGAAGAAACTGAGACTGTGAAGCCCAAGCATAAAATTATAAAACGGAGTGTCTGGAGGAACTTTATATTCCTTTACTTACTTGTAACATTATGTTGCTCATTACCTGGACCATTACCATTACCTAGCCATTATACATAGAAAGCCATTATAGAAAAACCGTGCCACTGCCGGCCTGTAACCAAGTAGCTCATCAGTATTTCTGCTAAGGTGCACACTTTTCTGGGCTGGCTGTGTACATGCTGTGCATTTGTTTGTTTCTGCAAAGGTTTCCAGCATTTTCAGGCGTACATATTAACTGAGACAAAATGAAACAAAGAAAATGAGGAAACTACAAAAAATATAAAAACAAAGAGAGAATGATTTGATGTTCAAAGACAGGTAGCGAGAATACCAGTGAATCGCCTGCTAATGACAAAGCAGAGCACACTGCCTTGGGATTGTGCAGGGAAACAGCCAGCAATCAGAGGATGATTTCTCCAACCCTCTCCTTTCACCCTTGCTCCACTCTACCAGTAAAGAGCTAGTCTCACCCAGCATCTCTCCACATTCTCTTATAGATACAAGAACTCACTCTCTCTCCCGTGCATTCAGCTACACACATGCTGCTTTTTTCACATCTCCACCGCTTCCACACGGACGTGCACAGACACACTCTCGCTTCTTCGGTGTTAACGTAGTCCAACAGCTGAAACCTTGTACCGAGCACCAAAATCCACATCTGTTTTGTAAAGGGTTTTATTTTGTTCTAAAATAGTGCTTCTGTTTCCAAAAACAGCACGATTATGGGCATATTTCTCTCCTGCTGCAGATGCCGAAAATGTGTAGGATGGAATTTCCAGTTGTCACCGCAGACATTTCTAAAGAAACATCTGTGAAAGCAAGGCAAAAAAGGGGGGTTTATCTATGTGAAATGCAGAACCAGCTCAGTCATCCCACTTCTCAAACTAACTCTGCTATCAAAAGATGTGAGTGATACTTGAATGGATCCACAGTGCCCCCTACAGGTCGATAGACAGATAAGCTCCATGAGTACTCTATCCATTCTTCTGGTGGTCTGTTTCAATGTTACCGGTTACACTGAACTTTGTGCTGCTAAAAATGAGTCAGTTCATCCACTTGAGAGGCTCATATCCTTACCCCACATAAACACACACAGCAGGCAGTCTTTCTCACAGTGTATGCTTGAGGATAGGATATGAGTCATTTGTAACCATCGTGTTCTACCTAGCCACTTAAAAAGCACAGCATTTGGTTTTTATGAAAACACTTAAAGTACTTTTTTATTTTTAACAAAAAATAAAAATGGCAATTAATTATTTTTTTTACTAGATAAGTGCCTTGCTGTACTCAGTAAGTGACCTCTACTGTTATTACTATTTTTCAAAGATCTTCAATTTTCATGGTCCTATCAGCCCCTGTCGATTAATCCTAGGCCTGGTGGGCAAAATCTGGCATGTGTGCAGCAAAAGGCATAAGGTACTGTGAGAGGTTTGTTTCATGAGAGCCAGGAACAGAGACGACAGATTAGGAAGAAAGGCGAGAAAGCAAACAACAAGCAAGCAACATTTCTGACCTACAATGACTTTCAGTGAAGTTTCCTCTCCACTGGGGAGATGAGTGTAGGCCTGACCTGAATGACAGGTCTCCTCATGAGCACTGGCAACTGTCTCAAAAAATCCCATCCACACTTTCACGGTCTTCGCTTTGTGCGGATATGTGCGGCTTTTATGTTTTCAAGTGTGGATGGGTCACAAAATGTATGACTGGGAACAAAGGGTAGGCTCATTCTCCCAAATGCTCAATACGGTCATAGACCATTAGCGGTCCAAGCAATTGCAGACATTTCTCTAAGTGGGAGATGGACACACACTGACAGCACAGATTCCCATGATTACTTTCCATTAGCAACACCTCATGAAAAATGATTTCTATTTGGCCAGGTTGGCACACAGAGATCAGGTGAACAGCGATGATGAGCAAACACTGCTACAGAAGGGATGCACGGATCATCGCTGGATGCTAGCAGGGGAGAAATCGAGCTGAAATCGGGAGAAGGGGAAGCTCGTCAGCTGGTTTGTCGCCTCAGTTCACATTTACGACATTACGTTTACATTTATGACGTGAGGGAAAACCCTGTCCTTGTGCCGTACCTCACTCAGAGGTGATACGATTACCTGGACCTTTTAGTGCAGGGCCCGATGCAACCCACTCACCAGAGTCATTTCACTGTTCATCAGAGCAGCAAGTTCTCTCAGCCAGAGGCATTGATTTTCATTCTTGGTGTGATAGCACAACAATCACAAGTTTGTTCAAGAAGTTACCACCCTTCTGCCATGGTTTCCTATGTACTGTGCATGTGTGTGTGTGCACTTGCACCATTATAGAATCATATGGTGGAGAATGTCTTCCATTCTGGGGTCTAAAATCTAGTCCTTAAACATAAATCATTACATTTACATCAAGATAAAGTTGAGGTTCAATCAGGCAAGTAGTAGTTATCATTATGATTTGTGCCTAGGAAACAGATGTAGGCCAAAAAGCCTCTGAAGTGCCTTAAAGACAGGCTGCAAATGTGTGTTTGGTTGTGAGTGTGCACAAGCATGTGCGTGCGTCAACAAACAGAGAATGAGAGACCTCCAATTGCAGTCATATTGCTGTGAGCATGGCTGCATCACTCAGGGAGGTTATGGCACAGGGTGTGAATCTGCAGAGAGACAGATAGGCCTATTGAGCAAGACTCTCCAGGGGCTGAGTGTGCTGTGCAGCACATCCATGGCCTGACACCAAATCTAATGAAGAGTCTACGCTGACAAGATCTATCAACAGCAGGAAACAAAACCAGATACCTCAGGCTTTATCAGTCACAGGAAAATGCTAAAGTAAAAGGTGAATAGTACATTTCACACCAGTGTTTGGCATGTTATGCCACAGTCAGGTATCCATACTGGTTTATAAGCTGGGACAAACTATTCGATATAAGAGGGGAAAAAATCCTCCCTTTGATAAAAGTGATGTTGAGTCTCCGCAATATATTAGTTGCAGTAAAAGAAGGAGTTCATGAAGCGGAAAAGAAGAATATGTAGACATATATTACAACCAGATCTTTAAAGGCACCCTAGCTGGGAAGAGCAACAGTGAAATGTCTGTCATTTTATCGTCTATCTACAGACTGAGAATTCAGCAAGAGAATAAAGAGGCCACCATTTTATTCTGGAAAGTCGCTTTCTTTGTTGGCTAAAATATTATCAGAGCATTCAGAGTCATTCCCCAATAAATAAGGCTGTGGTCTCCATTAAAGCTTCTGCCCCAGAGAAGGACATAATATTCTCTGGACATTACACACCATTATTGCGCATTGTTGCAGTGCTGCTGCAGCTACTGAGGTTTTCAATAAATGGGGGAAGGACAAGCCTGAACCACGACTGTCTTTACTCTTTAAAATACAAACGTACATATCCTCGCCTGCGGCAGCTGAATTTCCTATCATGACAATAATGTCAGATGATTCAAATTTTGCAAATGTTACTATTTGTCATTTTCATGCATTTATTTGCTGATTATCCAAATTTTAATTCAAATATAGGATAAAAAAGAAAAACACACACACACACACACACACACACACACACACACACACACACACACAAATGCTCAAAAAACATTATACAAGAAAGTGTTGTACCTCTAGACATTACTTTGCTCTCACCACAGAACAACATTGTATTCTATTCACTATTGACCACACCAGGACATGCAGGATTCTGTACCACAGATTATGAATGAATGACCGTGAAAGTAAACAACGCTGCCTTTGTGCTAAGCAAATCCCATAGGCGAACACTGTTTGAAGCGGTGGCATATCAAAAAGATATATAAAAGTCAATCTCTACTGGATCATGCTATTCTGCCCTCCGAGGGTCACTGCTCTCATCAAACCTGTGATGACTGCAGTACAAGTGGCCCCATACAACTGAATGCCAATTGAATTTCTTGAACTCATTTCAAACCATTCAGGTTTTTTATGGCATTCATAACTCGATTTTCTATGCACATTAAATTGGCTCCTGTAAAAAAATGATCCAATACAGAAAGATGGGAAGGTTTACAGCAGGTAATGGATTAGGAGTCAACCCCATATGCATAATTACCACAGTCATCATGATAAGAATGGTCCTTTTTACTTTGCACTGCTATCTTCGCTATCTCATTCTGAACTGAGAGGGCGGTGACACTCGTGTGAACTCCATCCAGAAAGACAAGAGCGGAAAAAAAAGAAGGCCGATATTTTCTTGTGTTTTCCATTTAAAACCAAAATAAATTATATACATAAAATTTAACACCCACTTTTAGTGAACCCTGTAATTTTCTATGAAGCAAGGCTTGATTAACTGTGATAGTTGTCTCTTTCCATTGATCATCCTGCTATCAATTTAACCATGGTCTACACAGTCTACTGTAGTCAGTGAATTAGCAATCAGAGAAATTGCTGGGTATGTTTTAAAAAAAAAACAAAAGATCATTCTACAGTTATTATACAAAAAAAAAAAGAAAAATGCACTAAGTACAAAAATTTGGGTAGCAAATCTTTATACTAATGGAATACACAGGATTAGAAATGTACAGGGCCCAAATCTGAGCAAATCCAGATTGTAGGATGTGTGTCTCTCAGTCATACACGAGCAAATGTGCCGTTCACGTCTGACATAACTCCCCATCCTCACCCTCGCCCTTTTGTCATGTTTACCTCCAAACCTTCAGTTTGTCATAGAATAAAACAAGTGAAAGAACTTAATTCATTTTTAGTCTTAAAAGATCTTCAAACATAGCCTGAATGCTATTATTGGAAAAACCTTATTTATCACCATTAGACGTAGTGATAAGCAATTGCATTGTAGTGACATAGCGGGCTATTGTCTTCAATTATTTTGACAGGAGTCTTCAATCTTATAATTAGTCATTCAGCCTCTTTGAAAGGAGAAAAGTAATCACTGTGCTCTTAGTTTCACTGCATGCACCAACAACAACATGAACAAGAGAAAGAAGATTAAAGAGTTGTCTGAGGAGATTGGGAAGAAAGAAAATACAAGCATATTCAAAAATAAGTCTAAAGAGCTTTGCTAGTTGTTAGTTATAAATCTTGAAAACACACATAAACAAGATGACAACAAAAAAATTGTATGGCTTCCAGTCACACCACATTTTGCTTTGCAAAAAAATACAAATAAATTGTATTTTATATAATTGTATTTTATATATATATATATATAGCGAGAGAGAGAGAGATAAAACCAGACTAGGGTTTGCTAAAATGCATGTTGTCAAGCCACAACACTTCTTAGGAAATATGTTCTTTGGACAGCTGTGGGCAGATGAAAGAAATGTTCACACAAGAAGAAAGAGAAACATTATGAACAAAAAAATCCCAATGAAATACACGGAGGAGGCCCAGTTATGTGATGCAGTTGGTTTCCAGAGTCAGGCACAAAGTGCTTTGAATCAGGGCAGCATAAAACTAGAGGACTAACAAAGCATCCTGGGATAAGAACATGAAAAACTCTAACAGAAAGTGAAGCAACATCGATGATATCATCCAGACAGGAGGACTGCATGGTACAGTGACGTAATTATATCCAATCATGCTTTGTGGCACTACTGAGCATGCCCAATTGATCTAACTTTTTATTTAAAAGGCAATAAAAAACGACCGATGTTCGAAAGCACAAGGTGCTTCCCGTCACAGAGACTGCTTAAATGGCTCATTAGGAACAGTGACTAAACCTTCAGCCTTGATTGAGATCTATGGGAACGATCAAATTATATCAAAACATTTGATACTTGTGATCATTTCAATATATAGGGAGAAACAGAGTAAAGGTCTTCCTCAGTTAAATAGAGGATGCCTGACTCTAAACACTTTCATCTGTTTCACTTTATTTTAGAAAACTGTGTGATTTTTATTTTTAACTGGTATGTCTGCATCTGTACCCATTCCTATCATTTTCATTATGTTTTCCGAGAGGACTGCAAGAAGCATGAGTGTGGTCTAACATCACTTTTACAGCAGGGTCATTCTATACTCTGGGCTAAGTCTCAACATCTGCTGGGACAAGATGCTGCAGCCTGACTCACCGTGTCATGTTATAGCCGCTCTGCCCTCTAACCCTGCACTTAACTGACACCACCTCCCACAGGTTCGCACACGGGTGACAGTTTAAGCGCCTCCTGTGCAACCTCCAGCTAAACAGAATTAGAGAAGAATTAAAAACTCAATGAGCCCAATAATTAAATTTTAATGGAGCACATAAAGCAACTTGACACCCTCTTAAAGCTATAGGCAGAAGCCATAACAGGTAACGGCAAGCTGGACATTTCTTATTTTATAAGCCGCATACTGCTGCTGTCGAGACAAAATCTTGTTGTAAAGTCTTTTCCCTAAGAAATGGATGAAAATGGAACATAATTAAAACAAATGTGTCAGCTTTAACAAGCTGATCGCTGCAATGAACCGCAAGAATTTTGCCACTGGTGATTCCAATGAGCCAAACCTGGAGAACACATTGCTAATGCAGTTTTAAAGTAATAGTTAAGGTATGCCATAATAAATAATGAGCTGTGTCTTCCATATCACATCACAGCCCAGCACAACAGGATATTAAACTGCCAAATAAATGAACCAAAGGACATAATTAGTAGCCTAAATAAATATGGGGTCACAAAGATGTATTCCTTCACACCAACCTCCACATATACCTACAATTTGCACTTGTAATATCTCAATTTATAAATCACGTTGGACCGTAGTGAGAAAAAATCATTCGGACTGTTTCTTAAGCTTGTGAGTAATACTTTCAAAAACTCCCACAATTCACACACAGCAGTCTGCTGGTGCCAAGCCCAAGTGAAAAACAGCATGAGAAAATGGAAGTACTGCAGGCCAGAGATTGGAACCATTGAATAGATGAAAGGCAAGAAGTTGAACAAGCTATCCAAAAGATCTTATCAGTGCATGTTGCTCAACATCCACAATGCCTGCTCAGAACTGTGTTAGTCACAAAAAATTTGGGCAAGATCCACACGACCAAGAGCATGTGCAGCCTAATCAACTAAATCGTTTGCCAGCAATATTTATATAGCACAATGTCATCCTGTAAAATGTTTTGTTACCAGTGACAAAAACATTGGCACTGGAACTTTCCATTTACATTAAAATTCCCATTCATAACAAACTACTGTGCAAAACTGCCCCACACTATAAACAAAACTGGACAGTAAAGTCCATCACTGTGTTCTTATCAGTGCTACCACCTGTACAAAGACGAGTGGCTTGACAGTATGAATGGAGGTACAGAGGTCCAAATGCTGAGACCTAAAAAATTATAAAAGGCTTCAGCAATTCATTTGACCTTTCGAGCACCTCTGACAGCCTGCTAACCAGAATCAATTGCCTCCTAGCCAGCATGTTGCTCAATCACAGCCTGGATGTCTGGCTGCATTAGCTGATGAAGTAAACAACCTTCCTCTGCTGCAATAGCATTAAACAGTGTAAAACAAAAACCTGCAACGTTGCATCCTGAACCTTATTTTCTCTTCTCGTGTGCCCTAAGCATCCAGCCACAAAGCACTGCTCATTTTATCCATAACCTAAATACTTCATTTTGAGGCCACAGACTTACATGTAACAAATTTAAACAGTAAAATTAGGTAAAATTGCAAAGAGAAGTTTCCTGACTTTCATACGAGTATGTGATATACAGTATGTTTATAGCATTATACTCAAAAAATATGTATGCAAAAATGCAGATTTTAAATAATTTGTTTACATGTCAATTTTACATGTTTTTTGTTTTACATGTTAAATTTAATGGCATCTGTTCAAATGAAACATACTTTCACTTTACAGCAGGCACGTTTTCCTTAATGATTAATAATTTAAACAAACGCACCTTTATTTTTTTAATATTTTGGCGGCATTTTATGCAACGTTATTGTGGCATGTTCATGAGGACAAGGAATCATTTTTGAGTGCAACAATTGATTATCTATATCAAAGTATGTATACAGAACAGAGATACTAGTTGTACAGATAAGTACCTCAATAAGCTTTCATTAATGTAAAAGAATAATCATTGTTTTTATCTTTTAGTAAAAGTTCAAAGTAACAAACTTTAATGTTGTGGTCATTTTCCTCACAATAGTATCAAACATAGTGTTGAATATTAATATTTTTCATATATTGTATCAAAATTAGTTGATTCTGTCACAACACCAAAGTAAATAACATGCAACAATAAAACTAGTGGAAGAATCTATTTGACCTCTATAATAATGCATGTGATACATTGTAGGTCAACATGCTGATGAACAGACACAACAGCCATGAGATTAAGGTTCATGTCAGTTGTACTCTTTTTACATAATGCTGACACCATGCCAACCTCATCAGCATGGCTTTTTACATAATACATTAAGTTCATTAGCCTCATCCGATGGAGCAGTCTGTTTTTCACATCTATTAATCTTGCATAAATTATAGGGCACTAATTTCACACAAGGTGAACACTGCCTAGTAGACTCTAATGAGAATATGAATGTATTTGCAAACACTTTGTGAGAAAAGAAAAGTTGTGAAACAACAGAAATCCAATATATACTATATTAATATTCTGCTCCTGCACAGTTATTGAGGTACCACAACTTTAAGCTGAAACATTCTCCTCTGGATCAGCTGTAGCAACAGGTAAAGCAATTCTTCCACACTTATAACTCTGTGTGTAGGTTGTGAACAGAATGCAGAATATTATATAACAGTGATGCAATAATGAGAAAAAACACACACTTCTGCTAACCTTTCTTCATCCTGGTTTTTCACTCACTTTGAAAGATGTTTATGTTGTTTCCCCCAACAGCAGCACTGAATAATCACTGACAGATCTGTGTCGCATCACTGACAAACCAGATAAACCTCACCAAAAGCAGCTGGTCGTGAACCCTTGTCTGTCACTTTCACGAGAAAGGCCATGAGCTGCAATTATAGTCTAAACAGCACTGTATTTTAACTTTCGGACAGTCAGATCAGCGAGAGCAGATGTGTACTTTAACATTTGTCTCAGTCATGCTGACCACTGTGTAATGCCATAACAACCAGTATTTCCCAAGTCTTAACAGCAGAGGGCAGCCAAGGACAACTTAACAGCCTTCAGGCATCAAACACCATCCACCTGTTCTAAAAGGTCAGAGAACAGAGTGCCTACCAGCATTGACTATGGCATCCACCTCCAAGACAGTAATATCTCCTTTGTAAAGAGATACTTTATCACTCAGCCCTCCTCCGCCTGTCACCTCCTTCCCATCTTCTTGGTCATCACCTGAAATAAGAAAACAAAGACTGTAAGGATCACTTTGTCAATGATTCCAGTGTCCTATACATCAATACTCACATTTTTATTCTATTTGTAGAAGCTGTCTAAAAATACTTGTGTGATGCAGTGTGTAGTATTGATTTTTGTTGTGAACCAGTTAAGTACAGTGGACAAGCAAGACAAGTTCACTTATAACCATTCCACAGTGTCTATTAATAGTAAAAATCAACAGCTTTCTTTGATGCAGAGTTTTTTGTCATAATCAATTTAAAAGCCTGTGTTGGTTTTTATTAGCAATGAGTTTTGCTTCTTGCTTCACATACAGCATACACAGTCACATACTGAATGACAGGTCGATTTATAATATTAACATATTAAGCCTTCCATTAACTCTTATCTTCAACTTTAAAATGACTTTTTTTTTACATAACAAATGGCTTATTTTTTTAAATGTGCCATTTAAAGGTAGCTTCATACGTTAAGAAAATATAATTCAGCTTTCTGAATCTAAATGAGTTCTGCTTATTATTTCTGACACTATTACAGGGTAATCACGCTGTTTCACAATTAAAAAATTATTTTTCATAATCTTTCACTTGCTTCTCTATTTTACATCATATTTTGATATGTTTTGTGAATTGTAATGTTAATTAAATACACTAATTCCAACTTTAAATCAATACAATTCCTGTCCAAGTAACTGAATATAGGAAAATACACTTCACTGGACAATTTTTAAGGGAAACCTGTTTAACTGTTTGTTAATGTAACTATCTTATTAGCCACTCAGAAACTAGATAAAATTCCCCATGTAGAGATGGTTGAGACAACCTGCTAAAGTTAAAACTGAGCATCAGGATGGGAAAGACTCTGAACAGAATCTTACAAAAACCCTAGACAAATTTTTAAGCAGCAGCAGAAGACCACACCGGTTGCCACTTCTGTCAGCTAAGAACAGGGAATTAAGCCAAAAGAGCTGGTTAAACATGTGATGATCACCCACTAAACTGCATTTGATTAGCAGTCGCTGGCTGATCCTTACTCTCTCAATTGCTATGGAAGCAATAAAGGTGTGCTACAATGCATTTCCATTTTGGCATCCTTCTTACTCACAGCTGTAACCCCACCATTTCACTTTACCTTTTTGGCCAGATGAAGAAACCATTCACACCCTTTTAGCAACAATTTTTTTTAAAGGAAAGGGGTCTGTGACATCACTATTTTGCAACAAGTTCTTGCACAACGTTGTCTTTCTGCCTCTGCTCTGTTCAGCAAGTGACAGAGCACCAAAGTTTCAGCTATCAATAAAGAGCAGTAGTCCACAGTTTGAGATAAAAGACTAAGTAACATACTGTTGTTTACAAATGTCTCTTTCAATTGATTAATGTTCATGTAGCACAGCCATTGTCTAGGGTTAATTTTGTTACAGCTATATAATCCAACACCAGTTTCTCATTTAGGTTTTGAAATGGGCAACAAATAAAAAAAGATAGATAATACATATATTTTAGATAAGTGAAATTATGAAAATACATCTGTTCAGCTTAAATTTTTAGCTTAAATTAATTGTACTTATGCTGGCGCAGCTTTTCTGACAAACAGCACTCCTGGTTTCTGATTGACCTGTAAAAAATACCACAATGTGTACGACCACACACTTAGAAACACTTCAAACACTTCAGCATCCCAAATGGCACACTCCCTCACTTACATCTGTTTTTCTCTCTCCAGGTTAGTATCTTGTCCAGAGAAATGAAATCTTGACGACGATACTCCTTGCGCCTGTCATCCAAACTTAGATGGAGCAGTCTCTCTGTGAAGACAAGTTGCATACACGTGACAGAAAATAAAAACAGTTTTACTAAAAAAAAAAACTGATAAAAACAGGCCAAAAATGTAGTCCTTGCACAAATAGGTGCTGTACTGATTTATGTTAAAAATCACAAACATCCTTCCTTCACTTTAACTTAATATAGTTTTTTTTCTTCTCTTAACCAAAGTCATAGAAAAGTGCTCTTGCTTTACTGAAGGCCCCCACCCATATCAGTAATAGTTTCAGGCCTTGATGCGAATGTGGAACTTCCCCTCCACAAGTTAGTTGGACCTGTCATGAGACAGACCCTTCATCAGTAGCATTGTGATGGAGGTTGTTTAGCCATCGCTTATGGCTTTAAACTGGCAGCTGTGGACACCACACGCCTGTCAGACAAGCATTATTTTAGTGCAGGCTTCGTGCATGAATCCAAGCTTTTAGTCCTCCCTGTTCAAAGCTCTGTGTTGCTTTTTCTCTGCACAAACTCCTATACGACTTACAGGTCATTGAAAATACAGTCAAGGTGTATAAATATTTGAAAAGTTAAACAATTTTTGTAATTTTGCCTCTGTACTCAACCACAGTGAACTTTCAATTGAACTGAACTTAATATATTGCCCCAGAACCCGATGATCTTCTAGAGAAAACCCGAAAAATCAGACAGTCCTCTGTGAGCAAGCACTTCATAGTGATAGTGGTAAGGAAGAAACCTCTGGCAGAAGCAGGCTCAAAGAGGGCCAGCCTTCTGCTGTGACCCGTTAGCGGTGAGGGGAGGAAGCAAGGAGTAGAGGGAGAAAAGAAAGTGAAAGTAAAAGGAACTAAAAATGGAAAAAATGTTCAGTGCAAGAGGGAGAAATACGGTGTCTCTTTATCGCCCCTGTTAGTACTCTAATGCAGTGTTCTGGAGCAACTTTTCAGAGTGTTTTTAGAGTGACCTGATAATAATCAAGTACAACAGATCAGTCTCATAGTAATAAATCTCATCTGGCTATATTGATAAATAAAGCTGGAGATCATCTACAAAGCAAAATGATTTACATAAACAATATGGAGTCTGTCAGATAGATACGACTCAAACAACTGCAACTCATTTTCTTTATACCAACAGTGGCTGCAAGTTCAAACAAACCATTCCTCTGCAGGGGATCAACAACCTGTTTTACAACTACTCATTCAAGAATTTTTCAAAATAAAATGAAAGGTATAAATCCTGCCTGAGCCAAGTAGCAACTCATGTGGTTTAATTACAACCACCTTAAAAGCCTGTGATATGTAGCCTGTTAATAAAGATAAACTGATCGTATTAAAAAAACAATGGTTAAACTTCTTTGAACAGTGTTGTTGGAATGGGGTACATTAGACCCATCAATAGTCTTGTAGGAACTGAGTCTAATCGACCCTATTCCTGTAAGACTGTTGATGGTTTGGAGCTAGTAAACACATGAAGTTAAACTTTAAAGATCAATATGAGAGAAAGAGCCTAAATATATATCAGCATTTATTAAAGTTGCTTTTCTTCATGTTAGCTCTGTGGGTCAACTCGGAATATCTTTTTCCTGTAATGGTTATCATTTTCTTTGTAAAGAAAATACATTAATGAAATCAATAGAAACTCTGAAAAAGAGCAAGAAACAAAAAGGAAAACAGTTTTTTTGTGTTTTTCACTTTCAAATGAATTAGAACTTTTCTAGATCTTTGCACTTTGGCTTATCAGCTGCTTGATTAAACTAAGCTAGCGTGAAAGATTGCTCCTCCTCCTCAGCCTGTGCTTCTGACAGTTAGTATGACTTAAGCGTGCTGATTAATTTAAACTAACATATTTATCCTGCTGCAGCCGGGCTTCTGTAGGGGAAATAAATCAATAATGTTGATCAATTAATTAATAAATCATTTACTAACAGAGATTTAGAAGAGAAAAGCTTAATGTTCAACAGTCTACATTTAATTAATTTACTCCTTGATGTGGTCGAGAGAGTTATATTAATGATTTTTTTGTGAATTTTTATATTTACATTATTTTTTGCTGATTTTTGGTTTGTTCTTTGTTGGTCTCACAGGAAATTTATACAATTTAGATTTCTAGAATTGCAACCTGCTCCATCCAAAGTGAGATGAAGTCACCTCTTCTAATAACACCAGAAGTTTTCCAGTTATCTATAAAGTTTAAATTAAATTATACGTTTTAAATCAGGCAAGCAAAATGTGATCAAAGTTCAGATTTCAGCTTTAATATGAAGGGTTTAACACAATTTTTTTGCATTAAATCTTTAGGAAATACAACAGTTTTTTTACACAATCCCCCCATTTTTAGAGACTCAAAATTAACTGGACCAACTAACATCATTTTAAGCAGAAGGATTGTTTTTAATACCTGAATGAAAATCCTTTGCAGCCAGTGAGTGAAATACAGAACCCATCAATAAATACTAACTATATCTACACTGTCCTGCCCTTTGTCTGTCAAGAAACTATTTCAAAGAACTTACTTCTTAAAATCTCACTACATTTAAACTCATACTAGGCGCTATCTAATCAATGTACAGGAAATCTCAGTGCTTTGTGCTGCTTATGTGTTTGTTTTTAAAACAACCTACATTATAATTGTCTAATATCAAATAACTTCTGCTGCTTTTCTGCTCTGACTGCAACAGAGCCTTTGCTTGCTACTGGTTGACAGCATTGAGCTGTTGTGCAAAAGCAAAAGCAAATCATCCTAATTATGTGCTACTGTGAAATCATTGCCAGATAAGTAGCCTAGTTTACACTGTGTACTTTGAAATCACCTCTGTAACAGATCAAATAAAATGCATGTCATATCAACCTTGTATTGTTTCTTTTTAAATGGCACTATGGGTTATGAGACTGTTGCACAAATAAAAGCCTACATATTCAGGGAAAAAGAGATGACTATGTTCTGGTCAGAAATGTAAGCTTCTTTGGATCATCGTTACACAGAATATCACAGGAGGTCAGGCTTACATTGAAGGCCTTGCAGCAATAGGGGATATCTGTTGTATCCCTGATGTATTCTCTCTCCCTCTTGCCCACTGCTGTTACTCCTAAAATAGCTATTATTCTACATGGATGAATAAAAAGGCAGTTCTGGAGTTGAACACAGAAAGGCTCTCTGGACTACAGTGAAGCACTTTGTTGCTGTCCTTTGCAGAATCCCAAAGATTGGGTTAGAGGTCATGAGATTATTTCACATAGTATCATATCAATCAAACGGCCTGAATAGTTTTCTAAACTCCTGGCTGAAAGGGCAAGTCACCTGTGCTGCACACATATAACATATATCACAAGTACCGTAATTGTCGGGCTAAAAGCCGCTACTTTTTGCACAAGCTTTGAACCCTGCGGCTTTTAGTCAGGTGCGGCTTTTCTATGGATTGTCCATGATTTTTGTCATATCGTAAGACGATTTGTTTTGTTTGTTCCGCTGTTGTACGGCACTACGTTGCCTGGCAGAAGGGCATGTGATCAGACACACAGTATCGGGGTTCAAGAGTGGTGGTCACATGTCCATCCGCCAGGCAACATAGTGCCACACAAGTAGCGTGAAAAACAAACTTCAAAGTAGCGCTACGCGTTCAGCGGGAGGCGTGGATGACGAGCGGCGATAAACTTGCAAAAAGCAAGTTATGCTCAACTCCACCGGTGGAATCTGACAGCGTGGAAAAGTGCGAAAACATCCATGATCACCAACGGATTTCGAAGGGCTGGACTGCTGCATGATGGAGAGGAGGACACCGCCACGGCCCTTCTGAGGGTGTTCGACTCTGACACTGACAACGAGGATTTCTTTGGTTTTGAAAGTGACAACGAAGGAAAGGAGCTGAGAGTGGATGACGAAGCCATCCTGAGCCTGTTCGTATCCGACACTGGAGAAGAGGACTTTGGTGGTTTTAGTGCGCAGGAAGATGGTGGTGAATGACTGACTTTTCTTCTTGTTAAAGCCATGTCACTGCACCTGAGCCGAATCTATTTTTCTGGTGTGCTGTAGGTTATTGTTATGTACTACATTTGTTACTCATTTATGAAGCACAGCACATGTTTCGTAATATGTACCCTTAACTTGTTTTTCAAAATATTAATAAAAGGGCTGTGTCTCCAAACAGCCATCTCTTTCCTGACAATTCGCTTTGTGCATATTCTCTTACATATGATAAGTCAACATTGAAACACCTGCGGCTTTTAGTCAGGTGCGGCTAATGTATGTACAAAACAGGATTTTCCCCTGATTTTAGCTTGTGCGGCTAATATTCAGGTGCGCTTTGTAGTCCGGGAAGTACGGTAGATCAATGAGTTTTGGGCAATTTCTCTAATTTTGCCTCCAGTGGTTTTAAAAGGTGTGATTGAAAACTTTCAACTTTGTTGAAGGTGTTTAACAAAAAACCTTTAACATATTTCATTTTTATGCATATGGCCTCATTTTCAGAGGTTCAAAACTGATGGGACAAACTGACATAATTTGAAATATAATGACTGGTTTAAATACTTCAAGACAATCGCCATAACTAGATACTGTGTTTCCTTCCTTGCGCTTCACTAACTGAAAAGCTTGCTCTACTGAGTTGAGACCAGGTGACTGGCTTGGCAGTTGTAGAATATTTGCCTTGAAAAGCTCTTCCATGGCTTTTTCAGTATGCTTTGGTTCATTTTGCACACTGAAGTGCTGTCCGATCAGCCCTGCGGCATTTAGCTGAACCTAAGCGGAGAGTATAGCCCACTACGCTTCAGAATTCATCCCTCTGTTTCTATCAGCCATCACATCATCAACACTAGGCCCATTAGGCAAATGGCAACCACACATGCCCGTGACATAACATTGCCTCGTTTATGTTCAATGGATAATGTTTTATGCTTTGGATCAGGGTTAGGGTTATGCATTTGGAGCAGATCCTTTCATTCTCCAGACTTTTCTCTTCCAATCAATCAGAGCTGTGCAGGCTCTTTTAGATATTTGCTGCCAAACTCTTCATGAGTGTAACCAATGGTAATGATACACCAACCTCCTTGAAAGTGTTTTTGCTAGATGCTGTGAAGCGTTTTTCTTAACTAAGAGAAGAATTCATCTACTTAGTCTTCTGTGGTCTCGCAGACCTTTTGGTATGGCTGAGCTAGTGTTTTCATTCTTTTTGATTGATCTGGCCACTCAAAAAGTTTTTACTGTCTCTCTGATAGGTTTATTTTTTGGGTTTTCAGCCTAATGATGGCCTCCCTCACTCCCGCTGACATCACTTTGGACATCACATTTAGAGTTCCAGTGAAAAGTTACCATATTCAAGTTCAGCATTTGGAATAATCTCCAGATCTTTTATCTGGAATAATAAGCAAACTGACTTCATCTAACCATGAAACATTTTGTCAGCCAGTTGTCCAATTACTTTTGAGCCATTGGAAACAGTATTTCCTCAATAGTTAATGCAAAAAATTATGCAAAGCCCCTTGAATTAAAGTTCAAAGTGTGAATTTTAAATTCATATTGACTGTTTGATTTAAATTCCAGTGTCGTGGCGTACAGAGGCAAAACTACAAAAACTGGCATTATCCAAGTACCTGCAGCCTGAACAGCATATGCTGTCTTTTTATTCATGAATATTCTCGGTTATGTTTCTATATGTTGTTCATTCTTTTTCATAAATCTTCCTAGTTTTACTACAGTCAGAATTCTGGTAAATGTGGCAAATCAGATTTTCAACCGCTTCAGAAATAAGGCTGATCTTTCCAGAGAAACTAAAAGTGTCAAAATGAGGGAAATTATTTCATCTTTGGTGTTATTACATAGCGGGATTTCCCAAAGCCTAGAGACTCGCCCAAGTCAAGGAGCATTTTAAGAAATAAGAATGTTAATATCCTTAAGTTTAAAGGGTTTTTCTTTCTTTCATGTTTTGACTTACCATGATCTCCTATTAAAGGGATTTGACGTAGATTAACAATAGTACTTACATTGATATTCATTTTGTGGTGCTTCCTGCTCAAACTGGAAGCATTTATAGAAACATCCTTTAGACACAGACTGAACCATAAAACAAATGCATAATTCAAATTGACAACCAAAATAATGCAAAACAAAAAACAAAAACATCGTTTCATTTACTGAATGAGCTAGATCAGATAAGGAAATTTGCCCCCAATGTGACATTATGTAGCACTGCTTCTCTCTATAAGCATGTCATAGCAGGGAAAATACATGTGCAATCGACATGCATAATTGTGGCTGCAGTCTAGTTGCTGTTTGCTCGTTTTTAAGGTGGCAGAAACGCAATGCAACCAGTGACTGCCACACTAACCACAGCTGCTAAGCCAAAAGAAAGAAGTTTACCCCGAAAAAGCTCTGCTGTGAGTTACAAAGCTACAACTCACAAGTAAACTTCACAAAGTGCTGAAGTCTCCCTTACTGCCTCTGCCTCTGTCAGACAACAGGTCTGTCCTGTATGTCAAAGAGAAAAGTTTCACAATAACCTGCTATCGTTGTATGCTTCAAACTGTGGTCGGCTTTAAGAATAAGTGCACGGTTTATATTAATGCACGCTAATTCCTAAGAGAGCTGTATACCTACAAGGGCATTCAGTTGCAGAGAATGCTGTTTGCAACTCAGCGAACTGCTGCTGCTGCTGCATCATACAGGTGGGAGACGGGAACTGTTAGTTGGGGGTGGTGGGGTACTCTGACAGGTACGTGAAGACTCGAGAAAGATCTGTGAGCACCTTAAATGTAAGCTAATAAGCAAGCACTGTGTCGGCAGCGTTGTTGCGAATGTCAAACACACATTACGGCGGCACAAACAGGAGGCGGAACATCATTACAACATCTGTACAGTCCGCCCTGTGGGATTATCAAGCAGTCTAGGAAACAAGTAGGCTACTACTGCAGCACACGGACAAGACGGAAAGAGTGTCTGTCAGTCTTCTGGCGTGGTAAAGATTCACGCCGTCTGCCATGGAGATGATGATAGCCTCATTCCACCTCCCCCCCTTTCCAAAACAAGCCTTACCTTTTTCAGTCTTCCAGTCCTTTTTCTTTTTGCTCATGCTGCCGGAATGATTAGACTTCGAATGGTTGTTTTTTGACTGTGGCAACCCCAGGCTCACAGTGAATAGAGTTCCGAGAGAAAAAAAAAACCTGGAAGCTAAAGTGAAACAGCCTCTGGACGGTTGTCTCACCTGTGAAGCTGTCAAATTTCTATGGACCTCAGTCGGCTCAACCTACCGTGACTGCGCCGTAAAATTTTCTGTGTACTCGTCCTGGGCAAGTGATTGGAGCGCGGGAAAGGGGAAGTAGGCGTGCGATTGGTCCGGCTGATCCGTCAATCACGTAAGGTTCACGCACGGAGAAGGCAGGGTAGGTTGTTTCCGGCGGTTCACCCTCCTGGCGTGTGAGGCGGTAGTCTAGTTACAGCCACACTGCAAAGAGTGCAGTTTACTTTCAGTTACTGCAAGCAAACAGTCCTGCAACTTTGTACCTGAAATATGCATTTGTTTTTATTATTAATAATAATAATTACGGTAGTTCGAAATTAATTTCTGAACACACTCCGGAAACAAACGGAGTAGCCAGTATAATTAAAACATAATAATCAATGAATATGGGCTGTAGGCTGATATAACCTCCTGTCTTTTATATGTAAACAGCTTGTTAAAAACCAAGGAACACTGTAGTTATTACTTTGAGAGTAATGTAAAGGGTTGTTGCTTATGAGTAGCAGCCTTTTTGACTTTTTGACTTTTCTAATCATGTTAACTAAACTTCCCTTTGCTAGTATTCTTATGACATGTCATTATCCATGATGGAGCAACTATTTGCAGTGTGTGAGGAAGTAATGTTGCCTCAATGCAATTGTGCAATCTATTTGTAATTCTTAACAGCATTGGGTGATTTTTGTGATAATTTGGCTGTAGTTGTGGCTGATAAAAATGATATTTATACAAATGGACAGAGATGGAAGAGGACTGGAAAGACCAGATCAAACCAGTAAGTGAGGCTGTCATATGTGAGAGACTGGTTCCAGAGACCACCGTCTGTCATCTGTTGTATTAGCCATGGTCTGGTCCAGACCCATCTGCTCCTAAAACCACTGACATTATGCGATAGTGGAAAATTTCTTTCATCCAATCTGAACTATAATCCCTATCCATATTTAAAACAAACAAACATTTTGAGCATCATTTTTGATGAAATGCATCCAGATTAAATGCAGTTCAGTCATTTCAACTGAGGGAAAAATATAAAAGAAAGGGGCAGCATAAATGGACGCCATCGCGGTTTACAATTTGCTCATAGTCTATTTTAAACGTGCTCGCCAGCCGCCTCTTAATGCAGTCAAATTAATGATCTTTATCACACTGAGCTGGTGCACCTTTTAGGAAATTAAGACAAAGTAATCAGCTCTCACATCTGGCACAGAAACTCGTAATTTCCTCATAATTTTTTAATTAGTTTCCAATCTCACTGCCTATTACGGATTTACCCAACTGTTGAACACCATCCACACTGGGAATAGCAAACTTAAGTGTTTGCCTCTGACCTGTATTTGAACAAATATTGTATTTGAATAAGGCGGAGATTGCGGGTTTACAGCTGTAATGTTCGGATCAAACCACTGGGTGTCAACCTTGCTACATTTTAGCCAGCGGGACTGATTTTGGACTTTAGAGTAAATATTCAGGTTCAAAAGCTCTTATACACTCTTTAAAACATAGCGTCTGTTTACACGATACCCAATATAATATATCTATTATACTAAAATATAACCAACTATAACATAGGTCTAGTATTCACATTCAAGTACCTATATCCGCATTTTCTTCTTATGTTATCTGTTTGGATCTTATTTTATTGTTCACTGGTCTTCATTTCACTCTTAGAATTGTTGTGTCTGTCATGTTGGAATAACTAACGTTGTTTGTTTCCTTTGAAAATTTGTGACAGCATATTTTTCAAAACAGAGCTCTGGCCTAAGTAGATATTTAATCAGCCAAAGTAGATGAAAGTGTTATTTAATGTTGTTTGCATGGCTTTCTGAGTTTGATTGCGATGATGGTAATGTCTTCTCTTTTTCTAATAGGGTGATGAATTAGAAATCAACAAAAATACCATTGTCTGGACTTTTTTTTAAAAACTGGAATCGATTTAAATTAGTTACATACTGTATGTATTACTTAACTAATGTGTTATAGTTTGCGTAATAGGGAGCAGTAATTCAGACAACCTGTCTGCATGTCTGGTGAGCAGCAGAAAGATAAATGTTGACTGTCTTGGCTACAGCGAGGACATGATTCTGCAAAGAGCAACAAGATAAGTCTTGGCTTGCTGGCCACAGTGAAGAGTTGATTCTTTAGGGCAATCTGTATACTCCCAAAAGAGGAGGATCTATATTTGTAAGTTTGCGTAGGCTATTGTTATTGTCATGGTTACAGCACAAGAAGATTAAGCCGGAGGCTGTACCTACAAGTCACTGGCAAGAACATTGCATCGTCTGATCTGTTTTTGGCTATATATGTCATATCCCACATATGACAACAGTAAAATAATGCAATTATCTACAGAGAAATGCACAAAATTATACCTGACTTAAAGTGAGCCTAAAGGCTATAGTAATTATAAGTATGCAACTATGTAATTATTGTTTAAATGTGTTCTTATGTCAATGTCCACATACCCTTTGAAGGTTTTTTGTGACTTTTTAATTTGTTTTATCTGAAGGGATCATGTAATCATATCTGTTCTCAGTCAATGCCTAATAATAAAACACATAATTACTTAATACAATAATTAGTGTTTTCACTGTCACAGATCAATCAGTCAGTGTAGACAAAATATTTCAACTTCAGTGGGATCTCCGGCAGAAAACAAGGTTTAAGCCTCTGTGCAGCTGGCCCACTGAAGCTTTTTCTAGATGCCTTCCCTTATCTGGTGTTTTTCCATAAATTTCCATATCTTGCAAGGGACTTTAACAGGGTTACAGGACACAGCTCTGAAAGCCTTAGATAATGTCTTAATGTGTCCCTAGACTACATAAATAATGCATGTATTGGCTTTTTTTTCCTTCTCCATCCTACCTGATCAATCAAGCATTTGTCTGACCATATTAACTATTATGTGTTATGATAGTCTCTGCTCATCTGAAACAAAAAACCTCTATGTACTGTAGGTATATATTTATGTAGGACCTTGATTGTTTAGTCTTAATCTAAGATCTGTTCTGCATGTTGCTGAACCCAGAACTTTAAGAGGAGCCATATGGTCCCTGAACACTTATGGAACCATCTATCCATTTTCTCCTGCTTATCAAGGGCTGGTTCGCGGGGGCAACAGCCTAGCAGAGAAGCTCAGACCTCCATCTCCCCAGCTACTTCCTCTAGCTTGTCTGGGGGAACACCAAGGCGTTCCCAGTTCAGCAGAGAGATTTAGTCTCTCCATCATGTCCTGGGTCTGCCCTGGGGTCTCATCCCAGGCACGTGCCCAGAACACCCCACTCAGGAGGCGCCTAGGAGGGATCCCTGTCAGATGCCCGAACAATCTCAACTGGCTCCTTACTTTGAGGCCCTCCTGGATGGCCAAATTTGTTACCCTATCTCTAAGGAAGAGACCCTTCAGAGAAAGATCATTACCGGCGCTAGTATCTGTGATCTTGTTCTTTTCAGTCACTACCCAGAGCTCGTAACCATTGGGAAGGGGAATGACGTAGATTGACCAGTAAATTGAGAGCTTCACTTTTACACTCAGCACTCTGTTCAGCATGATAGACCAGTACAGCATCCACATCACTGCAGCTGCAGTACCAATCTGTCTCGTGATCTCCCGCTCCCTTCTCCCGTCACTCGTAAATAAGACCCCGAGATACTTAAACTCCTCCACCTTGGGGATCAATTCGTCCCTAACCTGTATTGGGTACTCCATCCTTTTCCGGACTTTTCCTTTTGCGAGGACCATGGCCTCAGATTTGGAGGTGCTGATTCTCATTCGCACCACTTTACACTCAGCTGGGAACTGCAACATTGCAAACTGGAGTCCACTACCTGATGAAGCCAGCAGAACGACATTATCTACAAAAAGCAGAGACAAGATTCTGAGCCTTCCACCACTTGGCTAGAAATTTTGTTCATACAAATTATGAACAGAATCAGTGACAAATATTATATAAATATTTATATATTAACTTTAGACTAGTAAATGTGATAAACTGTCAAAACTTCACATTTTTAGTTTCTTAAGCACATTGCAATGGTGCACCCTTATAGATTTTTTTATCCAAAATTTTATTTATTGGATTATATTTCATCAGCTGAGACTTAAGAGTAATGAAACGATAAACTGTCTCTAAAAGTTTTAAATGTATGTTTGTTTTTGCTACTTTGGTCACCTTTTCAATATGTTTTTCCAATTTTGAATTCTAAAATGAGATCAAGATTTTTTACTTGAATCCTGTTTTTTTAATTGCCCAATAATCTATAAATTCACCTTTAGTTCAATTCAATTCAATTTTATTTATAAATTGCCAAATCACAACAGTAGCCTCAATGTGCTAGTAGGCTCATAGACCTCTTTTAAGCAGTGAGCCCTGGAGGGAAAGCAAACTGACACAGTTTCCTTGATGTTCAGTGTAAGACAACACTTTTCAAGCTATGCTACCAAGCAATGCAAATGATAAAACAGTTGCAAGAAGACAGACAAGGCATTTTTTTCCTGATATATCACTTTATCATCAGCATATATTTGAAAACCTACTAAAGCACGACAGTGGAAAATCATTCCTATACACCGAGAGGCATAACATTATGGAAAAATAGGCAATAATAAAGACTGGATCTCATGGTCGTGGGTCAGTGACCCAGTGTTTTGTGTTTTGAATTATTAATAGGATTTGCTTTCATTATTATGTAGAATTTCTAGTCTCTTGATTTCTGTGCTTTACCTGTGATCCATGTTCCCTCTGTTTCCTTGTGTCAGAGTAAAGTCCGTGTCTCTGTGCCTTTGTTATGTTTCCTGCTTTACTTTGATAGTCCTGTGTCCTTTGTTAATGTTTTTAGTTTTGCTTCCCCTTTGTCTAGTCATGTTTGATTTCTCCCAGGTGTGTTTCCATCCTGTTTCCCATTCCCTCATTATCCCCCTGTGTATTTAGGCCCTTTGTCTTCCTCTGTTTGTTGTCAGATTGTTTGCATATCATCCATGTCCTTTCTCCATGTTCTTCATCCAAGCCATTCATGTGCCGTGTTCTACGTCTTCTCTCAGGTTTTTGATTCCTTTATGTTACTTTTGTAGCTGCCTCCTCGTTTAGGTCTTTGTTTAGTGTAGTTTTTGTAATGTTCCACTTTTGTTTGTTTTCTGTCCCCACTGCAAATAAAAGCTCGTTCACAGTGTCCGCACTTGGGTACAAGAACTGGACTACCGAGGTATGATCTGATGAATCCCATTTTATTTTACACTACATAGAGGGCCAGGTGTGTGTGCGTCACTTCACTGGGGAACATCTGACACTAGGATGCTCCACACGAAGAAGACAAGGTAGCGGAGCAATGTGATGCTTTGGGTAATGTTCTGCTGGGAAACATTGGGTCCTGTTACTTTGGCACACATCACCTACCTAAGCAATGTCGCAGACCACATGAACCCTTTCATGGAAATGGTATTTCCTGATGACGGTAGCCTCTTTTAGAAGTATTATGCACCCTGCCACAAAGTAAAAACAGTCCAGTAGTTCAGAAATGGTTTGAAGAGCACAATAAATTTGAGATGTTGACTTGGCCCCCAAATCCCCCAGATCTCAATTTAACCAAGCATCTCTGGAATGCACTGGACAAACAAGTTTGATCCATTGAGGCCCCACTTCACAACTTAAAGGACATTTTGATTCCAGATACTATAAGCACAACTTTGGGGATCTAGTGGTGTCAGTCCCACAACCATTTGGGACTGTTTTGGCATTAAAAGGGGGACCAACACAATATTAGTCAAGTAGTTCTAATGTTATGCCTGATTAGTATAAAAAAGAAGTGTGCCGAGAACAGGTCCTTGTGGAACACCTGCCTTAGAGATTAGAAAAGATTAATTTTTCATTAATAACACATATTTCCCAATAAGAAAGATAAGATTTAAGCAGTTCTAAGGTTTTGTCAAGTTATGTAACCTTAGAAAGTCTGAGGATAAGAATGTGCTGATTTAATGTATCAGTTGCCTTTTTAATGTCCATATAGACAGCACCTACATCACCTTTGTATACTGATGAGTTAAGTTGTTTAGTAAAAAAGCATGTGCAGTCTCTGTGGAATAATGGGGCTGAAAATCAAACTGTAGTTGATGCAGACTATTATTTGACTCAATGTAATTCATTAAATATTTAGAGGTTTCACCAAAACACTTACTCAGAGGGAGTTTCTTCAAATTTTCCACGAACTTTAACTTCAGCTCCGTGGCATACGATTAGATTTTGGTTGCCAAAGGTTGCTGTGACCTCACAAAGCAAATTTTTGGCAATAAAATCAAGTTTTTGTGGACTAAATTATGAAAACATTCCACATAAATGTCTAAAAGAATAAATGAAAAAGTAATGACATTTCACATCCAAATGTCAAAAGTTTGCATTACATCATTATGCAAAAGAAACATACAAAGAAAAAAAAAAGACCAACAAAAAACAAAACAAAACCCAGAACAAGATAAAAGCCCCACTTTTCTAGCCAGTGTTCAATACCAGGACAGTGTGCTCAGGAACAGAGCAAGAGACTGATTAAATATCAGATTTGTTCAGAAACTAAGTAGGTGACAGTAATTTTTAAAGGCTGCCTATTTAATTTCTTCCATGTCATACAGTGTATTACACAGATTTGGGCAAACATGGATGTAAACCTCAACTTGACTAGCTGGCATACATTTCACGTCAGTAATTCAAGTAGCTGTAGATTCTTTTCTTGTAACTTTCCAGAGAGCTGATTAAAGGAATAGAAAAATTGTAAAATGTTGCCAATATTTTCATTATTACTCATTGCCTCTCCCTAATGTAGAACATGCAGATCGCTTATTAAGCCCCATTTATAAAACTATCCCGTTTGCAGCAATACACTAGCTTTTATACATATAATATATCTCAAAGTATCTCAGAATTATAAATTTGAATCACCTAATTAACTTTTTTTTCCCACTTGCTTTTGCTCCTGAGTTAGTCCTGATTAAAAATGTAACTAGAATGATTATGTGAGCTGTTTGCTGATTGGTAATGTGCACAGCCCTCATCCCTTGCGTGGTTTTGAGGTTGGATTAAATAAGCATCACACTGCAAGTGTTCTTTTCATGCAGAATTCTTGTGGGTTGTAACTTTAGAAAAATATGTTGCAATGACTATGACTGTTTATTTTACTTTATTTAATAAAACCCATATCCAGCATGTCTCTTCATACCAGAACCCGCCTGCTTTCTGCCTACTCAGAGCAGCAGGGATTTCATCTTGATCGCTGGCTGAACTCATGCTGATTAGATTTAGCGTGGAGAGATGCTCAGATGTTTTTTTAAAAAAAGGACACAAGATGCTTCCAAACTTCTTTGTATCAAAGCTTTTCTTTCCAGGAGAATGCTGGTCACAGAGAGTTGAGTTATTTCTCCCCATTTTCTTTTTTTCTTTCAGTACAATAGCACCAAAGCATTTCAAACTTTTGCTTCTTTGTGTTTTTCTTTAATGAATACAAAACATGATGTAAGTCTCATCGAACTGTTGCATCGGGGCTGTTTTTATACAACTCAAATTCACTATCTTTCTGTTCCATTTTTGCTCTTCTGGATAAACCTAGTACAACGCGATTCAAAGACTAACAAAGTCTGTTCTTTGTGACCTGGGTCAAGATAACGAAGTGGAGAAGGCATCAGATGAATCTTATCTCCAGTCTGTGTGGTCATGGCAGATATCATGTCTATTAAAATGAAATTTACTGGCATTTTCCCTCTGCACACCATTAACAACAGCTAGCAGAAGTTTCCACAGAGATTTGATGGTATGCAATACTAAAGCAACCCTCTAAAGCCTGAATGGCCCCTCTTTGGCACTGTGCACCCTGGCCCCAGCCCTCTTTCCATTAATTGGTCAGCAGCACTCTTTCATCTCTGTTAACGTGATCCAAAGCAAATAACATTACAGTTCACATTATGATTAGAGAATGTGCTTCATTTTGGTCCAACTCTAGAACTTCTGCTGCGCCGTAAATATAAAAGTCTGTGTTAGTAATGAATGGGTCTTATGGCAAAGCACAGAATAAGTGTAACTAATTTGATTTAGATAAAAATAGTTTTGCTACATTTATGGTGAATTTTTTTAACGATTTTTCGTTTCTTCAGACAGTATTAGTTTTGTCTCAGCAACAATCTTTGCAAACGTTCAACATGTGCATGGAGCATATTTTATTTACATTGCAGTTCTTGTGTCGACCAAGAAGAAAGAGGGAAGAGGAAAATGACTGGAGAGTTCCTGGCCTGGAAATTTAAAGAGCTAATTGTAGTCACGGATGCTGTAATTGTCTGTGTCTACAGCAACACTGAGTCATTCTTCACAGTGAGGCAAGAACTGAATGCTTCTCTCAGTGGTTTAATTATCAGCTGCCTGACAGGCTCAGCAGAAAATGTTCAAGATGGACATCCCATTCTTTCCTCAACCTCCCCAGGAAACTCCCCAGTAATGTTCTTTAGAAAAACATGTGTAACTGGCTTTGGATGCTGTGGGACTAAACGTTGCAGTAAAAACCTTGAGCAGAAAAGGGTTGTTGATTAAAAGTTTTCAACAGTCTGGTGTCTTGCAAAACACTCAAGTTATATAAGAAGACTGAAGAACCTCAACAATGCCAGTAACAATTCTGGTACTTTTGAAGGCCAGGAAACACAGCAAGAGAGGTGAAATCGGGTCACATCAAGTCATTTTTCGTTTTACAAAATGGCACAAATTATGAATTTGTCCCATGGAGCTTTACAATCTGCCTTCTGTTCTTGGACATTTGATGCTAAGTGAAAGAAAAGAAAGAGAGGATTCCATACAGCAATGCTCCATAACCACATTTAGACAAGGCCTGTCACAGTTATATAATTGTGTGCCTTTTTATTTTTAAAAGAATTCCATTTTGCAGTTTTTGTGTAACCACATTATAATCCAAGACAAAGTGCTTAGTTCTGTTCATGTTCTCAGATTTTTTCACACAGAGTTTAACCCATAAAGGGAGAAATCTATTGTAGAAGAACATGTAAGACTCTCATTTCCTTAATGTTTGTAGGCAACTGTCTTTACAACTTGGTCTAAAGGTATTATTATTACGATGACCACAGGGACATCGTAATTTATTATTTAATTAATCAGTTTGACTGAAATAAAACACTGATTTGTCCAGGGCTACAATATGTGCACAGACCCTTAAAGCAGGTCAGCTACTGTATATACTTTATTCAAGTATTATCATGGAAGGGAAATACTGCATCAGTATTCATGCCACTAAGCTTTATTATACATCAGCAGAAACTATAAGGACATCAGTTCATAGGGGAACAACACCAACATTGTTATGAACTTCTTCCTTAACCAGACGCTCTGCAGTATTGTAATTAAAGGAAATCCGATGATTTTTCAAGTAAGTACCTCAAAGATATAACAGAGTTCCTTCATCTATGTATTTCTGAAGTGGTAGATTCTGAAAAAGCACATAACATGGGCAAATAACAACAAAAACAACAATATAATAATACACAAAAACTAATCAGTTGAGTGAATGGCACTTAACCATAGGTTGCGGACGTTAACGCATGCGAGAATTAGAATAATTCGTTTTAACATTAGTTTCTGAATTGCATGAGAGACTAAATGAACTGAAATTGCTCTTGCTTTTCAAATGATAAAAAATATTGACGTCAAATTAATTTAAAAAAGCATTCAGCGATGACCTTATTTTCCTTTATTTTAAAGCTGTCACAAAGTTGCCAACATCAGTACCAGCGTTTACTCTTTATTCCTCTAAAAGTGAGTCTCATCCACGTGTACCAATGTTAGCGCTGAACGTACTTCCTTAGCAACGTGTATCTGAACCAGGAAGCACTTGTGTCCTTTAGCTAACTAGCTAGCCGTGGATAGCACAGAGTGAAACTGTCTGACAGTAAAGTTTGTCTCAGTTTGATTCATGCTACGTTTTTGCCTGTAAGACATATGCCAGGTGAACGTCGTGGTTAGCAGACAGTCGTGTCGCTTACAGGAAAGAAGGGCACGTTGTAAGTCGGGATTGTTTTATTGGTGTGTTAGCGAGCTAACAAGCAAAACACAAGACTGCTAGCTTGACTCGAAGTAACTTATTTGCCTGCAGTGTCCTTCTTATCAACCGTGCACGTAACACAAACGGAATAACGCCTCTTTATTATAAAACAACGTAAATCATAAAGTGGCATGCTTTGCATTAAGTGAAACGACTGTTTTGAAAGTTATTGATAACGTGAACGTTAACGAGATGAGTGATGTCATGGGTGAGAATGGGTACATGAAATGTGTTTTTTTTTATCCACCTCTGGCCCCTGACGATTCAGGATGATCCCCGAAGTTTATTGTTTTTTGTAAATGTGCAAACAGTAACATTAAAAAGAATACAGTGCACGTGAAATTATAGTTTTAAGTCAATGGGAAATCTGTGTAGTTTAGAGCTACTTTGCTGGTATACAAGAGGTATACAGAAATGACAATGTCCTTTCCTCTTCCAGGTATGCGATGAAAATGATTTTCTTACCACTGTGTGATAGGCAATGATAGGCTTGACAAATTATGCGGGGGTTATGGAAAGTCTAATGAATTCTGCTGAAGAGAAGCAGCCCTCCTCTCCACTGACCAACTCATGGGCCAAAAAACAGGAATCAAGCAAGAGTCAAAAGCCAAATGGCGTTGGTGGCTTTGTTTTAGTGCATGCAGGTAACTATATATACCATAATTAGCAGGCAGAATCAAGCACAAATATAAATGCAAGTATATTTTTGTTGTATGATATTCACAAAACACCTGCTCACATTTTCTCTTTTCTCAAAAGTATTTCCTGGTTTTAGGGGGTCGTCTATGGTATTTTTAAAGCCTCTTTTGTTCTTTTTCTTTAACGATTTACTTTTAGGTGCAGGATACCATTCAGAATCTAAGGCCAAGGAGTACAAGCATGTATGCAAAAGAGCCTGCCAGCGAGTAAGTTTACCTTTATGCCTGCTATAGCAAACTGCAAACTTGCTATGCTACCCATAATCAGTTCAATGTTAGTAAATGTATTTCTTCTGTCTAAATAACTTGGCACTATTCTGCAAAATACTAGCTGATTACAGATAACCTCAACATGGACCATAATTTGAGGTAGCTTTTTATAAAGAAT
Source organism: Copadichromis virginalis (assembly GCF_057382275.1). Lineage (NCBI taxonomy): Eukaryota > Metazoa > Chordata > Actinopteri > Cichliformes > Cichlidae > Copadichromis > Copadichromis virginalis. The sequence goes on from NC_140630.1 coordinate 23,690,531, forward strand.
GACCTAATTTGCATGCACATTTACTTTAAACTGTAAATAAATATGTTGGTAGTCATATTTTGTTGACACCTTAGAGTCAATTTTTTTTACTACTGGTTTTCTACTCTTGATTTACTTTATGTAGAGATAGACTTAGTTGTTTTCTGTTTGAGATTGTTTACCAAACTTTTAGCATTTCATCCTAAAAATCTATTTATTGGGATTTTTTGTTTGCTCAGTTTCTCTCTGGTCAGATGGGGAGTCTCTCAGAGCACCTGTCTCCGCATATTTTTCTGTGTTTTGACTGTAGTACTCATACAGAATCATTCCAGTTTTTATTTGCCTGTGTTAATTTCATTTTACAGTGGGAAAGCCTTTGTTGTTTTGCATTCTAAAGCACCCTCTTTTACTTATGTTGAGTTTTATTTATTGTGCTTCCATCCTTAATATTGAGCCCCAGGTTATTTCCAGCACTGTTACAACAAAGCAATACAATAAAGCGGTAGATGCATAAGAAGCTTGTTTCAACACGATGCAGAAACAGTTCCCTTTGAAAATGAGTCTTTTGCTTGTATGCCAATGATAATTTCTTTCCTTGTTAAAAGATTTTAGCAGTCTGTCTGTGTTCTTTTCCTCTCATACACAGACAGACGTGTATCTTTTGATTGATTTTACGGGGGCAAAGTGAAAAACAGCATTTATCTAATCAAACGCATTCTTCATCAAACGAAAATGATGTGTCATGTGACAGAGATATTGTCACACACACTTAGATTAGAAAGAGTGATGTGTTATAATGTTCCATTATGAAATTCCTAATAGTTTCTTTAAGTAGTAAAACATGAATTGTGAAAACATAGTTTTGCCAGTTTTGAAGCAATGTGACTTTTAGACAAGTTGTGAGTCTTTTTAATCTAATGTTTACATCCTTTATGCCTCTTTTTACCTAAACCTGTTAATGTAGAGAGTTTTTTTGTATCTCTTTAGGTTATATTCAAAGTGTATTTGATAATTGCTTTAAGTTGGGTGCTTCAGGGATATTAAAAAATGTCTTGCTCATATAAATAACTGACATTATTGTTCATATGAACTGAGTTTAGTTATATATTTACTGTTTTTCACTATAAACCTGTTTTGTTTCTTTTGCAGGCTGTTGACCAGCTCAAAGCTGGGGCACTTGCCGTGGAGGCAGTGGCTGCAGCACTAGTTGAACTTGAGGTTGGTTGGTTCCGATCCAGATGATAGAAAATTAACTTATATTGACACAGTTTTCAGTTACACGAGATCTACAAGTATGTTATGTCCCAGATACACCTTAAAAACAAGTTAACTTTGAAATCCCAGATCACTGGAATGGTTTGCCTTTCAGGTTCTTGAAATAGTCAGACTATTGAGGGGTGACCACTGCACAAATAAATGCTTATTGAGACTAACAACAGTGTCAAGAAAATGGCAGGAGAAGACAAATTTTAAATAAGTCCACTGGGAACCTATTTGACTGCCACCATACTCTTGAAATATACCCTCCCTGGAGTGTTGAGAAAGTACAAAGTCTCAAGTGTTTGGAGATGTGGCCAATGAAAGAAGGGTGAAACACAACTGCCACTAAATAAAATTCGTAACTTGAAGTACACTAGTAAGACCTGGCCAAGAAATACCCAGCGACAGATTTTCTTTTAAAAGATTTTATGGTCAGATGGCAAGAAAGTGAGTCTTGATGGACCAGACGGATGGGCTCCAGTTTGGATCACTAATATCCGCAGGGCAGCACTTTAAAGCGTAAAGTGTGATGGTATGAAGTGCTACCACTGAGGATGAGCTAACTGGACCTTTTTGTGTTGAATAGCGACTAAAATAAACCCCCAGTCTTACTGACAGTGTCTGGATAATGCTTTCTTTAAACAGTAATACAAGTTTGCATTATTCAAGATAACCATAATCTTTGCTGGCTGTGGCAATCCTCCATTAAGATGAAGTTAAGATATACTTGAAGAAAAGCTTTTTTTAAAGTAGTAAAACAAAAAGCTAAAATAAGCAGAATGTGTATATATAGCTTAATAAATATACATTATATGCATTCAAATAATGGTCTTTTGGGCTGTTCTCAAATCCATTTGAAAGCCTTTGATTGGAGTTTCAGTGAAAGACAGTCTTACAGCGTGAGTGCTTTTAAGGCTCAGAGCAGCTATTCTATATAAATGAAGTGTGGCTACACAAACTACTGACTGTTTTTGAATAACTGGCAAAATATTAAAAACTGTATTTTTATTTTGCATTATTTATTTGTTAAACTTCCTCTAAAAATTGAGCACAGCCTGTCTGGAATAAATGTATTTATGAACTGAACTATAGGCTTTTAAGGCAACAATAGTTGAAGTTATTACTTTAGCTCTCTTAGCAAATTATAGGCTGCTTTCTAACCTTCCTTTTATTTAAAAGAAATCTTGAAAGAGCAGTTGTTTCCTTTGCAAACTGATCATTTGCAAAGGAATGGTTTATTTGAAGAGTTTCTGTGCATCATAAGACAGAAACAGCAGTTACAAATTGCTGGACTTAACCTCGAGTACAGTTTGGATGAAGACCCACTGTGTGCAAGTTCTGACCAATACTGTAAAAGGAGTAGCGATTCTTGTGAATTGTGAATGGAATGATTGATAATGGCCGTCTTGCCACAGCATAAGCTCATCAGTCCTTTGGCCAAATGAGCTGACTCTTAATGAAACACTTTCCTCTTGATGTGTCCATATTTCATATTACATACTTGTTATTTTCTGATTTAAAAAATTATTTTTTGTAAGCTTTCCATGCTAGCTGAGATAGACGTACCCTTTTTGTCTTTGCGAAACTGAATACATAAGAAATTCCTTAGAAAGCAGGCAATTAAGAAGTAAATCTAGAATGAAATCACTGAATTGGCCTCAAAAACAAATCATAATTGGATGGTATGAAAAAACACAGGCGTCTGCTTTATCATTCTCATTTCCCCAGAATCTCACAAAATGTACAGTCAGCAGAGTAATAACAGTGTGCGTGTCCCAGGGTCTGATTGCTATTGTGTCACAGAAAGAAGTTTCACAACAGCGGTTTTTGGTTCATAACACTTAAAGTGGTGCTAATTATCTTTCTTTGATTGTTGGTTTTTGGTTGATCATTGTAGCAGTTTTCCTTTAGCAGATCTGTTTTGAAAGTATCCGTGTGTTTGTAAGTGTTGTTGCCTAACCTTCTCTGTGGTAAACATGCTAAATCTGAACGATTTGACAAAGTGACATAGACTTACAATGACCAACTGAAGATCATAAAAAAACAAAGAATGAAGCTTTCTTTTGTGGTTAAAATTTAAAAAAAAAAGAAAAATTTTTCTTCATCATATTCACACTGACAAAACGGTTCATGACAGGCACTGTCTTATTCTGGACTCTGTTCTTTTAATTGTCCTTAGGACTCTCCTTTCACAAATGCTGGCATGGGCTCCAACCTTAATTTGTCAGGGGAAATTGAGTGTGATGCAAGTATCATGGATGGAAAGTCTCTGCATTTTGGCGCCGTAGGAGCTCTTAGTGGTGAGTTACTACATGTGTGGTGATACTTGCATAATACTCATACATTATTGTGCTACATGCACTTCAGTCACCTGGACATATTGACAGTAAGACAAGAATCTAGGTCATATTTTCCTGACAGACTTTTCTACTATTTAAAAACCGCTGGCACCATTAATCATTCCAGTGTGGGATCACCTCATTTTTTTTTTTTTTTAGATGAAGGGCAACCAGGAAGTGTTTTTAATATGTTAATGTTAATACAATCACTGTATTCTGTGTTTTTCTTTAAGGCTTTCAGCAAATGCTTTTTTTTTCCTTCCTTTTTTTCTGCTTTTGCAAGAACTCCAAACAACAGATAAGGTGTGAAAACTGACACTTACCATGCAGTCCAAAATACAACAGATTGTTTTTTTTAGCCAGGTCTGCATCATGTTAAGCATTTGGCTTAGCTAGCCAACATGTGCTTTTTATAAAGTCTCGGAATTCTGAAAAAATGAGTTTAAATGGGCTGAAAGAGATTCAGAATTCATAGCTCTACATGTGTGACGATTACTAGCAAAAACAAAAATATGTTACAAAGTAAAAATGTATATATTCATCTTCTAATCTGTTTAGTCTTTTTATTGATTTGCCTCAAGGGTCACAATGATATATGATGTTTAAAAAGAAATAGTTTTGGTGTCTTGATTTATTCACACAGTAATACCATCACTTACTGTGAACTGCAAGCCCTGTAAAAATTCTTCTTCTTTCAGGTATAAGGAACCCAGTAATGGTTGCAAACCGTCTGCTGAGTGAAGCACAGAAAGGGAAACTTTCAGCTGGCAGAATACCACCCTGGTGATTATTGCGGTTAATGAATAACTTTGCGTTAATGTGATGGTGTCCACCCCTAATTTAATTGTTGTTTTCTCAGCTTTTTAGTGGGGCGGGGAGCACATGATTGGGCTGTCAGCCATGGAATACCGCCATGCCCTTCAGATAAAATGGCCACCAGTAAGTACTTTTGCACTGATTCGCAAACATAAATTATCCAAGACGCGAATTAACCGCAGTTATAAAGTGACCCCAAAATACTTGCATTTAAAAATATCTAGAAAAACATGGTTGAATTTCTGTGGATGCAGGAAAAAAAAACCTATTTTGTCACACCCAGAGTTCAGTTTATCTGCATACAAGAGGAACAAGCGAAAGATGGAGCTGGCAGAGAAAATGGACACAGGACATAATCAGACAAAGAAAAGACGACAATCAAGTGAAAACGTGAGTGATATGTTGTCAGTTAAAATTTTAACAGTAGTAAGTATATTCTTTCTCAGCTGTGTTATATCCATTCTAACAGTCAGCATGGATAGTTTGCTTTTATTCAGGTAGTTTTTCCTCTCAGCAATCAAATTGTCTTTTCTTCATTCCACAGATTTGACTGTTTTACCATTTATGTCAAACAAAATGCTCTGAACAAGTAGCATTCATTATAATAACAAGGTTATACAGACTTTAGCACTAGCAGTTTTAAAGTGATGGCAGGAAGGAACAGGGACTTTAAAAAATAAGACAGATGGAAAAGTAAGAGAAAAGTAGCAGTTTAACAAAATAAAAGCTTTCAAAAGTGGGATAACAGCCACATATCCACAAAATTCCTTCTGAATAATTCTGAATTTTATAAGACATTTGAAAAATGTAGCAGCTAGAACTGTTAAATAAACTTATAAAGGCAACATCTAATCAATATACTTGGAGCTGTTTGTAGCATTGAACAGAGCAAGCAGTACTCGGACTGTGCGCTGGAATGAAACCTAATGTGATAAACCCAAACCTTCAGACTAACAAAGGCTAGAAAGGGCAGAAACGACAAGAAAAAAGTGCATGTGATTATTATATCGGCAGAAAGTTGAGTCTTAAATGGTTTAATTAGAAATCAGCATGACTCCACATATGACGACTCCACTTGGTGTGTGTTTTTGGTGGTGATTGATGTGGTCAGAAACTCAGGTTATTAAAGGTTATGCAATAAGATATACAGTTCCTATAAAAGCTGTTTACCTATTTAGATTTTCCCCCTTTTGTTCATTAAAAAAAAATAATGGTCATTATAATTTGGCTTTTTTGTTTTTTATGAGAATTTACAAAAACACCTCTTTAATTTATTAAAAACACATGATGTAAAATAACTGAATATTTTCACCCCCTTTAAAGTGACTGACCTATTTCAACTGAGATCCAGCCAGTTGGTGCTAGCAGTCTCACAATTAGTTAAATGGAGGTAACCTGAGTACACTGTGTCTCATGTGATTGTAGAATATAGACATCTGTATCTGGACTGTCCAGGCATAGGTTAATTGGCATTCCTGGCTACAATAACACCATGAAAATAAAACACTCCAAGCAGCTCTGAGAAAATGCAGTTAAAGAAGGAGTTCTTTAAGAAGCGGAGGATATATGGCATGTGTCGTCATAAACTGATTAACAAGGAGGAGACAAATGTGAGATGCCACTAAGACACCTGTGACTGCTCTGAACCTGTTGCCCAGGTTCTAATGGGACAGCAGCACAAACAAAGCCAGTCTGAATTAAAGTTTACCCAGAGGCATGTGGGAGACTCAAAAGTCAAGTGGAAGAACAGAAGGGGTTGTCTAAGAAAGAGTTTTGCGGGCATCAGACTCAATGCTGACACCAAACACCAAACACCAAACACGTCTGCAAACACGCCACCCCATCGTGAAGCATCATGATGTGGGTATGCTTCTCAGCAGCAGGCCCTGGAAGGCTTCTAAAGGTAGAGAATAAAAGGGAAATCCTGGAGGACATTCAGACTCAGTCTGCAAGAGAACTGCTACTTTGCAGAAGATCTGTTTCTCACCAAGTCAGTCTCTTGAAGCACACTGCGAAAGCTACATGGAAGTGGTTTAAAGACAAAGTGAATGTTGCGGGGCGTCCGAGTCAAAGCTCAGATTTCAGTCTGATAGGGAATTTGTGGCGGTTTTTGAAAAGGGCTATTCATGCCTGACACAAAGATACATTTTCTCAGTTCTCATGTTCTTCCCGGGGCATCAAAGACAATTGCATTACGAGACAGCTGTGTGGACATTTCCAGGAAAGATTGTTGAGAGTTAGTGCTGACTTTCAGGGCTCCTAGGAGCACAGCTGAAGGGTGGCCTCATGATGAGCTGAAACGCTAACTCCCTCTGCTCCAAACTCACGAGCAGAGGAAGCAGCACAGAAGAGGGTGGGAAAGTTTATCTTGGTTCAGATGTGATTTGTGTTAAATGGAGTAAAACGTGTAAACAGACACAGCCTGATTTGCTTCATTGGATCTGTTTTTGAATTCTATTGTGGTTTATTTAGTTCAGTTACATCAATCGTCTTTATTAATGATATATCCATTAAATGAAAGACTAACATCTAGGACCAGCTGTTTGTTGACTTAGCCGTGATCAAATGGGGTTTGATTCGGTGATAGATTTTTATGTCAAATAGCTAGTTTGCTTAATTAGAGTTAAAAGATTGAGTCACCCAGTTTTCATCTGTCTGCTATGTTTATTTAAAACTTACATATGACAAACACTTAAGATTAATAAGTGGCCATTTGGTGCAGTTAAAGCTGATCTGGAAATAGCTTGTACTCTGATGGGGACGGTCCATGTTGAGAATTTTAATATACTTTACCTCATCTTTAATGTTTCCTCTGCCACTGACATGTAAAATCAGCTAATAGGAAATAACATTATGTATCAAGAATGACTTATGAGAGAGGGATCTCAGAAAAGAATGTTATTGCAGCCTGGTTTTAATTTACATGCAAGGCCTTTTCTTTATGGCTCTGTCTTTTTGCCAGCCAGTAAAATCTTTCCAGGGTTGGTACCTGCGTCCTCATGGCGAGATTAAGTGTTATTTTTCCAAAGATGTTCACAAGTGTTACGGTCGTCATTTACTGTGGGGTTCAAATACACTGATCATGTATGACAGGATGGTGTCTGTAGCATTTGAAAATAGCTGGCCTTGGATCTTTTTGGCCTCTGGAGCTCAGGTCCCAGGGGTGATTTAGGAGAGCTGAAAGCAGAGGAGACAAGCTGATCCATTGTTGTTTTTTTTTAACTGTTGTCTTTTTAGTCCAAGGTGTAATCTTCAGTTTCTGGTAGAAGCTGGGTTGTGATCATGTGTAATAATGCCAGTTTGCACATTTGCCCTGTAGAAGTTCATTTGTCATGCAGTCTGACTCATGATGGTTCACAAGGAAGTCACTTCCAAAGCAAACTGCAATCAAGGAAGAAAACAGAGGACTGGAATTCCAGCAGCACATCTTTATGAAATGTGAAGAAAGAGTGGTTCATATTTTCATGCAGTGCTGTCTTAATTTTGGAGTCAGTTCCCTTTTAAAATAGACAAGTAGGCAGCTGTTACCCACTAATGATAGCATTTACTTGAGTTTAGCACTATTGATTGATTGATTGATTGATTGAATCTTTATTTTGAACATGTTGAAAAAGTATAAAAAAAAAAAAATAGAATTAAAAGAGACAAATGAACAAAGCAAACAAAAGGAAAACGAGCAACCACAACTCCAAATAACGTCCATGTTCAAAAAGGAGCAGGAAGAAGCATAAGCTTATTTAATCCCACCCCTTTTCCACTATCTAGTATCAATAGACTACAGAAATACCTCCTTGTAATTACATTATATGTTATGTGTAATTTTTTTTTTTTTTTTTTTTTTTTAATATATACACATATATGTTTCTATCTATCCATACCTACGTATATACACACATACGCACATATACACATTTTCAATAACCCCATTAACACCTGAAGGATACACAACCTACAATTTTATATATATTTAATATATATATATATATATATATATATATATATATATATATATATATATATATATATATATATATATATATATATATATACATACATACACACACACACACACACACACACACACACATACATACATACATACACACACATACACATACATATATACCCATACCAACAAACCCGTGCATGCGCACACACATGAAAATATTAGACAAGAACACCCTATCAAATCTCTACCTTTTCCCTGTACCCTGTAAAAACCATATCCTTAAACCGCTTTTTAAACTGCGCCATGCTTGGACATTGCTTCATATCTTTACTTAGTCTGTTCCACAGCTTCACTCCACACACAGAGATGCAAAAACTTTTTAATGTTGTACGGATACGAGGATGTTTTAAATTTAATTCCCCCCTCAAATTGTATCCCCGTTCCCTTTTAGAAAACATTTTTAGAATATTGTCAGGAAGCAGGTTATTTATTGCTTTATATATAATTTGTGCTGTGAGAAAATGAACCAGATCTGTGAATTTTAGAATTTTTGATTTTAAGAATAGTGGATTTGTATGATCTCTGTAACCAGTTTTATGGATTATCCTTATGGCCCTTTTTTGTAATATAAAGATTGATGATAGCGAACATTTGTAAGTATTGCCCCAAACCTCTGCACAGTAATTCAAATACGGTGCAATCAGGGAACAATAGAGAATGTGGAGTGATTTGTGGTCCAGAATGTGTTTTACTTTACTCAAGATTGAGACACTTCTTGAAATTTTGTTATGTATATGATTTATATGAGACTTCCAGTTTAATTTATCATCTATAATCACACCAAGAAACTTATGTTCAAGTACTCTTTCAATTTCCACACCATCTACATGAATCTGCACTTGTGCATTTCTAAGGGAATTCCCAAATAAGATAATTTTAGTTTTACTTAGATTTAGCGATAGTTTGTTCCTGTTAAACCATTTTTTAATTTTGCACATTTCTGAAGTAATTGTATCCAGCAGCTCCTTTAGATTCCCCCCAGAACAAAAAATATTTGTGTCATCTGCAAATAATACTAATTTTAATATATCAGATGCCTTACAAATATCATTTATATAAATAATAAATAATTTTGGACCCAGTACAGAGCCTTGTGGAACACCACAAGCAATGTCCAAGCATGATGAGGAATGGACACCCAGCTTCACAAATTGTTTCCGGTCACTTAAATAATTTTTCACCCATTGCAGTACAACCCCCCTAATCCCATACCGTTCCAGTTTATTAATTAATATGTCATGATTGATTGTGTCGAATGCTTTCTTGAGATCCAGAAATACTCCAGCTGCATACTGTTTCTGATCTATAGCATTCGTAATCTCCTCAATTGATTCGATTAATGCCAGAGATGTTGATCTTTTTGATCTGAATCCATATTGACTGTCAGAGAGTAATTTATATTTATCTAAGAATTTGTCTAATCGTTTATTAAACAGGTTTTCTAGGATTTTGGAGAATTGTGGTAGTAAAGAAACAGGCCTGTAATTTGTGAAGTGGCGTCTATCCCCGGTTTTATACAGCGGCACAACTTTAGCTATTTTCATTTTGTTTGGCACTTTTCCCGTCTGAAATGATAAGTTGCAAATATATGTTAGAGGTCCTACAATTCCTTCAATGACCTTCTTGACGATTTTCATGTCAATATCATTACAATCAGTGGATGTTTTATATTTACACATGTGTACAATGTCAATTATTTCTTTTTCCTCCACTGATGTGAGGAACATTGAGTTAGGGTTCCTATCAATCAGGTTTTCACTACATTCTACTGATGGCAGTGACTCAGGAATTTGTTCTGCCAGTTTTGGTCCAATATTTACAAAATAATGATTAAAGCTGTTGACCTTATCAGCAGTGTTTTCCATAATATTGCCATTATCGATAAAGTATTGTGGATAACTTTGTTGTCCAGAATTATTTTTAATGATACCGTTTAAAACATCCCATATTCCTTTCATATTATGTTTATTGTTGTTCAATATTTTACTATAATACTCCTTTCTACATACACGTATAATATTGGTCAACTTATTTTTGTATTTTTTATATTTATTTTCAGCTTCTTTTGTTCTTTGTTTTAGGTATTCCCTATAGAGTGTATTTTTCTTTTTACATGCATTTTGTAAACCCTTAGTGAGCCATGGTCTATCTGAATATTTGTGCTTTCTGTTGTATTTTATTGTTGGACAGTTTTTATCGTACAACTCCATGAATATTCTTAAAAATATGCCATATGCAATATCAATATCAGCTTCTTTGTACACATTGTCCCAGTCCTGATTTAATAGATCGTTCTTAAATGCAGTCATAGTTTCTTCTGTCCTTACACGTCTGTATCTCAGTTGTTCTTCATGCTGATTTTTCTTATAATTAGTGTCATAAACTGCAAAAACTGGTAGGTGATCACTGATGTCATTAATTAATATTCCGCTCACAATGTTGTTTTCCATATTGTTAGTGAAAATATTGTCAAGTAAGGTGGCACAATGTGGTGTAATTCTGCTAGGCCTGGTTATTTTAGGATGTAAACTCAAACTGTACATAGTGTTTAGGAATTCGTCGGTCATTTTATGCTTTTTTGGATTCAACAGGTCAATATTAAAATCACCACAGATAAACATAACTTTTTGATTTGTTTTAGAGAATATTTCCTCTATGAAGTCATTAAATACTTGAATACTAGAGCCAGGTGTTCTATATATACAGCTAATTATTACATTTTTTTCTTTTTCCTTATAAATTTCAATTGTTATACATTCTAGTAAATTATCAATTACAGTTGTCATACTTTCTACCACCTTGTAGTTTAGGTTTTTATCCACATACACAGCTACTCCCCCTCCACTCTTGTTCCTTCTATTTACAAAATTCACTTCATATCCCTCCAGTCCAAAGTCCATTCCTTTCTCCGCATTGATCCATGTTTCAGAAATGGCAATAATTCCAAATGGATTTGTCAACTCATTTAGATATTCCTTTATATTGTTGAAGTTGGCATACAGACTTCTGCTATTAAAATGGATTATTGATAATTTATTTTCCGTGTTGATGGTGTGCTTAAACTGTTCATCAGTGAAGTAGCAGCAGTTACAGCTGATGTTGTAGAAGAAATTATTTTCCGGGTCTATATCCTTTTCTAAGTCTAGAACATTATGGTCTGTGTATCGAAATGTTCTCAGTTCCAGATTATCATAAAGAGAATTCCAATGAGTCATGTTGATATTGTTGCCGAATGCAGATGAAGTTCTTTTGGACTGTGCCATGTGTTGTGTGTCACGTCACATGTGTATTCATACCTCCAGAGTAAGTTGACCTCAGTATTTGTCCAGCTCTTCCATATTTCTGATGACCAACACTTTGGCTTGTTCCGGTGTTCCATTGAGTTTAATGAATACTTTGCAGTTGGTGGTCCATGTATTTTGAATTTTTCCCTGTTTCTTCAAGTAACGTGCTTTCCTGGCAATGTCCGCATTTCTTTTTATCAGATGTTCGTTCATGAAGACATCGGATCCTTTCAGTTTCCTTCCTTGTTTTAACAGTGCTGTTTTCTGTTTTCTGTTTGCAAATCTCACAATGATGGCTGGTTTGTTACTGTCATTTTTTCGGGGTAGAGGGTGGCAAGCCTCAATGTTGTTATAATCCTCTTCCACACCTTTGGACCGTAGAAAGGTAACCACTTGATGCTCCGTGGAGTTGACATCTTCCTCTCCTGGCCCTCCTACATTGTCAGTGGCGACCGCCCGGGCGTATGACCGGGGTTTGATGCGAAGCCCCGTGATGATAACATCGTTCATCCGGGTGTACTGCTCCAAATCCGTCACTCTGTTCTCCAGCATGCACAGTGTAGTGATATTCCATTTTCATTTTTTTCCCTATAAATTCTTTTACTGCGGTGCTAAAATTTGTTGATGTGTTTTCTAAACGCTTGTTAGTTTACGAGTGTTGGTGGATAACACAACATGTGCAGGGAAGTGTAGCCTAGGTCATTTTATGCCGTGCCCTAAAAACACATTATTGCAAGGTGCTAATATTTACTGAAATGGTGGTTAAAAAAGCCTAATAGAAAACAGTTTTTAACAAAAAATAGGAGAACAGCTCATTGACACTGTCACTTCTTCAGGACTGGACTTAAGAGGTGCGAATTAATGAATAGTTGTGAAGACGGTACAAGCAAACAGATGCATACAGAGGTTCCTTCACCTACTAGTGTGATTGTTAGTCAAAAGTTAACATCTCAAGTTCAGAAGGTGATGTTTTTTTGTTTTTTCATTTTGCCACCTCTTATAGTTATAGTTACTTAAAATTGTCATTTGAAGATGTCCTTTTGAATTTCTTAGCTCCTTTTTTGCAGTTCATGTGACTCTTTTCCTTTACTGTCATATAGGGAAATGGCTCAGGGTGCCTCGACACAGTTGGAGCTGTTGTTGTGGACCTGGAGGGGAATGTAGCTGCAGCAGTGTCCAGTGGAGGCTTGGCTATGAAACATCCCGGCAGGGTTGGCCAGGTAATGAAGCCCTTTCCTTCTTTTTATTACAATATCTTTGTCCAGATAATGTCTTTAAATAAATGTTTAATGTAACTCAATTAAATGATAACTAAAATTATATTTGATGCAGTTATTACTATAGACATCATTTCTTCTGTAGTGAAATATTTCAACATTGTGAGATATCGTTTCTATGTCGTGCATACAGGGCTCTATTTAGAGAACAAAATAAGTGCACTGTGCACCTACATACTGTTTGCGTTTAATGCTAATGTTATGCTGCTGCCTGTAATTGAAGCTCAAAAGATGTCTGTCCGTATCCAAATTATTGCCGTCTAAAAGAGGGAGAATTATTTTTTTTTTTTTTGCTCCAAATTATGGGCCTCTGGCTTGGGGATAATTTCAGTTTCATGTGTGGCAAGTCAGTAAATCCATTGGAAATGTTTGTTTTTAGTTTGCATGTTCTCCCCGTGTTTGCGTGGATTCTCTCCAGGCACTCGGGCTTCCTCCCAAAGACATGTAGTTAGTGGGGTTAGGTTAATTGGTATTTCTAAATTGTGCATAGGTGTGAATGTGAGTGTGAATGGTTGTCTGTCTCTTGTGTTAGCCCTGCGACAGACTGGCAACCTGTGCAGGGTGTAACCTGCCTCTCACCGTATGGTAGCTGGGATGGGCTCCATCCCCCCCATTGCGCCCCTGACAAGGCTAAGCAGGAGAGAATGGATGGACGTATGCCTGTTTGACTTTAACAGGCAAACATTTTCCTCTTCTTTAATACAGACTTCTTTTCTTCAAATAAAGGTGATATACTAATATAAAAAAAGTCTGAAAAGCTGTAATGTAACATTCTTCCGTGGAGGGGTAAATCTTGGTCTCAAAGCTAGTGTGCCTCCTTCAATTCTCCATAAATGTCCACTGGTCATTGATATTGTTGTAAGTAATTTTACCACCAATTTTTTTTTCAACATTTAGTTGGAAGAGATTTTGTTTTTATTGTTTGTTTGTTTGTTTTTTTGTTTTTTTTGCAAGTAGTGCCTGTTTAAAATCATCCAATTCATTGGGATTCAAATCTGGACTTTGATGGTGTTTGCATAACCTTCTATTTCTTCTTTTTTGACCCATTTCTCAGTGAATCTGTTAGACCCCTTATGATCATTATTCTGTTAGAAGAGCCAGCTTTGCTTTAACTTCAACTTTTGAACAGATGGTCTCACATTATCTTCAAGCACTCTTTGATACGATGCTGGTTTATAGTAAAACCGATGCCTGCAAGCTGTCCAGTCCCAAGGGCATCAAAGCACATTCACACCACGATGTTTTACAGCTGGCATGTAGTTCTTCTTTTTGAAAGTCTGTCTTTGCTCTGTGCCGAACATGTCTCCTCTCACTGTGGCCAAAAAAAACCTCACTCTTTGTTTTTCTCTACCTAGGTCACGTTATTCCCAGTGGTCTGTTCTTAGTTGTCCAAAAACAACAACAGAGCAGTACTATAGTTTTGCCAGTGAACATATAGAGACTTTTTCCTCTTTTTGACATCAGTGTGTTTCTGCAGCTTTTGTTTAATTTTTTTGTAATCAGTCAATTTTCCATGCTTGTGTTTTTTTTTGTCTGAAGAACAGTGTTGCTTGAAAAAAAGTGTCATTTTTGCTTCAAATTTGCTGCAAGCTGTTAAAAAAATTCCAACCGTTAAACGCAGATATTTTTGGGCGACTTTGGTGGGGACCAAAGCAGAGCTAAAAAAGAGTTGTATATTAGCTTTTGCATTAGATTCCAATCCCATAGTTGGTGGGGAATCTGGGTATAATGAAACTGAAAGCTCAGCAACCATTAAGGACATGCTCTTTAAATGTGACCTGCTTTTGGAGGAAAGTCAAAAAGGATAGAGTTGGAGTGCAAAAAATCACCCTGGGCTTTTTAGACTTGACCAGAAATGTGTTATCAGTAGAGAGGTGGCGCGTCTGTAGTATGTTCTTTGTTAACTCACTAGCCACTAAAATCATAGGAGGAAAACAGTGTGCCAGGGTTGTGTGTTACGTGAGTTTTGATCCCCTCTAGTGGCCATAAGTCTAACTGATCAGTGCACCTTATGAAGGGTTAAGGGCAGCAGATTGGACTTTTTCAGGAAGCAGCGGTTGCCAGTAAAGACCCCCAGAGTTTGGTTCCCTTTCTTTTATTTCTCCCATTGCTGCCTGTAATTAACAGAGCTGAAATTTTACTTTTTAATGGAGATAGTCAAAAATAACAACTAGTGGTCTGGGCTCTACTTAATGTTAATTCAAAACTTTTCTTTGAAGAAGAACTTTTACTTCGAGGAAACAAAGGAAGTTGTCATTTTCTATTAAAAGCAGCTTTACGGGAAAAAACAGCCATGTAACAGTTGAGGCTGAACAGAATGAATGAATCAGTGGGATTTACTGCCTCAACCTAATTATCACTTGTAGTGTTAGGAAAACCTGAAGCTCAGAGCAATAGAGCTAGAAAGCCTGGCATGCTGCTTTAGTTAAAGATGTGCAAATATAAATAAGTCTGCTATAACCAACCAGTAACCAAAGTTACTCTTTAAGAAATTATTCTGCTTATTTCAAGGCAAAAGCAATAATCCTTTTCATCTAAGATGTCTTTTTTGTTTTCCATTTCTCAGGCTGCTCACTATGGATGTGGCTGCTGGGCTGAAAATGCCTGTCATATGAACTCTTACTCTACAGCAGTGAGTACCTCAGGTAAACCAGCACATTCTCTGTAATCCACTTTTACAGTTGTGTGTGTTTGTGTGTGTTTGTTTCCACTCTGTTCACTCTGGGTTCACTATTAGCCTCTCTTTTGTTGTTGAGGATGATATGAATCAGTCCGAGCGAGTCAGGCTTCAAAAAGCCTGATAATACTTTCCGATGACCTTCAACTGTTCCCGCTGAGTGATTTCTCATCAGTCACTTCCTCAACTGATTGAGTCATCTTTCTCTACTCTGTGTTAGTCAGCTGCACGCCAGGTGCATTGCAGAGCTCTTTGGATTTTCAGTGACTTGTGACATGGGACACCTGTTGTAGATATGATTGAAGGAGAGCTGCTGGAAGGGCATTGCAGTGTTAAAATGGTGAATTTGTAAAGTGTACTTGTCCAGATTTGGATCATAACTTGACTGGTATAATAGTTGGCAGTTAAATCAAGTATCAACTTCTGCATTTCATGTACTTTTACTTAGCTTTTACTTAGAGTACATGTATAATATAAAAATCTAAATAAAACTAAAAACAAATGCCCCCCCCCCCCCCCCCCCCAAAAAAAAACCCCAACAAAAAACAAAAAACAAACAAACAAAAAACAAACAAACAAAAAACTATGTGGTCGAGCAGCACTCGACAGGACTTTTACTTGACATCATTATTGTAGTTCAGGATGGCCTAATATGCTTTCTGCTGTCCAAAAGCCCTAGAATTTAAGATTTGGGTGGTTAGTGCTGCAGTTATCTAGAACATTTCACTTAAATTATTAGCTGTCTTGTGGTTTTTATTGGAGCAAACAGTCATGTGAAAATGAATGCTTTTTTGAGGTTTTCTCTATCAGCATATAATTAAAAAAAAATCATTTGGTCCTTGTCAGGTTATCAGGTCTAAAATTATTTAAATACAACATCAAATAAATTGCAAACCATGACATACACACACAGGGTCATTTTTTATTTAACAAAAATGAAGCCAAAATGCAGAAGCAGTGTGTGAAAAACACACGCACACAAAATGATTTGGTATCTTGTAGAACCACCTTTAGCAGCAATAACTTAGTAACTTATAAGTAATCATTTTCTGTTTGTTTTTATCAGTGTCTCTTATCGTTGTAGAGATCACTGTTTTTTTAAGGTCTTTGCACAGTATTTAATTCAGGTTGAGGTTCAGACTTTGACTGGTCCATTGCAACATCTTGATTCTTTTCTTTTTCAGCCGTTCTGTTGTAGATTTGCTGCTGTGTTTGGAATCACTGTTTTCTCACAATATCCAATTTGGGTTAAGTTTTAGCTGTTGGACAGATGGCCTCACTTTGACTCCAGATACTTTGATATACAGAAGAGTTCATGGTTGACTCAAAGACTGCAAATAGCCAGAATCATAACCGTCGTTTGGTTATTGCTAAATGTGGTGCTGTGCATTAAGTCCAGACGTCTTGGTCTCGTTCCGTCCAAAGAACATCATTCCAAAAGTCTTTGTTCAGATCTAAACTGTGTTGCCACAGTGTTTTTAGAGAGAAGAGACTTTCTTCTGCAAAGCCACACTTATTCAATTTTTTTCCTAATTTTATTGCTATGAACTTTAACATTTAACATACTAACCGAGGCCTCTAGAGTCCGAGATGTAGCTTCATTGGGGCTTTTGCAGTTTGGTTTGACCTTGGGGTAAATTTGCTGGGAAGATCGGCACAAATGTTTTCCACTTGTAAATAAACTTTCTCACTGTAGAATTGATGGACTTTAAATTGTTTGGAAATGGCCTTATAACCCTTCCCAGATTGATAGGGAGCAACAGCTGCTTCTCTAAGATAATGGCTGATGTCTTTCCTCCTTGGCATTGAGCTAACATGCACCTGAATGCTCCAGACCAGCAAATTACCAAAACTTTTGCTTTTATAGAGGTGTCACACTACCTTAATTCCTATAGAAGCAGTAACAATTTACTTAGTTTTTCACAAATGCTTTTGGCGTCATTTTTGTTAAATGAATAAAGACATTTGACAAGTTTCATGTGTTGTTGTTCATCTGAAAGTGTATTTAACTAATTTTAAGACATGCTAAGGACTTTATGCTTTTTCATCCAGTCTGGTTTGGTGAGGATCTGTCATTTGCTTGCCGTCTGTAGGTTAAAGGTGATAGGCCGGATACATTTCAGCAGCTCTGTTCAGCATTTCTTACATTAAACAAGCAGTATATGACAACTGTTGTGGTAGTGGTCTGTTGTTCATTAATTATCCAAGAAGATCAAGTGTAGGCTGCATGTTTGATATTTGCGCTGTGTGCATTCTCACCCTGTCTTCCTATATTGTGGCTTTGTCTTTGAAGTGAGTGAAAAAAAGGAGCGAGCCGTATGGGTTCAGAGAGCATAACGTGTGTTCCAGTACAACACCTGTCTTTCATTTCCTAACATGAAAGATGTTTCCATCAAAAAGAAACAGAAAGAATCATTTCCATTCTGACACAAGGAGTGTGATCCTCACCCCGAATGTCCCTTTCTTCCCTCCACCACACCAACACATTGCCCGTCCACGCACCCGCCCTCTCTCCTTCCCACCTCTTCCACTGTAGTCAGTTTTGTAATATGCGGCTCATGTGTGTCTTTGTTTTATTGCTTCATCTGGCCTTTACTTTGCTGCGGCCAGCGAGACAACAACTCACAAAGTTTACTGTTTACTCGTGCCGCTGTCGGCTGTCACATACTGTGTCCACATTTGTTGGTCTTTTTGGGGGTTTTTTTCCTGGTGAGTTGCTGCTTTAGGTTTCTTTCTGCCATCCTAATTCAACTGTGTTTGCGCTGCCATAATATCCAGTTCCCTTTAGACTCGTGGGGGTTTATGGTAAACACAGCACAAAAGGCACAGTACATTGCCAATACAGTTTTCTACTTGCCTTAAAAAAAGGACTTCAAATTGCTCCGGGCGTTTGTTCTCCACAGTTACTGACCTGCATTCAGTTCTGTTGTAGTTACCTGTTTTTTATGGGGCCTTCATTTGTGTTTACAGAAACAATGAGGCCATATTCTTCAGTCTTTATGGGTTTTCACAGGAGCCTTTGCCAGATGTGTTTTGTTTACAATTTAAGATTTTTTTGTCTTGTTCTCCGGTACGTGCAAACTTTACATGTGAGAAAGGCTTTATTGTAAGCATGCAGTTTGCATTCAGCAACTGTCTTTTCCTTAAAAACAGCAATATGTTGGATTTAATGTTTGCTCTTTAAGGAATAAGTAGCATATTATCTCTGATATAAAAAGGCACACCTGCTATGTTTTGACTTGGAAGTGGTTGAAGGTAATGTGAGAGACTGAGCAGGCTGCCCATGCTTTTATGGTTCCTGGTTTCCCTGAATTCTTAACAAAATGCTTTGTTTCTCTCCTTGGAGTATTTACCGCATGCACCATGAAGGAAGCACATCAGACAGATTCAGGTGGCTACCACAATCAATTGGAGCTAGCAGGGTTAGCGGGGTTAGGTTTTTCTTATAGCAAACAACCTCTATACTGCAGTTTTATTTCTGTGTACTCTAAAATTATTATTATTATTATTTCTATTTAGTTGTACATGCAGTCACTACACTGCTTTTATAAATATTAAACAGTGATCTGATCAAAAATAGTTTCTTTTCCTTAGACAAACTTGTAAAATCTTGTTTCTAAAAATGCATATTACAGTAACATAGAAATTCTAAACCTGTTTAAATAAAAATGATGCGTGAATGTGTCATGACGATAGAAGTAAGTATGGCTCTCTGCACACCCTGCAGTTGTGCCGGGAGCCAGCTACAGCACAGGATTTACAGAGGGGGAATTAATACTGGGTGTTTGGCAGTTTTAAAGCTCCAAAACTAGCTGGGATCAAGGCAGGGAAAACTGAAACAAAAACCCTCTCTTTGTAATCACTGTCAGTGTACCCATGAGCAAGGCAGCTGTACTTTAGAAGTGATTTCAGTATTACCTGAAATAAAAACTGCCTAATTACACTTGTGAGAATATGCCAAAGGATTGCATTATCATTTTTATTTTTATTTGAACTCAATAAACAAAACTTAACCCTTTGATATTTAGAATAGCTTCCATTATATACCTAATAACCAGATAAATAATATAATCTAATAATAAATAAAGATTTTTTTTTTTACAAGTTTTAAAAGACTTTTTTAAGACTTTCACGTGCTTTGGATTTGAAAGGAAGTTGTTTAGTCTAGATGTGCCAAAAGTCTCTAAAAGTTAACTCTGTTTATTATGTGTGTCATTTTGTGTCTTTTGCCAGGCTGCGGGGAGCATCTGATTCGCACCATGCTGGCACGGGAATGCTCTGCTGCCATGCAGTCTGAAGATGCCCACCAAGCCCTGCTGGAGGCTATGCAAAACAAGTTCATCAGTGAGTCACACACATGTAGCCTGATTACCGCTCTTTTCCATACACACAGATTTGTCAGCCAAGAACGTGTTTGTGAGAAACACGTGGAGAGAATTATACAAACAGATGTTGCATAACATAAGAAATGAGAGAACAACTGGAAACGTTGGAAATTATAGAATCAGAGACAGCTTTTGATTTATGGTTCCTTTTCACTGTTTAAAAAGGGCCTTCAAATGGTGCACACATCATAGCTGACAGCCACAGATAATTTTGGAAGACATGCTTGTTTTGTTGAAAGTTTATAGGTTTATATGAAGAGCTTTTTTTTTAGTTTTTTGACTTATTCTCAGAAGTGGTCAGTTTTTGAAAGCCTTGTTAACCGTGTTTGCTGTGCCTGTGAATGACCACTGGGATAGTTCAGAGCAGAGGGAAAAAGGACATATGGAAACATGTGGTGGTTTCTGCCTTGTTCCGGCCTTCTTTAGAAGTCCGTCTCGATTTGGCTTCGTCCGTCTCAATTTATTCAAACAAAGCTGCGCAAATCCTGTCTTTGCAGAACGCATGTTAACAGTAGGAATGAGACAGGAATGTTGTTATGTTATTAATATTGCCACAACATCATATTAATGTTGCTTCTGTACAGTCATGGCAATTTACCCGTTGCATTGTTAAGATGTCATAGGTTTGTGTCAAATACAAAAATGTGATTTATGCAGCAGTGGGACAATGACAAACTCAGCATGTTCCTGTTGGATAAATGGATCAAACAGGACTTTCGCCCTGGACACTGCGGTTTGATTTTGATTTGCATTTTTTTGCATTTTTTAAATGTTGCCTGGTTAAGGTTAAGATCCTGATTTTTCACTCTCTTTGTTCTTGTATGTGACCATTTTCAGAGGAATGTTTTGTTTGTTTGTTAAGCCATGGAAGTTATTAAGGGATGAGCAATTTTAAATAGTATTTTTGGGCAAAAACACATCATTTGTTCCCATTTCTTTAGTTGAATAGATGCAAAATCCCAAATCTAACATAGTTTAACAGGCATAAAAAAGGGTTTTTTTTGTACCAAAAAGGTAATTTCCAAAGAGTTATATACCCAAACCTTGGCATATCTCAGCGTTGTGTGCAGTGTGCCGTTAAAAATTTTGATGAAACTCGTCAAGTGGGTTACAAAAGAAAAGTGAAAAGAAAGACAAAAGAAGTGGCAGGTCTAAAAAAACAGTATCTATAGCAAATGAACAGCATCTGAAAGTAAGAAACAGGAAAAAATCCAACACAGACCTGACACAGGACCTGAGGGATACATCTGACTAACAGCTGATCCATCTACTGTTCACCAAAGCCTCATCAGAAATCGTCTCAGTGGAAGGGTGGTTGTCAAGAAGCCATTCTTAATGAAGGGAAACGGGGAGAAAAACTGAAAATCTGCAAGAAGTGGACTGAAAATCAGTGATAACAGGTCTTATGAAATGTTACATTTCTGGTTCAGTGTATGAAGTGTCAGAAAAGGGAGAGTGAGTTTTGTGTTTTACAGCCATATTTAAAACATGATGGTGGCTCAAAACCTTTACACAAAACCGTAGATAGAACACGGCAATGTCAGGTGATTCAGTCTATAGCAGCGGTCCCCAACCCCCAGGCCCTGGACCGGTACCGGTCCGCTGGTCTACAGAATAAAACACTTTTAAACACTTCAAAAAAATATTTTTGTTTAATGCTAATAAAAGATTGTAGTGCCATAGACACACCTGCCAAGTACATATCGAATGGGGTGATATTTCAAAAATGTTCATTTCTGTTTATTTATTGTTAAATTCTTGCTGCAGGCTAAATAATGGAGTTTTTGATGGAATATTTTGCCTTTTTGAAAATGTAGAACAAATATCTGTTCTTGTGTGTGAACGCTGTCCAAGCTACACAAACACAGACACACACACACACAGTGTTTTATAGAGTGAAGGGAACATTACGACATGGAACCAAAATCTGAGTGAAATGCAACAAAAGAACAATGGTATGCAGACACAACAATATTTATATCAGTTGCACCAAATAGTCCTGTTTTCCTTTGCTCATTGCTGTGTTGAGACATTTCAAGTCATGCTATAGCTGTTTATAGATTGTTTTTTTCCAAACCGAGCCCTTTCTTCTTTTATTGCGCTAGGCTAATGGCCGCGTCCAAGTTTTTCTGTATATACAACACCTCATTGAAGTTTGTCTCTCCTGGAATTTAGTCAGGGAGCAAGAACGGCCCTTTCTTTATGTGTTATTAAAGTCAGCTGAAACATATTTGAGCATTATTTAGATCTTAAAATGAAGCCTTGTGTTATAACAGTACATACAGTATGTAGAGTTAAAATGACACTACCTGTTATTCACTATTTCTGGGTTAAATCCTGATAAAACTGATGTAATTATTTCAATTTGTATAATTTGGATATAAAGGGAGAGAATTGGATTGGAAAGTTTTGTTGCTCGTACATCAAAGGTTGTGTATTGCCTAATTATGTCATGCTATGCTTGGTTTTATGTTTTAGGGTTGGAAAACGAAAAAAGTATGAGACATTATTGATTAACGAGAACCTTTCTTTTCCTTTTTTTAAACACATATGCCATTTTCAATCATCTTAAATGTATTGTTTTTCCTCTGTGTCCAGGTTCACCCATTCTGGCCAGTGAAGATCGTGTTTTGGGGGGAGTAATTGTCTTGCGATGTTGCAGATGTGTGGAGGCTCAGCCGTCTCAAAATTTTCAGGGTATACTGGGTAAGATGTTAATAATTTCAAGACTTGGCTGGTTAAATTGACAGGTTGGTAATAAAATGGATAAACAGACAAAAGTCGTCTCTTTTCGTGGCAGCTGCCAGCATCAGATGGTTCGTGAGCCATATATAAAAACTTTAAATCCAAGCAGACGGTAGTAACACTGGTGTCCAGTCCATCTCCTCCGTGCCTGCGACGGCATCATTACAGAAAATTACGTTACATTTTTTTGATTGGCAGCTGGAATTTAATTTACAGCTGTTCCCTAAATGCCGCACATGACTGCAGTAGTTATGAAAGTACAAAAACAAGAAAAAGACAACTTTGATCCAGACTTCAAACTCGACACTGCAATTCTTTGGGTTCCTTGTAGTGCACCCACCAAGAGTGAAGTGGTTAGGATGAAGTGTTGTTGAGAAATGTGAAGAAAGCACAGACATAGGGTGACTCCTTGATTTATTAGTGAGATGTTAAGACAGAAGAGAAGGCACTGTGGCTTTCCTGGCAGGTGGTCTGTGTTTTAACTTGCACAATCAGGCTTTGGTTTCACACCCTTCATCTCAGATTTAAGCAGAGACCTCCCACTATGGAATCAACCACTAATCTTCAGAGAAGTGGAGGCCTTCTGAATACTGCCAACTGATTGTATTGATAGATTTGGTTTCTCTGCCCAGAGCTTAGGAGAATGATCCTACTTTCTGGATTTCTACTATTATGGAGTTGACCTCAGTGCTCATTGTGTCCAGTTCAAAGTTTGGGCTCTTTATGTTTTCATAAATCTTTTGTTTTAACTCCAAATCATGGAGTGCAACATAAAACATTAAGTCTGCATGGATAATAAAATATTTTCAGTTGACACTGAATGATGTGCAGACCCCGTTTTGATGTTGTGTACGTAGCGCAGCTTTTGTGCTGTGTCACCTACCACAGATTGCTGTTGATTTACATGAATAAACATCATGTCGACCACATCCTTTTGGTGCAGTAATTGAGTTTACATTTCACCTCTCAAGTTCTGCTATTCTATGCAATTATGTCACAACTGCCAGTCATATATTTTCATTGTAATGGGCATGTTCGGTGCTAAGTCCACCGGCTCACCCGCCTGATGTTCTTCTTCGGCAGGATTACTCATTTCTGTTCGCTTTAGGAAATCGAACCTTTCGTTCTGTATGGTTTCCTGTTTCTATCAAACCTTTGCTCCGGCTGCTAAATCTGTGTATGGATATTTGTGTATGAAGACTTGGTGTTTGTAACCTGTATCTGTCTTTATTTACAGTGGAGTTCCTGTGGAGTCACACCACAGAAAGCATGTGTGTTGGCTACATGTCTGCTCAAGATAGCAAAGCAAAGGTGAGATTTGAATTAGCCAACCAACTAAACTGAAACATATTATAATTAAATACAGTCTTAAAGTGAGCTTACAATGGTTGCATCTTTGACCAATGCCAAAGGCTGGCTTTAAATAGCTTGTCTCCTTTTTTAGCTTTCAGTTCAAAGATTTTTTGGTAGTTTGTGGAATATGCTTCGGTCCTGTGCATTGTGACGGGAACTTTTGCCCACGTTCACCAAACAGGAGCCACATGGGTCCACCCTCCTCCCTCAAGAGGGTCCAGTGCTTTATGAGTTGAGTGAATGAAATGAAGCATATTTTTGTATTTTAGCCGAGCACTTTTTATTTAATTTCTTATGAAAAACAAAAAACTTTTTCTTTTCTTTTTTTTGCGGTGGGGTGCATTGTGTATTGGTATGGTATACTGGGTAATAAATGTCACTTTTATGTCTGCTGTCATAGAATGATATTTAAAAAAGGCATCTCTGAGCCTTTTTAAGATATTGTTTTACATAAATGCTGTGGTTTCTTAAGCAGTAGGGGCCAGTGGCCTGGTCTCCTGGCTCTAAGTGGAGTCTCAGCTCGCACTGATTTGTTTGGCTAATGTATCTTTGTCACTCTGTATGAAGAGAGGGCACTGTTGTTGAAGTCTGGTTCAGATTTCAAAGTGTTTGTCCTGTGTCCCCTGGCTCCACCTCACTCACCCGTCTTTTCCACCCTCTCTCTCTCTCTTTCTTTCCCTTTATTTCTCTCTCTCGTGGTCTGCCTCTCTCATCACCCTCTCTCTGTGGCCACTACCTGGTCTTAAAGTACCATAAAGTTTACAGAAAGTCATGCGCCACTGGGGATATCAGTATCAATCTGCATATTTGTCAGATGTGCTCTGTGCATGGGGCTCTGGGATGGAATGTGAGCTTGCACGCTGTCCTGTCATGGCAGTGCCAATAGAGAGAGGTAAGCAGAGGACAGTGAACATAAAGTCCCTGTTTGTAACTCTGTTTTGTTTGCTTTGTTATGTTCAATTTGCAGTCCTCCACCCGCTCTCCCTCCGCCCCACACACTCACATAAAGTTAACATGTGGGGTGGGTTTACTGCTGCTACAGCAAAATGTCAGTTCCATAATCATTTGTGAATGATTCAGCCATAAATAAAGTACAACATCAAAATCCATCTGCTGCTATTTTTTTAATGTCAGTGACAGGTAGGAGGCATTAAATCATCACGTGACTACTGAAGCACAATATGTTTTGATATTAACCAGATAATAGAGAAGAATTTGATTCCCAAGACAGCTAGCGTCATGAAAGCAGGATTCAAATGTGGTGGTCTTTTACTGTTCCACACATTTTCTTTTTGCCCCTTTGGCTCAAGCTGCTGTGTTGACAGAGTTCGAAGTAGTGCAGTGTGCTCGGGAAGAGCATTTGTAGGCTACCCTTTAATCTAAACAGCAGAAACGTCTAGGGTCTGGGTCCCAAAGAAGCACTCAAGTAGCTTTAAAATCTACTGTGGTGAAGTCACCAAGCATCACTCCATTGAGATATGCATGCAAAAATGTTCTTTGTAAAGTGCTTGTGCTCAGTGGGTGGAGATCCAGAAATATCATCTGTCAGTAGTGGTTTCTGGGTCTCTTGGGGGAGGGTATCCACTTCCTCTTGTGGGGCGATTGATGATACAGTGATATTGGAGAGTGCAGCCAAGAAGACAGCTGCTCCACCAAATCTCACACGGCTCTAACAGAGACTGAGTAGCTTGTTGTTGTGAAACTGAAGTTATGATGTGTCTCTGTGCCTGACCATCTGCATACCAGAGCAATGTGGCAATCCTGTCCTTTATGCCTACTGAGAACAGAGCCAAAGAGGAGCACTTTAATGCTGCCGGGCTCCAGTCGTGTCTCCTGTGGTCTCTAGAGTATGGAGGCACAGGAAGTGCCACCTGCGTGTCTTTACGGCAGACCTGTGATGATTCTGGCTAACAGGCAGGAAGCAGAAGAGAATAGGCTATGAGTTTGGGGGACATAAGTCATCTTGAGAGGGAGTATTCAGTTCAGTTTAGGTCTTACTTTGTAAGAAGAAAATTTTTAATTTTAATAGTATTTTGGATTTATCAAGGAGCCAATTGAGAGAAGCTAATATGGGAGAAATATGATTTCCTTTTCACGTCCTGCTGAGTACTTTTGCTTAATAATGCATTACAGTAGTCCAGTTTAGAATTTTAAACCTTCGGACCGAACAGGATGTTTCTAATTTTAGCAGTAGAGAGCAGATGGAGGAAGGCAGTCCAGTGTATTTGTTTAATGGGACTGTTATAGGATATATCCTCATCAAAAATGCTCCAAAGCGCCTCACACTAATATGGAAGGCTAAGGTCAAGCTATCAAGAATTAAGAACCAGGTTAGAAGGCCAAGTCTGATAACTTTTGTCTGAATTTGAAAGCAGAAAATTAAACATCATTCAGGTCTTTATGCCTTTAAGAGTTGCCCGTACTTTAACTAATGTATTTGTAGCATTTGACTTCATAGATAAATACAGTAGGGTGTTATCTGCATAGTAATGGCATTTTCAAATAAAATTGGCTAGGGGAAGCAAGTATAATGCAAAGCCTTAGTCTTAGAGTCTAAATCTTGCTCTTTAGCACCAGGAGCAGAGCAAGTAACAGGGAATGAGTGCCTCTAGTGAAGATTTGGCTGACTGTGTTGCTGTAAATCTGTTATAAAGAAAATCAGTTGTATGGAGTCATATTTTGATTTGATTTTAGTCGGCTGGCCTAACATTTCTGAGTTTAAGCCAATTTTCTGTGCATTTGGTTGCCTGTTTTCTAAGCATAAAGAGTCACAGCCATACACTGGCTCAGCTGCTGTTCAGCAGACATTCCTCCCATTCCTATTCGCTGGGCATTTCAAACCACCCAGAGTCCATCTACCGCTGCTTTTCCATGATAAGAACATGAAAGAGCTGAGCAGGAGTATTTAGGCCAGAGGTCAGGTTGGATTTCTATTCTTTTACAGTGTTTTAGTGAGATTTACATGCATGTATTTTTTATGACCGATCAATATCTAGATTGAATTGCTGCAGGCCAGTCAAAAAAAATCTCAGGCCAGATTGTTTGACACTGCTGGAAACTCTGCTCCGGTTTTTCTTTCTTCTCAGTCAGATGTTGTTTCTAAGGAAAGTCGAGTCTGCGTCCTAATCTTTTAGACGTTAGACTGTGAAATGGCAGCGGTGCAGAAGAGTGAGAGCATCTGGTTTTATTCAAACACTCACCTTTGTTTGCATTGGATAGACATCAGAACATCAAGCTGTGTTTTACAGAAACACACAAAACTGCACGGACAAGCCAGTGGCGGTACTTCTGAAACGGACCATTGTTATATGATGATTGTCATGATTGGACAGATGAAAGAGAAGTAAAGGATCCACAACACAGCGAATATGGCTCGGTTTCCTCCTTGTGGACATCATTACCACTATAAAGATTTTTAAGGCCAGACACAATCAAATGGCGTGCAACTCAGGCCTTATGGTTATTGTCTGTCGTGTAATACACAAAGCAGACGTCTTTTCTTATGTTACATGCTGTTTTTATTATCCATTTTGCAGGGAGAATAAATAGCATATGATTGTTTTTGTTATTTATTTTTATATTTTCAAAGAATGTGGAAACCACAAGAGAAAAACAACAGCGTAGTCATAGAGCTAAATTTACCCTTTGGTCTATGCTGTGGTGTTAATGAGTGGCTTCTCCTCACTCCTAAACACATTCATATCTCCAAAGAATGTTGTTTTTCTCTGACAGATACAATGGAAATGTGTTTTTCATGTGATATTTTAACTCAGTCGTAGTCCTGTCATGTGGTCACTTTAGTCACAGGGTAACGAACTGACAAGAGGCTCACTGTAGGTTTGCATGCTGTCATTTTCTTTCTGTCTGTCCTGCCCCGCTGTCACATAATTCTACATCTCATTGCTTTACTTTTAACCTGTCTGGCTTTTATATTTAGCTTGTGCTGCTTTTTGCAAGCCTGGGTTTTGCATCAAGGAATCATTGCAAACTAAACTGGAAGACAAGTTATGTTGGGGATCGCCAACAGATGGTGTTACAATCACGGTTACAAGCTCCTGTTTTTAATTAAACTGGTTATCACCGGTTGCTGTGAAGTGAATTGGTCACTGATATTGACTAGCACAGCGACAAGGTTTGAGTCTTAGCATTTGTATTAATGAGCATAATAGCTAAAAGAATGTATTGTTTTTGTTCTTGTGAGTCAAATTACTGCTGCAGACTAAAATAAGTTATTATCAAGGTGATAAGGAGTATTTTTTCAACTGATGGTAGTCACTAAGTTTGGAAAAGGCCTGTATACACTCACCGTCCACTTCATTGGCTACTTTTGCCAATGAAAAGTCTGAAGGCAAAAGGGCCTCGTGGCGTAGATTCAACGAGATGCCGGACATTTTTCATCAGAGAGCATTTTTTCAGTCTTCTATTGTTCCATTTTTGTGAGCCCATGTGATCTCTAGCCCTGGTTTCCTGTTCCTAGCTAATTGCATTGACATCGAGTGTGGTCTTGTGCTGTTATAGCCCATCTGCTTCAAGGTTCAGCAGTCAAAGATGCTCTTCTGCATACATTGGTTGTGGTTATTTGAGTTACAGTTGCCTTAGGTCAGCTTGAAGCAGTTTGACTATTCGCTTCTGACATCGACGAGACCTTTTTACCCAAAGAACTGCTGCTCACACGATGTTTTCTCTTTTTCAGACCATTCTCTGACAACCCTAGAGATAACTATGTGGGAAAATCCAAGCACATCAGCAGTTTCTGAAATGCAGGCCAGGCTGTCTGGCACCAGCAAACATGGCACATTCAAAGGCTGCAGCGTTATTTGTCCGACTTGTGCCACCAAAGTGTCGGGACATCTGTTGTGTGATTTCTGAGCCTGAAGCATCCTCGCTACTTTGTCCCAGTTCATGTAAAACACATGCAGTGCTCTTGGCCCTGCAGTGCTGTCATTACTCACTTGTTTGGTTTACTGAGCCTTTGACTCTTCCTGCTGACTAAGTCGCGCTGTCCTTTCTGTCAGCTAAAAGCAAAATTAAGATCTTAACATGTGGCACGAATTTGAATCGGAGTGGGAGCAGGGCACAAGATCATTGTCAGACACAAGCACGGATATATGCATTGAGAAAGCTAGCAGGTAACTGCACACAGTTTGAGCTGTATAGTCAGTGAGGTAAAGACGTGTTTTTTTCTCCTTGGCATGCAAACATCTGAAGGAAAACATTTAGCTTGTCAACATTAGTTTATTATAACTCACTACAGACCTTCACTCAAAACCATTTAAATTAGGGCTTTCCTTAACCTTGTCCTCAGAAAATGAAGGGAAGAAGATGATGAGTCCAGAAACGTGTACTGGAGGCAGAATGGGCCCCTCAGAGTGTTACCATGTGTGCGTGGCCTTGTCTGGCTGTTGTCCCATTGAAGTGACAGTTGCCCTCAGGGTGCTCTGGGCCATAGTCGCTGGCTACACAGAAAAAGACCAGTAGAGTCCTGGAACTGAAAGAGAGATGTCAGGCCAGTTCAGTGCCCCGGTAAATAAGTGGCTGTATTATTCCCCTAAGGCTAGAGCCAGCGTTACCCTCTGTGGGAAGAGAGGAAGGAGCATGACAGCCATTATTGGCGCAGGGAGTGTCGGTCACCTTTGATCCCCAGTGGAAGTATCACTCCCGTCTTCACAGCTGTGTTTGCCCCTTCCCTCCTCTTCTTACTCCATTTCAGTGTTTGCTCAAACGAAAGAAAAGAAACTCAAAAAAGAAAACACCAGCAGTTTGTTCTCTTTCTCCGTTTACTCTGTGTCTCTGCAAACACCGACTTGGCACCTTTGGACTTCAAAGGTAAAAATGCATGATGGCACAGTAGTAGTGTGTGTTTTTGCTCCCTCTGATTGCATTGTATTTATTTTTTCTAGCTTCTACTTAGATGTGTCCTTTCATGTAGCGGTTTACACATTTGCCTAAAAAGGGAAAGATCCTTGGTTTGATCCCAGGAGGAGACACGAATTCCTTGTGGGATTGTGTCAGGAAGGGCATCCAGCGTAAAGATCGGTCACATCAAACACGCAGAGCTATCTGCTGTAGGGACCCCTTGAATGATCCAAAAGTAGCTTCTTACGTAGATACTTTCTCAACATTTCTGTTTACCCACCAAGCAGTTAAAAACTTCATTGTGGTTGTGTGGTTTGGTTGTGCCGCTAATCTCCGGGAGCTGTGCAGCATCAGGCGTAATGGGTTTGGGTGCTGGTGTTGGATTTGGAGTTCACTGAGTGGGATGCAGTAGTTAAGCTCGGTGCTAAGCCACTCTCACCAAATACTGGCTCAGAGGAAATTGTTGGGCTTTTCTCTGAAATCGGTATTAGAAGACCTTAGTTTG
The DNA here is from genome assembly GCF_057382275.1 of Copadichromis virginalis. Taxonomy (NCBI): domain Eukaryota; kingdom Metazoa; phylum Chordata; class Actinopteri; order Cichliformes; family Cichlidae; genus Copadichromis; species Copadichromis virginalis. The sequence goes on from NC_140630.1 coordinate 23,721,016, forward strand.
TAAAGTGCCCTGATAAAGCTTATGTTGTTCTTTGGTGCCAATTGAACTGAACTTTGATGATTGTACAGGAATCTAAGAAATCAAAATCCTATCAGCATTTCTTTTTCTCCATATAGATCTGCCTTTTTCTTTTTCTCATTGTGTGAATGTTTTCTTTTGCTGCCTGCAGACACACATATCCAGATTGCCACCTGGGACAGTTCCTGGACAGTCTTTGGCCATCGAGGGAGGGGTGTGTCGGCTGACGGGTGTAGTGGAGTGAAGCGTGTTTTCCTTCCTTCTGGGCTTCTTCAGCAATACTCCAATATAAACTCTTCCATCCACCCTCAAATACACACACACACACACACACACACACACACACCACCCTCACCTCCCCATGGCCTTTGTGATGCCAGAAGTAATAAGGTTTCGCTGTTTAAACAGGTGTCCAGGAAGGAGGGAGGAGTGTTGGCTTCTACTTAGTGCACTTACAGGACTTCCCTTTGCCACTGTCTGCCTCCAGCATGTACTCTATGCCAATTTATCCCCGAGCTCTCCAGTGTCACCTGGACTAGACTTGATGCACCATTGCCTTGATGCGCCGTTTTATGTTCTTTTCTTCGTTACTGTTTTTCAACTAAAAGTGGCTTCTTTCCTTTTGTATATAAGCTATAATTTTGGGTTTTTTTGGCAAAACAGGGTGGATATTCATATTATTTTATATTACTGAACAGATGTGACTATTTTCAAACTTTTAGGAATTTCAAATGCAAAACCTTGTTGCGTTTTTCAAATACTTTTCAATGTTAAAAAGATGTCAGATTGCACCGAGTGGAATGCCTGCGACTCGAGGTTATCAGGAATTAAGAATTAAAGCTGCAAGGGTTGGACGGTGACACAAAGCCTACTTAGTTTTCCACGTACAACTTCCACACATACTCGTACACACATGCTCTTATTAATCCTCCAGCGTATTGTTTAATGTAGCATCATGTGCATCTTTGATGAACTTTCTAACCGTTTCAGCCATAGACTTTGCTTTATTTTTGTTTTTTAAATGTGAATACTTAGATACTGCATGTGCAAAATCCACAATAAGCCACTTTCTTTTCTCTGATGTGCAGAAATGCTCAAGAAGCAGGAAGCTATGCACTTCCAGAGTGATGCTTATATATACATATATATCTATATATAGTGCTCAGGCAGCAACATTTGACCCAAGCGCCAAACAGGACTGTTAGTCATCATATAGAAATCGCAGTTTATATTTGTACAGTCCCAGTGACAGAGACGTGTATTTTCTTGCTAAAACAAAGTACAGTTAAAAACTAATGTATGCATCAAGCCCATGAAATGGTGCTGTCGAGAATTGTACTTGAAAAGAATAATTGTCTGAATTGAAACTTTTGTTGGGATATTTGGTTTCTCTGGTTTTGCTTCTTTTCTTTTTTTCTTTGCTCAGACTTTCAGTCCCAGCGAAACCACGGTATAGCTTGTTTATTGTTTACTTGAAAAAATGCAACTAATATAAAATGGTATAAGCTATGTAAATCATACGTGCACCGCTTTCTAAAGTGCTCAGAAGGTAAAATAAAATGTATGTTGCTACGTATCCGCGTCTGTCTTTGAGTCCTTTTAAACTCCATGGCATGAGGCGTATTCTCCCAGCCGTACCTTTTTTCCGAAATAAGACGCTCACTGCTATTTGGAGAGCAGTTTGTGTAAGCCCTCGCAGACAGAATAAATATAATCTAAAGTGTGGACTCCCAAAAATGTATAGTCTGAGAATAAATTACATGCTGGAAAGTAACTGAAATGGGAACAGAAAATCTGCAGGAGGAGGAAAGAAAAAGTAGAAGAAGAAAATAAATCTGTGTTGGTGAAGGCATTGAAATTTTCCATTTTAAATGTTTCTCAAAATGTGTTTTCTTCTTAAGTTGTATTGTTTTGATCCCTCATAAATAAACATTTCGAGCCTCTGATTGGAGACAGAAGCTATTTATGTGATTTGTATCAGGCTCCGGGGCAGGGTTCGTCAAAGTGCTAGCCCTCGCTCTGGATTGTGGTCACTGTAGTGTCTAGGAGGAATGTGCAATAGAGCTGCTCAAGAAGATAAATATATATTTGTTGTTTGAAGGCTGAAATGCCTCCCTGTCAGTGCACCGTGCCTGCTTGTGGAATGCTTCCCAGCCAGTTTTCCAATCACATGGAACAGGTTATAGTCATTAGATGTTGGTGAAGTGGAATAATATGCAGGAGTTGGATGGCGAGGTTGCTTTGGGAGGTGCTGTGCGTGTTTGTTTTTATTCCACACTTGCCTCACCCTGGGTTTCATCTCGAGAGTCCATCCAAATGGACACGTGTTACCTTTCCCCTCACCCACCCTCCCAACATTGTCCGTCAGCTCGATCATGTGTTATTACAGAGCGCCCCCCTTTTCATCAAAGCTAATCTGTGTTGCCGGGAGACCCTCTGCCCCATTCAGCTCCAAACCTTCGCCTTCAAACATCATCCCTCTTCGTCCTGAATCCCCTTAGCTTTGAAAAAGGATCCTGGGTCTTTAAAAAGTGGACCGTGATCCTGAGCCATTCAAGGTGTATCCAGTGCCTCGCGCTCAGCAAGGCTCTTAAATGCAAAACAGACGGTGGAGCAAATAAAGATCAAAGGCAGCAGCCTTGCCTGTCTGGCTTGCTGTCCTCACATGCCAAGCGGTGCTGTCACAGTGAGTCATGGCCTTGCAGCTTCCGTGCTCATGCTGACTCCCCTCCTTCACCACCTCAGGGACACCATCCCGTCGACACCGCTTTTGCTACTTTGTGCCAGTGTCTAACATCAACACGTATTCACAGAGGGGGTTGAAACCAGGCAGTGCACGTGGCTCCCTTAGAAACGAGCCACGGTTTCAATAGTTCTGCAATAGTTTTACTCACTGAGACCTCACAGCTTTTATTTCCCTTGTTTCCTATATTGATTTCAAAGATGTTGTGTGTGGTACTTGCATTATTATTATTTCTTTGTTAAGATCCGATTGATTTAAAATGAACTCTGTCTTTTCAAATACTCTACGTTTGCTGTTTTTTTTTAAATGTATTTATTGTCTCATATCATTTTTTTTGTTTGTTTAAATTGTGCATCTCTTAAAAAATCTGTTCTGCAAAGTTGTGATCAGTGCACAGTTAAAACCAGCAGATCTTCAAGTGGACCAGACTTTGCCAGTACAGAGCTTGTATGTCTTTAAGGCACTTCCAGTGTCATCTCTGTAACTGGAAGACCGTACTCCATGTATGTTTTGTAGAAGGTGTCTGTGGGATGGACACGTGCATGTGGATTTACTTTTGACCTATAGAGGGAATGAGACAAGAGCAGGTGTCACAAAATGTGTGTTCATGAAGTTGCTCTGTCATCGTTCTGCCTCAGATGCTATAGCCGAGGATCATGCCCTCTCAGCAATGTCATCGCAGCAGGGGTTGAGCAAGGCACCGTTCTCAGAAGTTCCATATCTGCTCGACCTGTTTGTTCAGCTGTACGAGCAGGCACTTACGCCCCTATGCCCCCATGACCCACTCCCTCCTGTGTCGCTGTGCCACAGATGAGAGCCTGTGACGGGCAGAGTGCCAACGGCCCGTCCTGTGTTACAAGCGGAGCATTGCTGGCGAAGGTTGGGGTTGGGAGGTGGAGGGAAGGTGGCTGCTAGATAAGCAAACGCCTGATCCAGGTCAGCTATTCCAGATTAGAAGACGAAAGACTAACCTTTTAATTAAGTTTGCCGTGCAATTAGAGCCCTGCGGTATTGTGGCCCAGACACTTCCTGCATTGTGCTACACCACCCATAAAGTAGCAGAGCTAAGGCGGCGAGTGAAGGAAAGTGAGAGAGAGAAAGAGAGAGGCTAAAAATGGCCCCACCACATCTGCACCACACCACAAAACAAAGAGATGCCCAATTGCCACCATATAACCGGGCTCTTTAACTCCCAAAGCATGGCAAACAAACCACCTGAACTTGTCTTAATGTGAACCATTTCTAGGAAAAAACCCACAGCAGAACACCTAAAGCTTATCTTGATGTACTACGTGAACACATCCAAGTTTCCACTGCTTTCTTCTTTCTTTCTTTTTTGTTTTGTTTTTTACTCCCGCAGTTCGCTGAGAACTCCCAGAGCCGACCCTGTCAAACTTGGTCTAAAATTGTTTAAGTACATTGGACGTGATTTCCTTCTCATAACAAAAATAGAGACAAAATCCCAACAATCATATCTTGGTGATGCTTAATGAGCCCTTTCGGATCCTTGACAATATACCACTAATATGGTGCTTTGCGTCCTTTGAAACATACCAGAGTAGACTCGTGGAAATAGTAACACAAAAGCGAGGCCTCGCTGACACCCTACGGTCAGCACAGTTTATACATTTTCATGCCAGTTACTCTCACAACACTCAATCTGCTACGCGGGCCAAAATTGTGCCTTGTGTTCGCGGGGGAGGGGAGACAAAACGAGAGATGAAAAATGAGTCGGGTGTACGAGTAATCGCCTGCTCTGGAGACACGTGGAGCCTGTCTGGAGAAGAGATACTGGGTTAAGGTGGGGTTGGAGGTATGTCATCAATTTGAGCTTGGCACTAATGGTTCAAAATAAAGACGAACACCCCGCTTTGATCTTCGTGGCCTGTTCACTAGACCTGCTGCTAAAGATAACGATCCATGCAGGTTACTGTAATCTTAGCCTTAAACCGCTCAGGAGGAGGACAGGAGAACAGGGGAAGAATATCTACATTTTAATGGAATGTAATTTGCAGTGAGTATTCGAAGGTGGGCTGCTGATAAAGCATCGTGTTTGAGGAAAAACAAGACGAAAAAGGCGTGCGGAGAAAATTTCTACGAATAGTGGGAGAAGAAAAAAACTAGGCGTTTGCGAGTTGTGCCTGAGGGGTGTGGAACGTGCTGGGGCCTGCTGCATTATAAAGACAAGCCCTACACCCAGCCAGCTGTGCTGCACACAAAACTGCAGGAATGAGGGCACCATGAATGGCTTTCACTGTGTGACAATGACTGCAGCATTCAGTGGAAAGGCAACGGTCAGGGGTCTCAGCTGCAGAGATGCAGCACCGAGTGTGTGTGTCTGTGTGCGTGTGTACACTGAGAAATTACCCAGGAATGTGAGGATACATGCCAAAGACAAAGAATTTGCATTCTCCTCGCCCTCTGAAGAAATATCACAATCCCATCAAAAAGCCTGTCCTGACAGCCACACTGGATAGAACTAATTAAAGTCTTGTGATCGGCTAAAGATGCTTTTTCTTTTCCCGCTGATGCCAAGGGAGAACTGTTAGGACTGTGTGATATGGCTTGAAATTTCAATTTTCTATCATCTTACACATTCACTGGCTTTAAAAAAATTTATTTATAGATTTATATCTCAAAATAACAAAAAAAGAAACATTGTCGCGTACAGTTCACACATTCTTTCTGCTCTATTTAACCCTAACTTGAGACATGGATACGCACCCTGATGGCGAAGCATGAGCCAGAGAGGAATCTCAACTTTGGCCACAGACGCTCGACTTAAACTCAGCTACGACTTAATAAATACTTTACAAAAATAATGCAGGCTTTTTTTTTTTACAATGAAGATCTGCCTCAGAGACACACAGTTAAATTACGGGGGGGTAAATGAATGAAAATGAAAACGTGTGCATGCTAAATAAACAATCAAGCGTACAAAACAACCTGGATAACTGTGAATGACAAAGTTAAGGGAAACTGGGTAACACATTCCTGAGGGAGGTGTCGTTATTCTATTACCACAGGTCTCTCCGATCCGAACGAGCCACACACGCACACAATCGACACGGGCACGATAACAATAACAGTTCTACAATGACAGTTTTCCCTTTTAAGAATATGAAGTCAGTCCTCCCTTTAGTAACCAAATCTCGAGTTACAATTGGCAACATAATTACTGACAAAATTTCATTTTCATTTATTAAAAGTGTAAAAACCAAATAAAAAAATAATCAGATAAAAAAGACTTTCACGCCTGGTTGTGATGATGTTGAGAGAAGTTCCTTGTGAGAAAAAACAGGTTCTGACTCTGTTAGAATTCTTTGTGGTTCAATAAGAGCAGTATGTCTGTCCTCAGAGCCTAAAAGTTCATGTGTTAATTGACCTAAAACAGAATTAAAAAGGGTTTCAGCGCCATTTCTGAGGTTTAGCTGGATATATGGGCAGTGTTTTTGCGGGCTAGAATTCCCTTGCCTCTTCAAACTGTTTGTAATAGTCCTCATCCTGAGGGTTTTCTGGACACGTCTGCCCATTGTTTGGTGGCCTTGCCTGGTTGTAGCGGCTCCAGTCACCTTTGCAGATGATCCAAGGCAGGATGTCCACCTTGTAGTGAAGGTCGGCAGAGAACTCGGTGCTGATTAGATTGGGTGTGCCGGCTCCTTTGCCGCGGGTGATGAGCTTCATGTTGTCGTCGTAGCAGCAGTGCTGCGCAGCCAGCGTGGTGGATTCAAGGGTCAGCATGGAGCGGATGCAGTAACGAGCCGTCGGCTTGTAGATCTCCAGCTTCTCTTTGGGACCGCTGGCGTCTTTCCAGCGGAAATTTCTGCGCGTGGGGGCGTCGTATACGTCCGCCGTGCTGTAAGCCACCTCGGTCGGGTAAGAGCAAGGGCAGCTGGGAAGGTCGTTTGCCACCTTGGTCATGTATTTCTTCAAGAAATCACTCTTGCAGTTCATCCAGCGCTCACAACTGTCTGTGTCTGGAAGAAATCAGGACACAATTTCTAACACTTTCCAACTGCAGAGGGTGAAACCAGAAGTGAGATGTTTAAAATCAAGGTGTGCTCGCTGAGTTTAGTAAGAACAGAAAGCAAAGAGGGAGTGGGCAGCTGCATGCTGTGCTCTTCCTGTCCTGTTGCACAGTAATGGAGCACAGCATGAGCATGAGGAATGCTGAGAGTGTGCAGGAGCACTGCTGCCAGATGGAAGAAAATACCTTTGATAGAGTAAGAACATCTGAATGAAGGATAGTGTGGAGTAACACATGAGGAGGCAAAAATCTTACCGACTCCAAAGAGCTCTGTGGCATTGAACTCATCTGTTCCAGCTAACAGGCTCACTTCAGTAGCTGCCGTCCTGAAGGCATCTTCAATACCTTCAGAGAGATGAAAGTACAGTGAAAGCTGGATCAAAAGATGAAAGACCACTAAATCAACACATGGACATACATACCATGTGTCCTTACTATGAATAATGTATTTAGTGATGTGGGTTTTTGTCTGCTATTGATAAGATTTTACCTGGGCAGTTAGGCATGTCGCAAGTTCTGGACTCGGTGGCTGTGCAGGCATAACCGCATGACCTCGTTCTCTTCTGGTTTCCGTTTCCACAAGTGACACTGCACGCTGACCAGCTACTCCAGTCCCCCTCTCCATCCATGTAGTCTTGGATCAGAGAGAAAGAAAGAAACATCCTCAGCCCTGTTGCAGGCCATATGCTGAACTTACATCAGTCTAGCCTGGACAGTTTTGGATACGGGCAAGTGAGGGGGTTCGCTCTATAGTGTGCTCCTCAAAGCACATACAACATACGCTCATCTATCCACATGCACGTGCTCTCTGTGCTGATGCAAAATTATTGTGTCAATGTGCAATTTCAGTGAGCCAGTTAAAGCATTTTGGAAATTCCATAAAAAGCTTCTGTGCATCCAGGAGACAATTTAAAAATCAACGTTTTCTTTGCTACCTAAGCATCCCAGGCACAAAAGCACCGGATGCCACTGAGCTGCTCTGTCTGTGATATATTAGTTTGAAAATGGGAAGTGAAATGGGAAGAAATTATTGTTTAAGTTCAATTATCATTGAGCCCATCACCGTTATGCACATAATGTGGGCATTTTGAGGTGGAAGTATTTCTGGCTTGGTTCCAACCTTCCTATAGGCCCCCCGCTGCCATCTGCCCCTCATTATGAGCTTTTTTTGTATGAATACAGGCCAGATAGGCTTCTTCTACTGCTGCCCTTTCTCCCCTTTTAAAGCATATTACAGAGCTGGGTGCCAACACTAACCAGAAATCAAGGAAAAAAATAGATAATAACCTGTGCTGAGACCACAGATGAGACGATTGAGTGGATGATCCTCACTGCCTGTCCACAATTATGCTTATAAAGTTTAAAGCCGAGACAGTAATGATGATAAAATATTCCCTCGTCCATTTGTGTGGTATGAAATGACCGACGAATGAGATCTGACCACAGCGATAAGCCAGAAAGATTAATCGCGGGCTTTGGTTTTACAAAAAAACAAAAAACATTATATCTCTGGCAGCCTAATCACTGTAGTGCAAGTGAATAAAATGAGATTTTCCACAGCACACGCATTCCTGTTCAACCATGTTGGTTTGGGCATGCTACAACACGGGCCGGACGCATACTGCCTGACAGCGAGCGTAAATCCTTCACCGGCAGATTTATCTGTGGGGTTACTTTGGGAGAGTCTTGCGAGGACGGTGTGGCGACTTTAACGGCGCCTCTGGCCCGGCTCCTGCTCCCGAACTTTGATGTAGCGAGGCGTTCAAACCGTGTCACATAGCGAGCTCCACAACACAGAGGAATCCATCTCATAAAAGAGTGTTAAAGGCTTCAATCAAGGGCTCCCAAAGGCTCGCCTGGGATGACTGCACTTATTATGGTGACAGCTTAAATCAGCAAATCTGCAAATTACAGATTCCACGTCAGACGACAGCCATGTGTTGAAACGCCGAGGACTGGTGCTCGAATAAGACGCGGCCAAATATTGTGCAGCGTGCGTAAATTTCCCTGTAAACACACACACACTGTAATCCTCACCATATTCCGTTTGAGCTTTGCTTCCCCTCCTGTCCCAATCTGCCGGTGGCCTGAGGAAGTTGCTGTCCTCTGTGTTGCTCCCATAAGAGCGCTCATTCTCCTCTGTTTGATGAGTGGAGGAAGACGAGGAGGAGGAGGACGACGACGAAGTGTGAGGCCACCAGTTTCTCCAGTTTGGCGAAGCCCAGTTGGGCTTGGTTTCCTTTCGGAGGCCTTTCTCTGGTTCATGGCCCTCTAGTCCATCCACCACTTCAATGGTCACCTGCATTAAGAGAAGTCGACTCAAAGTCAGTAAGAATTGAAGAATTGAACTATCGATGGTGGCACTTCCTGGTACCCCGACACACAGAGTTACCCACTCCCTGTTTTCTGTCCTCACACATGTGCCTCCCAGATGAGGGGGGAACTCTACCCCTGCCCCGCAGTCACCCTCCCACCTCTCGGGCTCTCTCCACCTAAACACAAAGTTCAAAGGGCGATTCAGCCTCCTCCAGACCATGAAAGCCAGATGAATCTCAGGATCAAAGACACCCCCCCACCCGACCCCCCCTTCTCCCATAGCTCACGCCCTTGCTCAATTGGTTGCTCTGCTCTCTTCCCACATCTTGAGATGTTAATACACTTTGTTCGTGCTCAGATCTGGCAGCGATGCCCTCAGAAATGGAAAGACCCCCTTGCTAGATTAGACAGGAGAATGATTTAAACATGGCAGCGGTTACTCGACCATCTGCATCACTGAGGGACTTATGGGCAAGGGTCTGCCGCACATTTACATAAGCTGCTGTCTGTCTCCCATCACACGGGTTAGCAGTGAAGCATTGCCGGTTAGCATCTGCTTTTCAGCTGTCATTATGATCGACGTGAGACTTCACCGTGTCTCTTCAGCTTTGCTGCGAGCCAGGAAGTGTGAAAAGGGACAAGGGGGGCAAAAGGAAGGAGGAAAGGCGACAGAAGGGGGTTAACGACGTGCGCCAAACTATCCTCCTTCTTCTTGTTTGATCTTCCTGTCCTGTGTGCTTGAGTAGTCTTGTCTTAAGCGGCAAAAAGCGGCAAAGCATGCTGGCAGATGGGGAAACACGTGCGTTTACCTGAATGTTGGGATTCTGTCCGTTGATGTCAGCTTTGGAGAGGTCGGGGAAGTTGTGCAGATCTAGGAGGAAAGCGCCGGGGCCGTCCTTGTGTACGCTGCCGCCCTGTGCCCAGGGGAGGGTTGCAGGCCGATGGGCCAGTCGGTGTTCTGGACCAGACCGTCGGTCTTGAGGGGCCAGCTGGGCTGAGGAGCTGCTTTTTGCATTTATGTTGTTCTGTTGAAGACAGAAAGGAGGGCAATGTTAATTTGTCATCACTTCTTTAAAAGATCGAATTGGTTTGGTTTGGCTGTAAAAACTAAGTAGCCCTATATGTAAGAAATCCAGGGTTTGCACATTCAGCAACATTAAGATTGATCTCTCGTGTTGACAGAGGTTCACTCAACCATGACCTCTGTCATAAATCCTGCAGACAGTGGACTACTGGGAGCCCAGAAAGAAGGAGCCACTGGGATAAACATTCTGTGTGTCTGCCTGCTTAAACCAAAATATAATCTGTCAAGAACTTGCATTCAGAGCCAATGTCACAGCTAGACTGTATATTTTTCCATTTTTAACTGACAGAGTATACTTCTGCTTTACCATAGAAATATAACGTAGACATATATAGCATGTGCTGATGGTGGCTGGGAGAAAAGAGCCATGTAGGACCTATGGTTTTCCTGCTTTGGGGCTACACAGAGAAACCTAAGCAAACATTGCAAAAATAATTACATCTGCCATCTTGTAGGCAGAAAAACATTTGGTGCACTGACAGGAGTGTTGTAAATTCATCCCAGAAGGACACTTGAGGCGTTTGTCCCCTATCAGGTATGCACAGAAGGAGCAATTGGACAGCCGTAAGCAGTCGGCAATCATCCCCGTTGTGGGGTGGCAGAAAATAAGATCAAAAAAAGCCATCAATCACGCTCCTTGTTTTCTTTTTTCACGTCCCGTTTCTTCCTGCCTAGTGTTTTTGTGGCCAGGCTGAGCCTGAGAATATGGCAGCGGCGCTGTACGGTTGCGGTGGCCAGTCACAGACAAAGTGTCAGTTCAGCCACATTGTGGTGGGTATAAAAGCCCCCAGTGGAGCTGTTTGTGTCCAGCCAAGGTGCACTCCGGGGCAATATAGGCGCTGTAAATGGAACGGCACAGCAAGGGAGGAAGGATTATAAATGTAACTTGTATTCAAGCGAGGCGGCTGCACAGAAAGACTTCCACATCCACTGAGCACTGCGTTCCTTAGTTCAAAACCAGATGGAGATAATGTGATAATGGATTTCAAAGAATTTTAAAACGTTCAAATCCCATCTCTTAATTTGAGCGATTGCTTTAATTACAACGATTATACCGCTGGCCATAACTTTGAGAAAGAAGAGCAGATGCATCTAAATTGTTGCTTTGAACCACACACACAAAAAAAAGGTTATAACTTACATATGACGACAAGGTTTTAATGACAATTTATGTCCATAATTGTAAAATTTGACATTCTGAAAAAGGAGATTCCAGCTAAAAACCACAGACGTCTTCACAACCAGCCAATTACGGCAGAGAGCTCAGTACTGGAAAACATCATTCCAGCAGCGTCGGCTATCGACCCTTTATGCGAACATCACAGGGCTCTCTTTGGATGTATCACAAGTACTTGGACTTTGAGATGCCCATGTGATAACCCTGCCTTTCAAGTTCCCAGTCTTCAGATTTCAGTGGCTGTAATTGAGCCCCGCTGAGGGAGGAGGAGGAGGAGGGGACGAGGGGGGGCAGCCCTGAATGCAACACTCACAGCTTCAGTCCACTGTGTAAATGCAAGCACACATCTGTAAACAAATTAAACAGGTGTGGTTGATCTTATCTGGGAGGCCACCTCTTTTTTTATACAAATGCTATGAAAAGTTACTTTTTTGCCGTTTCCCTACAACTCATCGTTTATGGAAACTTATCCAAAGACTCTAAGACGATTAATCAAAGCACAAAAATGACTTTTCCCCACGTGTTTGTCTTGCAAAAGAAAGCATGGAGGTAGAAATCTTTTTTTTAACCATGAAAACCCAGTCGCAGTGTTTACAAAGAGATTATTCCTCAATTATGCCATCTAGTCATATCAGAATCTTCTGTTGTTTCATATTATGGGTATTTACAGACTTATTATTTAGTCTTGACACAAATATGAATACTTTACAGTCAAGCTTTAACATGTTCTCCATTATGCTGGAGTCACTGCTGCTCAGTGTTGAAGCTTGCTGAGCTGCAACTCGATTGTAAACACAGAGTTTGGCAGCTAATAGGCAAATATTGGTAGTTTATCAGCACTAATTCCACCTAATCTATGGCTTAAACATTAATTATATTGCAAACAAGGGGGGAAGCACTATATTACAGAACTTTTTTCCATTTTTTTCCATTTCAAACTGAAATAAATGTGAACTATTGTGCTGCACTAAAAATAAAAGCAGTCATTTACTATCAAATTGCATTCAGTAAATTTTCCACTGTATCCATTTGCAGTAAGAGCCATCTTAAAGATAGTTTCCAGACTAGATCATTTAAAGATTGTTGCTCAAATGTCACAGAAAATGGAAGGAGAGCTTTTGCTTTGCTGTGATGGCAAATTGTGTCTCTGTACATGTGGTAGACCTGCAGTAGATTAAAAACTGAGCTAGGATCACATACAGAAGTTAAAAACGTGGAATTCCCAGCCTGTAGATACTTCACTTCAACATCTCTGTTATTTACAAATCACTTGGTCTTATCGTTTCTCTCTCTGCCACCAAAGACCAAAGAAACATTTACTTTTTCTGGCCGTCCTCACAAAGTTGCAGCCGTCAGCTTGACTTAATAATTCATGTTGTTTCATGCTTTCCTTTTGCCTTTGAACAGCCGGCTTCTCGCTTTCCTTGGTGCCACGAGCAGAGATGATGGTTTTCTGACTGCCATTGAGCATTGAACAGCATTCTGACATCATCGGTCACCAATATAAGCTGCTTTTTGTCGCTCTAGATTTCCGTGTTATGAGCTCGGCAGTGTTGAAGGACAAGTCATGAAATGTTACACCCCCAAATTATTGATTTTATGTTTTTTTCCCTACTTGCCACTCCAAGAATGTGCTTTTTTTCTACGTCTAACTTTGCTCTCATACAGTAACAGTACACAGAAAAAACTCATTTGAATGTTAAAAAAATCAGCAGTGTTCCCGATCACTCATCTGAGATCCACCTCGACAAAGTAAAATGCTTTAATTTGAAGATCAAAAGTCACACACAAGTCTTTGGTTCATCTGGGGGGCCTCCCAGGATGCCCCCACCACCACCCCACCCCAAAAAAAGCCATTAATGAACACTTGCACACACAAGCCACCCCCTTTACATCCTCACAGTATCTCTTCTTCTTGTCCCGCTTCCCCCTTTTTCACTTTGTGAGGGCTGCTTAAAGGGGCATGACTCTATTTTCAATTGGGAGCAACTCAGGGGTCCTTCCCCCTGGGAAGCTGGCAGGAAATGAAGGCCGTCCACATTGTGCCAGATGCTTTTCAACACTACGCTTCTGTAGGTGGAAGAGAAAATCATCCTTTCCCTAGTCACATGGCGTACCCAAATGTTTGCTTACATGAAGAAACGGTGAAGATACAAGCCATGGAGGACCTCTGGAAAAGAAAAGCACAATTTCATAAAATCTGACTGCATGCATTTTCATTTTTAAATTTAACTGATTTCCCGCAGCCACAGAGGCCTTCCTGCTCCAGCGATGATAATAAGCCTCAGACAAAAGAGTTTTCTCTTTCCACTTCAGGTGCATGGAGCTGCATCCTGACAATTGTTCTTCTGTGAATGGCACTTTAAATATGACACCTCGGGATGACAATACACCCCTTGGGCTGTGACAAGCACGGCTGAAAGATGACATCACGGTCTTCAGTGGAGGGTCAGTGAAGCGTATCTGCAGTTAGTCGCAGCGTTCGTGAGCAAAGAAAATTTACAAAAAAGAAACCTCAAGGCTCGTCTGGCTTCTTCTCCCTTGTAAATCTGGACGAATGTCAAACGGGATCCTGAAGCTGGGATATAAGTTGGCATGAATGAAGTTTATTTATTTATTTTTACTGCGATTCAGCTGGAGAAACTCCCTGCTACTCCTCATCCGATCCAGCATTTGGCCATGTGACAAATATTCAATAAATTCCTGGAATATTTCCTCAGCTTTGCATGGCCTTATATCCCACACAACACGGGCTTGTTTGGCATATACGCAGGTGTCACAACGATGGCAGTGATCTGGTGAAGTAAAAATTCTTTCCATTCATTTCCCCTAAGCCCCATTAAAGCATTTACACAGGGATACCATTCCAGTAGGCATAAATACCCATTTATCACCAGGAGAAGAACAAAGTATTTCAGTAGCATGCTAAATATACATCAAAAAGCAGCTGAAGGATGCTTAACACTCTCTAAAAAAGCCTGTTGATCCCAGACCCGTCTTAACCCGCAGGTCAGGATTTGGGGCTCTGCTGGAGACTGTGCGCTTTATGCTTTATGTTAAAATGGGCAGTTAAAACCATTAAACCTGCCTTAAGTGCTGTCGTGTTGACAAATGTCTCCTCCAGTGAACTTTTGTTGGGACGCCTTCTAAAGTGGACCATAAGCTTTTAGCAAAACTGTCTTTTGACCATAGTGTCTTGAGATTTCCAAACTTTACAGTCTTGCTTACACTAGATTACACCAGATTTAAAAAGTGAAGTTTAAGGTTTGACCTGAAGCGGGTAAATGTCATGACTTGTCCTGCAAACACACCCTGGGCAGGAAGTGGGCACCTTTAGGGCTTCAGCTCTGACCCCTCTGCCTTATCAAGTGTTGGCCTGGATGACAGTGATGAGCCTGTGATGACAGAGGAGTGCCTGCAGCTAGCATTTAAATCCCCGACAACAGGGAGGTGTGTCTGGTGTGGGGCACTGATCTCTGACCCTGCCTCATCTTCTACCCCTCGGCTGGCTCACCACAGATCCCCGGGGGACATCCCGTGCGTATGTCAATCTCCATTCACTCACAGGACAACCCCCCCAGGTAATGAAGGTTTGTTTTACCTGGGCTGCATAATCATATGAACATTTGATCAGAACCATCTGCGAGTGGACACCCCTCAGATTTCCCAAATTTAGTGTCAAATTTCCCTGAAGATGTCTCCTTATGGAAAAACTAAACTAAACAAAACAAAAAAACAGCAACGAGGCTACTCACAGATTTCCCCCACTCACCTCTGTAAGCGCTGTGCTCTGATCCAGGCTCACAGTTACATTCCCTTGGGGAAGCGGATTGCTCCGCAGCACCGTGATGTGCAAGGTAAGGAGAAGAAGTCCCAGGAGCAAGAGCAGTTCCGCCGCCAGTCGCACCATCCTCTTGACGCGACCGCTCTTTGGAGCCCGCGGTGTGGTCGGAGCTCCGACTCCGCCTCCTCCCGGTGCAGAGACTCCAATCTCCGGATCCGCCGGGGACGAGGAGCCGCAACACCACTTCGAAGCCACTTCGGGAATCACAATTGCAAAAAAATAAAAATAAAAAAATAACAAAGAATGAAGGGAAACGGAGCGGAGGTGGGGCAGCAAAAATAGTTGAGAGAGAGAGAGAAAGAGTTTTTAGTTTGGATCCAGTGTTTTTTCTCTGCAGATGTTTGTATTGTCCTGCGTGAAGGTTGTCCCTCTCACTGAAGGTTCACAAAGTTTGATCTGAAGACAAACGCGGTGAGCCAACGCTGATGTGCCAATCAGTGCGGTGCAGCGAATCCTGCAGGGCCGATCCAGCGTGCAGCATTAACGCTTTCCTTTCTCCGAGCTCGGGAAACTTGCAGCCCCGTGTCTCCCCCACACGCTGAGCCTCATGCTTCAGTTTCCCCAACTTCCACCTCAGCCGCTTTACGCATTTCTCGTCATGTGCGCGCTCCGCGTTAACCGGCGCATTCTCCGGTGAGCCCTAACTTTGGAGGGAATAAAGCAAAGTGCAGGTAGTTTAAAAAGTAGCTCTTCACTGTTCAAACTTCTCAACGGAGTTGTGTCTGCTTCATAAACAGCGCGCATCCATCCCGCGGGCCCCGCAGAAACGGAAGACTCAGGCTCGCGTGCGTCTTAACGAGTCGTAGGCCGCTGGTGGAGAGAAACCGAATCACACTACCGACACACGCTGTACTTGTTGTGCGCTCTTGAGGTGGTTTTATACCAAACGCCCCCGTGCAGGCGCCCTCCCCCCGGTTAACTCTTTCGTCCCTCTGAACCAGTCCTCGCAAAACTGAAATCCGGTGGAGCTTTTCACGTCCACAGCATTCCTGAGAAAGGTGAAAACTGAAACACCCAGAAAGTATATTGGTACCCTCTGCTTTCCGCTGCAGGCGATTTCCAAAAGTGCGCTCTGGTCACCTGATCGAAATATTTAAAACAGAAGTAAATTTTATAAGTTACATTTTCTTAAAGGAGCATGTTTGATATGTGAGATTAATTAATATGACATAATTTCTTATCAAATCAGACAAGCAGGAAACCCCCCACTATGTTTGGACAATGGAGACTTTAAGTATCCACGGTGGTCCTGGGAGGCTCTGTGGTATACGCAAGCGCCTCGCAGCGCAGAGGTAGACACCCAAAGCGGTTCTGCAGGAGGTCTGCACATGTTGGCGTGTGTGCAGCAACAGCAGCAGCAGCCACGTCTCAGATTGTGGAGAAGGTGTTGTAACATCTCACTTAAGCAGGACAAATGGTACATAATGTGATTAGCTGTTGTGAGACTATTTATTGTCCGCTTCAAAGGACAGGCCGCTGTGTCAAATTATGCACCAAGCAGGGCCGCTCGCTGCTTTAACGTGGGTGACAGCTCTGCTTGATCCACTTGGCCCGGAAAAGACCACGCTTTCCGTGTCATCTATCACCTGACGACGACTAACAAGATCCTATTACCTAGCGGTCATAAATGATTTGTAAGCGCCGTAACAGCTAAAATAAGAATCATCCTGACATTGGTTTTCGTGGCACAATTCAACCCGCAGGAGAAAGACGCTTTATTTCTGTGCATGCGTAATCTGGGATCTTGGTGTAGGATAGCGATGAGTTAGAAAAATCCACAGGTCTGGTGAACTGAAGCCTTGAGTTTACCTCTACTGGTGTAGCTGCAGAGTCTCCTGATGCCCGTTTGCACCAGAACGCATCATGGTCATTCCAAAGAAATCTAATGACCAACGTTAGGGAATAAAGAGCAGGTGCTTGAAGAGTTCAACAACTTAAATATTTAATAGAGTACCCCTGACATCATGTATAGAACCCCATGAATATCTGATGAGGCTGAGTTGGGTTTAAAACACACAATAAATGCTTTCAGCTGTCTTCTGCATTATTGCCCCAACCTTGACCTTTTTCATTATTTTCCCTTATATCAGTAGTTTCCAGCCCAGCTCTATTCCAGGCTTCAGTCTTTCTTAGCCCAGGAGAAGCATAGCTGTCCAAAGCGTGCAAGTTCTGTCCTGTTTCACTTCAGATCTCTCGCTCTCTTTTTTAGACTAGAAAAATCTCTGTCTAAATGGAAAACAGAGAGCGGTAAGAATGGCTTGCCTGCTTTGGACACAGTGGTGGACATCAAAGGCGTAGCAGAGGATCCCTCTTCAGAATAGCAGCTACATGCCATTCCAATAAGTGCAGTGTATTTGGATCTGCAGTTCAAAAGAGGCTGGTGCAGGCAGGCAGGCAGGTCTCTGGGGCCTTGCCACCAGTAGTCTGGCTGCACAGATGTTTTGAATGCCAGCGCAGACCATTTGCCACTTTTGCTGAAGCTGAAGGCAGTTACAAGTGACTGGAAAGAAGCTCGGAAAGACTCGCGCTCCCCACCTTGCCTGGCAGTCAGTGTGTATTACTGAACTCTTGTCAGTTTGCCTCAGGAGCCTGTTTGAACTTGACATTTTTTGGAGTAGATTTTTTTTTTTAAAGTCCATATGTCAGTGACAGCTGTAGCTTTAAAAGTAGGTCGATTGCCAGCATGATTGCTTTTTTATCTAAACAGTCTTTTAAAGATTAGGACACATTTAACTAAAACTGACAGTTTTGTTGCTCATAGCTGTAGGATTTTACAAAAATAAATAAACAAATAAAATAAATTATGCAATCTGCTTCAAGTAAAGTAGAACTTTTCTTTTTTCATGTTTTAGGGCCATGAGTCCGTTGAAATGTATCCTGCAGCAGTCACTGTCATTCAGTTTCTTAACATGTTAGTGTTGCATAATGAATAATGCAACAAAAAGATGGGAAAAAAAGCCACAGATAGGCTGTCCTCTCCCAGCTTAATTTTAAGCTCAAAAGTCATCGTCAAATATCAGATTTTTGGAGTAAACCTTTCTCCAGCTGTGCAGCTATGCAAAAATATTGCCGGTAAGTCTCGGCACGTTAGAGTTTGCCTTTCTGCATAATAACACTGGAGCTTAGTATTTGAAGACTCCATGTCTGTGACGCACCGCGTTAGGGCAGAGGATGAATTCAAGCTTTTCAGCTTCTATCTCCACACGTCTCCCTCCTGCTGCAAACCCACGCTGAATTTTTAACACTGCTCACGTTTAGAGTTAAGGTGAATGCAAACAAAAATGAATAACAGGCATCCGTTAGACGTTAGAGCACCCCGCTGGGGTGAGGCCACCTTTCCCCATCTCCTCCAGATCTTTATGAAACAGCACATTGGTATGACATCACAGATTTGCGGATTAAAGAAACTGTTTTCCATTGTTGCTGGCTATAGGAGCCAGATGTGAGATATTCACTTACAGCACAAAGCGATCAAGTACAGAGAACAGATTTCAAGAGTTAGCTGGTTTTTTTTGGAAACTTTTATCTATGTTTGTACTTCATTATGTTTCCCAAGAACTGCATATTGTTTTTTTTAATCTCCTCTTGTAAAATGTTATCACTATGCTGTTTATGGCGAGGTAAACACAAACATAGAAACATCCCGAGGAAAAACAAGTGCAGACAAGACCAAATCCGACACACTGTGAACACACATTCATCATCTATCTATAATCCTTCCTGTGTTAATCAAATGATTACCACATACCACGAGAATTTAGAGTTCAGAGCTAATTGCTGGGTAAGGTTTCTGTTGGCTCAGGTGCCGCATGCTCGGCATGCTTACCTTCACGACTGTAACGCAGTGTTGTGCGTGAAAGGGAACAGCAGGTCTTTAAAACATCAACAATTAAGCTGTTAAGACGTGGTGAATAAGAGCAGTCTCGCCACAAAACAAGCCATAACACCTTTTTTATTCTGCACGCGGGCTGTTGAGATTTAACTGCATGTCAAAGAAGTAATTGCTGCATGATCTATTATTTACAAAAAGGCTATCATTTACTGTGGAGATGAAAGTGGTGTTTCACTGGGGACGTTTTTATAAAAACAGTTCACCGTGGAACACAAAATCTTCCTTTTGCTTGATCTGTTCAGCCACAAGTAGTGTAAACATTCATGCATCAGGATATAAGTTACAAAGGGAAGACTCTTTGGGAAAAAAACAAAAGAAAACATGCCATCTGGAAGGTGAATTTATTATTTGAAAGGCATTCGTGCACAGCATTTGGGAACAATGGGTATAAAAATCCTCAAAATTTACTGAAACAGCAGTTTGGAGATCTGTCAGTTTCTTAAAGTATAAGTAAATAGGATTGTGTATTACTATCTAACTATTACTGCCATTGGCATCTCTAAAAAACTTCAAATATTAATTTAAGAGAAGCAAAAAAGTGCTTCCATAAAAACCCGTCAACGTCTAAATATAGACATAAGTAATTAGAAAAAATCTGCAAAAAAGTGAGCCCTCTTTTAATCTTTAAAAATGCCCTCAGATGTCAGTGCAGAGGAGGTTAACATCGAAAATGAATAAAACAACATATGATTTTCTTCCACGAATAAATAACTCAAGAATCTTGAGATTTACACCAATCCAAAAGATGCTCGTGCATTCATTTCACATATACATATATTCATAAAGAAACGGCATTTCAAGAGTTCAAAACATTTGTCTTTTAAAAAAGAACGAATACACAGTCCAACATTATGATTTAACACACATAAAAACCAAAAAAAAAAACCAAACAGCTGCCAAATATTTGGCTCTTCTCCTGCTGTCTGATGAATTCACTGTGTGCTTATGATTGCTCAGTTTAGACACTGTGAAGTCAAAGGGTCAAAGATCATATCAGCTGTCCAGCTCGAAGTCTGTCTCATCGCACAGGTCGGGCTGAGGGGAATATTTCCGCCGCGAGAACTTCAGGCAGAGAAGATCTCCCACCTCATTCATACAATCGAGCACCTGAGGACAATGGAAAGTCTCAGAGCATGTATGTTTCATATATATCCAAAGTATCAAAGTGGGAAACGCTCGTGTGTGTTTGTACCTGGTTCAGCATATCCCGGGTGTGTGCAGCAGATACACAGAAGCGAGCTCGGGCCTCTGTGATCGGCGTTGCTGGAAAGCCGACCACAACTACGCCGATTTTTCTCGCCAGCATTTCTCGCGCAAACGCCCTGATCAGCATAAAAAAAGAGAAACGGGTTAAACACGAAGCACACAAATGACTTTAGCAACAGGAGGGCTTTTTTTCTACTTCTACTTCTTCTTTTTTTGAGTCCTCCTTTTCCGACTGAATGCAGTCAGTTATAATGTTGTCACATTATATTTGTTACAGCACCTACATAACACGGCAGTGTAACTCATATTTACGAGTTCTGAGTTCACCGAAATGAGCATGCAAGTCACATTACGATGGGAAATGTTTTGGTGCTATGCCTCATCAAATGTAAAATCCATAGGAACGCTGTTCCTTCTAGCCTTTCCAAATGTTTAAATATGCAATCGAGACGTGTGGTTTGCGAGGCTTGTGATAATTTCTGCAAAGTACCATAAATTAAAAAGGGTGCAGTAATTGTTTTGACGACCTCAGAGCAAGTCTGTTCATTTTAACAAAGCCAACCTGCTCTGGCGCACTTTACCGTGGACAGTTTGAAGAGGTAAAAACCTTCAAACGAGTTCTGAAAGTGGTTTGATGAATCTGACCCGGTATATTTTATATAAACATGGTGATGAGTATCTACAGAAATATGTTCAATGCTAATAAACGGACTTCAGTGTTGTTATAGGAATAAATATTATGGCTCTGGAAAAAAAATCATTTTTTTTTTGAAACAAGGTTTGGGGACCTGTGAAATTTCAACTTTATTACAATTAACACTGATACTCACGATAGCAGAGCGATCTAAAATCACAGGCTATATGATGATGCCATCTGATTAAGGCAATAACTGAGCAGAATTTGTATTTGTGCAGATATTAATGTTGACTGTCATATAATCAAGGACACTTGATTACATACCAGCGTGGGAGTCTAGGGTTATACCAAATCAGTACCCGATGTTGCCTCTTAAGAGGTTAAAGACATCATAACACTGCACAAATGATTGATGGAAACTCTGGAGACACAGCTGATCAGAAGACGCACGTGATGCTATACTGAAGCTAAGAACAAGGAACATCGTGATCATCTGGCTCTGTAAAAGTGTTTTCATGAGTGTTTCTGTGTGCTTACACCACTTTGGCTGGCATGTAGAGCAGCACTGGAACCACAGGTGAGTCATTATTGCCGTAGATGATGAAGCCCATCTCCTTCAGTCTGGATCTGAAGTATTTGGTGTTCTCTGCCAGTTGGCGAATCCGTCTCAATCCTCCAATTAAAACAAGGACACCAGCAGATGTACATGAGTAAAGCACCTTTTTTCACTGAATTTCCCCTCTATATTTGTACCGCGCCCTGTAGGGAAGGACATTAACTGTCAGTAGTAGCTAATGTACTGTGAGTCCTGTGCAGTGCCATCTCATTTTGAGTCCTGCACCTCCATCTGGGCCATTCCAGCCTCCTCTATGAAGTTGTTCATGATTACAGCTCAGCTGCAGCAGCAGATGGTTCAGTTTTGTCCGCCTGACAGCATGGTATATGCGCTTGCATGTTGCCAGAGTGGGGGTCTCGCGAATTGGATATGATGGATTTTGCGTGGAATTAGTGACTGTGGGCTGCCACGTGAATGTAGCCGTGACATATAGTGAACACGAATAATGCTTAAGCATCACACGCATTTCCTATAAATTCACTGCACTAGAAGATAAATCACAGGCAGCAAAGGCGGCTTGTTCTGCTGACCCTCTGTGTTCCCGAACAATGCGAATCACTGGGGAGCCCGCTTGCTCTGTAGCTGCTGCAGAGTTTGGCATGGCCGGCCTTGGAACACAGCTCTGTTTCCCTCTGATTACCTGGGAACAGATTGGCAGTTCTTTCAAAGGGACGTAAGAGAGCACTTTAAATCCCCTTATCTCAGAAGAGGGAGAAGGAGAGAGAGGGAGAGAAAAGGGGGGGGGGGGGGGGGGCATAACATTCGGACATCTGCCAAAAAAGCCCAGGCCCCATTTTGTAAATTGTTTCTCTCTGCTAAGATAGAGGTCACGAAGGTCAAAAACCTGCTGCCAGACACAGGAATCGTACGAGCAGGCGAGAACGTGTGGACGTTGCTGTCTGTCGGACTTGTGTGAAATTCAACATCAAAGAGAAAAGATGAAGAAGACAGAGGAGGACTTGGAGGAAGAGGAATAAAGACTTATGACACAGATATTCAAGGGCTCTGTTAGGTTTCTTGTCACAGTGAGATTTTAAAGTTGTTGTTTCTTTTTTTTCTATGGACACTGGGACTGATGTTTAGAAAAACTGCCTTCCCTCTCATCTATAAGACAGGTCAAGGCAATTTTTTTCTACAACAGATATTTCACTGGACTACGTCAGATACAAAGCATGTCTGCTTCAGAGTCAGATGAAAAAGTTACTCATCTCAGCAAGAAACTGCAGCATCTACCTCGACCGCAACACAGCAGGGTCTAGTCCTTGAAGTGATGACAGAAGCGTTTCATTTTGTTTGTCACGGCTGCCTAGCTTTGCCTCATGGCGCATGCTGTAAATACTGTAAATTTGGTATAACTCTAATGTGTAATCTGTCATTACTTAATAGGCACTAGATGCACTAATGCTACTCCCGTTAGCACTCCTTCCATTACCAGGAGCACAGCTACAATAACTCAGAGAGAATTGCCCCGGTGGTATCGCGTCTGGTCTGGTAACGACCGCTTCCCCTGCCCTCGTGTCTGATGCCATTAGAGCAGCAACTTTTCAGAGCAGCAGCGTTCTCTACAACACACACATGAAAATGATTTCCTCCACGATAGGGTCACGTGTGCTCAGGGACTGCACGTCTCCCTGCTCCTTACCGCTGCAGACCCCTGTAATTGCTTCCACATTTTCTGACCAGCTGTTTGCATTTCCCTGCAGGTCTCACTGCTAATGTTAACATCGGTGGTGTCCTCTGGATTCCGTTTGCTGTTGTTTCCATAAAAATTATATAAAGGTGTAGAAATTTTTTTAAACCAGACATGCAAAGAACGTGTGACGGCTGCTATACTTACCCTCTGTGCTTCCATCTTTTCCCATGATGCACTTCATTGCACGTATTATCTGCTCAGTCGCAGGAGGGGACATGGCCGTGGCGTATACTGCACTGTGAGAATGTGTCCGCAGGTAGTCCACCAGTTCCTGCAACATGGGATACAGAGTCAAACGCTGAAAAAGCACAACTGCACAACTATTCACAGAAAACAAAGCAACAGTTCTGAACCTCTTGTGTGACCCTGCAGTATATTCAAACACCACTAGGGAGAGCTCATGTATAATCAACACCTGAGAAGCAATTAAAATACTTCAAGTCGTTTCTCTGTCACTGTGACTGTCTTGGCACTGACTGTAAAATAGTCCTGGATCCTTTCCTGCTCTCCACTCTGGGGTGGGGGAAGCCAACACATGAATATGAGAAAGAACCAAAGTCAAAATGAGCCAGAATGAGGTCTGTCGTGCTCATTATTCCTAAATGTCAGCAGGAGATTAATTCTGCTAGTGGCTGACAAGA
Organism: Copadichromis virginalis; assembly: GCF_057382275.1. Taxonomy (NCBI): domain Eukaryota; kingdom Metazoa; phylum Chordata; class Actinopteri; order Cichliformes; family Cichlidae; genus Copadichromis; species Copadichromis virginalis. The sequence goes on from NC_140630.1 coordinate 23,744,910, forward strand.
GAAGAGGAGGATTTCAGGAAACCGATTTGGTCACGGGTCCCTAGAGCGTATGTGTGTAAGCGGCCTGAGGTTGGGGAGCTGTGACGGGCTGCTGCTCGGTGGCAAGCCGGGGTTGCGGGGTGATGACACGTAAGCCGGAGATGCTGTCTGGCCACCGCTTCCACTCACCACCATCTGTCCCTGCTGGGCGGTGGCTGCGGCTTCCTCAAGCGCACGAGGGGGAAAGGATTTCAGGGGAAGTGCTTGAATGTAGGATAAGAACCCTGAAACAACCTGACATCTGTTTTCGTTTAAGGCGGGAGATTTTCACAGCTTTGTGGTCCTGCAGGATTACGGTGCAACCAAGATAAACCGTTTAAGAGGACACGTTCAAAATTCATCTCATGCTTGGGGCACAGACTGACAGCTCAGAGGGTTTCCTCAGCCGCACGGTGGCCACAGCACCGATGTGGGAATACGTGTTCACAAAGCCCTGGAGTAGAGGCGCTTCCAGAACAGCAAGCCCACTTGAACTTCAACAGATTTATTTAATAACCTAATTTCAATCTCATCCACATTTTCAGAGATGGCCTAATGAATAAAGACTCCTAAATATAAGTTTGCAGTGACATAGAAATAACTCTGGGTGTATTTATTGGGGTATTTATTTTTGGTACCCTCATAAAATAGCTATAACATGACTGTTTTCCAGAGCACATCTGCACAGTCTTTTGTTGGTCAACCCAAATCCAGTTAATGTAGGACTTGGGGTATTTCACCACAACAACAAATACGTCAAATCTAAAGGTTCTCTCTCTTTTCCTGCCTTTTTTCCTTTAGGACTTTACTGCAGCCAGCTGTCACACCAGGAAGAGTGTTCATACTTCAAACATTATCATGCTTGTTAAAAGTCATCCTGTTAAATCTGGAGCGCAGTTCTGATGCCTGCCACAAGAAGGGGCTGGCCCTCTGCCAGCTTTACCTTCTTATTATGGCAGAGCAGGGCTGGGGGAAACTGAAGGGGAAAGAAGGAAGGGTCCCTCTCTGAATACCTAATTCAAACAACATGGTCGTTTCTGTTGTTGCTTTCTAATCAACTGCCACAAAACTGGTGTGGTTATGTACCAAAGTGTACTATTTAATGGAGTAAAAAAAAAGAAAAGGAAAAAAAAGTGCCCAGAGACGCAGCCTGGGGAACATTTGTGGGACATGTGAGGGCTAAGCGAGAGGGAGTGCGTATAATTGACTTCCATACATTTTTAATAAACAGCCGTGGCGCAGAATATAACATGCATCATAAAAATTTACATTTCAAAATCGAAATATTTGAAAATACTCTTGTGTGATGTTTAAACCTGCTCCGGAGCCAGAAGGGTTAATTGTGTTACACAGTGCTTGTCAGGTTATTTAAACCATGTCAGGATTTAAAAAGCCGGCTCATTAATTTGATTTTCTGTGATGCTAATTCACCCAAGGCTGTTGGGATTGTTTCAGTGCGATTAATCCAATCAGCTTATTTTCTTAAAACATTCTGTCACGACCCTATTTTGTCCAAGGAGTGTTCTTTCCATTTTTAATTCTTCTGTAAAGCAACAGTTCTGCAGCAGTTCTTCCCTTTCACAAGATTGCTATGAACTGGCGATGTGGAGGGAAATGAAAACAGCGATGATGGATCGTATTCTTTTGAGAAAGCCGGGGAAGCTGATAAATGTAACAACATCACTGCCGTGTTGACGATAGAGTCTTATCTGTCCAGTACCCCTAAAAAGGTCAGAAAAGTGTCAAGTCTGGAGTGTCCTGGAAAGCTTATATGCATTGGGAAGCAGCACTGAGGACCATGACTGCTTACTTGGTCCCTTGTATGTAACATAAATACACGAATACTGAGAAGCACTGATCAAATGAGAGTAAACTTGCAGTAACCTTTTTCCCTGCGATATAGCCTCCAGACGCCCCGAAGCTCTTTGTAAAAGTCCCCATCATCACGTCCACATCAGCCGGGTTCACATTAAACAGCTCGGTCACACCCCTCCCTGTTTGGCCCACTGCTCCGATGCTGTGGGCTTCATCCAGGTACAGGTACGCTTTATATTTCTTCTTCAGAGCGATGACTTCAGGCAGTAGCACCACTGAACCCTCCATGCTATTGGCAGAGAATCGCACACACACACAAAGCATACGTGTAAAAAGGGATCAACATGGACACACACTTTTAAGAAATTACAAATCAAATTGTTAAAGTGATTAACTTTAAAAGGAAAGAGTCTGACCCTGAACTAACCATATCCACAGCAGAGCATCTCTGCTTCTACAAATGCATATTATATAATCTCACACGCCACAGTCTTCCAAGAATCTTTCCTGCTGGCCTCTTTCACTTTACTCCCACCTTTCTTCATTTTCTTCCTCCCCTCAGATGCAAACCTTTTAAGGCTACAAATAGACAGCATGAGTGATTATACGGCTGGGGACTGGAGCAATCCCAGACCTGCTCTGGTTGCTATGGCTGAGAACGTCTGCAGCCCAAATGACATAAGACAGGGTTTCACCAGGACCGATGTGGACATCAAAGGCAGACTCGGGCTATAGCTAAAGCATGCGTACTCTTTATCCAAGCCTTTTGATGTTGCTGGGAGGTGATAGACGGAGCATTAGTTCTTTCTGTGCTTTGCTGAAAGGCGCCATTTCATTCTCATGTCTTAGACATTACTGTCTGACAAAGACAGTCTGAGGATGTGCAATTAGGTTGTCTTTCAAAGTACCAGGATTGTTGTGGGACTAATTACATTATATTAAGACCAGCTGATGGCCACGTTTAAGGCTTTCTTCTTTTTTTGATGAAAAAAAATTGACATAAAACAAGTAATTTTCACAGCATCATATTTTACTTTAGGAGGACTAAAATGCAAGTGCAGCTGAGAGCAAAAAGAGGGAAGAAAGGAGAACAGAAAATGGCCATGATAAACAGTTGGAGCTGGGGGTGTAGCCAAGTCAATCTCTATGGCTCCATTTGGCCTTGATTTGGAGCTAATGAGCAGATGGAGAGGGTCACTAAGACTCAGGATAGCTCACTGGCAGGAGAGGCAGACAATACCTTTCTCCTTTCTACGGTAATCAAATGGTACCTGACCACATGCACATGCACACACACACCCATGCACTGCCATACGCTTGCATACACACAGACAATCTATTATTCAAGAGCGCAGAAAAGGAAGCGATTGAAAAAGAGACCATAACAGGGACGGCTAAGCACAGGATCACCTCAGGTTATAAATTACAATTTCTACTCAAATCGGGCTGTGCAAAACCCTCCGATAGACCACCCGGAAGCTCATAGTTAGAAAGACTGATACAAGAGACCCAAGACATGTGTCTGTGAAAGTAGCTATGTTATAATGTGTGTGGGGTGTAATGATGGCTGACCTGTAGATGCCTTCCACCACGATGAGAATCTTTTTCCAGGGCCTGTGGGTCCGAGGCTGTCCTGAGCAAACTGCTTCTTTTAGCATCTTCTCCAGACTCTGCATGTCTGACATAGGTGCACACAAAACATCACATAAGGGAGAATAAGAGGAAGAGACACAGCAAAAGAAGACAGACCCTAACAATAAAAAAAAGTATGCCGGCAATCCTAGTTTGGATATGTGTTATGACACAGCATACAGGATAGCACTCCAGTGCTATAGCTTGTGCGGAACACCGAACATCAACGCAAACCCGAGAGTGGGAAGAAATCATTTCCACTGGGGCAGATAGTTCACGGATTTCACAAGACACTACTTTATTTGCCAAAGACACCTTTCACAAACAACACACCGGAAATACCCTTGCACTGTGACGCTTACAAACACCTGAGATATCTAACTAGGTTAAAAATGTGGCTAAGCCTGTGCGATCTGCATATCTGCATTGTTTTTGTTACAAAAAATTTACATGGCAAAAACATTTCCCGGTGACTAAAACTCAGTTATGACAATACTAATGATCCTTTAGTGCATACCAGCAGATGGCAGTATTAAACAGCTCCAGTTGTTATGAAAGTGTGTTATTCAAAGTATGACTGCAATCCAACCATTTCCTGCTGAGGAGTGAGGAAAGCTGTCGTGGCTAATAATCTGTCATAGATGATTGATGCTCCTACTTCAAAACAAAAACAGGTTCACTTAAGAGGCAACAGATGCTCCGCTGCTAAAATTCCTTCCCGAGGCTTAGCAGAACAATGTCTCGGCTGAGGAAAGCAGAAATGAAAAAAAGGAATTCACTGTGGCTTTCTGTCTGCACAGTCAAGAGTGAGCAAAAGATTATTTCACAGTGAAACACTGATATAAGATAAGCCACAGCGTGATATGAGATACTGTATGACTGAGGATGGTTATCTTCCGCTTCGATCCATAAAATGATTCCACGATATCTTATCTGTGCTCTCACCTTCGGGGTACACACCACGCTACTGGCTTAATAAATAAAACATAAATACATTTGATTATTCGAAAGAGTAGGACTACTGTCTGTGCATTATAACTAAACAACGTGGTAATTCTCACGCACATGTATGACAAATCTGCTGGACAAACCAGTTTGTCTGCTCCATAGTATGAGTTCCATCTCTGCTAAAAATAATCCTTGAGAGATTTTAGAGAGTGCTTGCACCAATAAGTATCACTACAAAAAAATACAAGCATTGGAGTTGTTCATAAATCTTTTGTTGTGGCATAACCCTCTATGCAAATATTAGAAATAAAAGAGTTTCTGAGTGCCTAGCGCAGGAGGATTAGTGGCAAGGAGGGGTCAGCAGCTCAGGTGCCTGAGGGCTCTTTGCCTTTAGACAGGCCTCTGGGATCTGCTTTGAGGACCCATAACTGACTCTGCTTGTACCTGTCAGGAAAAATTTGCTGCCAGAGGACTGGCTCATTTGTGCTGTCTGCTGAAAGGACAGGGATGTATCTAATGCGAGCAATGGATGTTGTACCATCCACGCTTGATATTTTTCCTCTTGACAATATACCAGAGAACAAAAAGTTTAAGTAAAGATGATGTTTTGTTTAAAAAAAAAACCTCAACCCCCCCCAACCAACTTCACTATTGCTTCACGGCTGCTGCTGCTGCTGCTGAATAAAACATAAGCATGATTTCAAACCAAACCTATTGCATTAAACACAGAATGTAGGTCTTTCCTAAGGTAAATCCTGTACCACACAAAAGAACAGGAACTTGCTTCTCACAGCAGCACCAGTATACAATTAGGTGAAGAAAACACCCGATACTGTGAGCAGAAGTGGCTGCAAACAGTAACTGAAACTTTCTCAAGAGTCAGTTTGATGACAAAAAGGCACAAAAAGGTTAAACGTAAGAATAATAATAATAAAAAAGGTGTTGTTTTGTACTATGATGCATGGACTATTTATGTACTAGGTGATTGGACTCACTGTTATGTTTGAACACTCGGATGGTTGCTCCTGACAGTCTGGCTCCCAAGATGAGAGAAGTGTGATTGAGCTCATCGCTTAGTATCAAACAACCCTGGAGAACAGCAAAGAGAAAAGACTTTATTTAAATTTCACAAGGTATGCTTTGTGCTTTTGGGGTAATAGTCAATTGTTTTGCTACTGCAATGCTGAATCAAAAATTTCTAATCTAATGCTCAAAATGCCTTTGCAAACACATTAAATGGGGTATATGACATAAATTTTTCATTACAGATAAAAAGGTAAAACTTGATCTGTTGATCTTTTCTTTCTAACTGAAGAATGTGTGGCTAAATAAAGGTAGTGCACACCTCTTCACCTGCCCCTTAATCCAGGCCTCAATCATAATCAGGTCTGGTTCTCTGTGCAAAATAAGTTGTATGTACTGCATGTTAGCAGTTTTTTACTTCTTTGATGTCTGAAGTTCTGACCCACAGACGCATTGCAATTTTCATAACCGACAGCACAGTACTCCATGTTCCTTAAAAAAATCAGTATGCAAATTAATTCAGTTGTTCCACTGAAAACCTCTCTGGTGCATTAGCATATATATACGGCACAAGCTCTAAGCATTTGACTTCATTAGTCTGAATGAGTCTTGTAGAGGCTATGTTGACACTGTCTCAGTGACAGATCTGCTTGGTTTGGCCTCGGGTCCAGCCAGCCTGCTCCCTGGTCTACCAGCAGCTGTCACTCTAATGTTGTTCTGCCTGCACAGCAAGGCCTGTCCTGGCACAGCCTGTCCCTGTAGGATAGAGCTGGCAGTGAGGGTTGACCTCCAGCCTCTGCAGGGTTACTGCGGGGGGCTGCAGCCTAAGGGGCTGCTACACCTCTTGAGCTGCATAAACGACCCTGTTCTCATCACTTAAACAGTCAACCTCCTCTTCCTCCTGTCCAGTCCAATCACAGATATTCATGCTGTGTGTTGCCCCTGGTAACCCACAGGCCTCTGCATCAGCCACTCTGGTGCACCGAGAGGCCAGAGGATGGGTAATCCCACCCTTGAGGAGTGCTCTTAACAAAAACTGCCCTTCCTTGTATATCTGACTGAAAGCAGCTATGCATGCCCAGATCCTCATCCTTCTGGCTACTGTTTTGTGTAATTATGATTTTAATTAGGTGGGTCAGACTGTTTGCAGTTAAGTTTATTTGACTGTTCATTAATTGAGACAATACCACAGAAGAGAAAAAATCCAGACTGATATCTGCTGCATTGTGAAAATTACACTTGCAAAGATGTTCTGTATAATGCTGAGTGTATAAAATCTCACATACCCTGCCCACAAGTGCTGGAATATTCATTGAGTTGGTGGCGAAACCCATCCCATAAGTCATAGTGGACTCGACTCCAAGGAAATTGGCCACAAGTTGTTCTAGCTCTTCATGGATGCTCAGGTTGCCTATATGATAGAAATCAGAAAAAGATGACTCACCCCGACAACATCACTGTACCTGTTGGCACATCTGGTAATCCTTTAGTCTCTAGGCTTTGCCGGTCTTTGTCACCCAATCACAAGGTTTGTCAGAGATGAATGTCTCCTGATAAAAAAGTAAGAGACCCAGAAGCAAACGCCTGGATCAGCATCAGCGGCTCTTGCTGTCTGGGGATCTGAGGAGATTTATAAAGATCCAAGATGGGGTAAATTTGTAATTTAGTTCAACTGCCGTATTTCATCCCAGTAATATTAAGGGAGGTCTAGCGAGGACTGAAATGGTTCTGTTGTACATTTTAGGACTGAGCCAGCTCAGGTGGTGATAACCCTATGTGACAGGTGGAGACCAGAATTCATTTGGAAAATTGATCAGATTGCAATCTGTCACCTGATGTGGCATTTTTTCAATTTTGTACAATAAAGTGGGATTTTCAGGTACCTGCCCTTGTGCTTATCTGATAAACAGAAGAATTGCTGTTATAATTGTGAGCTATGGGGGGAGAAGTGGGCAATAAAAGGTGCACGTACACTGTATTTTATCTCTGCAGGGATGATGTTGTATTCTGTACGGCACAAAAACATTACAACATTTCAGTGCATCTGTGTTTACTGTAATACTACATTGTAGTTACCAGGTATTGCACACTGAATTAAAGCTACTTTGTAAAGCAACTTTCTAATGAGTGCTTATATAATACAATATATCACTACTGCATTAACATTTAAAAAACGGGGCATTAATTGCACACACGTGGGACACTAATCAATAACAGTCAGTAACCACAGAGAGCGAGCTTCAAACAGCCAGGATGGTTCAGGAACAGTGGCGTGTCTAGAAAATTTTTGTTGGGGGGGCCAGGTAGGGGCACAGATTTGGAGAAGGGTGGCAGATTTAATTGGCAGATAATGTTTAAAAAAAAAATTTCTACCAACCATTAACCATAATTCAATAATCCTATAAACCTAATAACCAAATGCACTTTTAACTCTTATTAGAATGAGATTTTAACCACTACGGTGCAAAGTTTTTAGATACTGCGTTGATAAAGTACAAGAGATACAATCAGTGCTTTGTCAGTGTTTACTCAGCATTCAAGGACATCAATATTTGCATAGTATTTTTACTGACATATAGTGCACATATGTTTTGGGCAAAAACATTTTTGAATATTAAAATACGAACATTTGTAACAAACAATTGACAAATTAGCCAATGCCAATGCAAAACTTTATCTGCCTGTTAAAAAAAGAAGATAATCTTCTCACAAACTGGTGTTTGATTTTGAAACAGGAAAAAAGTGGAGAAACAACTGAAAAGACTAATATTTGAATAAAACCTGAAAGCAAGTAAATACTTTCTATGCTGCCTTATGGTAAACTTTGGTAATATTGATAAAGAACAGCACTGGCTGATGATGAAATACAGTCAGCTGGCATGGTGACACTGCCAGTATAACCTGCAGGGCTGGACTGGGACAGAAAATCGGGCATTTTGACTACTGACCGGCCCACCAGGTAGTAAAGCCATAAAGACTTTGAATGAAAACAAACGCTGTGGTGACAGTGATGTACAGTCTTTTTGGTATATGTATGATTCTTTCTACGTAGCACTCATAATTCTTATTCTCATGTATATATGTTTGGCACTGATCACCACCTGCACTCATGTATATATCTTTCTACGTAGCACTCATAATTCTTATTCTCATGTATATATCTCATGTATATCTCATGCACATATCTTTCTTTCTACATAGCACTTTAATTCTTATTGTCTGCACTGAAGCACCGCAGCAATTTCCTAATGTTGTAAACCTCAACATCTGGCAATAAACCCATTCTGATTCTGATTCTGATTTCTATACATTTTACGTCAGATAAAAACTTTGGTTGTAAGATTTAGATAATTATTTAATAAAAGCTAGATATTTAAATTGAGAATAAGAAAGAAAAGTATGTCTTTGTGCCCCCTTTCCCTGTTAATGCCCTACCTGCCCCCCTGGCAAAACTTTGCTAGACCCGCCCCTGCACAGTTACCAGCTGTCAGCTACTTAGAAAAGGATCCTGGTGTTATTTGTCTCTCAGAAACAGTTCATAACTTCCCTTCAACTCATTCATGTCACCTAAAAGGTAAACCTGTTTCTCCATCACCTGTTCAGCTCTGATGATTCAGTAAGGACATCTCCTGGTTTCATGTTTCCCTCTCACCACATATACAAACTGACATCATGACCAGCAGCTTTACAGCTGTGGCTCCAGCAAACATCAGCTGATACTAGAAATTAATATTAAATAAATTCTAACAACAGCTGATCAAGCTTAAACGTGCTGCTGTTGTTTAGCGCAACATCTGCTGGTTTCCTGTTTCTGGCGCAAAGTGGGCGATAAACAAACAAGAGAGAAAAGCCGATCAGCTGATCATTGATCAGTTTCATGATTGAAGTAGCAACAGGAGAGGCAGGGGAGAGAATGAGAGAAGAGGCAGCTGTGCAGCGTCTTTTTCCATCCTAGCTGAAGTTCGGGACAAACTGCGTCTCTTCTCAGCTCAATACGAAACGTGTAATATTTTCTCTGAATGAGGGACCATTCCATTTTTTTTAAGGAGCCGTTGGCAACTCTACTAACTAACCTTATGAATAAAATAAAGTTCACTATCAGTAACATCATAGCAACCGAACAGCTGTATAAAAACTCCGTCAAGCTGGCTAGAACGCAGTATGAGTTATTGCAACTGACAGTAAAAAGTCAGCACAACGAAAATAAACTGCACCTAAACTTAGTTTATATCTGACCCAGATAGACTGCAGGTCATGACTTCTTACCTGAAGTTCAGTTCACCTGACACTCGGACTGGCGGCTGCTTCAGGTCTCTCCTCCTGCCTCCCCTTCCCTCATCCACCTACTGCCTCTGTGGAAGCCCCGTCATAGCCACCACCAAACAACTGAGTTATTTCTACACATCGACCTGCATCTGGCCAATCCACCACCTCTCATTGTTCATGCCGTTACAAAAAAAATAAAAAATAAGTCAAATAAGCCCGATGGCCAGTCCAGCTATGTTAACCTGCAACCAAATCTGCAGCTCCATACAGCAATGTTACGACTTAGATTACATCTTATAACTCATAACTCTTATGTTAGCTGCCCTCAGTAGCATACTGTCTGAAATATTCCACGGCTGCAATAATTCTTTAAGTGTTATTTTTTCCTTGGTATTCTAATTTCACCGAAGTTTACTAAACTCAACAAACTTAATATTACTTACCGGGACATTTATTCTGTCCTCATTTTCTTTCACCGAAAAATTGTTTCCTGCAGTGACGTCTTTCGTGCTTGGCTCTCCTACCTTTGCTAACGTGATGCACATAGCGCAGAAGCCGATGCTGCATTCACTTACACTCGGATATCTGAGCGTCACCGTGAAAACATAATCGGACATTTGATATTTGATTGAATTTTATTGTTTTGCCTTTGGGGTGGCACCTGGGGTGGCCAGTCTGGTTGGGGGGGTGGCCTGTGCCCCCCCAGGCCACCCCGCTGGACACGCCATTGTTCAGGAAGGACTGGAGAAATGGTTATTGAGTTATGTGTATAAAAAAAACATAACGCAGAGAAGCAGTTCTGTCTTTATGGCGATTCCTATTCACTGCTTTCCATCAGGCCTTACGCCAAAATCGATTCATACATTTCCTCGACCGCTCAGGCTCACAGGCCCTGCCGGCATGTGCAGCGTCTTCTTCTTCTTCTTTTTTTTTTAAAAATCAGGCTGCATTGACATTTGCTCTCTTAATACAACATTTTACTGAGCTGTGGCTTTTTAAGCGTGCCATGCCTTCTTATTGATATGTTAACCTCAGAAGGCCACTCTAGGTCCCGATACTCTACAGATAAGACAGTCAGGACGGAGCCTGATCACTTTGCTTAAAATAAAACCTACACACCTTTTAAAAATTGGTCACTGTTCCTCTGAGTTACCATGGTCACCTTTGTGCTATCAAGGCTGGTTGATGAGAAGGGCAGCCACAGTGAAGACTGTGCATGCAAATCTGATAGTTCTCATAGTTAAATCTGTTCCTTTTATTGGGAACTATATGACCGAGGAATTTTTAAGGACAAGAAAAGAGACAGAATAACAAAGGTTAATCATTTCTGACACAAACCTTGAGTCAGCGAACCATTATAAAGTTAGTGTAGCATGTTTTAATATATAAAAAGGCACAACAGCCCTATTGCACTAGTATACTAATACCAGAATTTTACTACCTTGTGTTTGATAGCTGTACCCAGTATATTTTTATGCATCTGAATGTTTGACATTATTATCTATTAATGATTACAGGAAAAGCAGTGCCAATAAGCTACCCATTAAGGTAACTCTATGAATGTTTGACATGGGTGTTTATTCACAGGGTGTGCTTTCAGTGCACTTTGTGTGTAGTTCAAAATGCCTTATTGATAATAAAAAAAAGAAAAACACTCCCTGTGTGGGCTCGAACCATATTGTGAGTCATTTTTATTTAGATGTTCGGAACTGGAAGTTGACCTAAGTGTTTAACTGCATTTTCTAAGATGATTTAATATTGGAAAAGGTGAGAGGCGAGATGAGATGAAATTAAATTAATGATGTCAATGACTGACAAGAGTGAAATAGAAAAAAAAAGAATTACATGTCTAAATGTTTTTTTAATTGCATTTTTTGTATTTTTTCTAAATTGCTGACAATTCAGTCAAAAGCAATGCTGACAATTTGACTTTGAAGATTTTCCACATGTCAACAGTAAAAACTGCTGTGTGTGCATCACTAGTGCAACAGAGACGCTGGGATCTTTAATAATTTATGCACAATAATGTCTCATGGGAAGAACGCTTGTTATTTCTTAAGCTTCCCGGTGAGCCAGCTAAAACACGCATTAGAAACCCAGGCTAAAACAGTTGAATTTTGAAAGGGAAATAAACATATAAATAAATCACATAGATGAATAATAGATGGTGTGAAGTGTGCATGTGCACACTCCACACCATCCATGTGTGTGTGTGTGTGTGTGTGTGTGTGTGTGTGTGTGTGTGTGTGGGGGGGGGCTTCAGCTTGTAGTCATACTTGCTCTGCCAAACATACGCATAACTAACAATCACATGTCCTTAAGTTCCTCTGATTTTCTCTCCTCTTGTCAAATAGCTGGTATCCTGCAACGCTCAGTGACTCCGCTTGATCTGAACTTGCATGTCAGCTAACCTACTGCTAGCCTGCTCTCTGCAGAAATAGCACATTGGTCTCTGAAGTGTCACAACGCAAACCTCGCTGAGAGGTTTGCTTTGTGAGAGAGAGAAACACTTTTCTGCGTCGCCTGTTCCTCAAGCTCTGTAAAGTGTATCAGCGGGGCTTTGGTGAAGAAACACCCAATTGATGGCCAATCATTCGATTTCCTCGCCGCACCATTGCAATTCTAGAATGTTACATCCACATAGACACTTAAATACCATCAAATCCAGAATGAAGTTCAAAGGACTTTCATCAGAAGCCACAGATCCCATTTACTTTCTGATCCTTGCTGTTATAACAGTTCCTTTGCATGCATGTACATATAGGTTTTTAATGTCAAGAGTGCTTTACAATGTTAGGTTCCACAAGACTGTAGCCCCCCAGCTTCTCACTTTGGACCGATATATAATGATCTCAACATATGCCCAAATGCTATATAATTTAGCAAAAGGTGAATAATTCATACAACACTGAAGCCACTGGCAGATATTTAAATGTGCACGCCGTATGCAGGAAACCTAAAAAATGACAGTGACAAGTTTCATTTTCAGTTTGATACTCTGACCATTCAGCGTCAACAAGGCCTGACAGATAGCTTTTTTAAATAGAGGCACATATAAGATATGTAAGGATAATAAACACTACCATATAGCTGTTATGTTTTTGTTGTATGGTGGACTTTTTTCCTCCCTAAATCAAATCAACTGCCACAAACCAGCTCACAGAGAGAAGTGACACAAAGCAATGTGGCAATAGTTTTTTTTTTTCATCTTTACAACAGAATCTTAACCACAAACTCACCTATTTCCTGTCTTGTGCTGCAAACCCCAACCCCATACTGGCGCACTTTGTCTGCCACAGTTTTCAGGAAATCAGCATTGTTCTCAGCAAAGCCAAGGTAGTTGTACGAGCCCATATTGATAACGTTGTGTATTGTCTTCCCGGTAAACCTGCAATTACACAAACATCAGGACTCAATTAGTTTGTCTGTTTTTTCCTGATTCATACACATGCCCAGTGAATTCATTACATATCAAATTTTTAAATAGCATATTCAATTAAATATGTTATTTGCTAATCAAAAACTCCACTTATTCTATTGATAGGAGTCTGCTAATGGGAAATAGAATTATAAAACATGTTTTGAAGACAACAGTGGCACTGACTGGATCCACAAGCAGTAGTAGTTATGTATTGTACAAAGAACATTTTAGTGTTAATTAAGAGATTATGCTGCACTATAAAATGTAGGATTGTGTGTGTACACTGGGAACTGTTGTAATCATTTCAGGCACTAAAGCAAGTTCAGGTAAACATCACACGAGTTCAAGAGTGCGCATCCCTATCAGAGGTAATCTGAATCTAAAACTATCTAAAAAGAATTTTTCCTTTTTGTCATCTGACCTACTTCTTCTCAAACTTCACGTACCCCTTTATACCGCTACGAAACCAATCAAAACTATGCACCACAGTACCACGTCTCTACTTTTTCCAGTCACATTAAACATGTTTAAATATGTAATCCACGTTTACGTCACACTCATAATGTCATATTTCTACCCTGTGGCTCCCTTCATACTCTTTTCCATACTATATTTCTCCAACCCTGTTCTGTAGCAAAGAGGAATATCAACTATGACCCAGATTCTTTGGAGTGGCATATCTTTACTGATGACAAATAACCATGTTTCCACCTTTGCAAACAGCTTATAGAGGTTACCAAGCTAGTTAAATCTGGGATGTCCACTCTTTACCCTCAGAAGAGAGATGATTTTGTGCAAAAAGACTGTCTGGCGAGTTTTAAGCATTTTTAAGGTGAGCGGTATACACTGATAAGCCAAAACACTTTAAGCCAGCATGCTATTAGCCTTTTGTGTGCTGCCCAAAAAAGGTCCACCCCACTGAGCTATGGACTCTACGAGACCTTGGCGGATACCCTGTGGTATCTGGAGCTAGGATGCACCACATCCTTTCAGATTTTTTCCAGCAAATTACCCAAAACCCAGTGGGGTCAGCTCACAAGCCTTGTCGTTTTGGAGGTGCTCCAACCCAGTCGACTGGCCATAACAATTTGGCCCTTACTAGACTAACTCAGTTCTTCACACCTGTCCATGTATCTCAGACCTCGACATGTGCTTTTAACAGGACACAATGTTTTTCACCTTATCTGTGAGTGATCGTAATGACTCACCTCCTCCATGATACTGTTTATGCTATTTACAGTATGTCTATCATAGATCAATCGACTGCAGTACCTGAATGTCCAGTTGTAGTCATCAGATACCCTTTCCATCAGGTCAAAGACAGGTCCTGGTAGGCTGCATATGGGGCGGTTCCAGTTGTCTCGTACCCTCATGTACAGGTTTCGAGTGTAAAAGTTCTCAAAATCTTGATAAAGTGGGACAAAATCCTAAGGAGGAAAAGCATAAGCAGGATTCATTTAATAACTGGTACTAGATCTAGCATTTTTGTGTTTTTATGTTTTCATTCTAGTCCAAGAAATCTTCATTGATCCAATATCCAATGTTTGAGTATTTTCAAGATTATGTGAGACTTAGTCTTTACGGTATGCCCATATGCCATATCATAAAGTGACTCCTGTCCAAAAACAGGGCAGAACTCACTGGTTATTTCTTTTTAGGTTTCTGACTAAAGAAATAGTCACAGAAATAAGGACAGGGTACTGCTTCAGATTTTTCTTAAAGGCTTTTACCTTTTTAATAAGGCCTAGACAAAAACAAATCTGACAACAACAAACATCCTAACTCTAATTTCTGGATTTGGAAAATCAAATCTGTGGCAACACAAAGGCTACTATGGCAATGCCAAGGCCTTATCTAAAATCTGAAGCACAGTAACAAAGAAGGCGCTTGAATCCTCTGAGATTTAATTAGATCTTCAACAGATATTCTCTGTGGTGTCCTGCCTCACTCATGGCAACGTTATAGTGTAGAGGAACACAGAGGATGAAAACAGAGGGAGAGCTTAAGGAAAAAATTGACATAATTAGAGGAAAACAAAACGTACTGACACCACATGCATGTTACTCTACTCCAACTGTCTGCATGGGTATTTGTGTCTGCATTTTGTGTGAGACCCTACAATATGCCTGTTTGTACTATTTGCATGTGTAACCTACCTTCTGTTTCTCTCTTTCCTGGGCAATGTTGCACTTCTCCAAACCCACAGCTCTGAGGAAGTCTCTGAGGTAGCCAAACAGGGTGACAATGCCAAAGCCCAGGTATGTTAGCACGGCAACATACATGGGAGCCTGCTCAAAAGGCTCATGCTTGTGGCATCTGGAGGCAACGTCGGTCCCCTGGCCGTTTTTCTATACAACAAAAAGCCCACATAAGCTGTCTTACATTCTACACAAGAACACAGACACACACTTTGAGTTCAAATAAAGGGTTTGTAGTTAACGTGCCAATTAACCTGAAAAATAGAGAGACTGTGGCCTAGTCTTCAGTAACATGTAGACTAGGCCTATTATTACAAAAGAAACCCCTACAAGATCATCCACAGAAATGATAACTGGACAAAAATACATTTTTCTGGAAATGTTGAATTTGTTATAATATTATATACTACATGTAATAGGTTTTTCCTTCACAAAAAGAGTTCTGGCAACTGACTGTCGAATCTATGCCTAAAACTGGAATCACAAGGATAAATATTGTAAATGTTTTGTTATGAAGAATACATTTTAAATAGATAATATTC